>NC_135310.1:12402633-13053883 GCF_048772815.1 Callospermophilus lateralis
CCGTTTGGCAGACTTGCTTGTGAATTTCCAAAAAGATGGAAAGTAAACTTTCCGCCTTGTCCAAACGGAGGGTGAAAACAGAGAATTTCAATACATGTTCATTTGCCTTCTTATTTGCTACCGGAAAATTGATGAGTGTTGCAAGAAGTATTTATTTGCAGGAGGGTTGTCTTACGTTATTTCACCCATCCCGTGTCTATTAAATCAAATGGGTGTGATTCACGGTCTGCCTCCGCAGAGCCTGGGCAGCAGCAGGCACAGGGGGAGGCTGGGGGGCCGCGGTGCACGCAGCGTGAAGAGCAGCGGGAAAAGGATGGCGGGAAGTGCTCTTCTCATCACAAATATGTGTCTTCAATATTTAGTTGTTGTGGCAGGAAAATGCCAACAAATACATGAACTGTAAACCATCTGGCTTGAAATATGTTCAAATATGAATGTTCATCTTGAAAAATGAAATCTATGGAATTCTGGCATCCACTTTGACTTTTGAGAGATGAACAGCTTGGATATGCAAAGAAGGGATTTCTCCACTAGACTTCTTAAACTTTCAATTTTCCTGAACTCAGAGGTTGAAATGATTCACTACCCGGGAAGGAAAACTTTCCTCATGCTTTCAAACTTTAATGAAAGCCACTGACTGCTTTAGAATCCCCGCCACTCTGTGTGGGGGTTTGTATAGAACTGTCCTGTGCTGAGAAGCGCAGAAATGGATGTGGTTCTGTATTTCTTATTTAACATTAATTAAATTCGGATGTGTGCTAGACACAATATATGATATTTTTTTAATTTTTTTTTAAAGAGAGAGTGAGGAGAGAGAGAGAGAGAGACAGAGACAGAGAGAGAGAGAGAGAGAGAGAGAGAGAGAGAGAGAATTTTTTAATATTTATTTTTTAGTTATTGGCGGACACAACATCTTTCTTTGTACATGGTGCTGAGGATGGAACCCGGGCTGCACGCATGCCAGGCGAGCGCGCTACCACTTGAGCCACATCCCCAGCCCGATGTATAATATTTAAAGAGCAGGATAATCCTGGCTTTGTTGGATTTTTAAACCAAGAAATTAAAACCAACAAAATAGGAGAGTTTGAATGGTGCCTTTCAGTGAAGGGTAAGAGATGTTGAATTAGTCACTCTGGTTTCTTATGAGTCTTCAGGTTCATAAGAACGATTCTCCCAACGATTTCAAGAAGGGTTTAGTGACTTGCCACACGGGAAGAAGAAATGTGCTGCAAATGTCTGTGAGCATTGAGGAAGATGAAGGCAGGGATACGGGAAGCCAAGAAATCACTGAAGTTCTGGGCTCAGAGGACCAGAAAAAGAAGATTGTCACTCCCTCCGTGCTCGGGAGTCCCCAAGTGTTCGATCTTTACCACTCAGGATGCCCTCACTTTTACATGATTCTTCAGTCCTTGCCTATGTCCCCGTCACCTCCGCCACTGTCACAGGTTCTCAATAGCAGAAGAAAGACCTCAAAACCCCCCTGTGCCTAAGATTGTGTGATGCACATAAGCGTGATCTCGGCGGGTATTCATTTGAAATTGCTAGTGCGTTGGATAAACCTAAGAATCATGGGACAGGGGAGGGGAGAAAGCTCAAACTCAGGAGAATCAAGTATGTTTGTGATACAAGCCATTTAAAAGTGGTATTATAAAAAACATACTTGTTAAAATAAATACACAGTACACTTAAATTGACAAAGTTAGGTTATTGGTGATAGATTTAATTAGATTTATTTTAAACTCAGTTATTTTCATATGTATGCTTTCTTCACTTTTTTCTTTTATTCTGCTTTTCCTTTAAGATGGAATTCATGCAACATGATTTATTCAACATAATTACATAATTGTCACAATAAATGCTTCTCAAAATCATCATGTAAGGATTGGGAATTATATGTGTTAGCAATTTTTTTCTTTATTTTTTTCATTTCTTTTCACCTTAATGCTTAAATGTTTATATATGCTTTTAGGAAAAGGCAAGAACATGTTTAATGCTTAGAAGAGGCTCATTTGGCAATGCTATTTTTATACTCTATGAACGCTGCTGCATCTACAGGGAACCTAGATTTTAGTATGCAGCAGCAGAAGCTACGAGGTGATCAATCTTGCCCTTGAAGATCAAAGTGTTTCTTTGTTGGGTCAACTGATCAACTAAGAAACTAAAAAGAACTAAAAATGTAATAGAATGAATCCAGTCCAGGAATCCAGCAAGGTTAGGACAGTCTGCATTCAAACATAAGAGCAATTAACCTGCCTTTGCAAACATTTGCTCTATCCCCCTTGACTCCCTCCACTATGAAGAATTGCTATTGGTGAGCTTTAGGAGAACAAAATCCCCCATACTCTTTTGTGGTGGGCTGGGAGAGCCAACCAGTAAACCCATTCAATCAGAGAAAGCACCACCTTGCAAACAAACAAAGCAAATTTCACTTCTTCTGAGACAATTCTGAAACATGGGAGAGGCACCGCCTATTAGTGATGAAAATAATTAGATAAAAATAGATCAAATGCTAAACGTTTATATCATTTCAGACATTTTGCACAATTTTCTTCTTGCTTAAAGCATCCCCTTTAATCTGTCCCTGGTTCTTTGAAAATGTTCAGTCTTTATTTAACTTGTAACCTGCATCTATATAGATTCCTTCAACAAAGTAAAAACGGAGGCAGCCCTTTCAGGCATGATACGCACCCCTCAAACTTTTACCAGGTAGGTTAACAAATAATAAGAGTAACCCAATGTCACATTTGTGAAAATTGAGTGCTTTTATAAAGGACCCTGAAGGTTAGACTGAATTGGACTTTGGTATGCAAAATTACTGAGCCCTGAATGAATTTGAACATAATTTAAAATTTACTTATGATTCTTTGATATGAGTCAGCTAAAAATCATTCCAAGTTCTACAAAAATAAAATTTAGCTTGAAGAAAATATTCAAGCTAAATCATGAGTCATATTTTCATAATACAACCATTAAGAAATGTTGTATTCTATAAGTGAATAGTAGTTACACTAAAACATGATGTTCTTTACATATTCAACATGAGGAATCAACAAATCACATTTTAGGAATAAGGATGAAGCATATAAAGATCAAATTTTAAACAAAAACTTTTAAGTAGTATTTTTGCTGTAGTACTAGAAATATTTTAAGCAACTAACAAAACAGTGATTATACATTATTCCTCAGCATGTGTTAGTTAACTTACTGTGGCTATGACAAAATACCTACAATAAACAACTTAGAACCAAGAAATGCTTCTTTTAGCCTATGATTTCAGAGGTTTTCGTCCATGATCTCTTAGCACCATGTCTTTGAGCCAGTGGTGAGGCAGAACATCATGGCGGGGAGCATGCACAGAGGTCTGTTCACCTGCACCGACCAGGAAGTAAAAAGAGAGGAAGAGGCTGGAGTCCCGATATCCCCTTCAAGGGCCTGGCCCCAGTGATCTAACTTCTTTCCACTAGATCCCCACCTCCTAGTGTCATAGTCTGGCAAACAAGCCTTTATCACATAGCTTTTGGGGGACATTAGGGATCCAAACCAAGAAGGTCAATATATGTCTCTCATTTATAATAGTGTACAGAAGGCTGGGAAATTTTAACTCTTCTTCACACTCATTAAATCGAAAACAGAAGATATTATAAAATTCTGGATGTGTTCTCTCTGAATTGACTTTTGTAACTCAATTGAAGAAGGCTTCTAAGATATGTAAATCCTAAACACTTCAGAAATAACAAATCATTTCATCATAGAAGATTATTGGCTTAAAGAATTCAATATGAAGACTATATTTCATATTGCTTGTTGTTAAAGAAACTACTGAAGATATTTCACTAACTGCACTCTTATCTCAAGTGAATGCTGCCAAAATACCTGTGCTTTTATATATTTCTAGAGGGGAAAATTCTTAAAACATAATGCCTTTTTTCTAAGGAGAAATAAATCTATAAAATTTTTTACTATGAAACCTATGACTTCTCCAAAAGAAGCACCATCTTGCTTACCTGTGGTTTTGGTATGTTTATGTGTACGTGTGTGTGTGTGTGTGTGCGCGCGCGCACAGGTAAAAAAGCAGTAACATTGACTATAGGAGGTAGGCATTATAATTAATACCATTATATAATGCATAAACTGAGGCTCAAAATTGTAACTCATAGTCAGGGCTGGATGGCAAGTAGAAAGTTCACTTCTTCATCAAAATGTTCAAACTGTGATTCCAAATCTCTAGATGTTTAGAGACAAAGATGTTTTAAAATGTATCCAGCTGGCCACACAGTGGTGCATGCCTGTAATCCCAGTGACTCTGGAGGCTAAGGCCGGAGGATCATGAGTGCAAAGCCAGCCTCAGCAATTGCGAGGCCCTAAGCAACTCAGTGAGACCCTGTCTCTAAATAAAATACAAAATAGGGCAGGGGATGTGGCTCAGTGGTCGAGTGCCCCTGAGTTCAATCCCTAACCCCCGCAAATGTATCTAGGACTTGTACTTACCAGGTGTGGTAAGACAACAGACATAAAGACATCTACCTTGAAAGAAGTGTTAATTACTTATTAATCCCAAGAGTAGGGCCACCCCATGTCACTCAGGCCATGTAGGGAAGCACCAGACTGATCAGGAATTAGAAGAATCAGGGAAATTCTGGACCCAAAGTTTCATTGTGAATTCCACAGGAAGAAGGGGCAAGGTGTATCAGCATTGGAGTGGGCCTAGGACTGGATAGTTTGAATAACTGCAGGAGGCTCTGAGCAATAGGTGGCCACCAGCTAGCTGTCACCAGTACCTGACCTGGCCACCAGCTAGCTGTCACCAGTACCTGACCTGGGATGACTCAGGAGAGAGAAAAAGTTGGCTTGGTGTGCGAGCATTTGATAAAGGAGGTGGCTGGGAGGTATGAACACTGCATTGTACTGGTTACTTTGGATTTTAAAGGAGTGTTCCTAGGCAAGTAGCTTGGAATTACTAATTGTTAACTTCCAGCCATGGTGGAAGGGCAAAGAGAGGGTGAGAGAGAAACAGAAAGTACAAAATGAGGGCCTGACTTTTCCTTTCACGCAGAACCCACCTTCATAATAATGGCATCAGTCCATTAACGGATCCTGACCTCATCACCTTGCATTAGGCCCCACCTCCCAACACCGTCCCACTGGATTAAGTTGGCAACAAGTTTGGGGACACATTCCAACCACTGCAGGCTCCAAGATATCAAAGCCTCAAAGAATGTAGAATAAAAAATACATGATTAATAGGATGACTTATGTTTACCATTCAATCATTCACTGCATTATATAGAAATAACTTCATCACACATAACAACATATTCAAAATTTGTAAATTAAATCAATTCCTCCAACTTAAATGTGTCTGATTTATAGGACTGCAATGTGTATCTATTAGGTAGCTTTTATGCGCAGATCCATACACTAGGGGTTTATAAATAAAGCATTAAAAGGTAATGGACAAAATTAAAGAAGCTAGAATCAGAGAGAACTGAATTCAAGTGCATCACTCCTTCAGCAAGTGGTTTCATTTGAGTTTCTTTCTACATTAGTGTAATGGGGCTCATACTGTCTACCTGCTAGAGGCAATGGATGATTTAATTAGACAAAACTTGAAAAGTTCTTAACTAAGTGCTAGTATACATACGGGTCAAAATTATTCACAGTGACTGTTCTTACAAGATTTACAATTTAAAAAAAAAATTATTTTAGGACAATGAAATTGATCTACCCTAGAAAAACACAGAAAGCTTTGGCAATGATACAAATCTCCTATTTTCATCTTAATTATCTGAAATTTTTAAATGAAATACTTGAGCCAGAACTAGCCAGAGAATTGCTTCAATTGGGATAACTCTGCCTACCAGAATAGACACATAATCATTATATTATAATAATTTTGACAACACAAAATCAGAGAATGATCAGGCTCAAATGTAGCGACTTCAGGTATTGCCCAAGTATGAGAAGATAGTCTCACTTGCCTCCCTGGTGCACTAAGTAGGCTTGGGGGTTGGGGGGAGGCAGGGAATGGGTTCTATTCCATCAATTACCCCCCCCACCCCCCCAAAAAAGCTCATTTTTTAATAATAATCACACTTTTAGATTTGTAAGACTTTTCCTATCTGTGATTTTTCTTAGAATCTTTTTTCCCCACCATATTCCACCATTTAATCATATTTAGCCCCCACTCTATATCTTCTCTGGAGACCTTTTTGGAAAGAGGCGGGAAGAAGCAAAGAAGTAAAAACAAAGTAGAGGAAGCTATGTCAAAGCGTTCCCCTGCATGCCGCCTGCAGCCCCCGCACTACTTCCCAGTTTTACATGTAGACTTATTGCCATCGAGACTGCAATCATGTAGAAAATGAATGGGGTATAAAGTACAAGAGGACAATTTAATAAAACAAGCTTTCTTTTCTTATGAAATCTTTGAAGAAAGGAATCACTAGACAGAGACCCGCCTTGTATTTACCCAGGTCAGGAGGCATGTCAGCGAGCTGATTGCCTGTGGCAGGCAGTCCTTAATTAGAAATTCCTTGAATCCAGTAGGTGCTTCCCAAGACAAAAAGGCAAAGTGATTGAGTAGGGTGACCCTCTTCAGCGCACACGTCCAGGCTCAGGTGACCGCCAGGAGTCACCGGTTAATGGCAAAGAGGAAAATGGCCATGAGGGGCTGCTGGATTTTGAATGAGAGTCTGTCCATCACCATAGTAGTAAGTGTCATTTTTTGTCAGTTTGCCTTAAATGTACATACTCAAGAGACTGATTGTTGGGAGGACTTGGATAGAGACCTTAGAAGTCTTGAAACATTACTTCAGTTAAAAAGACTAGAACTTGCTAAGAAAAAAAATCAGCAGATGTATTTAATTTATCCTTATAGAATCGTGCAAAGTTGTTTTCCGACTGAGTTCATTTTTAATTATTTTTAAAGTCAAGTGGTTTGTTTTCGCATAATATATGAGGGTTTCTCTAAATCGAGTGAAGTCTTTGAATTAGTCTATGAAATTGGAATGTTTCTAGAGCACCTTAAAAGATTTCCTCCTTGTTGTCTGCCAAGCCGTGTGGACTAAGAAGGTTTTGTAGTTTTCATTAAATTACTGGAGGTTGACCTAGGTGTCTAAAACCCAAGTTCATCATTCTTTATCATGGTGATCTCTGCAAAAAACTGACCTGTGAGAAATAAATACGTGGAGCAATTCTGATTAATATGGAGATGCTCTTTGTTTCATTTCAAAAGAATGAGTGATTCTAAGTGGAGGAAAGGTTGAAGATAGCACTGATGGGTTCTCTTTTCGTTCTACTCTAGGTCTTATGGCTGGGAGTGAATTTATATCTGTTTATCGATACTTTCCTTTGGTATGAAGAGGAGGAGTCTTTCCACTACACCCGAGCAATGCTGGGCGTAAGTAGAGTTGGCCCTAGGCATTACTGTTCCAGAGAGCATCCTGTTGTCCCAGTCTCCCTCGTCTTCACGGTATCTTTTCTTTTGTGTCTTCACCTATGGACAGTCGACTCTGGCGTGGGCACGAGCATCGGCACTGTGCCTGAATTTTAACTGCATGCTAATTCTGTTACCTGTCAGTCGGAACCTGATTTCATTCATGAGAGGAGCAAGCACCGTGAGTACTAAAATATTTGAAATCATCTAAGTTGTTACAACTTAACTAACGTAGGGCTCCTAAAACAAACGTGTACTTAGCCATACCCAGGAACCCTCCTTAAGCTTAGGTTTGTTTCTCTGCACCAGAGAAAAGAAGAGCTAAAGCTGAAAACCAGTTTCATGTGGCTTTGGCTTTTGCCATTGTCCTCCTTCGCAGCTCCACCTTTTCTGGGTACATTTGCTCGTGGAGATGGAAGCATTACAACAGCTTGGCCCGGTACCGTTTCTAATTGAAAGAGGACAAATATACAGTTTCTAATTGAAAGAGGACAAATATACAATTGAGATGAGCCACCCAGGAGACATCTGAGTTCTCACCCAAACACAATCATGATACATGAATCTCAGAACGTAGATTTTAACATCTCCCTGGCATATCGGGATATTTCCTAATTACAGTAGCGTCATTGCACTGAGTACCTTAACTGTGTTCCCTCTGAAACAGAATAACATACGGAAAATGAGGCCTTTGATAACCTTTACATCATGATCAATTTATTTTTGTAATCATTTTATGAATATTGGATATACATGCATATAGTGCCTTTCTGCATAGTGAGGAATAACTTATAGATTACTTAAACCCCATGGATGAGGATGAAGGCCATCACCTCCAGTTTCTAAATAAAGAAACTGCATTCAAGCATGCATAGAGAACCCTTATTCGAGAGTTGTTAATGATAGCCAGAAAACTACCAATTCAATAATTTTTATTGAGTTGAAATTTCAAGAAAGCAAATAAAAATCTTTTGTTTTGCTGTATGACTAACTTCTGCTAACTTTCATGACCTGTAGTCTCACCCTGAGAAATTTAGCAGCAGAGCTGAGTCCTGCTCTCTTAACTCTTAAGACAAGGTTGTCACTGGGACCTTCCCCTGAATTGGGCTTTTACTTGTTTGTTTTATCTAGTGCTGCAAAGGACGCTGGAGGAGGCAATTAGACAAAAACCTCAAATTCCACAAACTGGTTGCCTATGGGATAGCTGTTAATGCAAGTAAGTACTTATTAACTGCAAAATGGATTCTATAATACCTAATGTCAAACCTGATTTTAATCCCTCCATCAAGTCTCACCCTTCAGTAAAAGAAATCTTTACCATCCATCTGATAGATAAACCTACTCAAATAAGTTTTTTTTTTTATTTCTGAATTATACTCTTATATAGATTATTCCATACAACAACTTTAAATTTATGGAAGTTGGTGAGATTTCCTGTTCATTTGTAAATAGCTTCTCTTGTTGATGATTCAGAGACAAATACCTACTTTACAAATGAACACTTGTTATTCAATGTAATTTACATCAGAAATAAAATTGACCTGTGCTCAAGCTCTCAGAGTTATAGGAAAATGACTACCAAATGGTATCAGAGACAGAAAAAAAGAAAGGAAGGTCATGTGAAGGAGAGTACTGAGCTCAGTCTGAAGAGTACTGAGCCAGTGGATTTGAGAAATATCTTGAAGAGATGGGAATCTTTATTGGCATATAAAGTCCTATTGTTATTATTATACTTCTAATTCAAGAAGGCAAGGCGGCTGGCCGGTACAAATTAGCATCCCAGGCCAAGGTTAGACACTGGTCAGGAAGAGAGAAAGCAGGGAAATCATCAACCGCATTGTGGTTTTGTTGGAAAACAGACACTGGAATAAAAGGCCATCAGAACAATAAAGAGTTATGATTCAGGACCGTTTCCCTCAAACTAATTTAACTATAAAATGTTTTCCTCATTTGTTTTTATCCTCTCATGCATAAAAAATAGCAGAGTAAAAGGAACACTCAAAACAAATGTGAATTTAATTAAGCAACAAGACATGACAGACGGTGCCCGAGTGCCAATTAACACAACTTTGGGTGTGCAGTGAGACATCAGGGGAAGATTCTCCCCATTGATTGTCTTCAACGCCAGATTAAACCAACCCGAGAAATGCTTTGCAGAGGGTCTTTGTGGTTTATTAAGAGATAAGGGTACACAGACATCATGTCCTAGAGAAAATCAACTGAGGGATGGGGGGCAAAGAGCAAGGCTTATTCACCTGTTGACCCAGAGCCTGCAACTTTTGATGGATAAGTGAATGCGTGAGGAATGGGGGTCAGGGAAGTAAATTTCAGCTTAGAAAGCAAGTCTTTTCCACACCTTGAAACTTATCTAAATGATATTTAGAGCCCCCTCGGGGCATTGAGTTCTCTGTTGTGGTCAGTGTCCAAGCAGAGGCCAGAAAGCTTGGTAGGCTCATCAGAAAAGGAATTCAAAGAATCTCTAGGCTTCCTTTAAAACCTTAGGAGTCCTCATTTTTGTACACTGAATGTACACTGAATGTCTCCCGTGTGCAGGACACCCTGACAGCAGTTGCAGCCTTCTGAAACAAGGGTGGCCAGGGCTCTTTTACCATGGAACATCCTTTAGTCACCAGAACCAGCAGCAGTCACTAGAACCCCATGATCAAGCTATTGAAAGCCCGGGCTAATGGTTGGTTGTATGATCTCAGATTAAACTTTTTATGTCTTCTATGGAATTAAAAGAACAGTAATACAATTCATGCATCTCAATGAGATGTGCAGATTATTGCCAGGACAGGCACTTGCTGCTACTGCAGATAAGATCAAACCCCAGCTCAGCAGCCTGCCAGTCGGATTCCACGGCCTCATCCAAGTCTTTAACCTTACTCCACTGGACTTTGCCCTTCAGAGCATTCTGGACCTCTGCTCATGGTGTTCCCTTTACCTCTCCTTCATCATCCTCACTGGAGGATGTGTGTAACCCTGGGAGAAGTGCATCCACATTTCACCATATCCTGGTCTACTTACCCAGGGCCGGCCCACTGCCCTCTAGACTGAGGTCACACTTCCTACCTCAGAGCGACAATCCTCAGGCTCTGATGTACCTCATGCATGTTGACTTCCCCGGTCCCTGTCACATAGCACATCCTCAACAGATGTGATCAAACTGAGGATAAGTGGGATTTGGCAATAGACATGAGGTTGAAGGAACTTCTGGGAAAGGTATAAGACCCAAGTACAAGAGTTGCTCAGAGAGCCAGGAGCAGCTTTGGGTGGATGAAACACAGAGAAGGGGGTATGAAGTGGCTCAAAATGACACCCATTGTTCAAGATAAGAAGTTCACATTCTGCTGCAACTATGGACAGCATGACGTTCTTTCTCCCTCTTCCCTCACAAATCCCTGGAGAGCATCAAGCATCCTTCCCAGCCCACTTCCTCTTGAACCACCAGTGCTCTGCCAGGCTCCTAAACATCCCCCAGGCTCTCCCAGCAGAGTCAAAGCTGCATCTGAGAGCCACGCGCCCCCTCGTCCATACCTCCATGGCAACCAGCGCGCTGCCGAGGTTTGCTTCCCAGGCAAAGGCAGGAAGGTGGAAAGAAAGCTCTCCGCTTCTCCCAAAGCCTGACAAAGCAATTATTACATTTCACATCAACTAAGCAACGCCGCTGGCAACTGTGCTTTTAGGGGAAAAAAAAAAAAAAAAAAACAAGCTAAACCCTGGTTTCATAGCCACACCTTGCTTTCCACGTTTTGTCCTTCTGGTGCATTCACAGGAGAGCAGCTGCAATGTCCCTGCGCTTATTTTATTAGCCTCGCCCATTATGCTGCTTTTCAAATAGTCGACTAGCTTAATAGAGGTGTGTAACCTTGGGAGAAGTGCATCCACATTGAAGTTTGCGTGCCAGACTCTAATTTCTCATCCGTTCCCCTCGAAGTTGAACTGCAGGCTTTAATTGGTCAGATCATTAAAGGATGTAATTAGAGACTGGTGGAAGTGGGCTAGGGAGGAGGAGGGAAGAGGAGAAACAATGGTCTCTATAATCAAGGGCATCACCGAAAATGCAGTGACAGGAGCCCTTCTTCTTCTGGCTTCCTGCCTCCCTGCTTGCCTGCCTATGATAAGAGCTGCCAGAGCATTCTTCAAACGCTAATAAATCATGCTCAGGCACCTATAACCCCACCGGTATAAAAATCGTACTTTCACAGCCTCTCCGTTCTTATTAATGTGGATCTTTCTGGATTCCCTGGTCCACGGCAGACCTTGAAGACCCCTCCAATTGAAAAGCAGTACTTTGAGCCTGAGCTTCCATCAAAGGAGGCTGTAAATAGTGACCTAGGCAGCTCTTTCCAGCAAATTCCACGGCTTGTGTCTGCCAGGTTTCAGGGGTGCACAATTACCCTGAGTGCAGTTTCTGATGAGTTGCTAAAATTAGTTTACAAACATCAATAAACAGAACAGGGGCAACTTGAGAGCAGAGAGCTCAGAATAAAGGTTCTGGAAAAAGCAAAGATTTGGAGGCCCCCGAGGAAGAGAAGAGCACCAACAGCCCAAGCTCTTCAGGGCCCGACCCCCCAAAGAATTGCTACTAAACCAGTTCTGCTGGAGGGACTGGGAGCCCCAAAGACGCTCCACCTCCAGTCCTGCCCAACAGGATCTAATTCAATTCACAAACACAGCAGGCACAGGGTGCCAGAATCAATGGGTCTTCCTGCAGAAATCAGACCACAAATTCCAAAGTCTCGGCCAAATTCTGGCTGCAGAAGTGCGTTCAGGATTTGTCCTGGTCCCTGTTTCCAAAGGCTGCTTAATTAGGAAGTGACTAACTCCAAAATGACTGTTATCACTGACGGGCAGGCAGAGAGACAGCTAGAACTGACCACACTTCCAAAATTCCCCTCTATTACGTGTCCTTTGATCTTCAGAAAAATAAGAAGGAAAGAAAGAAGGAAGAAGAACTATCTCAGGGCAGCTGGCTCTAATTGTAGCCTTTATGATTTTTTTTTTTTTTTTTTTTGTTTACTGTTCAGTAAAAGCTCCTTATTTGAACTCAGAAGTTCACACACCAATTAAATGTGCATGTGTACTATGTCCAAGATTGCTACTCTCTTTTAAAAGTACTTTGGTGAGAAAATAAAATTGTAGAAAGACCCAGTTATAGCACCTTTTAGCCTGGAGCATTTGGGTGGGTTGTGCATCTCAGTGTTTTGCTTTTGTTTTTGGGGATTTTTTTGGTTTTGTTTTGTTTTTGTTTTTTACACTGGGGATCAAACCCAGGGCCTGTCCCATGCCAGGCCAGGTGTTCCATTACTGAGCTACAGTCTTGGCCTCTGCCTCTTGGCTCTTCCAAGGAGGGTAGAGCAGTGTGTACGATGGAAAGTCCACAGGGACAACAGAAAGACTCCCCTGTGCAGTTGATTCCACTGGATTTACTGCAAGACTGAAGAGTCCCATCTAAACCAGCGCTGACTTTGAAAACTATATAAAACATGAATCTCACATTTGCATTATTACTCTAATATTAGTCTGAAGATCCTTTTTGGATCTTAAACATCCCTGATTAACTTCAGAGAAAGATTCAGAGCTACATAGCTGGAAGGAAGTTAAGATATACTGTAGTTTCCTCCAATCCACCCACTTTACAGATTAAAAAAAAAAAAAACGGGGCTTAATGAAATTAGATAACACCTCCATGTTCTTTGTGCTGTATGCGAACAACAAATCTAATATGTGAAATGATCCTGAGAGAGAAAAGTCAAGCCATACCAGCATTTCATCACATCTTTTGAGCAACTGCCACCATGACATAGGTAGCATGGTTATTCGTATTTTAAAAGAGTGAAATGTATAAAAGAGAGAACAGAAAATACAATGTCTGAAAAAAGAACAAGAACAACGCTTCCCCTGGCATCTCTGAAGTCCCAGCAGCCCCGGATTGAGTTCCTGGCCTATCTTCATTTCTGAGCCAAGATCACAATAACATTAGGATCTGATCTAAAAGGAAAATAAAATGTTTAGATAAACAAAAATGGGCATACGCAGTTTTCACTCTGAGAGTTCCTGAGATAAATAAAATATTCCACCTTTTATCTTCTGCCTTGTAAAGCAAAAACAAAATGGAGGCGCCGAAGCAAAGAAACACTGAAGATACGAATTTCAAATACGTGAAAAATACCGAGGAAAGTGGTTTTCAGCCTATTCCCTCAGAAGCTACCTCTTGAAAAGTGTCCTGGGCTCTCTTATCCTACTTCATTAGATTCTTCAGCTCTGTTAGGAGAGACCTGGCAATAAGAATAAATAAATAGTTCAATATCTTTGTTCATTCAATCCACACACTTAAATTTAGTTTAACAGTGTCAAATCCTCATGTGGAAATCAATCTAATAGAAAACAGATTGTGATCAACAGCTCATTACATGGGGGAGGAATACTATAAAAACAGAAGAATATAAGAGAATTTATTGCATATTCTCTTTCTGACTGTCCCCTATGGATTATGCAATAGTACACTGGTCACTTATTTTATTTTAATCTGAAGTTTGGTTTCTATTTCTATAAAATGGGAACAGCTCTAGTCTCTCTGCAGTGCCTTAGTGTCTGGGAGGAAAATCAGAAATAGGAGGAGGAGGGAAAATCAGAAATAGGAGGAGCACACGGGTATCTCAAGTGGTAGGCAAAGGGGCAGTTACACCAGCTCACAATAAGGACACCAAATGTCACCATCGGTCATCAGCCTTAATTAAGAATGGTAGATTAGGGGCATCAAGTAAGCCGTTCACAGAGCTTTACCTAAACTTGTGGGAGAGCCCCGTTCTGAGAAAACAGTAAGGCAGAGCAATATATTTTTAGTCCAAAAAGCAGTAAAGCCTATATGTCAAAAGATGGGATCCTGAAGTCACATAAACAGGGTTTTATCTCCCCTTTGCCATGAACTTTCTGAACACTGGTCTATACAACAGGACTAAGACTAATCCCTGAGGGTTAATCGGATGATATGCCTATGCATTTCTAACAACACCTGGTGTAGAGTAGACATTCAAATATGAGAAATACCACCTGTTTTTAACAACTCTGAGGTTATTATCAGAAAACAGTAATTAGAAGTGCTGGACAGTGAGTGTGTTCAAATTGGCAAACAGGTCCCAGTGTATGTACACCATTTTGGAAGAGATGGCTGCTGGGGGAGCTTTTCTGGCTTTGTGGCTGTTGAGGCTGAACAACGCAGCTCTCTCCTAGCCATGGCCACATGTCAACAAAGCTCATGTATTAGTCCATTATCCATTACTGTAAAGAAACAGTAAGGCTGGGTGCTTTTTAAAGAAAAGAGACACTTTGGCTCACCATTTTGGAGGTGTAAATTCCAAACAACATGGTGCTAGCTCTGGCAAGAGCCCTGTTGCTGCATCACCTCGTGGCAGAGGCACCAGGGCTGGAGCACACAGAGAAGAGCAATGGGGAGACCCCAAGCCAGACACCGGGAGCCACCAGTGAGACCTCCACTAGGCCCCACCTCTTAAAGGGCCCTCTCCACATTGTCACACTGGAGACCACGCTTCTAATACACACACCTTTGGGGACAAACTACCCCCAAACCATAGCAGCACCTAGGAGAAAATATACTCTCTTCAGTGCAAACCTCACTGAATTCACAAACAGGCAACAAACATCGTAGATGCAGAAACACTATCATACGCCTTGCTTTCCTTGGTGGGTCTCAACTAAAAGTATGTTTGATTTGATTTCAAACTTACTAAAGCCTGAAGAAAAATGTGCTAGAAATATAGGCCAGCAGATATACGACTCTAGTCAACGCTGAACCCATTGATTTCCTGACCCTTTCTTTATCCCTTCTACCTTTCTATAATATCACAGCCACTTAGAAAATACTTATTAAGTACTTGCTGGTGCTAAGCAGTGGGCCACACACAAAAGTTTTAAGGAGGACTAAGTCTCGAAGAGTCAAAGTCCCTTGGGGACACAAACATAAATAAACACAACAATCATTTCTGAGAAATCGTGTAATCAAAATATCAGCTGTGCCTATGGAAGTGGAGAATTTATAACAGAACACAACTTTCTGAATTAGGTCTTAAAGCATGAGTAAAACTTTGCAAGGCAGAAAAGGCAATCGTTCTGATAAAAAGGACGAGGGTAACAGAAAATCTCTTCTAAATAGAAAATGGCATTTATAATAAATATGTGATTAGGACCACAGGGACCAAAATGACACCAATATTCCAGAAGTTTCTGCTGGTCGCATTTGCCCCTTCTCTTACGCACCTCCACCTACAACGGACAACCTTGGAGAATCTCATAATTCACCCACAACTGGCATAGACTATAATAGAAGAGAGAGAGAGGAGATATCAACTAGGGAATTGCCTATATCCCAGTCCCAGGAAATGAGTCCTCCATTGAGTCTGATCACAAAGGCAGGTACCAACCAGCTCCCCAGCTGGGGTTCCAGAGCAAAAGCATGCAGTTGTCTAGACACTGTGATTGCTGGCTGCCCAGAAGATTTCACAAGACAGTGGAGGAACATCAGACCCAGAATCCTCAGCCATCTAGATACTTCTGTGTCCCTGATCTTATCCACCCATTCTCAAAATTAGAAAGCACAGAATTTACTTGTCAAGAATATGGAGAGGGTATTTTAGTTCCATAAATACTGGTATATTTCAATACAGTTGGACTAACACATTCAAATACACGAGACATGTGGATATGTACACCTATAAGTAAGTGCTAAAATGTATACAGGAAGGAGTGGACAGTATAATGTCTGAAAGAGAACAAAATCAATATATCCTGGTATCAATCATGTATATCATTAAACATATCAGAGTGTATGAGGAATTCTAGAGGAACGCTTTCTGCCTTCTTAAGAAATTTCATACTTTTATCTACATGCACGTCTTCTTTAAGAATTATATCTTATATATAATTATGTTGTGATATCGTAAGACCTATTCCACTTCTAGAGACTGTATGTTTAAAATTGTTATGTTGAATTGAGAATTGCTTTCTTTCTCAACATAATTGAAACGAATGTGGTGAATCACACACCATTTTCAGAAGCATTTGATCCACTCTATTCAAGACACTGGGAAAGATGCCTAAGTAAATCAATTTTCCTTGGGGAGTGTGAAAACCAGAACAGAGAAACTTGATCACAGTGGCATCACATTTCTGAGTAACTACAAAGGACAAAATCCATATGTGGCATGTCCTATGTCATCTCCTCATCCTCAGCCATCCACATTGTGGCCCATTGGTTCAACCTCGAGCGCTACCACTTGAGCCAGTCAGAGGATGCGGAGGGACTCCTGGCAGCACTTTCCAAGCTTGGAAACACCCCAAATGAGAGCTACCTCAATCCTGTTCGGACCTTCCACACAGTGAGTTCCAGTTTCCCATTTGAAAAATCCTTCCTTATCTCATTCCTTTATCAGGAAAAAATGTATTTCAATAGCTTTTAATACAAGAGCTGGAGAGAAGACGTTTATGCCAAATGTTATTATCATTTTCACCTTTTTAAACTTATTTTTTCAACCATTAATGTTCCTGGGAGGTTATGAGCAAATCGAAAACCATGCCAATTAATTAATTTGTAGTGAAAATATATAGGTGGTACTTAAGAATGGAGTCACCTAATGTAAAAACCTAATATTTTAAAATTCAAAAGCAGCTCAGGATCAGTTTTTTTTTTTTCCCCACTGATGTTAGACTCATAAAGAATGTGAGTCCCATCTAAATGCAGAGATTATAAATTGGGTGTCTTCATTTCCAATTTGCAAATTGTTTTCTGGATCCCTTCTCCCACACCTCATATTTTGGCCCACGTGAAAACAGGCACTAGGTAAAGAAGCTAATTTCCTAATGAGCCCTCCATGGCTAGTGACCCCACTGATGCTAATGACCCATAGGCACAGAGTGGCAGCACCTGTGGGGAGCAAAAAAGGAAACCCCAAATGTAGACACAACCATTATCCTTAGAGAAAAGGACAATCTTCTTCCTCCAGACCCTCTTCCTTTGTGGTTGACCCCAACTCTTTTCCACGTACTCCCATGCTGCAATATGTGTCCAACGTGGTGACCGCGTTAAAAGATCTATATTTTCCAAGAAAAGGCTTTGAAGGCAACACAACGCAGCAGCAGAAATCTCTCTGTTGTTATCTGGGCCATCTCCATAAGTGACCATTTCACTCATACAGCTTTACTGAAGGGAGGAAAATTCAAAATCTGTTTTGAGGGTGTGATTCTCCCACGTTAAACTCCTAATTACCCTAAGATGATAATTCAATATCAAGCCATTGATCGGGTTGAGTTCCTTTGCTCACTTGACAGCAATTAGAAGCACACATTTCACAGTGACAAATCAAAACTAGATGTCCTAAGCACGTGGGCAGACCTCTCCCATCACTGTGCGCCCACGGATGCTAACCCATTTCCCCACTAAAGCTCCAGAAAATCCAGTGCTACACAAATATAAGAATAATTATCAACATTTTAAAGAGATCATATAATAAATAGAACACATGATAAGTAACTTTTAAAGCAATTGAACAAAATAATTAACACAATTACTTTCGCGTTTTTTAAGCAATATACTATGTAGGCACTAACTAAACTCAGAAAGCCCTCTAAGTTGGGGTGTTTGGAGAGAGATGATATCAATTACACAAAGTGTATTACCCAGCAATTGGGAAGAAAAGGAGTGGGACTGCTTTAGAGGATTCATTGCAACTCAAACCAGTCTGTAAACGTGTTGCGGGAAAAGAGGAAATTTGCCTTAATAGTCAAAGAAGGATGATTTGAAATTAGCACAGCATATGCTGGAAATGGATTTCAAGTATACCTGCAAAAACCCCCTTTAAATGTTTTAGACAGACCCCTTTCAATTTTATTTTCACTCCTTGCCTTGTGAGGAAAAAATAAACAATGGAGAAGTCCCTGTCCAAATTACCTTCGGATCTCAAAGCAGCCCAAATTAATGAGGTTTTACTGACAAAAGATATAGTGTGAGTTTATTGAGCTCATGGTCGGCTCAGCGATAGTAGCACAATGTATGCATACTAATGACTGGGCAGGAATATGGGAAACTCGCAATGAAAACCAAACGCCTTCTGCTTCATATTCTAAAAGGCTATTTAACTGTCCCTTGCACTCTTGGGTCAGAATTCAGGCCTTTTGGGAGTATCCACCAGAAAAGAATAGCTGTACCGTTATTGATCACCTAGGATTTACCAAGCCTTATTTCAGGCCCCCTAAGGTGGCGTGAAAGAAATGCAAGTCATGGTCTTTCCAATTAAAAAGCAAGAGCTAGGAAGAACTACCAGGGGAACAGAGTGTGCAGCTGCTGTATTAGGAATGCCCCTAAGGGACTTCTCAAAAAAAAAAAATGTGTTTATTAATGTTAAAATGCAATTAAGCATGGTGATCCACGTTTTTTATTTTAAAAATTAAAAACTTAACAACATGGATTGACTTGCTATATTATATCTTAAAATGCTCTCTTTATATTTAATGCTAATGTCTATCCAATACAGTAAGTTGGACATAAAAATTAATTTATATAAATGAGGGGAAAAATGTAGTTAATGACATGGCACTTCATAAAATTCCATCTAAGCACAGGGGAAGAAGGAAGGGTGAGGGAACTCATTTCTTGAGTTGTTCCCAGATCTTATCCAGCTAATATGATTCTAAGCAAAACATTGTGAATGGCTCTTTGCTTGGACCTTCAAGTGTTGATTCTAAAACCTACAAAGTGTATGAGATATCAATGTCGTGGCATCCGTTTCCGTTAGAACACAACCATTGAGCTGCTGTCGACAACAGCAGGCGTTACGGGCCTGGTGCTCTCTCTGGCTTTGGTCTTGATCATGACCTCTTCAACAGAGTCCATCAGGCAGTTCTCCTACGAGCTGTTCTGGTACACGCACCATCTTTTCACCATCTTCTTCATCAGCCTGGCTGTCCACGGGGCAGGGTAAGTCCAGATTATGTTCAGCATGTTCAGATTATTATCTCCATGAATGTCAAAATCTTTGAAAGTCCTTCTAATAAAGGAACCCAATGTGCGGTGACAACAGGACGCCTAGTAAGTGTGAAAATGCATGCCCCCTGTGGCAAACTTCTCTTTGTGATACTGAAAATCAGTCACCTAGGTAGAGAAGCATTTTATTTATTTTTCCAAGCTCACTCGGTTAGTGAGTCTTGACATGTTTATAAGATTCAGAAATTCTAATGAATGCTGGATGACAGCAGATCTATGTTTCATTCTGTACCTGTTTCTGCAATCCAATTTATGTGGGATTAGTCAGGGGATATATTTTTTGACATCTGGATTTCACTTCTGCTTAGCCAAATCCATCAACTAGGCAGACCGGTAGGCAGGAGAGCACAAAGCATTTGAGATGACCAGCCAGACCTGGGCTCCAGAGATCAACTCTACCCCTATTTAGCAGAGTGACTGGGCACAAGTGTTTTGAGTTTTCTGAGTCTTAGTTTCCCCATGTGACCTCTCAGATACCTCTTTGCACAGACATCCTATGAGATTTATTCTGGCATTCAGCACCTGCAGACTGCTGACCCTCAGAGAGAAGCTGGACCAGCACCTGAAGTATTCAAGGGTGCACAATGTACCCACCTGTATGTGTCAGTTCCTTAAGGACCTGAATTCACTAATTGCTGTCTACAAATGAGCTTGCCCTTTTTATTCATTTCATCGACTGGTGTTTTTCCCCCATTGGATATCCATTTGCAGGATCAATTTGACCCTGACGACAATCTTGAAAGTAGAAAAGGTGAGGGTGTCCCCTTTAATAAGGAGGAGTCCAATGGCACTCAAGGTCCCAGGTGAATGAATGGCAGAGTCAGACCTAGGGCACCAATCCCTAGGGAATTAAACCTCTATTTTTAAAATATTTTTTAGCTGTTGATGGGCCTTTATTTAATTTATTTATTCATATATGGTGCTGAGAATCGAACTCGGTGCCTCACACATGGTAGGCAAGTGCTCTACCCCGAGGCCACAACCCTCTACTTTTAAGAAGCCCTTGAAGAACGAATGGACCCTCCATTTTTTTAAGGCATACCTTCGTCCTCCAGAAACACGCGGCGGGTGGTGGTGCAAACACCTCTTGGCTCTTCCTGGGGTCCCTGATAGCTGAACACCTTCTTTCACTCCCGTTTCTCCCGCCTGTGCCCCTGCAGAGCGCGCACACCAGGGGCCTGGACACCAATGGCTCAGCTTCTGCGCAGACGCAGAAGGGCAGGTGCGCAACCCCACCCGCCTGGCCTGGGAGGGCAGCACCTTGGCGACTCGGTGGTCCCCTTGGGTGCCCTAGACAGCTCTTTAAGATTCGGACCTAAGCAAGTGAGCTGTCCCCTCCAAACTCCCTCCTTACAGGAGATGCTCCTTCCGGCCCAGGCCCCACTTCTCGAAGGGGGGACACGTTCACGCTGCCTCTGCCTCTGCCTCTGCCTCATTGCAAGCTGCCGTGGTCCGGAAGCTTGTCTGACATGCACACATTGTGCACACACTGTGCACACATTGTTCAAGGAGGGGTACCCCTGGGGGTGTGTTTTACACTAACAGAGTGCTCCTCCCACTGCTGATCCTTATGTCCTGGTCAACCTTCCTTTTTATGCTGGTAACAGGTTAAAGACTTTCTATTTTGTTTCAGCTTTAAAGTGTCTGCAGTTGGCTCCTGGGAGTGTGCACATCTCAACCTTCCTATTTATTTGTACTTGGGGCAGACAGAGTGGAGGGTGTGGCCCAGTGTTCCATCCAGAGATGTCAATTCTGACTTCTTCCTATACCGGTCTCTTCCCTGGTGGCACCCTGGGAGGCTTTCTATCCATATCCATGGGTGTGCAGAAATCCTCTTCCCGGAAGTCACCCCTCTAATCCGTGTTCCCTGGTCCACACCCTGGTGCACTGTAGAAGCGGTGGACTTCAGTGGGCAGTGTTTCATTGGAGATACTTTTTTGATATCCAAATAACATTTCAAGATGAAATTTTTTAGTCAATTTTTACCTAGTTGAAAGGCTTATTTGGGGATAAGGGCTTCATTTAATCTTCTCAGCTTGAAGTGTTCTACAGCTACTGTTTACAGCAAAAGTAATTTGCAAATTCTATACAAAATGCCAAGTAAAAGTAGGATTACTGGAATGTGTTAAAGCCCACTAATCTACCTATTATGGGATGGCATAGATGGAGACGTTCAAAAACATTTTTTAAATGTTAAAGATACTTCATTTGTTGAACCCTCTGGGGCCTAGTCTAGGAAACATTGTCTAACCTGGCAATGGATGCCGTGACAGTCACAGTGCCCCTCCTCTGGCTCCCATTCAGTGTTCACCCTTGCTATGTCTGGACATTATTTGCACCTGGAGTTCAAAGCTTTGCTCATCAACTCGAAGGTGTGCTATCAGGTTTGGATGACTTCCATAAAACAGACCCAGACAGAGACCAACACATCAGTTCTAACTGACCCCAAGCTCTTTCCAAAGGCATTATTGCTTCCTCCCCCCATGCCTTGTAATGCGAAAGGCTGTCCAGGACATGGATTTGTGTGACATACTAAAATCTCTCAGTCCAAGAGTCTATTTTTTATTGGCAAAATAAATCGGTGCATCTTATTCATAAACACTGAGGCACAACACAACTCCCCAATTATGTGACCTCAAAGTCTGGTGCTTTTCACTGTCAGTACGCCAGTGTGTGACCCCAGGAGCTAGAACCAAAGCAGTTTGTCGAAGGTCACTTGGTAGTACATTTGTGACAAATATAATAGACCGGAATTACAGGACTCTTCATCCAGCACTTCATTCATGAAGGCTGCCTTCACTTTGCACTCTTAAATTTATCAATACAGTCTCAAAGACATACTTCATAGTGACCTATTTTGACCCTGTCAAACCCTAAGCCTGCTAGTGGTCACTGGGGGGAAAAATAACCATTATTCAGGGCACTTCTTTTGACTTCTTTACTTGAAAAGTTCTAAGCTCTCAGAAACAAACTAAGAAGGGTAGAAGTTAAATCAATCTGCAAAAGAACCAAATAGTACAAAGTTAGTCAATTAGCCCAAATCAGCAATCAGGACGAGATGAAACCTAATTAAATTCAACAGTCTACAAAAGGATGTGTTCAAACAATTTCCTTCATTATGAATTCTCTAATATAGACACTTTCAATTTAGCACAGGATACCACAGAGGGGCACTTCTTTTCTGGGATCTTCAAAGTTATCCAAAGCTTTTTAAATGCCTATTTTTAAAGATGCTGAGGAAAATGAGTGACAGCCCAAATTTTAAGCAATAGAATTGTTGTTCCAGAGCCTGCTGTAAAATACATAAATCTTGTGGTATAACAAAACTGCACAAAATCAGTTTGACATTTGTGTGTGTGCTTTTTTTTTTTTTTTAATAAGTCAAATTATTCGAGGTCAAACTCCGGAGAGTCTCTTGCTGCACAATGTCACCTTCTGTAGAGACCGCTACGCTGAATGGCGGGCGACTGCCCTGTGCCCTGTGCCTCAATTTTCTGGCAAGGAACCTTCGGTAAGAATGAACCCAGGAGCTTTTAAAAATAACTGTCCCCACAGTTAAGATAACTAGAGCTTTTATATGCCTGAAAAAAAGAACAGCCCATGTCACCACTAGAGGAAAGCCCGCTCTTTATTAAGTGTACTAATGGAGAAATCCAGTTAAGGATAATTTTAAAAGAGGTTTACTGCCAAAAGCACTCTGTTCGGCTTTGAAATGTGTTCTTCTACTTATATTTAAATATGGATGTCAGACATTGTGGGGATCCATAATAGCACAGCAACGGCTCTGGAGGAGTGAGTGTGTGCCTAACTACCTTCTGCTCTCCTGCTTCCTCGGCTGCCTGTATCCCTGCATAGCTGCCTTCTCCACTCTGAGAATTAACAGCATCACTTCTCAACCTCGGATTGCTATGGCCAAGTGAGAACCAAACCCTCTTTATAATGTTGCCTGCTTGCTTTCTTCCTTGCTCCCTTCCTTTATTTCTTCCTTCCTACAGCTTTTGGGATTGAAAAATTGGGGCGTCCAATGCATTTCCTTCTTTTTCTAATTAGGCTCTCATGGATGAAATGATAGCACTGTTATCCAAGAATAGACTTAATTAATTTGAGTAGATGATAATGTCCATAGATCTCAAAAGTAAGATTCCTGAGTATGTTGCAGTCATTATAGTTGGTAGCATAAGTAAATAGAAATAATAATCCTATTTGGTCGCATCCAGGGTCTTAAAATAGTGCAAACCTTTGGGACAGCTGGGTGATGCATGGGGGAAAATAATTAAAGCCAGTAGATTAAAACAAGGAGGAAACAAGTGTCCAAAAATAGGTAGCATAAACAGAATATACTAATATTCGAATGATGGGGATTTAGGAAATTAAGTCATCAACATCAGAAGAATATAAATAATAGCTTTTTGTTAAACCCTCAAAATATTAAATTAAGCATCAGGTTTTAAGGGTAAAACTACTGGGAGGAATGTTTAAAACTGAGACAACTGAAATAGATGTGCCCATTAGACTGTGGTTCTTTTAATGGCCAGTATAGATTGTCTCTGTCTTAAACTCAACTCTCAGTAGCCACGATTCAGCCTGCATATTAATGAGGGAACATGAATGCCTCTCTAAAATTTTCAGCTACAGCATCTCCATAAAAAAATCAATACTCTCCCACACCTCATGAATGCAGACCAGGGCCTGCTCCCAGCAGTGTATGCTGACATTAATTATCATTAAGAGGGGGGAACTTACCATCTCTCCGTTGACTCTCCCCTGCTACACCTCCTTGCACACCCAAACTCAGGGTGTCACTCTTTCCCATTACTTTTAATGGATCCTGATTCAAAGTGTGTGTGGGCTGTGCAATTACCGCTTGGCTGAACTGTACAATATTCTCTCTGATGTCTCATAGACTGAATCCGAAAGTCATCCCAAGGACAAGGAAGGGCTCCTGTGCTTCACTGCACCACGCCTTACCCAGTCTTTGCAAGACTCCATTTCTTTCTTTTTCCTCTCTTATTTCAGTGGGTTCTCACAGTGTTTTTATCAGTAGAGTATTTGCCAGTTCACCTTCTGTGGTACACCGATCCCTACGTGGGGACAAAGAATGCTTTGTACATTCCCTTCATTCCCTCAGTTACACCTGGCACTCCCCTCCCATGTGTCTGACTCCTCCTTTCTACCCCAAACTACCCGCACAAGGGGACTCCAGATTCCAGGACGGCTCATGCAAGCCCATATCAAAAAATGCCGGGTCCTCCTTAGCCCAGGAAGCACCTCACTTCATTTAACCACAATATCAACCAGTAATAATCTTCAGGTTGACTTTTTTAATTACGAGGGAATGATATTAGTGGTGAGGGGGAGTTAATTCAGGGAACTCTTACACGTGGCTCTTGAGTGCTTGCATTTCACCAGACACAGGAATCAGAGCTGTGGTTCCTGCCCCGGGAGATCTTATTGTCTAGAAAAAGAGGCTATTCATAAACACACACATAAAATAAAATCAAAGCCAGCATGTTCTTATTTTCTGGTAGGAATGAAAAACCAGGAGTGAAAGCGGAGGAAACAAGTTTCATTACTGCTGCTTTTAAATCAACATAGTTTTATTTCTATCATAAAATACTCACTGTACCATGACTTTCTGAGTATTTCCGAGGAAGGAAAAAATAATACTGAGAATCCACACAGTATTTTAACATTAAAGAAACTCAGATGATGCATAATTCTGCTCCTTTATTTCATAGATGGGAAAAATGGGGATCCAAGGAGTTTCCTTTTCTCCCCTCTGGTCTCCCCTCTGGTCACAAAGGACATTCCCAGCAAAGCTACATCATGGAATGGGAGCTCCTGATCCTGTGGCTGTGACTTTTCCTCTCTGCACCCCACAATGATTGCTTGGATCTCCGACCTTTCCCCAAGATCTATTGGTCAGGTCTCTGATGCTGTATACAAGTACATAACCTCAGCATCATATTTATCTCTGTGAATAAAGTCAAAGCTTTGAGGGAGCTTAGATTAAAAAAAATTCTCCAACCATTCCCTGTTTTATGAAACAGAAAATTTGAGCATCATAAAGCCTGAGGCACAGGATGGGGAGGTGTATTTCCAAGCTCAGAGCAGGCGCCACCTCACCATCCATCCCTCTGGCTCAGGAGTGTCTTCACTCTGCTTTGCCTGTCCTGGTCACCAAGGCCAGCCAGTTCCCTAAGGCTCTTCTCTGGCTGCATCTCATCCTGGCTCTTTCACTTCCAGGGGTTCCAGGAGTCTCACTGGGAAGGAAACTGGGCTATCCCCCCCACCAGAGCAGTGTCTTTACTAGTAATGAGATGGATTGATAGCTTGCATTCTCCTTCCTGACTAATCATTAAAGGAAAAATAACCCATTCCATTTCATCACCTTGGAAATATCAGAGACTGTGGTTAATTTGACACTACCCAAGTGATGGATGTGAGTCTAAACATTCTAAAACGTGTATGGAAGATTATTTGTACAAATACATAAAGAATATGTATTTTCCAAATACCTTTCTAACCCCACATAGAGAGAATTGCATTCTTGTGATTTCTTTTTTTTTTAATTTTTTTTAAATTTTTTTATTGGTTGTTCAAAATATTACAAAGCTCTTGACATCTCATATTACATATATTAGATTCAAGTGGATTATGAACTCCCATTTTTACCCCAAATACAGATTGCAGAATCACATCAGTTACACATCCACATTTTTACATAATGCCCTATTAGTAACTATTGTATTCTGCTACCTTTCCTATCCTCAGCACTTCCTGGTTCATTCAAGCATAAGGAACCCAAGGTTGTATTTCCTCCATTCAAACCTGTCCTTCTGCCACTTCCTATCTCTTGCCTTGTCCTGATCATCTTTCCCACCTCCCCCCAGTCCAGGAGTTTTGTTCTCTCTGCTAATCTGAACATGTTGCTGAACCCCACAGGGGCAGAAAAGAATAAGTGGGTCAAATTGCTCTGTTACCTGCATACATGCATCCTTTATGAGGCACACAAGAGGTCACCAGGAAAGCAGCCAATAGGGCTGGTGCAGGAGAGAAGAGACACCATGCAGACAGAGCCAGAAATAACCAAAAAAGAAAGAAAGATAACTCAAAAGAAATAAAATAATGCTAAAGGGTTTGTGATATGTCAACCCAAGAGACAGAGCAGAATAACTGATAAGTAAATAGTGAGTCATTAATGAGTGCATTGGTAAGGATTTAGAGAACACTTGAGTTCAAAAGAAAGCAAGGCCCTTCCTGCTCCCAAGAGAGTAATGCTGAGTAATGCTGCTTTTCTTGACTTTGGCTGAGTTTGGGAGCATTTATAACCCTATCACATGTAGGGGTGCGGATTTAGAGTACCAAAGAGGAAATGTGGGGTCATTTTCCAAGGCTTGAGGTCTGGCTCTGCCTCCTTAGGTGACTCCTTCCCATTCCCAGGGACCCTGAATTTTCTTCTTTTACAAAAGAATTGGGCTAGATTTATAAGAATCTTGACATCTTGAAATTCAATGAGTTCATGGGTTGGTTTCTAATGTTTTGTAGAGCAAGCCTCAGGACCATTTGTAGTGTTGGATAGAAAGAAGCCTGTTTTCATCTTCATTACATGGTAGATGCTGGAAGAGGCAGCCCAGGGTCCCAGCAAGAACCGAGACTGGATGGTTAGGCACATCTGAGTTCACATTTTGAATGGACACCTTATTGCCTGATGACCTTGGATGGTTGTTTGGTCTTATGGAGCTTTAATTTCTCTACTGTAAAAGATAATATCATATGTCTCATGGGATGACTCCATTTCCAACCTAATACAAGCCTTCATCAATTTTAAGATCCCATTCCTACCCCTTTCTTAGGTGAAGACACTGTGTTGAGCACGACACCTAGTACCCGAATAGCCTGCTGGTAAATCAATCATCCATAATGCAGACTATGCTCATGAAAGGTTAACAGAGTATCTGATTATTCAGAACGTTCACTGTCCTGGGTCTCCAGAAACTGATGACTCTTTTGTTCTGATTCTATATATCTTATATAACTAAGATTTAAGAAACTAGCTTCATATTTTATTCCAGAGGATATTGGTTTGTGTGTGGTGTGTGTGTGTGTGCATGTGTGTGTGTGTGTGTGTGTGTGTGTGTGTTATATTCAGACAGACCCCATAGTAGTAATGCAATGTTCAAATTACTATTTGAGATTTTTCATTTAATTTTTCATGTCCTGTGTTGGCTGAGTAATGCTGCTTTGTAAGCCTTTGACTTTGGCTGAGTTTGGGAGCATTTATGACCCTATCATATGTAACATAAACATCAATCTGCTTCCTTATTTCTTTGCAAATTCAATTATTTCTAATTACATAAAGACATCATTGATCAAGTAAGCATAAAAACCAATATAGGAGAGTTTAATCTCTTAAATGAGCTTGTAGACCTCAAGGAATAATTGAATGCTATAGTATTTAATACAGGGAGACATCTTTGTTGTTGATAACTGGGCCAAAGTTAAAGGAAAATGTCTAACCCCATCATATTATATATTGATTTGGTTCAAATTGAAAATATTTGGATTCTGTTTTCATTTCCTTTCTCTTTCTCTCTGCTCTCTGCAGGCTTGGAAATGGGTTTTGGGCCCTGTTGTCTTGTATGCATGTGAAAGAATAATTAGGTTCTGGAGATCTCAACAAGAAGTTGTCGTTACCAAGGTATGCGTGGAGCTTTATGTCTGAATAAAGGCCTGAGTGTAGATGAAAATTTTTTATTAGCCCAAGTTTTTAATTTGCCATTTTTATTGCAGAACTATCTGTAATTTAGAGGCTCATCTTCTGTTCTAATAATTGCTTATATCCTGAGCATCTTTTAGTGTGACTAATTTTACTGAAGACAGGGATCAGGGCTCCAGACTGGTATGCAGAATTCCAATAAAGGTTTAGAGTACAGCACTGGAATTGTCTTATTTCTCCTCATTCTAGACCCTCTCTAGGTGGGGAAGACAGAAGGGTTGAGTATGTATTCCACTAGAGTAACTTCATGCACCATATAAAGACACAGATTTTGCAAACATACAAATAACATATAAATATTTTCAAGCCTGCACACTCCCACCTGGGACTGCTGAGCAGAGGACAGGGAAATAGAAGCTTCAGGGTAAGAAGGGGCACCAGGTGGTTCAAAATAAAGAAGAAGGACCTATACAGTGCTCTGCCCCGGTGAGTGGAGTGCACCTTGGTAGTGTTCCCAGTCTTAGTATCCTGGCTCACAACTCTTTATGCAGAGCAAGATAGAAAGAGACCAATAATCTTGTCCAGGAGACAAAGTATCAAACACTCTACCCCAACCCTAAGTGTGTTTTTTTTCCCACACTGCAACATTCTTTATCATAGTGAAATGTGTAAGTAATATACAAAATTTCAATGGAGAACTGATTAATTTACCATATAATAATCATAAAACTGATTATGTATACATTTGATTTTATATGGTAAGTTTTCCATGCCTTTTCTTGCCAAAAAAAAAGTGATAAATCTAAATATACAAATATCAACAAAATGTCAATAGTGCTTACTTTGGGATAGTAGATTTTTAAGTGAGGGCTCTTTGTATTAATTTTAGATTGCTTAATTTTTAATACCAGAATATATTTCTTTTATAATTAGTAAAATAAAAACTTTTGTTTTCATTTTGATTAGGAAAAAGTATAGGAATCTCTGAATGCAATACCATTCACAAATATTAATCCTCTTCTTCTTTTTTAATTTACCAGTTCTTCTGAATATATAAATAATATTTATTTACATATGCATGCATTGGCCATCTTAATATTATCTCTAAGTTCAGACTTTCAAGTACATCAATTAGTTGATGTACTTGAGCTTTTAAGTATAGAATGAGTTTAGGATAAAATAGGAACCACCGAATTAATGATAGTGCTAGGTAAAGCCTAGAGAGAAAGCCTTCACCTTGATTTTGCTTTATAAATATCTTTACCATCCCTAGTTTTTTAAATGCCTTAAAAAATTCTCTGCTAACAGAACTTATAGCACTCT
Source organism: Callospermophilus lateralis (assembly GCF_048772815.1). Taxonomy (NCBI): domain Eukaryota; kingdom Metazoa; phylum Chordata; class Mammalia; order Rodentia; family Sciuridae; genus Callospermophilus; species Callospermophilus lateralis. Next base: position 12,432,166 of record NC_135310.1, read on the forward strand.
GCTAGTATAACTTTAACAGAATACTACATCCCCTTCACAGTCTTCAAGAAAGCAGAGATATAGAAATTGCCTCCTGTTCCTGCTTTAAGCTGTTTCAATGTTGCTGTTATTATGTTAAAGCACCAAAGGATGTCAGGCTGCATCAAAAGCCAGGCTGTAAAACTGGTGGAAACCTAGAGCCGTTACTAGGGAGACCATTTAACCGCAGCATCAGAACAAACATTGGAAGGGAGAGAACTAGAACTAATGAGTAAAAGACTGAGATGTTCTTCTTAATGGAAAAGTACTGTCCCAGGGTCTAGATACTAGGTTTTGTTCCTTTATGCCTCTTGCCAGAAAAAAAAAAAAAAAAAAAGACCTAGAGAGATTTTTCAAAACACAAGATGGAAATCCAAAGTAGAAAATGTGCTCTTTCCTTGAATAAGCAATGAGTTATAGATTCTCACTGAAGGTCCTAAGTCCTTGTGCAATGCTTTTTGGCATCTAAAACTCAGGATACTGGTAGGATGCTGGTCAATGTTTAGTCGAAACAAAAGAAGACCTAACAAATAAATATTTCAGAGCTGGAAGGTTGTTTCTCATTCAGCATGAAGAAAGATCCAGTTTTATTCATATAGGTCATTGACACAGGTAATAAACTCTTCCTAGATTTTTAAAAGCATGGAAACAATGCTGTGAGCATTTGAATAACTTGAAGCACAGTTAAATGATATGCAGATTATACTTGCTGATATTTCTTCAAACTGGACAACTGTGCTGGAGGATGCCTGGTCACTTGAGACACAGAGTCATGTGCTGGGCATGAAGTTGCGCCTGGATGCAGCTACCCAAATGTCAGCACAGCACTGTGAAGAACACACTTCATTCTTGCTCAAGTTCCAACCCAGAAAGCAGTGGTGTCATTGAAATTTATATCTTTTAAAAGGCCGATTTAAAATTTTGAAAACCTTTCATGAAATGAAAGCCCTTTTCTTATTGACTTCACCTGAATAAAACAGCTAACAACTGTCTACTGTCTTGCTCTATTTTAGGTGGTAAGTCACCCGTCTGCAGTCCTAGAACTTCACATGAAAAAACGTGGCTTTAAAATGGCACCAGGGCAGTACATCTTGATCCAGTGCCCGTCCATATCCCCTCTGGAATGGCACCCCTTCACCCTCACCTCTGCCCCCCAGGAGGACTTCTTCAGTGTGCATATCCGGGTAGCCGGAGACTGGACGGGAGCTTTATTTAAGGCCTTTGGTGCAGAAGGACAGGCCCTCAAGGAGCCCCACAGCCTGCCAAGGTTAGAGCCAATGTCTCTTTTACGTCTAAGTCATAATATTGCACAGTAAAGAATTTTAAAGCATCCACATGCTACCAAATTCAGCAGTATCTTTAAGCCAGGTTGTAAGTTTGAGTCCATTTTTTAATATTTGAGAATCTACATTAAAAATTGTCATTTAGAAGATTTCCAAGAGAAGCAAGCAGATTTCTGTAAAAAAAACAAATGTTCAACAAAAGTAGGCAATGATCCAGGAAGAAGGAACAATTTGCTTTCCCAGTTCCAAAAGCATCTCTTGGCTAATTATATACAACCTGCCATGGGTGAGACAACTCTGTGAACTATTTTTTTTTTTTTTTTTTATCACAGTTTGAGCTTTTCAGATATTGTGAAGGTTGGTCTTTGGAAGAAGGATGCTGTGTTCCAGTCTATTGGATTTCAGGGCCTACACTGCTCTTTACCTCTGCAGTCCTATTTCCAAATAAAGACACATTCTAATATTCAGTATATCAACAAGGGGACACAATTCAATCCACAATAACACCCTACTCAAAAAGTCCCAAGCACATGACAGAAGTCCCACTGTAAGTTACAGCTCCTTAGTTCTTTGTAGTAAACAACAGCAGAAGGCCTAGTTCTGCTGCACCCAAATCCTGTGAAGTCCATGTTTAGGCCCTAGAAAAACAGGGATACACACACACCAAAAAAAAGATGATAAAAATATTTTGAAAGAATTTGGTACTTCAAAGGATATTCCTAATTCTGCCATCCTCGGGGAACAGCAACTGCTACCTAGGAACCTGGGTAGAAAATATCTACAACGCTTAGAATGAAGTCTGTGAGGGCAGCACACTGTCTTTCCTCTTTGCTTCTCTGCTGCCTAGAACAGCATCTGACCCACAGAGGGAACAGAGGAAAGATAAAAGAACTTTTTTTAAAAAATGAATTCTGATGCAATGAGTTCTTTAGATTATTTAATTTACATATTTCTTGGTGACAGACTAAGTGCCATTATAACTTAAGGCACGGAATCTAATTAGTTTTCGGTCTCCTTCCCAAGGTATAGAGAACCAAGTGTATCCCATTGGGTTTGTTTCTGTCCAATTGGTAGGAAAAGTTGCATCCCTCCATTTCAAATATCGGTACTCAAGAAGCTATAACATCAAGCCTGGCATGATCACCACCTGCTCAGGCCAGAGCCACAAATCAGGTGACATCGCCTCACTCTTCAGCTAAGACTGCTTTTATAGGATGGAAACTTGGCAACAGAATTATAGGGTTCAGGATGCAGTGCAAATGCCTAAAATCAGGAATAAAAACACATGCAGAGGTGTCTGACAGCTTCCTAGTCCCCGCCTCTCCTACATTGCCAGGACGGACACCCTCAAGATGGTACCTTCGTTGCCTGGCTTCTGCACTGTGTGCAGCAACTCTGGGTCTGTCGGCCACCCTTCCTTTTGCCAACCAGCTAGCCATTAAGCCAATCCTCCAGAAAGCACTCAGTGTGTACTTCTCAATATCTTTTCTGTCTGAATGTGCTTTCTGTCTATGGAGTGCATGGTCCAAAACCAGGCCCCACATGATCTGGTCCCCTGGGGGTCTCCTGAGCTCTCTGCTCCACCTCCCATCCCTTCATTGATTTAGCCCTTCCAATCTTCTTTCTTTTTTATGATTGTGTTTCAATTGATGGATAAAATTACTTACATACATATATATCTATTACATACAACACAATTTTAAGTACATATTCATTATGTGTGCAGATAGATCTAGAGGAAGAGAGAGACCTACATATATGTTAAATCTAGCTAATTGTCAGTTGTATTGCTTCACAGAGTTAACATGTTTGTGATTAAAGCACCTAACATCCACTCTTCTGCAGTTCTCAAGATTTCAGCATATCATCTGTATCAACTACAGTCACCTTGTTATACAATACAGACCTTGTGAACATACCCCCCTAACTGTAATGACATATGTGTAATGCACATATATTACAAAACATATTGAAATGGATTAAATATTTAATTTAATAGAATGTCCTCCAGTCTCATCCATGTTGTCACAAATAAGGAAATTTCATTTTTTAAGACTGAATAGTATTCCACTGTGTCTGTTTTCCACGTTCTCTGGATGTACCCATTTGTGGAGGGCTAGTCCTCTTGATTTTTACTTGCTTTCAGGGCCTTGGCCCCAGCTGTTCCCTCCATGGGCACACTGTTCCCAGATCTCTGCTTGGTGCTCCCTCCATGTCTCCACTCAGATCTCCTTCCAAGGAGGCCCTTCTTTGCCTCCCCATATAAAACAGCCCTTTCATTTTCTCCACAGTACTTACCACCACATGGCACACTAAACAGGGGCTGGTTTGCTGGTTTGCTGACTCTCCCCATTCTGCAGCGTAGGCTCCGTGGAGAGAGGGAGTTATATGTTTGGTTCCCTTTAACATTGCTGGTTCCTAAAACTAGCTCTATTAAGTAAGAACTCAATGAGTGTTTATCCAATAACTAAATGAGTGCTCGTGAACAGTGCAGCCTCCTGTCATTTGTTAAACTGGTTTGCCCTCTGCTTTTACATAGGTGCAGGTATATGTATGAGCAATAAAGTGCTCCCCCAAACTAGAATTTGTTCAGATCTTCAAGACACAAAGAATCCAAATCTTATTGGACGACCTTGGCCCAGGTTACAGTTTAACCTTGTTTTAATTTTGCACCATATTGGGGAAAGCACCCGTCTGTTCACTGCTTGGACCCTGAAAGGTCTTAACCCGGCCCCCGAATGCGAGAGGAAAAGGTGAGTGAGGACGCAGGAGGAGAATCAAGGCTAACAAGAGAAGAGTGCTCCTTCCCCTCAGCCCAGGAAAGGGGGACAAGGTGGGGCCGAGGAGGCCACGCCTCCCGAAGTAAAAGGGAGGATTCCTCAGAGTTGATGCTGGAGTTCCCAGCGGTTTCACCTGTTCCCCAGAACCAGGGCTCCAGCCTCAGAGGGCCTGGGTTCAAGTCCAACTTTGTGCGTGATCTTGGAGAATGTGTGGAACTCCCTGCCTCGGTTTCCTCATCTTACCGAGAAGATGATAAAAGCAGTACTTAAGGCTTGGTTTAGAATTAGCCGTGGGGTTCTTTATAAAAGCTTTGTCATAATTCATGGCAGCACATGGTAAGTGCTCAAAAAAATTAGCTATGATTAATATTTGCAAAGTAGGAAGCAAGCGCACCACAGAGACGACAATGAAAGTAATGGTTGGGTGAGAAGACTTCGAAGGCAGGAGATGGAGGCTGATGGCAGGGCAGGGGGCTTGCTGCAGACCATACACAGCAAGGACCCAGCAGGACACAGAGGCCGGGAAGATGACTCTTTTCCTGTTGTGCATTATTCGAAACCAGGATTTGGAATCAAGGAGGGATATCGGAGTAAACTTGAAAACAAGAATTAGGGCAAAGGAAGCCAGTTCTGAAATTGCAACGGGTCTTGAGCAACGAGGAGATTTGAACCTCTAAAAAAATAATGGTTGTCATGACAGATGTGATCAACTACTGAAAGGCCTGAGGTACAGGAAAGGAGAAAGACAGATCTCAGTAAGACAGGAGAAAAATTGCCCCAAACTTAGAAGTCTCCCCAAAGGCATCAAGGTATCCGGGACTGTAACATCCGAATGTGATGTTACATTCAGAGACAGGAGGGAGGATTCTCAATTTTAAATATGCAGAAATTTATCCTGTGTTTCTGTGGAGTTTAGGACATAATTCTTCTTTGGGTATAATTGATATCTTTTTTAAATCGGTATCAAATAAATCCCAAGTATTACTAATTATAAAAATAATAACAATAAGACAATGTAATTTGTAGGCAGTTTTTAATTATTTATAAAATAATTTTCTTTAATTATTTGTAAAATAATCTACCGTGGGCTAAGATACTAACATTTTCCCGCTAATGACATTTTATTTTTATTCTTCCATTTCCATATATCAATATGTAATAAAGCCTTATTAATTAAGATTAACTTGAAGAGACTTAATTTGAATTATTAGGAAGTCTAGAATATGGAAAATTTTTAAATAAATCCAATTGAACTTTCATGAACACATAACAAAGCCCAAACGGGCCAACCCGGGGTGCCTTCCACAGACTCTCCTTAGGGACTGGTTAGGAATAACTTAGAAACCTTTTAATTAGCATATCTTTGTTCATATGTAAATGTGTACTTTTGGAATAGTTGGGGTCATTTAATACATTCTGCTGACTGAAATATTTTAAGCATTCCCTGTACAATTGATTCAGCAAATGTTATTAAACGGCTCCATGCCAGATAGCATGAGAGGTGCTGAGATATAGCACCTCTATCCCAAAGAGATGCCTGAACAAAGAGAGACCTGGTTCCTACCTCCATAGACTGAGGGTCCAGAATTCAAGATGGAATTAAGTCACACATGCACGCAAGTACACACACACACACACACACACACACACACACACACGGAAAAATCATAACTCTGAGAAGCAAGGGTACATGGTGCTTAAACTATATGAAAGGGGTTAATCTAGTCTAGGACACCAACAGAGACTCCCCAGGTGAACAATGATTGGGGATAGGACCTCATGAAAAGGTAACTCTTAACCAAGTAAAGGGATGGGGAGAACTGGGCAGAGTATCCCAGGTGAAAAGATAACACATGCAGAAGGCAGAAGGCAGCCCTGTCTATTTAGGGAAATAGAAGAAAAGCCAAGGGCGGGGGGGGGAACTAGTGATGAGCCGTGAGATAAACCCAAGGAGCCAGTCCATGTAGGACAGTGTTAAAGACCATCTTACTTATTCCATGGATACACTTTATGCTTATAAAGAAAAATTTGCTAAGCAAAGACAAAGCATCTTTGCTGCCCCTGGCCTGATTATCACAGATTTTGAGTTAGCATTACCCAAGATAGTGATTTTCAGAAGTTCTCCCTAACAGACAAATTATTTGAAAAGTAAATTTATTCCAAATGAAAGACTTCCATTAGACTAGATGATACAAACAGACAAAGCAATGTAACCAAATCAATGTAAGCAGAGAGAATTACCTTAGGAAAAGTAAAGAAAAGCCTTATAAACCACCTCCATCCGTCTCTTTCTTCCATGGGGCTCCATGATGCTCCGAGTCAAAGCAAACATCTCGGAACTATAAACAGAGCTCACCAGGTGGAAGAGGTGTGCGCTAATGCAGGAGATGGCAGAGTTTTTCCTTCCAAAGATGGCACCTGGGCAAGCCCCCAAATCCTCATGCTGAACCTGTGCTCTCTGAATGGGGCGATTTTGAGCACAAAATAGGACCTTTGAAAAGCACTGGCTTGGCTGGTTTTGTGTCAAGAACAAGGTGTTCTCAAGGTCAAATGCACTGCACTCTGTGATTCCAGGCTGGCAGTGGACGGGCCATTTGGAGCCGCTCTGACGGACGTGTTTCACTACCCTGTGAGCATGTGCATTGCGGCAGGAATCGGAGTCACTCCCTTCGCCTCTCTTCTGAAATCCATATGGTACAAATGTTGTGAGTCACGGAGCCAGCCGAAGCTGAGCAAGGTATGGAAGAATCCTGAGTTCACCCTTCCCTGGATTCAAAGGTTCAACGTCCTATCTATCATCTGCCAATTCTTGGGGAGGATTTTAATTAACTATGAGGGATAAACTCAAGGATCCTTAACTATACTTATGTTCTTAAAAATCTCCATTCGGTATTGCGTTTATGAGAAGGGTAATGTCTAATCTTGTTAAAGATGACAAGACATAAATTTTATTGCTTTATTGCCATTACAGGACATGTAATTGCTCATCTCAATAAAATATGGACAGGCTGCAACTGGCTATGTGACTGGGCTGCCGTTGGTGACATTAGTGGGCAGCCTTCCCCTTTGCCCCTTTAGATGAATACTGTTTGCAGACGTACTGTTGTCTCTTATTCTCACGGCCACTCTTGGGATCCGTTGGCCTGTTCCACTGCTGTTGCTACCCAGTCCCCTGATCCTATCAATTCTTATACGTGCTATGACCAGATTTCTTCGGGATTTCTTTCTTCCCCTGTCCTGTCTAGAGACCTCATTCCATACCTTGATCCTGCAGAGGCAAAAGGAGCTTCCTTTCCAGGTCCCGAAGTTTTGAGAATCTGAATCCATAAAAACCAACTGACAAGAGACAGATTAACAGGAGAAAAGGTGCAAGTTCATTCTCGTGCAGGCCCGTAGGAGTCGCACAAAGCACGAAATTCAAAGAGGGACCAGATGGTTACAGCTTAACTACTTGCTTTATAGTGGAGAGGGGAGTGGGCACTGTAGGCAGTTTCAGAGGAAGAATAAATGACTTTTTAGGGGAGAGGAATGGGCCCAAAGACAAGTGCCTGGAACAAGGTTCACATGGGCTGTGAGTGTGGTGTCGACTTCAGTTTTTCTTCCTGTAGCTTAGTATTCCAGAGGGTCCAAGGGAACTGAAGGAAAGAGGGATGAGAGACAGGAGCGGGGAGCAGGAGGAGGCCAGAGACCTTGGCTCTCCTTGAGTTCAAAGCACTGAGCATGCCAAAGCCATCCTCTGAGCCTCGATCACCCCCTTAGGACCAGCAGCCGGCACTGGAGCAGCTGCAAAAAGAAACTGTTTTACACCCAGGGGTGTGAAGACAGGGCAAACCGGGACATCAGACGAGCTGGGCGGGTCCTGGTCCTGCTGCTGATCCTCTGAGTGAGCCTTTGGCTGTAGCTCCTGTATCCATCAAAGGAAGATGCTGGACTCAACCAGCCCGTCCTAGGTGCTTCTGTGGAACACCAGTCCCATGACTTGGTCTGCTAAGGAGGATTCCGTGGTTAGATAAACCTAAGAAATGCTCCTAGTTCATCCCACTCTAGGGGATTCCTGTCATCGACTACCCTATGGAAGTTCTACAGAACTTCAGTTCCGCAGAAAAGAACCTTATTCAGTCTTGTTTCACCTGATATTCCCAAGTGGATTGGCCCACAATACCTTTGTCCACCTAATGCCTTTGTCCACCGGACACCTGTTAGAACAGCATCCTGTGAGCCCTGAGGGCAATACCAGACTCAAAGATCTCTCGGGCCAGGGCTTTACCACGTAAGACACAGGATAAGAGTTCTTTCATGATGTTTCTAATGACAAGTGCTTGACATTTGTTTTTTCATTTGGTTTGATCTCACTTGATCTTATATATGAGATAAATAATACAAATCCTGTTTTCTAGATAAGCAAACCAATGCTTAGAAATATTTAAAGTGACTTTCCTGGAAACACACAGGTAACAAAAGGCAGAGTCAGGATTCCATCTGATTCTTTCCATGACATGGCCAACACATGGTGGACGTGACACCCCCTGAAGCCCTAGGGCACTGAGGTAGGAAGGCTGCGGGGCTCTTAGAGAATCTGCTTCCGGACTTGGATCCGGGAATCTGCCTGACTCTGCTGTCACTGAAGTATCGCCTTCAGTTTATCATCCACCTCTCCGAAATGGATTTTCTCCTCCACACAAGGGAGAGTCCATATCCAACCAGGAGTTTTAATAACACTTAAGACAAATAAGTAATGTGGACTACAGAATTGCTGAGTAGATGTGTATAAAATTATATAAACATTATTCATACCTGCCAAGATATAAACTGATTGTTGGTATGCTACCTCTACCAGCCCAGATGGATCAGGCATTTACTACCTAACAGAGCATTTTGCATACGGTTTCTCACACCATCTCTTCAAGGTACCTGCCACTGTAATTCCCATTTTGCAGATGAGAAAAATGGAAGCTAATCACAAAGCTAATAATAATGATAGAATCATCTTAGTGAGTTGTTATATAATTTGTTCAGATAAGTAATTTTCTCAGTTTACCCAAGAAGAGTCTAAAGCACAGAGCACTAACAAGTATCAGAACTCACATCTGAATCTAGGTCCATCTTGTGCCAAAGCCCATTCCCCACTTCCCACCCCAGGAACTTCACCAAGAGAGCAGAACAGCTACTGTGGAATACATTTGGAATTCAGGGCAGAGCTTTGTTATGGTTTGTGACAACTTGTCAGGCCTCTCAAGTGCTTCCTTTCCTCCTGCTGTCTGCCAAGTAACAACCACTGAGAGGGGTGGCCCATTATTCAGTTTCTGTCACACTTGGGGGGTCACACAGAGATGGTGTTGATCATATGTCTCACTTTCACTTAATCAGAAGTTATTCAACACCTACTATGTGCCGGTCTCTCTCAGACTGACACAAGATGTCTGTCACGCACAACTTACAACAACCTAACTCACACCTGAGCTACAATAGCCTCTCCCTTCTCCCCTCCTCCATTGCCCTCCTTGCTCTCCTCCTGTTCCATCACCTATCTTTCTTTCCTGCGTTAAGATCCACAAAATATTTTATCTCCCCAGCAGGCTGTGAGCTCCTTGAACGTGACCTCTCTGGACATTCTTATTTGTGGTTATATAGGAGCTGGTGGGCCACTGAGTCAGGACCAGAGCACGGGTTTCTGATTTCCACTTCAAAGCTCCTGCATGAAAGAAGTGAGGGTTTCATGCTCTTGAAAGTCGAGGCTGAGAATTACACTTAAGATGCAATTCCTGAGAGCTGGTGTGCATGAGAACAAGTTCGGAACTTTCTCTCCTTTGAAGCAACTTGGTGTGTGTGAGAACAGCTATCATTAGGGTTATGTAACTCATATTTGTCAGGGCTGCTGTGCGCTTTCGAGATATAAATACTACTCTTTCCACTGAACTGTCAGCCGCTATATAATTTTCAAAGTGCAGCTAAGCAAAGAAGTACATATTTATCTAACAGCATCTTCACCATTTCAGGTCTGGGCTACAGTTTTCACATTGTTCTCTTGTAACAAGAAAGAAGAAAAAAAAAAAACAGAATAGGGGTTCAGAGATGGAATTTTAAGCGTAAGTGCTTAACGGCAATTAAAAAGAATTTTTCTCTTCTGTGTGTGTAAAATACTAGTTGGCATAAATGCATACATTCATATACAAAAGTCCCAAGTCCTAAGCCTACAGCAAAATAAATAAATAAATAAATGGTACCGGTTTTCTCTATTGGACCCCTCTCCTGTACCCTTCTCACCCTACAGTTCTACAAAACTGAGTGAAATGCAGGCACTTAACTGTGAGGCACCAGCGGCTCCTTTGGGGTCACAAGCAGCACTTTCTATTTGAAGCTGATGTTTTAACCTTTCTTTGTTTCCATCTTTTCTTCTTAGAGATATGAGGGCAGTACAGGAAGGGAGAGACATGGTCAAGGAGAGGCTTCCTAAGAAGACAAAAGAACAGTTAAGTATAGGAGATTTTGCTGGGAAGAAAGCAGGGAACGTTGCAGCACATAAAAGGGGTATTTTCAACCCAGAAGTAAGAGCAAACTTCTCCGGATTGAAAGCAGATGAGAACCCTGGGCCCTGTGGGAGGAGGGCTGGCAGCAGAAGTGGAAGGAAGCCCTCCCAGGGCTGAGGGGTAGGAATGCCCTGCAGGGATGAAGGTCCTCCAATCCTGCCTAACGGGTATGATTAATTCTACATCACACTCAATTTGTGAAAAGAGCTCTTGAAAAAAATTAGGACAGTTTGCTTGTGCAAACTGTCAAGATGATGAATGAAATAGGTGTGTGTGAATGGGGACGGGGGGGGGGGGGAGAAGCATGCTGACATAAATATATTGGCTTACACATTTTGGTTCCCCCTAATATCACAGCCGGGTAGATGGAACTGCAGGAACTACCAACTGGAAGATTTGGTTCATTTTCTTAACTGTATATGTAATCTTTAGACTATAGTAAAATAGATTATAAAAAAAAAAACTGAGATAATCTAATTTCTCCATAAATTGTCTCTCTTCATCAGTTCAATAATAGATAACGGTGATAATGGGTATTTATAGTGTGTCCCAGGCAAAATGGCCTTTGGGTTCTTAACCTAATATAATAAACAGATAATTCAAATAAAAAGACAGCATGGGCCACTGGGAACAAGAGAAAGAGGCCAAGAAAGACAAAAATCCATACTCTGCTTAAAGATATTAATAAAACAAAGGAGGACCTGCTCTCTTTTCTAATGAATGAAAAATGCATTTAATTTAGTCTGTTTAGTTTGAGAAATTATTTACTTTCGCTTTCTCTCACACTGGAGCTCGGCTACTCCTGGAATTGATCATCTCTCCTAACCACTGAGGGCTGCGATCAATTGAGCAGGGTGGAGTAGGCCCCGATCGCTCTCCCTGAAGACGCGTGGGCTCCCCTCTTTGGTCAGGCAACCCCAGAAGACCTCAGCATCCCATCGGGCCTTACCATCGCCCCGTGGGAGGTGTCCGGTGTTAATATTTTCAGCACCTTGGTTTATTAACCACACAAGCTGTACCCGACTACAGTCTCCTTGTAAAAGATTCACGTAAAAGTCTCTCAAAAATCTCCCTTCCTTCACCTCCCTGCCCACGTTAACCATGCCCACTCAGCTCCCCACTGAGCACCGAGTGAGTGGGTTTCATTCTATTCTTCTTGGTCCCGGGCAAGTACACAGCCCTACACCTATATGCAGAGTGGTCATTGTCACATAAAGGTGTGTGTGTGCTCTGTAGAGAGAGGGGATACATACCATTTGTTTAGTTCCGAGTTTCCACTAGAACGTGGCCAGAAGCAACGTCAATGTCAAAGCCCGATGATCTATTTCATTTTATGTGGTGCCTTCAGAATATTCCACCTTATGGCAAGCCCACGATCTGTTTAATCACTTTGCTATTCATGAGAGATTCTGTTGTCCAACAAGGACTAAAGAACAAATGTTCAGCCCTGGACCACAGGGCAAAGCGGTAACATAGTCATGAAATAGTTAACATTTAGGGTAATGGTTTTAAGAAAAACATCTTAAGCATGAAAAAACTCCTGACCAAGCCTGGTCTCAGTCTCACAGTGATTTTTTAGGGAAAAAAAAGATTATGATTTTATTGCTTTAAAATTAGAAATCTTACATATTAGGAAAACTTATCAGTAAGAAGAAATATATTCGTCGTGTATTTTTTTTCTTGTATGCTATTGTATTCATCCAGGATTACTTTGACAGTAACAACAAAATAGAAACCAGAACATAATAGCATCACTTATTGAGGAGATAGTATATATTTTCTAAATACCATTTGCAATCTGAACCATTTCAGAAAGAGAAGCTCTTCTTTTTTTTTTTTTTTTTCGGACCATGGTCATGATTTTTTTGGACCGTGGTCTATGCAGAGTCTCTGTCAGCGTCCTAGCTTGGGCTTTAGTGTAGATTAGTTGTCCAGAGTGGGAGACAGAGGTGTGTGCTGCCCTGCAGGAGGTGGGCCCACACTGTTCCCCGCTGGCAGGCACTCTGTGGACCTATAAACACCTCCAACGTGTGTTTAGCACACCCGGAGCCAGGGGTGGGTGCACTTCCCCTAGAGGAGGGCTCCTCTTTAAGAGCTAAGTCATCATGATCAATGCGGAAATTCCAATTCCAAGACTGCTGCTAGAAATAAAGTTTGGCAACTCCAATGGGGGCGGGGTGGGGGGTATTCAAATAGGAAGATGGCAAGTTCAAGGTTAGCCTTGGCAACTTAGTAAGACCCTTTGTCAAGATAAATAATAATAATAAAATTAAAATGTTGTGTCCACTGAAAACTGAAAAATAAATATTAAAAAAAAATTTTTAAAAAAATAACAAAAAGGGACTAGGGATGTAGCTCAAAAGAAGAGGTTCCCCAGTACCATCCAAAAAAAAAAAAAAAAAAAAAAAGTCTAGCTTTATCTGCTCTCAGTAATCACTAACTCTGTAATTCAGCAGTGACCCAGGAGAATGCAGTTCCATGTAAGGCAAATGTCCCTCTTAACTCTATGACATAAACACACCATCCTCATTCTGTTTACTTTTCTGAATGACAGGGGCAGCAGTAGCAGTGAACATCTTCTGAGCACTTCATTCATCAGACGTTGCTACCTGCTTCCATGGGCCATGTCCTTGGTCCTCCCAATGACCTCATGAGCTCTCCTCGGTGTATGGACATCTTACACACATGGTAGCTGAGTCTCGAGTTAAATAGCCTGTCCCAGTTCCACCTCCCAGGGGTCCAGGACAGGTTATAGAACCCAAGGGCTCACAGTGTTTAAGGACATGTGTTGTATTTCATTCTTATTTCATTCCTTATGGACACTTTACTTTTTTGCAGTGGTTCTGAGCCATAAATAAATGAATAGATAAATACTTCTTTTTCCCATTCATCCTCAGAAAATCAATTTTGGATCTAAAGAACTACAAGTTATATTTGCAGAGCTGTGCTCTGCCTGTGATTGCAGGTGCCTATCCAGGTTTGGGCAGGGACTTTTGACATGAAATAGCTTGAAAGATTCAACCTTTGATTGGAGAATCTATGAGCTCCACTGGCAAAGATAAATTGGTAGCTCTTCTGTTTTCATTTTTTGATGTTGATTATCAAAAATTAGCACAGGTCCATTTCCTACCAGCTCCAGATCACTTGGAATTTGTCCACATACCTTCCTAAGGAATTCTTTAAAAGAAGCCCAGGCTTGGGAGCTACGGAACTGACATAGAAGGAGAGAGCTCAGCACTTTGGGGTGTAGCTCACATGTGATGGACACGGGGGAGTTGGTTCAGGTCAACAGTCCATGGGAATAATGCGACAGTGAAGGACTGTGCAGGGCCATATGCACAGAGAGCCCTTGCAGAGTCCCAGAGGGGCCACCTAAAACACCTAGGCAAGCACTATGTCCATAGAAATGAGGGAAACTTGGGCTACCTTGAAAGTTTAGAACTTTCATTACTTCACTGAGAATGCCTTTTGGTTTAGTAGCATCTTTTAAAGGAATCTTCGTATTTTTGGTCTCCGATATCAGAGACAGAGTTCTGAAAGCCCTGCTTTACACAGTGAACTGATGTTAGGGTTAGTTTTATTTTTGGAGACTAAGGTGGGGTGAGGGTCGGAAAGCACAGATCACAGAGTTGTAGCCCATTGTTTGGACACTTGTTCTACTATTGACCAGGTCCTTTCTAGTGGGCAAAATGCAGAGGTGGAACTCTTATGTCCCTTCACAGCAAGTGTCACCTACCATTAGAAGGATGAAAAAGAGTCAAAGCAAATACCCCTTTTCTTCCGTTCAAAGTCTCTTTTTTTTCCCCTCTTTGTGCCCGAAGCACTTCTTCTGGGCCTATCCATTTTTCCTTCATAAGTCTCTTGTACCAAAGCTGCCAGTGTCACCTATAAGTCAATTATGGAGGGGAAAGACACAAAGCCATTAGAAGGAAGCAAAAAAGAATAAAAGGCTCGGCAAAACCTAAGAACACAGACACACAGCTGTGCCACAGAGAGCAAGGACAGAAATAATTTCTATTTGAAAAGGCAAAGATTAGAGTTTGGGGGAAGTGAAGATGTGGGAATGTTTCAAGTAAGGACCGTTGGAATGGCTTATTGTCCAGGTGTGAATGCATTTTACGTACGCCCCTTCACGGGTGGGAAATAATAGGAAAGAAATCAATGGTGTTTCGCCTGTGCCAAATGCCCCCTTCATTCTGAGATAAGACAACCGACCCATCAGGAAGGGGTGGGGGTGCACGGTGGAGCAGGTGTCCAATTCAGTCAACAGGTTTTCCATTTCCCCTGAGAGCAAAGCAAGTTAAAGTAGGGGCAAAGGTACTCAAGAATAGTTTAGATGAACTGTCTCATGGAGGGAAGATGAAGGTCGCAGATTTCATCACCAACAGGACATCAAATCAGACTCCCAAACAGCCTCCATTCTGCCCCCACTGCTTCCCATAGTCCCCAGTCTGCTCTCAACCCAGCAGCCAGGGAGACCCTTCCACAGGCCGGGGATGGTGGCATTCCTCTGCTAGGCCCTGCAGGACCTTCCTGGCCCACTCAAGTCAACATGGCCCCAGAACCATGGAACAGCCTCTGTTCTCTCTCCTCCCCTGCTGCTTGCCCTCCGCTGCAGCCCCCTGGCTCTTCCTTGAGAGGTCTCAGGGCCTCTACACTTCTGCCCCACCATCCTCAGATCACCCATTTGACTCCCTTACCTCCTCCGATCTTTGCTCAAAGCCCCCCTTCCAGCGAGACCTCCCTTGGCCATGGGGCTTGATGTCACAACCCTTCCTGGTCTTCCTGTGTGTCCCCACAGGGCTTGTCACCATCTGACATATTCTGTTTTGCATATTTACCTGTCATCTTTCTTCTCCCTCTAACATGCAGACTCCCCCATGAGGTCAGGGATTTTGTGTGTCTCTCTCTTGCTCATCTTGATTGTTCCAGAACATAGAATGGCCTGGACACTAGTGAGCATTCAGTATGTATCTGTTGAGTCCGTGACCGAGTGGATGACAGACACCTCGTTAGTAGGGATTCTCAGGGCATTCCGCAGAGGGAGTCATTGGCTGGGTTCTGCAGAACTGTGTATTTCAATCTCCAGGAAGTGGTGGGAGCCAGGAAGAGAGAGGCAATCCTTTTTTTTAACCCCAGCAAGATGCAGGGAGGAGGATCCTTTGTGTTTAGGGACTGAGGAATCATTTGTCCTGGGATTAATATTTTAAGTGTCTTCTGAGCAGGAGCGGTCCAACAATCATGTCTCTAATTCTTGAGAGGAAGGGTCTTACTCCGCCCGCTTTTGCTCTTCCTATTAATATTGTAGATTTCTGTAAAAATCTGAAGAGGATTGGTGAGATGTCTAGCCTTGAACACGTTCCGCCATTTCCTTTTCCTCGTGTATTTGATCTCTTAGTTAAATCTCATCTATAAATCTGATGGCATGATCGTGAGCTTGCAGGCAGGCTGGCACAGAGGGAGAGCACTGGCCTTTGGAGACACACCTGGCAGTGCCTGGGGTCGAGTCCAGCCCCACAGATGTTGTTAAGGCCTGGAGATACCTCCTGGGATATCTCATGGTACAGGAAAGAGTAGTATCAGCAATGGGTACGAGTATGAGGAAAATGCAGAGAATTAACAGATTTCTCTCCCATGGTTTCTTCTAGATGCATTTATCTGAAACTCACAGCCCCAAAAACCAAGCCTTTGTTTTAGAAACCTCTTCTTGTCACTTGCCATTCGCTCAACCCAGTAAGCTGTTGATTTTTTTTTTTTTTTAAGTCTTCTCCCTGGACATAATTTCACTACAGCAGTTGACATGCGGGCACAGCCCCCACGCACCAGCCTTTCTGGACACTGATATGTCTCACTGAGCAGAGATTTCTGGCCTGTGTGGCTTGATTCCACAATTACCATAATCTCCATTCTCCAGAGGCCTCGGCTGGTGAAGTGGATTAGTGCCCAAGCCTTCGGGGTCTCTGGAGAAGAGAGTTGAAATCCCGAGCTTAGGTCATAAGTAAAGATGAAGGGGGTTGGTCTAACGGCTTATCCCCTTTGGGGAGCAGTGAAAGGCACAGCTAGTTATGATTATTAATCTTGTTCAGAAGAAACACAGCCAGAAATGTGGTGAGTTGATCCTCATCCAGAGGAACTGGCTCAGCCCACGGGCTCCTGACTCTGAATTCACTCTGGGCCTTTTCAAACACAATGTGAATTTTTTCAAAAGAAATCACAGTGTGACAGTTTGTTCACTGGCAAAGAAAAGCATGTTATTTTTGCAGAAGTGCCCATTTGGGCTCAAATAATTTAATGGAGATAAAGTAGTCTGTGATTATCAGCACATTATGAAAAAAGAGATGGCTCAGTTCTCCTGCCTTCTCTCCTGACAGGTGTATTTCTACTGGATTTGCCGGGATGCAAGGGCATTTGAATGGTTTGCTGATCTCTTACTCTCACTGGAAACACGGATGAGCGAGCAGGGGAGAGCTCACTTTCTGAGTTACCATATATTTCTTACTGGCTGGGATGAAAATCAGGTATCGATAAGATTTTGAGAATGAGCATCATTACCTGGCTTGCTTAACACAAAAGGAACAGTTTCAGTAATGAGCTATCTAGTTATCTGGCAGCATGAAAGAATTATCTTTATGTTCCTAAAAAGGAAAGGAGAGTAAAATAAAACCAGATTATAAAGAACTATAAATCGTAGCAATAAAAGGTCCTATAGTTATCTTACCGTGGAATAGAAAAGAAGATAAACAGGTTGGACAGCAGAGGACAATCCAGATTGGAAATCCCAAAGAAGTTTGCATTTGTCACTTTAAGAGTGACATCAAGCAAGTATTGATTGGTTATATCATCTGTTGAGTTCGTAATTGACTTTAATTCCATTCTTTGAGCTGTTCAGAATTAAACAGAAAAGATTCCCAGGTATTTATATTGAACCTTTTTCATTGAAAAGTATCTGAGTAACTACAGAAAATAACAAGGGATGCATGGTTTGTCTGGAGATTTCTTTTCTTTAAGGTGTTCTTAGAAATTGTGGGTGTATGTATGTGTCTGTTTACCTGATATCAAGATGATCTTGCTTAGGCAGATGTTCTGCAATCCATGGTATTAATGAAATACTGAATCTGAGTTTACCAAAAACAACGTATATCAAAACAGGAACCACCAGTAATAGGTCAATGTTATAATATTGAGTGTTGGCAAGTACATATGAATCCAGTTCAACTCCTCAAATATTAGAGTTAACTATAAAGTGATTACTAGGCTATAAAATGTATATTCTAATCAGCATCTCAGTTGCAACTATCATTGATGTTTACCTCCAAAGAAGTGAGTCTGAGCCAATGAGTTTTTGATTAATCACTAAATTTATAAATGAATGCTCTGTATGTGTCAGTACAAGCATGCACACACACTCACAAACACACACACACACTTGTAGAACATTGCTATAATTTGGCTTTGTCCTGCAAATGAATAGACTTTCCTTGGATTTCAGTAGCTTTATGAATTTTTATGGTCTTATTTACAGTCCTTCTTAAATATTTAATCCTCTGGGATAATTTGAAATGCGGGTTTCTTGGAAACTAAGATTAAAACATCTTAATGAATTATATAGTGTTAATTATGTTTTCTAAACAAACATTTCCCTTATTCAAGTGGGATTTTTGACTGATGATCCATTTGGTGAAGTATAGAGACAGATTTTGACTTTTCTTTTCCAAAACCATGCCTTATCTTCTACTTCTAAAGAAAATTGATCCCCAGTGTCTGCTTAGGCATCTCCTGTCATTTGGGAGTTATGAGACTTGGGTTCTCCCAGCTGAGATCTGAAGTCAATTTGGTGCCAATGCAACCCTGCAGTCTCCTTCCTATCTCTGCCACTTCCAAGAGTAGAGGAGAGTATATATTTTTTCCTAAATAAAAGTAAATTAAAATAGATATTTTTCTTAAATTTTTCCCATGACATGTTGGACATCCTTTAGACTCCCAAGTTTCAGGCAAGAAATCACTAATCTCAACATTTAAGGAAAAAATAATTGGTGCATTCTGTCAGTAAATCAAGCATCAAGAGGCTGTTATAGAAATAGCCAATTGTTAGACTGAATTCAACAACCTCAAAGTGGCAAAATGACAAGAACAGAAGGGACAGATGGAAGAAGTATTATGAAGGGCAAATCAAAAGAGTTTGGAGATTAATTGAACATTGGGCTGAGAAATATGGAACAAATATAATTCCAAATGTTTGAACATCAGTGATTGGCGGCACTACAAAGAGAAGTTAGTAAGGCCTTCATGAAATAATGTCCAAACTTCTTAGCAAGTGCTGAAGGCCCTTCCCAACCTGACCTAGCTCCATCAAGCCCCATCCGTTTCCTCCGGTGCCAGGGCTGCAGAACATGTGGTTGCACATCCTGCCACGGATGCTTCAAAACAACCATGTTTTTGTTCTTACTGGTCCCCCTCCCTGACAGGTCACTCGGAAACCTCTGCCATTTTGTTCCCCATTCTCTGTTTGCCTGGAATGCTAACCCCAAACTCTTCTCCATGAGTAGTCTTGCTACCTGGAGTCAAACTTGCCTGATGGAAACCTCCTGAAGCCTGGAGTTCTGAGATTCCAGTTTGCCATTATCTGCTGGCCTGTTGGGGCCACTTCCGTTATTCCCAGCAGGACCTCCCTGGCCCGGGTCTCTTTCTCAGACAAGGAAAAAGGCTGTGCTGCGGGAACTTGGGCATGAGTTGTCTGTTACCCAGACTTTCAGGATTAGGAAGAGTCAGAAGGTGAAGCCAAATCAAGCACCAAAGTGTAGACAAGTGAGCGCAAAGGTTTGTGATGGGTCTAAGGGTAGCGCAGGTCACACACCCATGAGGAAAGAACGGGGTAGCTACCAGAATTCAGCAGGAGCTAAAACAATGACAGCAACTGAAAACACTATCACGAGGGAACGATACAGCTCATTCGCTTGCTTATTCATTGGCTGACATGAGGCAGTAGTGAATTCGCTGAATTCGAAGGCAAGTGCTTGGGCACAGAGCTCCCACCATGCCCCTTGCTGTGCTCTGGCCTCCATGTCCTGTCTGCCAGCCTCAACAGCCTCCCAGTATTTGAAGGCTCTCAGTATAAGATCAGCTTCCCCTATTCATAGGTTCCACACCTGTAAGTGCAAATTTCAACCTAGTAGGTACTATATATAAGTAATCAAGAGATGATGCAAAGAATACTAGAGAATCTGCATAGGTTATATGCAAATACTGTGCCTTTTTCTATAAAGGGCTTCAGCATCCTCAGTCTTTGGTATCTGCAGGGAAGAGGCAGTCCTGGAACCAGTCCCCCATGGATTTCAAGGAACGACTGTACATCAAACTATTTCAACCCAGTAGGCAGATCTGACCGTGAGACCCATCTCCTTCCTGGACATTTCATGGCACGTTAATCTGGCAATGCCCTTCTCAAATCCTCAGGATTTAATATGAAGCAAAAAGGGACAGCAGGTGGAGATTAATTTTTAAGAAGTCTGGCAGAAAAAAAGGGAAATCATTCAGTGTTGCTTTCCCTTAGCCACATTTGCTGTATGGCTCTCATCCTTTCAAAGAAAAATATCCTTCTTAGGCTAATATTATTGCATACCTACTATGTACCGTCTCAGTAGGTTCAATGCAAAGATACATGAAATATGATACCTGTCCTAAAATGCAACAGCAATGGTATCTGCTAATAATGATAAACATTTCCAGTCCTGTAAAAAAGGCTTTTTGTATCAAATTTACACATGAGCTTAATGATTTCATCCTTTATTTATAGGAGGCTCCTACTTTTGTTCTAAATGTCATCTGATACCACAATTCTTATTTTAGGCTATTCACATAGCTTTACATTGGGATAAGAACACCGATGTGATTACGGGCTTAAAGCAGAAAACCTTCTACGGGAGACCCAACTGGAACAACGAGTTCAAGCAGATAGCCTACAACCACCCCAGGTGAGTAAGGCGAGCTCTCTTTCCTCTGCCTGCTGGGAGCCTCCCCCGGAGAAATGCAAGTTACTGCTGACTCGGGAAGTGAATCTGAAGTCGGTACTGCACATCTCCTAGAGAACCACAAACTTCTGCTTAACTGGCTTACAGCCTCTGACAATTATTGATTATGTTGAAAATTTTCACACTTAACCTCAATTTAAAGATGATATTTCTTAAACAACATATGCCTTCAAGAAAACTTTGGTGAGCACAGTTATCTCTAATTACCCAACTGGAGAATTCACTTATGTCCAACTGTACAGCGTATCTAGCATGTCTAGCAAAAGCAGAGAGAACATGTTCTAAGACTGAGCAGGGAGTTAAGGTAGTGGTTAAGGACTCAGGAACTGGAGCCCAAGCACATGGGTGTGGAGTGAATGAATGAATGTAAGGTGCCTAAAATCGTGCTCACTACACAGTGCTCCATGAAGTTAGCTGCTGCTGCTGATATTACTATTATCGATTCAAGGATTAATGTTATTATTATCATTATATAATAAATTTTAATGTAAAGAAGAAAGAGCACTTGCTCTGGTGGTATAGACTTGAGTGAAACCTATATTTCCTGGTTCTAGAAGTTTCCAGGTAGATGAGCTTGGACAAGTCAGCTTGGTTGAGGTTTTGTGTCCCACTGTAAAATATAGATGATAATATTCATGGTGTTGTCTTCATATTTTTAAAAATGATACAGTATGTTAAAGAGCTCAGTTAAGTATAAGGCAGTAATACAAACAGTGATCGTAGCTCTTCTAACTCCCTAAGTGAACCCTCATCATCTATGGCTCTTGAACGTCAGTATTTTCTAATATTGTCATCAAGACAGAACATTTTCCCTATCTGAGGCAAAGCTGAAGGAAGTGAGGGAGTGTAACAAGTGGGCATCTGGGAACAAGCAAAGTCCCGAGGCAGGAGACGCCATGATCCAGGAGGCCAGTAGTTTGGGACAGAGGACATGAGAGGGAGAGTAGCAGGGGGTTGCATTTAGGAGAACGGACAGCTGCAGATCATCATAGACTTTGAATTTTATTCACAGAGGAGAATCCATTTAGAGGTTTGAACCCAAGAGTGACATGAGATCCCTCTGGCCACTTTAAGGAATAGTGGGGCCTTGGACAGAAGTGGAGAGGCAGGCAGTGGGTGCTGGAGGTAGCTTGGTGGAGGCGGGGCGCGGCAGTGGAGGTGTTGAGAGGCCCTTACATTTTGGGCAGGTTGCAAAGGGAGCTGACCTGATTTGCTGATGGGTTGGATATGACGCATGAGCCAAACCAGGATGAAGTCCCCATTTCCACCTGGATGGCACTGTAAGCATTCTGGTTGTCAGTCTGAGGCTCTCAGGAGTGACATGTTCAGCTGAAGATTCCGGTTACACATACTGGCGTCAAGTAGGCAGTGAGTCCGCATCATGATTTCAGGGCAGAAGCTGGGTTGGAGGCCATAACACCAAATGAAATGACCAATGGAGCAGAGAGAGATCAACAAGAGTTCCAAAACCCACAACATTTGGAGGGTAGGGAAAAGCCTTCTCCTGTGCAGGTCCCAAAGTTAAATAAATCTTACTCTTATCTGCCTTATTAACCATGCTACTTAGGTCTTCCATAGCCCAACCTTCTTTCTGTCCACTTTATCAGAAGTAAAACATCCTAGGGTTCTTCTGACCACACCTCTATCACCTGTGACTTCTCCATGCAGCTTCCTTACATCTCTGCTCTCTGCTCTTCTTTCATAGGAGTTATGCTTTATTAACCTTTTTGTAGCTTCCTAGTGTTTATTTCTGCTCAATAGAATATTTTTTTGGTGAATATTATTGATGTCAGTTCAGCTCCTTCTTACATTTTTATTTTTTTGCATGTAGTCAGTTTGTGCCAGAACTATCCATTTTACTCTTTATTAGTTGTCACTACATTGTGAGACTTTTTGGATCATTATTGAAGGAGCTTTGTGAAGAGAGAAGCGTGGAAGAAGTAACCGGAGGCCCTCAGGGTTCGTAGGCATACAGTTCCAGTGCCCTCCTTCTGTGTGAAGTCACTCTGACTTCAGCTGCCCCAGCTCTCTCTGAGCCCTGCTTCCTGGACGGCCTGCCTGGGAAAGCTTGCACCCAAGACAAGAGTACTCATTGAGGAGGCTCCTGAGCCCACAGCCCTGGGTAAAAAAAAACAGGCTGAAGGAATGTCTGTGGAAATTTCCTCCTGACCTTGAGTCATCTGAGAGCAACAAATTTCCAACAAGAAAGTTAAAAACAAAAAACAACAACTTTTAGCTTCAAGGTTGGGGTGGAAGTGGACCAGCTGCACAATCAATTGCAAAGTCTCACTTTTACTCCAGGGGCTCAGCCTCAGATGCCCCAGAAGAGCGGCCAACCTATGGCAAGTGGCCTTGGAGGCTCTTTCCAGCCCCACATCCAGGAGTCCACTTGTTCCCCTTTGCCTCTAGCCTTAGCTTTTGTGGACACCTGGCCTAGACTCCAGGGCTGGAGCGCCACTTTCTCTCCAGCAGGGTCTGCCAACCCATCCTAGCTTCTAGACCCTCTGAATCCAGTTCCCCTGGGCTCCTTTCTCAACACCTGGTCCTGGATCCTGGAGCCCAAGTCTCTTTGAGCCCTGAGAGTCACCACCTGTGTCACCTTACCCCCATCCAGTTCTTGTCCAGTGCAGAAACAAGTTAATTTCATCTACAGTTTCCTTAAAATACTTAGAGGTAGAAATTAAGAGGTCCAAAGCTCATATATGATCACTAGGGTTTTGGGGGTTGGGGGAGTGGGTTATTCCTACTTTCACCTTTTGGTGAAAGTTTACTTTTGACCAATGTTTTGTACTCAGTTTTCAATGATCACAAAAGGAATTTTCCCACTTTGCAGGCGTTAAACAGGGATCTATATATCTTGTAAGCTCTTACAGAGAGTCCGGCTCTTTATTAGGCTCATCTCTTACTGACATCTCACAGCGCATTTGTTTATTTCTGTTACACACTTAGTCTGCAGCCCAGTGGGGAAGGCCTTTCAAACAAACCATTTCATTATCTCTCTCCCCTCAGAAAGTGTGAGCCAGAAACACGGTGCGTCAGGAGACCAAGGGTAAGACTGGGTTTGCACAAACTCTGCCCAGAAAATTATGCTTTGCAGGGCTGAGAAGTGAGCCTGTCCAATTTTTGCAGGGAGTGAGCAGCAAAAACAGTTTTGAGCTGGGAAAACTGTGGCTGTCACTCTCCCCACTTGCCTTGTCAGGAGTGTGTTCATTTCTTTCTAGAGGCTGGAATAGAAGGGCAGAAATGTATTTGATGTCCAGTTGCATTTTTCAGCACATTAGCTTTGCAAACTCTCTCTCCCCCACGGATGACTTTGCATCTTTCAGGAGAGAAGAGGCCCCCAGGTTTGCATGTCTTTGAATCAAGCCTCTACAGCCTACTTCCTAGCCCAATTTTTTTTTTTTTTTTTTTTTTTTTTTTTGGTACTGGGATTGAATTTTGGGGCCCTTAACCACTGCACCCCCCCACACACACACACACCTTTTTTTTATATTTTATTTAGGGACAGGGTCTCACTGAGTTGTTTAAGACCTCACTAAGTTGTTGAGGCTGGCTTTGAACTTGCAGTCTTCCTGCCTCAGTTTCCTGAGCCACTGGGATTACAGGTATGCTCCACCACATCCAACCAGATTTTTTAAAAATACCATATTTGGAATAGCTTAAAACTCTAGAACACAGCAACTTGTTGTATAGTTTCAAGCCTCAATATGACAAATATCAGACTCTTGCCCACAAAGTCAGTTGTCACTTTGTCCCTGGGAGAGAGGAGTCTCCAGCAAGGAAGCTGTCCCCGCCCTTCTAGAAGACGTTCAAAATGACCTCGTTGCAATAATTTTTGTTTTCTGCTGTGTAAAAGGAGATTTATGTTTAATGAAGCTTTTAATGAAGAAATCTCGGAAAGAGAATGCCAATAAAATCTAATTTTTAAACAAGAAAATCTAATATTGAAAAGTATTTCAATATCCTGGCCTTTGTCCAGATAGAAATGAAACACACAATCCAATTACTGTTCTGCACAAAGGACAAAGTCACATTAATTTTCCTCAGGATGCTTATTAAAGAGATAAACAGTATGTTTTCCCCTTATTATGTCAAGGATATGTTTGTTCCTAAGCCCACTTGGCCACTCCTGCAGACAGGCTTGTCCTGTGTTAGCTCCTATCTTTTGGCAAAGACGGTTCAGAAGGAACTGGTAGATTTGCTAGTGGTCTCAGAAAGGTCCTTTGTTCTCGAGGGCCTTTGAAGTAGGCTCTCCACCATGTCTATTCATCAGTGCAAAGCCGAGGATTCTCAGGACTTGCTCTTGAAAAAACATTTACCTGTTCACTCAAAGCTAGAGTTGGTTCTTGTTCTGAGAAGGAGTTAAATCAAAAGAATAAAGGGAAGAGGGGCAAAAGGATTTTTTATAGAACATGAAAAACAGCACCAAAAATAAAGCTTGAAGGGAAGCAGATCAAAGAGAGTTGGGCAAGCTCTAAAGGAAACAGAAAATTGCAAAAATAACAGTAATAGAGAAACAAATTGATGGCATCAAAACGAATACAAATAAGGAAGAGGGGAGAGAAATTAAAAATAGATCAAAGGCTGGAAATAGAAAAAAGGAAAGCATATCTATTGTTTTTATTTGTCATTAATATTGGTAATTATATCAGCTGAATTTGCAAAAACAAAAGAATAGCTTTCAAAGGCAATCAGCAAATAGTAAGTATATGTATAAAATAATGCTTTTATTGCTATTACCAAACTCACATGCCTGTGATAATTGTTGTTTATTGCTTCAATTAGACAAACACAAAAAAGCACTCTAAACAAAAACAATGAAAATCATTCTCCTAATTAAAATATAGTAGGCTAATTAAATAATGCACTGACATCTGTCTTATTAATCTATAGAAATGGGTCTTTTACCAAGGGGAAGCTAAATTTCATTGTTTTGGTCAACACCCTCAATATGTTCCCAAGCTACAGATGAGTATTCAGGAGTCAACTGATCATTGCCAAGAAGGTAGACAGAATGAAAATAAATATAGCTTTGTCACATCAAGCTACTCCTTTGTCAAACGCACATTTTGTGTATGTGCTCAACCTTCTGAATTTCTGGATCAGCTGTTTTTAATTAATTGAATATGAGGTTTTTCCATAGGGCTTCCGCGTTTGATCTTACGCTTCAGATAATATTTATAGTTTGCTGCTTTTGACTTATCTGCTAATAACTTGGCCGTGCCTCCTAGGTGTAAACTTTATGTAATTAATTACCATAACAACTTTAAAGCTCTGGCCACTTTTGGAAACTTCAGAAGTGTTTCTTTTATCTTGACTGGAAGAATAAGGCGTGGAAGCATACAACACCCCTTTATAAAGCAGTTCGACCCAACCCAACAATGAAAAGAGGTGTCAACTTGCCATATGATTGGGGGCTTCGGATCCATATTGCATGAATGTATTTTAGACCACCCATTGTTTTCAGATATGTAAAAATACCTTTATACTAAATGGAGTAAATGTGTCCATCTGGAACCACATTTGCTTGTGTGCACACCCTTCAATTCTCATTTGTACGTGCATATGTGCAAAATGTTTTTCAATGATATTTTTAAGACATTAGCATTCAGAGGCTAGCACACAAGGTCTTTTATCTAACAGGATATCTTAAACATTCATTATATGACTAAAATATTCAGAACACTCAAAGAAGTAGACTTACATGAAAATCCAACACATGATAAATTATAGCTTTGTGAGAAAAATAAAGCCACTGTACACTGAGGATGCGAATATTGTCAGCATATTTAAATAGTACCTTCCCACCAGAGGGCATCTGCCTCTCTGGTTAGAACCAAGTGAAAATACAACAAAAATTACTAGAATTACTCTACGTGTGGTTGGGGGGATTAGGGAGGAGAGTAAGAAAGTAGAAGGTGGATTCGTTATTGCTTTGCAAAGCTGCTTTGATGATGTTATCTATCAAATTATGAGTTGTGACAGCAGGTTATTTATGCATGAAGTGTATATATTTCAGTGCTTTGTTGGGGTAGAGGAGGAGAATAGGATTGGGGGAAAATGGCTCTACCAGTTTCAGAAATCCAAAGCTTCCAAGTTAGCTGCTTTTATTTGTCTCCCTTATAAGATCCTAAGTCCCTCAAGGGCAGCAGTTTTATCCATACACCTCAGAGCCTGGCAGTGGCCAGCATGAGCAAGAGGAGGGATGGAGAGATGGAGGAGAAAGCTAGGACCAGAGTCCTAGCCAGACGGCTCGACCTGCCAAAGATGGAGCTAGTGGGAAGTGGGCAGAAGAGTCACACCACCAGAGCACTGTTAGGTGGGTCTGCAGCAAGTAACGAACAGCCCAGTAATTAACGCACAGAGGAAAGTCATGCAGCCAGCAGCTACAACGGACTGGAAGATAGGTTAAAAAAAAAAAAAAAAAAAGCTGGCCAGCACAATTATCATCTGTGCTTATGAAAAAGAAGGTGTTGTATAAACTATAATTATGTGATAAATCATTTGGAGGGTTTTCTAATGAAAAACACTCACTAGGAAAGATTAACCAGAAGTTGTGTCCATTGTGTGAAACAGGGTCTATAGCTCTTGGTGCCTTCTTTCTAAGTCTCCATAAATCCACGGGAACCTTCTGTTTATCGATTTTATTTGCAGAATGCACTCAGGGTATAAAGTAATTTGATTTTTTTAAAATGGGGTTTAGGGTCTGCCCCTACAGGGTTATAACTTACCAAGCATAAAAGCCAACACATAAAAACAAACACACAATTTAAAGAGAGAAGAGCTCACGGCAGCAGAACCTGGGAATCCAGCAAGGTGGTGGGATTACTCCCAGGCGCACCCACACTCCCATATATCTGCTGGCTGAAATCTCCTGGCGGGTGATATTTTGGATGCCTTTCATGCATGGTATCGCTGCCCTGTTTTGAAAAATGCACCAACCCCACAGAGAAGAGCACAGTAGTTATTTAGCAAATATAGAAGGAGAAAGGAGGATTTTCCTTACTGTTTATCAGAGCTAAAAATAATGCTGTGAATGTTAACCATCTTTGCAGCCCATGTGAAATGTGTCCTTTTCTCATCAAAGTCAGCAGCCCAGACTGATCAATGCCATTAACATTGTCCCTGATCCAGCTCCTCTCGCCTGTGCAAACTCCCCGGCTTGCAGCTGTAAACCCGAGAATAAATAGTGTCTCGTGGTTTTATACTTCTTTTGCAGAGAATCTTTTTTTTTTTTTTTAATTCTGAGCAATTGTGGGTCATTAAATTGTATAGAAGAATTTTTTTTTTTCTTTACCAACCCCATTAGGGTTCCGTTGCATTTGTCTATTGCCTCATAAAAGAAAAAGAAAAAAATAAAAACTGCCGCATCGACGCCTTAACCGCTTTTCACGGAATCTCGGCCCCACGGTGCACGGTATGCATTCGTGACAAGAAACCTTCATACTTGGAATTGTAAATGCCAAGAGGGCAACAGCAGGCAGGCAACAGAATGCCTTGCTTGGGGACAGTGATGTGCAGCCAGCTGGTGAAGGGCTGACCTTTTGGTCAAAGCAAAGATAGATAATGAATGGCCTTTGTAAGACTTTTTGGCAATCGCATAGCCATGACAGTTATGGACCCTGAGTACAGAAAAGTATGCACTTAGCTGTGCAGTGTAATAGCCATCACTTCAAAGGGGCAGGGGAGCTGTGAACCGCTGGGGACACCAGTGGTACACCTGGCAGCCAGCAATCAGAAGCCTTTGAAATGGAGTTTTAAAGGCAGAGCATCAAAGAGCACCATTGGCTCCTGCAAACAGTAACTGTGGCTGTAAACGAAAGGACATCTTAGCCTGTTGGGAGTGGGCCAGTGGGCCATCTCTTTGGTGACATCTACACTAATGGAAAAATATCACCACCCATAACAGCATCTTTGAAAAATGGATGCAAGGGTCCCTCTGGGCATCAGACACAAAGCAGAGCTGTGACTTCTCACGGGAAAGGGATTTACCTGACTCATGCATCTCTCAACATGTTTCATTCCAGAGCTCAAAAGACACAGTGCTGATTCAAGTCAGTCTATCATCGCCTCCGAGTTAATGCCTCCCTCCCTCCCTTCCCCCCTCCCTCCCTCTCCCTCCCTCCCTCCCCTGTTCAGCTACGTGGAGTAGGCAGAGTCCTGCAGACACAGTGTGTCATAATGACGAAGATAAGCCAAGAGTCACTGAGAAATCACCACGTGCCACACTTGAGGCCAAAAGCTGGACCCGCATGGCCTACCTTGACTTCACAGCGATGCTCCGAGAGCAGAAGAGATTCCAGGAGCTGGGAACTAGATTTATGCTCCTCAATGTATAGATGAGGTGATGGGGGCTTTGAGAAGATAATTAATATGCCCCAAGTCACCCAGCAGCCACGTGGTGGAACCAACAGCACCCTGACCCATTGTCCTTTCGCTCTGCAACCCCCTGTAAATTGCTTCATTAAGTCATATTTTTCAGGCTAGGAAATCTTTTCTGAAAAATTACTTTGTCAAATTTAGCTGTGGGGAACGATATCTTTGAGAGTCGTACTTACACATTTTAAACATATTGTCATTTACAAATGAAGCCATTTGATAAGTTCTTTTGAAGCTAGTCTAAAATATCATTAAACCATCGACTTCCACCATGGTCATTACAGTTCTGGAACACATAATTAATTAAAAGGTGGCTCTGATACGGCAGAGAACCCCGCTTCTGTGTAAGCTAAGATGAACTAGGCTATGTAGGCATTCCCCAACAAAAGCCAGATCTGAAGGAATACATCCAGAGAGTGCACTGGTCCTGGGTCTGAAGAATGTTCCTAAGACAGTTCCTCAAAGGGAGCTCCCAGGACATTGTGTGTCAATATTACCCAGGCTCCATATTAACCGTGCATTCCTTGGAGCCAAGGAATCTGCATTCTAACCATCTTCCTAGATGACTTGAAGCATGGTAAAGTTGGAGAATTTTTGATCTGGACTAGAGTAACTAATTTGGCTCATGCCAAAGACTGGAAAAATGCTACAGGGAATGATAACATTCAAAACAAGGGGAAAAAAGACATCATCTCTGTAACTCCCTCTAGACCCAGAAACATCACAACTTCCAGAGACAAGCTGAAGGCTTGCACTGTGATGTCACAAGGGATTTGAGCCGCCCTGGGATAATCGCCATATGTAAAAATATCTCCTCAGCCATGCTATCCGAGATGTCGTAATTGTAGAGGACTGCGTTTGTTGACCACATTTTCAGTAATGTCTTTTTTCCTTCCATCTCTTTGTTTGGGACTTCTTAGAAAATTAAAGTAATTCCAACAGAAGAAATAAATCAAGCTGCTACTACTTCAGTATAAATTTTATTATCTATAAAAAAAAAAGGCAGGGTTGAGCAGAATGTTAGTAGTAACTCACCCTTTTAAAACCATTTTGGATGCATTATCTCATTTTGCTTTCCATAAAACATATAATGTAAATAAAACGTATCATGGAATTGTCGTCTTTGTTTTATATCTATGGAAAATAACATCTTAGGTCTTGCCCAAGTGCAT
Organism: Callospermophilus lateralis; assembly: GCF_048772815.1. Taxonomy (NCBI): domain Eukaryota; kingdom Metazoa; phylum Chordata; class Mammalia; order Rodentia; family Sciuridae; genus Callospermophilus; species Callospermophilus lateralis. The sequence continues at coordinate 12,462,353 of NC_135310.1, forward strand.
ACAGATCATAATCAACTTCACCTTTTTCTTCAACAAAGATGTGTTGACTGTCTTTTATATGCTGGGCACTGTCCTGAGGGCTGGGATCACACCAGACCAGGTTTCTGCTCTCAGGAAGCTTATATTCTAGCCATGGATCCAAGAAGAGGCTAATCAAGGTCACCTGATCAAAAATCCAGGTGACACCCTCTCTCTCTCTCAAAACCTCCTGCACAGCCATCTGGGTGAACCCCTGAATCTGGGAGGGAGCGAGGTGCTGAAAATAGGAAGAGGGAATCTAAGGAAAAAGGAGGTGGATGGATGCAGGTCAGTAAATGAATAAGCAGCCTACATCCACAGCCCCTCCGAGCTCTGCGATTGTCTGGGCCTTGCCCTGGTAACACTGCTCCCTTTTCCTACCCCTCCAGCAGCAGCATCGGTGTGTTCTTCTGTGGACCCAAAGCCCTGTCAAAAACCCTTCAAAGGATGTGCTGCCTGTATTCATCGGCTGACCCCAGAGGTGTTCATTTTTTTTACAACAAGGAAAGCTTCTAGATGTTGGAGGTAAAATCTACACATTGTGCAAGTGCTGTGATCATCTAGGTCAGTGTCCCAAATAGCCACCAGCTTAAGCTTTGTGGACCTACTGTCTCAATCTCAGCTACGCAGTTCTGTCATGGTTAGGGGCCCAAGGAGCCACCAACAAGAACACCAAGGGATGGGTGTGGTTGTGTTCCAGTACAACTTTATTCACGGACACCGAAGGTGAATTTTACCTAATTTTCTTTTGTTACAAAATGTTTATTTTCAACTACTTGCAAATGTAAGAGTCATAGTTAGCTCATGGATCATCCAAAAATCAGATGGTGGGTCCAACTTGGCCTGTGGGATATAGCTTACCCTCTGACACAGTTCACCTTTCTCAAATTCAGTGTCATACTTAACATTATATCCAGTCTGGAGACACGTTGCTTCTTGGCCTGAACCTCCTTTGGAAACCATTTCAAAGTTACTTTACCCTGATGACTGACATCTGCGTTTAGGTCCAAATCTGCTCTTTTCAGATTTGAAATTAAGCATCTTTGTGCTCTTTTTCATCCTGTGAGGACCAGAGAAGTCACCAACGGGGGTTATCTTCTACAAAACCGTTTACGTGAAAATGATATCGAAGCTATTCCCTGGCTATCCCTTACCTAATCCAAACAACTCTAAATTTTTAGCCTTTCAGCCTAGGATGTACACTCTAGCCCTTCACGTCTTCTCATTGCTCTTCTTCAAATCACTTACATCCACTCTAAAAGTGTGGACGAAAATGAGACATTATGTTCTAATAGCTGCATGACCAGTGCTGGGCAGAAAAGTGACTTTCATGGACCTTATAGGTCACATACAGGACATGAAACTCTGTGTTTGCCTCCTCCCTCATTCCCTTCCTCCCCTCCTTCCTTATTTCTTTCTTGTTCTCTTTTAACAAATATTTTTCATTATTATCACATTTCTGTCTACGGTGATCCTGACTCTTACATCCCAACTCAACTTCTGCCCCTCAAGATAACTGGATCTTCATTTTAATTTTAAATTCCATCTGGCCAGTTTTTCATACCATGCAGCTGTTTCACCCCAAAGGATTCCAAGACATTCCTCACATCTTAGTTTTCTTACTTAGTTGTTGGTGTTGGTTAATGTTTCTGAAGTTTTCCTTCTAATATTTCAAGATAGTTCTGAAGTTTAGACCCAGAGACCAAAAACAGTATGTGGCTTAGTAGTACCTACAGGTTTAATTAGTAACATCTCAAATCTTTTGTTTAGGTTTTCAGCTGAATTATTGCCTTCAAAGAAATCCACCAGGAATTCCTGTGAGCACCTGTTAATGTCAGCATCCAGTTGGAAACTGGTTAATGATAGCTAGCCACTGAGAACACTACACCACGCTATATTTTCTTAGCCTATGAATAATATGTCATATACAACAGAAGAAAACATTTACTGAAATTAAAAGGAATTATGTTTTTCAAATGCCTATTATGTTTGTAGACTGTTATCCTGTCATAAAACAGAACTAAATTGGTCTGACGTGATTTGTTTTTACAAAATCAGGCAACCACATACACTCTTCCAAGTTTTTCTAAAAGATGACCTGATCATTTGTTTTATATTATTCTCAACATTTGATACTAATTCTATAATTTCTGAGGTATATTTTAAATTTACCCTAAAGAAAAAAAAAAGATGAATATATTCAATTATGTCTCTAAAATGATTTCTAGTACCCTGCATTGGAATTTCTCAGTATTTTTAAGTGTCACGATGCAAATCATTCAAACTCTACTAAGTTTAATATACTCAGTCATTTGTGTAATTGTTTCTGCCATCTTAGTTTGATTCAGACTTTAAACTAGAAATTTCTGTAGTCAGATCTAATGTCTAGCAGAAAAACTTATATATCAAAATTTTTTCTCTTGTTCATATCTAGTTATTACTTTTCTTCCCTTGCCTTCTTGAAAATCAAATGTACTTTTTGATCACCCAGTTTTTGTCTAATAAAATAAAATATTCTTGTCCTTAAAAATAGGTTTACCTCACCTTTTGACTTCTGGAGATGCTATTCAATCTTCATGTTATTCACGTGACATACTATACAGAATCTGACCTATCCAGGAGAAAAATAATATTAGTAACCAGTAGATTTATTTAGTTTAGTAATAACCAAATAGAAAATGTAGGTTTTAAAAAGGAAATTCTCACTTCAAAATAGAAACAAAAAATGTAGCAAACCTATAAATTCACTTAACAAAAATTATGCGAGATTGTTTGACAAATGAATAAACATTTACAGAGAGACCTTTTCAAGTGAGTAGAAGTAGCAGATTTCCAAATGTGAACCTTAAATATACCAAGATATTAAATTGTTCCAAATTGGTAGGCTGAAAGAAATTCTGGATCTTAAACACTCTCTCTCTCTCTCTCTCTTTAAATGGAAGATATTCCAAAGTTTATTTTGGAGAGGATATAACAAAGACAAGCAAAAAAAAAAAAATTTTTTTTTAAATGGAAAAAGAGAAGAATGGAAACAAAGGAAAGGAAAGAAAGGGGGGGCGGTTGAGGGGGAAGAAGAAAGGACAGAAATTCCATGAGAAGAGTCATCTTATAACAGAAGACCCCAGAGCAACCAGAGAGGAGAGGCTGAATTACCTACAAGTGACCAACAGTAACTTTGACATTGACCTTCTCAAAGCATCACCGCACACCAGGTGATAACAAAACACTATCTTCAAAGTGCTGAGGGAACATAACTATCAGTGGAGAATTTGGGGCTCAGTGAAATTAGTATTCAAAGGCCAAGGCGAAAATCTAGATATTTCCAAACATCAAAAAGCTAAAATTTACCTCCCTCACTGAAATAACTACAAAAGGATCTATTTAAGAAAAGGAAATTCAATTAATGGGATACAATAAGCAGTGATCAGCAAAGAAATTGAAAAATCTTTTGTCAAAAATCTCTAAGCATTGATGGCAAGAGAAAATGAGTGGTTACCTTAGAAGGAACATTTTTTAAAAGTAGAACTAAAGTACTAGACAAGAATAATATGAGAGATGGAGGGTGGCACCGGAATTAGGGCACCCCAAGGTCCACCCATTGTTCAGGAGACTGAAAGAACTATTGATTAAGTGCAGTCTTTGTTAGGTTCTGTAAGTAAATTAAAAGAGAGAACTTCAGGGTTGGGGATGTGACTCAGTGGTTAAGTGCTTACCCGGCAAGATGGAAGCTCTAGCTTTGATCTCCATCACTGGACGAAAAAAGATAATTTGAAATGGGTTCATTGCTCACCACCACCCCCTCTAACACAACTTCTCTAGTCTTCAGTTTTTATTGAACTCAAGCTTCTGATCTGTGGGAGGGTCAAGCAGTGTTGGAAGAAGTTCTTGTTACTTCCTCTGCTTTAACTCATATATGAGAAAGTCAGTCTGCCACATTTTTTACCAGGTGATAATCTGGCAGTATTTAGTGTTTGGGGACCATATTCTCTTCCTTTCACAACTCTGTACGGCTCAATGACAAAGTACTTCTAGTGTCATTGAATACTGCTGCAGTGAAGTATGAAGCCAACTTCATCCTCTTCCTTTTGTAAATAAATTACTCTTGTTTTTTCTAGATGCCTAAATAATTCTTCCTTTATCTTTTGGGCTCATAACTCTTCTGTCATTGAAGATTTTATGTAAATTTTACTCATATTACAGTGTGATTTTTGAACAACAGTATTTTGTGCATTTCAGAAAAATTTTCTTGCATTAGGTCTTTGAATACATTTATAGCTCTTTGTTTCCTTATTTCAGAAGCATCAATAATTTTTTATATTTGTTCTTTTTAGTTATACCTAACAGTAAAATGTATTTTGACATGTTATACACATCAATTATTCTTATAGTGGATCATTGGTTCTTCTTTTCTCTGACCTGTTAGTTTTTCTTATTAAGTTCCCCCCCTCTTTTCTGAAGACGGTCATTTCTCCTAATTGGTTACTGACTCACAATCCCTTCTGAAATCCTGGGAACAAGATATATTTTGGAATTCAAAATGATTTCATATTTTAGAAAATAACAAATGAATATTCCATATGTTATGTAATATTCCCAATGGAGTCTGGGCAGTGTTCAGAAGCATTAATGTTTTTTCAAAGAAAACTATGAATATGAATATCCAAGTTACATTGAAAAAACAAAGCTTATAAATAACTTCACATCTGTTCAGGACATGTTATGCCTCCAAGTGGGTTACCAAAAGAATAAATTAAAAAAAAAAAAGACTCAGTTTTCATAGTTACTTAAACTTGGGAATTTCATATGAAGGAGGGATTTGGACTTGAAATTGAGCTTTTAGAAATGTCTATTCTTTTCCTTATGTTGATAAGTTTTTTAATTCATTCTATAAAGATGCTGCTTTGAGCCTTGATGTATGACCTTAGATCTGTAATGTCCCTTTGGATCTCACAGTGTTTTGTTTTGGTCTTGTATTTGTTTGGTCCTTTTATTTTCTTTCTCTTGCTAATGTTCTCATTAAGTTCTCCATAATACAAACATGTAGGGAGGGATGGCTGAGTGATGGCTTCTGCCAGGCTGGGGGACCCTCTTCTTCTCTGCATGGCATTTCCCCCTTCATCCTGCAGTAGCTTTTCACAGTTGCTATGTATCCCTGGTGCTTTTTTTTTTTAAACCTTATGTTAGTTAATTGCATTTTATTGGTTTTATGAATAAATTGTGGATTATTATAGGTTGTTTACACACACACACACATACACACACACACACACACACACACACACACACGATCTCTAAGACCCTGTTTTCTTTCTTTTTATCTTTTTTGTTGATGTTGTTCTTCCCACCCCACTCGACCCCTGCTGTCTGTTATCTTTCTAACTATAAAGCTTTATTGAGATATAATTTATAACATTAACCCATTTGAAGTATACCATTCAGTCGTTTTTGGTACATCTATAGAGTCGATTAATCATTACCATCATCAATTTTAGAATGGTTTCATCATTCCAACAAGGAAGCCTTTATCCATCAGCAGACAGTCCCCCCCAGTCCCCCAGTGCCTCAGCCTAAGACAACCACTAATCTGCTCGCCATCTGAGTAGACTGGCCCTTTCTGGACATTTCACACAAATGGAATTCTACCATATGTGATATTGCCTGACTTGTTTCTTCCTCTTAGCATGTTTTCAAAATCCATCGTGTTGCTGCAAGCACCAGGACCTTGTTCCTTTGTTGTTGTCAAACAATATTCCATTGTAGGAATATGCCACAGTTCATTTCCATTCATCGGTTGATGGCCATTGAGTTGGTCCCACTTTGGAGCCATTGTGAACACTGCTGCTATAGACATTCACGTACAAGCTTTTGTGTGGACCGTGGTTGTGGCCTGGTTGTCTCGTGTTATCCATCTTTCTATAGATTGAGAGGACACCAACTGCATGGAGTGCTGCTTAAGAGGAACTTGGTTCAGTGGGTCAGAGCCTATGTTAGATTTATAATCCCCATTCACTCTTCTGGGACCATATTGACTGCCCTGTCCCTTGGTTGACTCCATTAATGGGATAAGGGAGGGCCTATCATATATTTCCTTGAGGAGAGGCTCCCAGACTTTGAAATTTTGAATCCTTCCCCCAACAAATTGCAACACTGAAATTCTCTTCCAGCAGAGAAAGTCAACTATTTTTTTTTTTTTTTCACGCTGTAAGGATTGAACTCAGGGGCACTCGACCACAGCCCTATTTTGTATTTTATTTAGAGACAGGGTCTCACTGAGTTGCTTAGAGCCTCACTGTTGCTGAGGTTGCCTTTGAATTCGAAATCCTCCTGCCTCAGTCTCCTGAGCTGGGTAATCCTATGGCTTTAAACATCATCTGTTTCCAGAGAAGACCCCAAATTGAAACTCTCACCTAGCCTTCTCCCCTGCCTTCCCGTCTGGTATTTCACCTCCTTCTTCACCAGTGGAAGAAGCAGCAGCTGCACCAATTTTACACATCCAAACCCAACCCTGGGCCACCTCACAATCCTGCTCTCCCTCCACTTCTCTTCTGCTGTTGCACCATCAGCTACCAAAATGCCTCAGCTGAAGACATTGAAACCTCACCACACTCCAAACCCCGCACTAAATTACTGCTCCATCATTTCATTTGTTGCATCTTTTCTAATAAACATTTCAGAAAATTGTGGATTTTGCTTTTTTAGTAGTTGTTGTTACCGGGATTGAACCCAGGGATGCTTAACCACTTAGCCATCCCTGGCCCCTTTTCTACATTTTATTTTGAGTCAGAATCTCTCCAAGGTGTTTGGAGCTTTGCTAAGTTGCTGAGGCTGGCTTTGAATTGGAGATCCTCCTGCCTCAACTTCCAGGGCCACTGCGATTACAGGTGTGTGCCACCATGCCTGGCTAGATTTTGCTTTTGTGGACTCCAAGAGGTACAATAGAAATTTCTAAGTTAAAACCATCGCTTTTGTCTAATCCACCTTCAGGGTGACTGTGCATACTCACCAGCAAAGTCCACGCACACTATTGCCACGAATGCGCTGCTCACCAGGCTACCAGACCTTCCCTGCTCTAAGAGGTGGGCCTGACTCAGGGGCCTGGGTCAGCATGTTTCATCCACAGAGGTCACTCACAACCGAACAACCTGAAGCATCTTCTTACACACTCACCAGCTATTATCATGTTGGGTTTTGTTTTTTTCTCAGTGTTTTCCTGTTCTGAAATCTTAAATGGTTCCCCTATTAATTTTCATAAGAAAATCCACAGCCCTCCCAGTTACTTTCTCCCAGTCCTTCTTCCCAAACTGAACAAAAGAAAAGCTGCTTTAAGAAGTCTTTATCAATTTCACGCACCTTCAAATGACTTCCAAAAGTCCCATTGGTGTTAAAGAGAACAGCTCAATAATGCTGCCGTCTCCATTTAGTGATTCCCTTAGGTAAATCCCTAACTAGGGAAAGGAACTCCATCATCACATACTTACATAATAATCTCGTGCCACACCCTTCAAATATTCAGTCAACTTACCTCCAAAGTCAAATTGACTTTTTAAAAAATGCTTAAAGTGTAAGAACAGCATTAAAAATATAAGGTGCCAATAAATAATTTTAACAAAATATGTGAAATCTCATCAAAGAAAATGACTAAACTCTATTAAACCTGCCGCCTGCTAAGATGAACAGAGATGCTGCCATTCTCTACCCTGTCTCTGCCCTGGGCGACGGTGGGTAAAGACCTGTCAATTATTCCTGTCTTGCACTTAGGAAATATCTGTCAGAGGCCAAAGAGTGGGTGTGCTGGGGCTGGGGGCTACAGAGACAAGAGAAGTGAAGAAAAGAATTCTTTAAATCTGCGTATGAAGTCCTAGGTGGTTTCCCAAGGGGCCAGTGTGTGAAACCAACCAGAATCAACACAGCCAATGATTGGAGCATTGAACTCTGGTGAACAATACAGCCCAGGTTTCAAATTGGCCTCTGGGTTACACACAAGTAGAGCATACCAAAATAGCACTGCAGAGCCTTTGAAAACTAAGTTGATATTTGAGCCACAGACCACAAAAGTGGGCCAAGATGTGTATTCTGAACCTAAACCTGCTAAGGGCCTGCTAAAAAGGAGATCTAAATGAGAAACGGAGTGTCGCAGCATTGTACTCAAAATGCACAGGATGTAATCCAAGAGTTTTGTCACACATAGAACAAGGAAAGCTCGACTCAAAAGGAGAAAGTCAACAGATGCCAACACCAAGATGACACAAATGTTGGACAAAGACTTTTAAAAATAGCTATTATAAAAAAACATTCCACCAGACAATTAAAATCACTCATGAAACACACGACAAAAATATTCTCAGCAGAGAAACAAAAGCTATAAAAGGAACCAAATGCAAGTTTTAGAACTTAAATTGTATTAACTGAAAGGAGAAAGTCACACTTGTTGGCTTGTGCCAGGTGAAATGGCACAAACCAAGGGACTGATTATCACGGACAAGACGGAAGAGAAGGAGGCACCAGATTTTTCTATAAAGGTCCAGATAATTAATGTTGAAGACTTTCTTGGACACATATGGCTTCTCTCACGCTTACTTCTTTGACTTTATTTTGTAACCAAAGCTTTTATAATGTAAATCATTCCTAGCTTATTCTGAACTGTATAAAACAAACCAGCAGGTGGATTGGCCCACAGGCCACAGTTGGCTGATCCCAGAATTAAAACAATATGGATCCACTTTATAATAATATTAAGGAAAAAATTGTGGAAGAAGACATATAGAGTGGAACCACTAAATAAAATTGTAAGGCAAGCAAAACAATATTATTTACACACACACACACACACACACACACACACAATCACAAGCATATTATAAGTGGACAGAACTCTCCAGAAATTAAGCCCCAAATTATTTATGATGAGAGCAAAGAGAGACTGGAAACAGATTTTTTAAATTTTTTTATTGATTTTATTATTTTTTTAATACACGACAACAGTGGAATTCATTACAATCCCTATTACACATATAGAGCACAATTTTTCATATTTTGTATCTCTGTACATAAAGTATGATCACATAAATTTATGCCATTATACATGTACTTTTTTGCACTACAATTCTTAATACACATATATACCACAATTTTTCATATCTCTGTTTGTATATAAAGTATTTTTAAAAGGAGACTGCAATAGTGTCCGCAATATTTATTTCTTAAACTGGCTTTTTAATTTGAGTACATAAAATGGAGTTTTGTATGTACCTGATATATTTCATAATATGAGAACATTCTTGGATTCTCCAGGATAGATCATGTTAGGCCATGAAACACATCTTAACGAATTTAAGAGCCTGAACCAATATTATGTATCTTTTCTGACCATGATGGCATGAAACTTGAAATTAATAACAGAAGGAATCTTGGAAAACTCACAAATAAGTAGAAATTAAACAAAATACTTTTGAGTAATTAAGAAGAAATTAAAATAAATTTTAAAATATTTTGTGGTCATAAGAATGGAAATGAAACATCCTAAAGCTATGTCAGAATTGCTGTTATAAAAAAAGACAAATACTAACAAGTATTGGTGAAGTTGTGGAGAAAAGGGATCCATTACATACTGTAGGTAGGAATGTAAATCAGTAGAAACCATATAGAAGTTCCATTATAGAAACCATATAGAAGTTCCTCAAAACAACCGGAAATATGAGTATATGACCCAGCAATCCCACTTCAAATATATATCCAGTGCAATTGGGATCAGTATGTTAAAGATACACCTGTATTCATGTTTACCTCAGTATTACCTCAATAGCCAAGATACACACACACACACACACACACACACACACACACACACACAATGGAATGCTATATAGCCATTAAAAAGGAAGTTTCTGTCATTTGTAAAAACATGAAGGGCACTAGAAGACAATGTGAACTAAGACAGGCACAGAAAGACAAATCCGGTACAATGGCACTAATGTGAAATTTTAAGAATTTTATCTCATAGACACTGAGTACAAGAGTGGTTACCACACCCACAGAGGGTGTGGAGGGGGGAGAAGAATGGAGAAAGGAAAGATGATGAAAGGGTACAAAGTGTCAGATGGGAGGAAGGAGTCTTTGTCATGTATGGTACTACGTGGTGGCTGTCGTTAATGATAGTGTATTTTATATTTCAAAATTGCCAAGAGAATGGGTTTTTAAGAGTCTCACCACAAAAATGGTAAGCTGGTGGCAGTAGATTAATGAACTTGACTGAATCTTACTATGTTGTATACATCACATTTTATCCCATAAGTATACACAATATTTTTCAAATTAAAAATAAAAGGAAAGTTACCTGAAAAAAAATAAATAAATCTGAAGGGAAAAATTCCTGGTAGATTTTTGCTGTTAGGCGAGGGGCGATTCCCCAAGTTATCACTGGGACAGACAGCTTCTCCTCCATGCCTGGGGTTTCCCCAGTTCCCTCCTGCTGACATTCTGTCATCTACGCCCTCAATTAGAGGTGAAATTCTGGACCCTTGGTTTTCTAGAAACAGGGAGAGTATTTCCAGTTTGTCGTTGTGTATGTGACAGGGACCTTGACTTGTTTCTCAGGGTGTCTTGGAAACTCCCACAGCCTGACTGAAAAAGATCCAGTCTCAGCGGGGACACTGGTGCACGCTGATAATCCCAGGGACTCGGGAGGCTGAGGCAGGAGGAACGCAAGTTCGAGGCCAGCCTCAGCAATTTAAGGAGGGCCTAAACCACTTGGTGAGACCCTGTCTCAAAATAAAAATAAAAAGGGCAGTGATGGTGGCTCGGGGATAAGGTGCCTTTGGGTTTAATTCCTAATACTAAAAGAAAAAGACCCAGTCCCTGGCACCTCAGCCCTCCCTCACCACACACACACACACACACGCACACGCACACACGCACACTCACTCCTCACTATGAGGAAGGGCAACACAAAACACAGGAGCCAGGGCACTGCCATGGGGCTGGACATCAGGAGCAGAGGTCGCTGGACTCGAATGCGCAGGGCAAGGTAGAGTGACCACAGCAGCGCTCAGCTCCAGGTGAGGGTCCCCAGGACTGGAGGGTCATCACCGGGCTCTTGGGGGTGCACCACGACCTTGGAACTCCGGGGGATGGAGCTGTTTCAAGACCGTGCGTCTGTGGACTGGATCCCTCCAGGTGCCAGGCAAAGCTGAGCCTCCCTGTGCCCAGGAAGACCTGGCCTGGCTCTGTGGTCTGGGGAGGGTGACGGAGGGGACAGGGAGACAGCGGGGGGGCCCCCTCTTCCGCCTGCTCTCTTTCCTCCAGCCTCTCCTGCTTGCCCCCACGGGGGGAATTAATTATTCATACTCCCATCTGCAGCACATTTTTCAGATTCAACGCCATTGCAAAGAAAGAATCACAAAATAAAGCCATGTTATTGTGTTTTTAAAATGGTGCGTCTTTGTTTTAAAATTGCTTAAGTTTTTGAAATGCCTCCCCATCCTGCGTGATTAATGTGATGCATACAGTGGAGCTGCACCGAGAGGGGGGAGAACTGCAGTCGCTGCCAGTTCACCTAGAGGCATTTATCTTTTCTTTTTTCCCTGGTGCCTGCGCTGAGCCTGAGGGTACGCTGACACTTTTTTTTTTTTTTTTTTTTTAAATAAATTAAGCTTCGTTTTCTTTTTTTTTTGCACGTGTGTTAAGAACCTTGAAGGGAATGAGCAGCGTCTGCAGCCTCCAATACCAGCTGCCATGGCAGGAAAGAAAGAGGTGACAATTTCCCACAGATTCAGAATGATTGTTTTAATGGGGCTGCAGCGGAGGTAACAAGCACAAAGATATCGCGCTGCCAGGACTAGCGGGCTCGCTCCCCCAGCCTCCTGCTACATGATGCAACATTTCGCTTCTGGCTTAACGTGGCATCTCTTCCCTGCTTTGATTTATTCCCACTTTTTGCAAATCACAGAGGTATGTTACAGGAGATGCATTTAGGGCCGTTGTTATAGCTCATTGAGGAGCACGGCTGTTATTCCACCAGAGGACAATCTCATGCATATCAGGGTGAGTGACCTAGAATAAAAAGGAAAGGAATTTCTAGGGGAAAAAAAAAAATAAAAAAATAAAAGGAGGAGAGAACAGGAATATAGATGTTAGGCAAGGATGAAATTGTATTTACCTTGATTGAAAACTCTTTTATTATGAACATAATTTAGATCAGAATGGAAAAGAGAACTATTGGGCTCCCTGCCTGGCTGGGAGGATTGCTGAACGCACAGCCACTACAATAATGTAAGCGCATATGTAATGACTGTGTTATTGTGTTTATATACGAAAGCATTATGCTCCATCAAAGGAAATGAAAAATACCTTCCCGGGTTTGCTCAGTCAGCTTCTTTAGCAGAAAGTGCTTGGAGGTGTGGAATAGCAACCTGTGACCAAAATACAGAGTAGAGAACTATGCGGCTTCGTCTGAGGTGGAAAGTGTGTGTCCATCAGAGACGCTGCTAGGCTGACCAGACCCTGGGGTCTGCAGAGGGGTGCAAGGTGCAGCCTCTATTATGGCACTGGCCTAAGCAGTCCTTGAGCACTAATTATGCCCCACCACGGTGTTGGGTAAGACGTCGTACAAACAGCAGCACTGTCCACAGGGAGCTTAGAGTCCACAGGGGGCAGGTGAAATACACACACACACACACACACACACACACACACACACACACAGGGACTGTTAGAAATAGGAGGGCAGATTTTAAATGAATTGCTGAAATGATCCAAACTCTAAGCAAAATATCCTAGGAATTTAGCTACTCACTCTCTCTCTAGGATATGTGGGTTTAGATACCTATATTCATATATAAACATTTTTATTTGGCATGGTATGTGATGTGTATTTTTACATTTTCCCTGAACATGCTCAATTAGGAAGTTCCCATTTCCTTATTGCTGTGACTTTCTCCCTGTCAAAGCTCCGCTCTGACCCAGAAGGGAAAGCCAGTGGGCGCACATGCATTTGCACCCCACCCAGGGCCCCAGGTGTGAGTCCACAAGTGCTTTCACTCTCAGCTCAGGTTGCTCCGACTCCCCTTGACGTGGTAAGACAGCACTGGACCCAGACTGTGGTACAAAGGGGAACAAAGGACATGATCCTTTCTGAGCTTTCCTCGTGAGCTAGAACTCCGCTCAGTGTCTTACCTGTTCTGTCATTTGATTCTTAAAATTCCCACAATCAGGGACTTGGTCTTAGGGTGGACGCTGAATTCCTCCTGCCTAGACAGGGCTTGGCAAATAGAACATGCTGGAAAATACTTGTGGAATGAACGAATCCTTAGAGCAGATCTTCCAGGTGGGTATCACTCGCCTCCTACCTTCCTGACCAGGAACCGTGTGGAGAATCTACTGGATGACCCATGTTCAAGACTAACTAGGCCTGGCTCCAAAGATGAGCTTCCAAAAGACAAAAAGACTACACCTGTCCTCACAGGGCTTAGACTCCGAAGGAAACGACACTTTGCGTACAAAGACAAATCTCTGCGAAATTAACCGAAGGTAGAGTCAGCACAGAGAGTATCTGATGGATGGTTTCCCTGGCCCTGCCTTACGCTTTCCTACCTTCCACTAGCACTAGCAACTCGCTTGCACACCCATGTCCTTGGTGGGAAGGAAAGTGGCTACAAACACATTTGGGTTTATGTAAACATGTTGTTGTTGGTTTTTTAAATATTTTTTAGTTGTGGTTGACACAATACCTTTATTTACTTATTTATTTTTTATATAGTGCTGAGGATCAAACCCAGGGCCTCGCACATGCTAGGCGAGCGCTCTACCGCTGAGCCACAACCCCAGCCCCTAACCATGGGTTTTAACCTGAGTGAATATACAAGCAAAAAAAACCCTCAAATGTATAATTCCAGTTTACAAAAATATTTTTCTTCTCTTCTCTCTTGCCTTCCTATTAGTGATTCTGGGAATTTCCAGATTAGTTCTGTGGTTTTCCTTCTCCTCTTACACCAGGTCACTGTGGTAAGAAGGAGCACTCACAAAGGTCAGCCATAACCAGGTACGGTGGCACACTCCTGTAATCCCAAGAAACTCAGGAGGAGAGGCAGATCACAAGTTCAAAGTCAGCCTGGGGGAACTTATCAAGACCCTGTTTCAAAATGAAATGTTAGAAAGGACCAGGGCTGTGGCTCAGTGGTAAAGCACTTGCTTAGCCTGTGTGAAGCCCTGGGTTCAGTCCCTGGTACTGTAAGGAAAAAATGTCGGCCATACCCCTCTGGTGGGCATTCCCAACGCTGAGATAGGAGTCAGGACTAGCAAGGGCGTGAGCCTGGATACCCGGAGTGGGAGGCTGCAGCCCCACCACAGTCTCCTGCAGATGATGACCATGGCTGTGGGCGTGGCTGATACAGTGCACCCATGGAGAGACCAGGCCCTCACCATCCTAACCAGCCATCAATTCTAGTGTCACTAATGGTGAGACAACCAGAAGTAAGGTACCTCCCAATGTGATACCAGATGAAATATAGGTACAAAATGCTATAAAGTATTCTTTCCAAAATGTCAAGTCTTAATCTATCCCCTCATTACAGGTGATATAAGCATGGGTTAAATGACACCACAAGGAAACAATCAAAGACAGAAGGAGGGACATTAGACAGGACAGGGTTCTAGTCTCTTCAAAAGCCAATGTTATGATTTTTTTAAGGCAATGTTGATACCTTAAAAAAAATAAAAAGAAGGAAGATTTTTCCATATTAAAAGATATTTAAGAGACATCAGAGTCAAATGTGACATTTAATTTGATTCAGGCTTAAGCAAATGAGCTATAAAAGACATTTGTTGGAGAGAATTGGGGAAATTTGAATATAGCTGGGTACTAGATGATGTTGGAGAATTCCTAATTTTGTCAAGGATAATGATGGTATGATTATGTAGTAGGTGTCCTTATTTCTCAGAGGTGTGTATTGAAATATTTAGGAGTAAATTGTCATGGTCTCTATAACTTGGTTTAAAACATTTCCACTGACAATAAAAATGACACGAATATAGCAAAAGGTGAATAGTTACTAGGTGAGGTGAAGGGTCGGTGGGTGATTCTTCTTCAGAATCTACTTTTCAGTCATAACAAGAAAATTTAAAAGGATGAGATGATGTGTGTGGATTGTTTATCAGAATGCCTGGCACACAGTCAATGCTTGTTAATATTGGCTTTTATCATTATGGTTGTTTTTATTATTTCCAAGCTGTCATCCCTGCTACTGATGCCCGCTGGCATTACCATGAAGGCTGCTGCCACCCACAGTCCAGAGCAGAGATGATCAGTGTGGGTATCGTCTCCAGTTCCTGCCCAGCCTGGAGAAGCCAGTACTGCTAGGGCCTGTACCCTCCACGATGTGGGTTTTTTGCTACCTTCTCTTTGAGTTTTTTTGTTGCTCTAAACACAGCCTCTTCCTCAGGGACCAGACCTGAGTGGCAAGCAATGTGGTCCATGCAAAAACCAGCTGCTCAGCGCCGGCCAGCTGGGCTACAGGGGGGTGAGGGCTCCTGACCCTGGCTTCATGCTCCCACAGGAAGGAGCAGCAAGTGACAGGTCCCTCTGGAAACTTTTTGCCTCCTCACCAGCCCTTCCTGTAGAAAGAGGATTACTTATGGGCAAATTTGGGAGCAAGCGCCAGACATAGGCAGCCGGGGCCCTGCCAAGGCAGGACAGGACCTCTGGGTCTGTTGCCACACGCCAACACCTAATGGCAAATGTTCTGTCCGGACAGCCAGGGCCTTGGCTCTGCCTGTGAGTGGCAGGTCAATTTGTCTGATTCTGAGGTTCAAAGTGGAAGTCCACTCTCTCACATGTTTTCCAGTTTTACAATAAAATAACACTTTCCTCTCTCTCTCTCTCTCTCTCTCTCTCTCTCTCTCTCTCTCTCTCTCCATCTCTCTCTCTATCTATCTATCTATCTCTATCTCCCCCCCCCTCTCTATCTCTATCTCTATCTCCCCCCGCCCTCTCTCTCTCTTTCCTGCTTATCATTATTTGGTTTAGAACTTAGACAAGGGTTGGATAAGAAGATATTATCTTTTAATTTCCTCAAACCCTAATATCTAAGCCTGGTTTTTCTATGGAGATGAACTCTTCCCCAGGTCCTCCATATAAACCAACACACGCTCTGCCCCGTGAGTCATTCAGAAACGATTGAGATGTGCCTGCATTTTAGTAAAACACAGTTGATTTGAGATTTCCATTCTGCATGTTTTTAAAAAGCTTAATAAACTGTATGTTGCTAGATATCAAGTTCATAGAACTGGGCAGACAGGTCTTCTGTGAGTCTGACCGTCAAGAAATTTCCAGGTTGGAGAACACTCTGAGCGAAGCCAAGTGAAGGGTGAAAGTGCCACCAGGTCTCCTGGGCATCTATCCTTCAACTTAAAAAGAGGGAGAACAAAGCCTTCTGTGCCACAGGGGTGGAGTTAGCAGGTCCCTTAATAATTGATTTTTTGATGGTTTGGAGAAATGCTAACGTGCATCTCACTGTGGTGATATCTGTATACTGGAAGAAGCCCTCTCAGGAACCTTCTTGAACTCTTCATCACCTAATAATTTCAAGTATCAGGAAGATGTTTTCTATTACAAAATCTGTGATGCAGAAGCACTGACAGTATGATTTTTCGTAAGAATGGAAAACATCTATACATAAGCCAAGTGAACTTAAATCTTTTTATGATCTTGAAGTATGATAACATACGTACAATTATCGTCTTAACTGTTTTTCTAATCGTGGTAAAAATACATACAACATAAACTCACCATCTTACCCATGTCTAAGGGTAGAGTTGGAGGGAATCAAGAATATCCACATTGGTGTACAACCACCATCTAACCGCAGAGGACTTTTCATCTCACAAAATGGAAACCCCATACCCAGATAGACAACAATTCCTTATCCCCTCTCCCACTACCTAACACCACCCCACTTTTTGTCTCCATGAATTTGAGCACTCTAGGTACTTCATAAAATTGAACTCATGCAATATTTGTCTTTCAGGGCCTACAGACAATTTTACATGGCTTCTTCTATATCCTCTGCCCATGACTTATGTATGCCTTCCCATGGGCTGGCTTGCCTGACAACCCACCCAGGAATGCCACCAAAACCTTGACAGGCTATTTTACATCCAGAAGACCACATCTTTCTCCTTGACTTTTTTATCCAGAAATCCCCATGCTAAATAAAGCCTGTGCATCAGAGCCTGTTCTATTTGCTTGAAGTTAAAAATCACAAGGTCAGAACACTTCCAAATTCCCTTGGCACAAAGAGCCCTCTTCCCTACCTCACCTGTACACCACCCTTTGAAAACATCAGACACCAAAAAGAAGGGACAACAGCTAGACTTTCTACCTTTTTCTCAATTCTCAATTCATCTCGTTCCTGCCAACAAATATATCAAATCCAAATTATCTGAGTCTTGCTTAAGTCAAGTGTTATTTCTTCTACATAACTAGTTTGCTTTATCAAAAAAAAAAAAAACAAATAAATAAAAAGCTTGGTTCGAGGTCCCAGAAGAAAGATTTTTTTTTTTTTTTTTTTTTTTTTTGCCTTGGATAGTCATAATTATTGTGAAAAGTGACTCTGAGAATAAGAAGTCAAAACCAATCTGAACTGAAATAACATATGCAGACTTTCATGAACTGGCCATTAGGAATAGTGTTCAGGAACGAATAGTGTTCAGGATAATGTTTCTCAAACCAAAAATGCTGTACACGAAATGTGGTAATTAATTCTGGGACAATGCACTATTATTTTTTCTTTTTTCTCATTTTGAGAAGAATCTGTGTTTCTGATTCTTCATACACGTAGTCCAGGCAACAATTTTCAAAGTTCTTTGAGTAGTTGTTAGATTAAGGAATTAAGCAATTAAAACATACGACATGTCTCTGTCCATATTGCTGACTGGATAATTCATACAGAACAGACATGCATTGGCTCTTGGCTCTGGAGGATGGGAAGTCCAAGATACAGGGGCCAGCTGCTGACAAGGACCTTCTTGCTACGTCATGCATGGAGAAAGCAGATGGCAGAGGTCAAGAGAGCAGGGGAGAAGGTGACTTCTTCTTAATGTCACCAATCCTATTGTGACCTCATCACCTTTTTAAGGCTTCCACCACTTAATAATATTATGTAGCAATTACATTCCAAACTGTTGAGAGCCACAGACAAGTCAAGATGGCACCTGGCACTTTGCCAAGAGGAGTGGTTTGAGAAGTAACGCCAGCGAGCCATTAAGATGATACAGATTCCTTAATGACTGACTGCTGTGTCTAGATTATGCCAATTAAGTTAAGCTGTGTGTAATCATTAAGATGATGAGGATTCCTTACCGGCTGACTGCTGTATCTAGTTTATGTTGATTAGGATAAGCTGTGTATTCAGTTATGTATATATACCCTTGCTGTCCGGCAATAAAGCGGCTCCCGCTGTATCAATCTTCACAAGTTGCTTGTCACTCACCCCCAGGTTATTTTGCCCAGCCATACTGCAGCACAAACAGTTTTGGAAGGGGCAAACATCCAAGCCACAGCAAGACTCGACTTCACACAAGCATCATGGTCCTAGAATGGACATCTCTACACACCAATGTGTCAGAGCACCTGAGCATGCCCCAAACAGAGTCTCAGATGTTAAGAAAAGAGTCTTAAAGACCTACTAGAGAAAACTGTTTTTCTACTAACTAAACTTAGATCTAACTGGTTTAACTTGATTGGTTAAGGTCATGTTATCAGAACAAAAATTCAAATCTCTTAGATCTTAATTCAATGCTATTTTCATTTCCACCAAAGAAAATGAAAAAATACCTAAATGGTGAGATCAGAAATTAATCTTCATTTGGAATTCAACTCCTAAGAGGTTTCCAGAATCATCTTGCCCCAGTCAAACTTCTCCAAGACAAGAGATGCTTCTGAACAGGGAGAACGTGGGTTTGGTCGATTAAATAAACTGGCTCGTGAATAGGTTGGGTTGGCCATGTTCTGGATGTTGAATACCTGTGGCCTTTGTGGTGACCTTTGTCAGACAGACCACCAATGTCAGGAAGGATATTATTTAAATCATACCTGGGCAAATTTCATGTTATAAGGCAAGTGACTTCAGTCCAAGTTCCTCAAGTAAATTCTAGGAAGAATTTTAAAGATGAGCAGATTCCCAGAGACTGAATATGTAGATAAGATAATACAAGGGAGGTATTTGTGGATTCACCAGGAACCAAGATGTCTTTGGGGACAAGTAGAGCCTAAGTATAAAAAGCAGTCGCCTGAGGTAAAACAGCATCAACCTGTTAAAGATAGCTTTCAGGTTTCAGACAGCTTAAAATAAGAAATGGGGAGGAAAACATGATATCCTGCCTGCCAAAGATTCAAATAAAGAAATCACAGAGGAGGTTGAGGGCATATCTGAAAAAAAATAAGGATAATAAAATAAGTGTGCCTTAATCTAAGAGGTAATGGATGGGATAAAAGGTGAAAGACCAATCCATCCTGCAAAACTGCTGCAAAGAAACATTAAAGACTTACCAGATCAAATAGCCATGTGGGGACACTTGGCAACCAAAGGAGGCCCTGATATAATTGGCGTGTAAAGAACCAGCTTGTCTCTTGCCGTCAAACAAAAAACACGTATAGAAAGGATCTGGTGGAGGCACCCAGGAGCGGATGTGGCCGTGTATTTTGGGACATCTTAAACCAAAACAAGTTGCAAAACTTTGTGGGAAAGGAAATCTGGTACAATTACTGTGAATAGAAATGTCATACTTAAACTTCCAGATCAGGGGTTGGCAGACTCCTGCCTGTGGGCCAAGTCTGGCCCACCACCTACCTCTGTATAATCTGTCAGCTAATAATTGTTTTCTGACTCTTTAATGACTGACAAATTAAAAGAATTACACGGTACAATGGAAATCATAAAAAAAATTCAAATTTCAGTATTCATGAATAAAGCTTTCCTGGAACACAGTAGGACTGATTTCTATCCATACTGTCTGTAGATGATTCTACACTACATCAGTACCGTTCATGGTCACAACAGAGACCGTGTGGCCTGCAAAGCCTAGAGTTTTATGATCTGACTCTTTATAGAAAAAGTTTGCAGCCTCTAATCTAGACTATAAAACAAAAATTGAAATACTCTAAAAAGCAGCAAAGTTACAAAGTCAACCCAAGTAGTTCCAATGAGGAACTTCAGTTATCCACCCATTAATTTGCAGACTATTTCATGGGGTGGTTTTAATTAAGACAACTACTTCTTCCTGGGAGAAGTCGCTTTTAGAAATTTCAAAGAAAGGGGTCTCTGATCCATAGCTCCATGAGATAGGTATGAACTCGATAGGAAGTGCCTGTAGGAACTCTATGTAAGAGTGATTCCAAACTGACTGAGCCGGCCCACAAAAAAATCAATGATCAGAGACCCAACTTTGGGAAAAGAAACAATGGAGAAATTTTACATCGTTAAGAAAAATAAGAAAGTTGAAATAACAATCCAAAGAAAATTTTTAAATCCCTTTTAAAACTTCAAAAATTTCTTTAAAAATGTTTGGGAGACCAGGAAACATGTAAGGCATGGAGGAGAAGACAAGGAATTTCTCCAACAACGTGGAGGACATTTTTTATGCTTTATTAGTGAAGT
Organism: Callospermophilus lateralis; assembly: GCF_048772815.1. NCBI lineage: Eukaryota > Metazoa > Chordata > Mammalia > Rodentia > Sciuridae > Callospermophilus > Callospermophilus lateralis. The sequence continues at coordinate 12,483,019 of NC_135310.1, forward strand.
TTTAAAAGAAAAGGTATTAAAATAAAAATAAAACCGCCCAAGTGGAAGAAAAATAGAAGGAATGTCATCCCTAGAAGAACAGACCCAAGTTAAAATAAATAAATAAATAAAAGCTAAAACAGGATAGGTGGACATTTCTGAGGAACAAACCTCAGTGGTAAAACCTTTGCTAGAACTATGGGAGGCAGAAAGACAGCCAAGGGATCAATGAGACCAATCAATTGATGACCATGATAGAAAGGTTCACACAGGTGTAAAAGGGAGACAGCAAAAAAATGAAAAGAAAGCATTGGTCACATTCTCACATTCTCACTAAACTAACTTTTGAATTAGACCTATCCCAGGTACAAAGTTGAATAGCAATAACAAACTAGATGTCCCTGACTGAATCAGGAATTAATTCTGTCACAATTTTCTTTTCCAAAATTGAGTAATTGCTAGAAATAGATGAGCTCCAGCCCAGAGTTTAGAAGAAAGTCAAGGGTGAAATTTTGGATTCCTTGAAATACATGTAGACAGATCAATTTAACAGAGGACTGGCAGGCTGTTAAAGGGACAGGCATTCCTGAGTAGGGACCAAGAATATGATTCCCTGTCCATTTAACAATAAGATAATGCACCTTTAAGAACGGTAAGGTAGTTTCTGAAAGAGAGATATAGCTCTCTAATTTTTTTTTTTTTTTTTGAGGAGGGAGGTACTGAGAATTGAACCCAGAGGCACTTTATCACTATGCTACATCCCTAGCCTTTTTATTTTTTATTTTTTTACTTGTAAGATAGAGTTACTAAGTTGAGGGCCTCACTAAATTGCTGAGGCTGGTCTCAAATTTATGATTCTGCTGCTCAGCCTCCCGACTTGCTGGAATAACAGGCATGCACCAGCATGCTCATCCCTCCCTAATATTTTTTTTTAAAGAGAGAGTGAGAGAGGGGAGAGAGAGAGAGAGAGAGAGAGAGAGAGAGAGAGAATTTTTTAATATTTATTTTTTAGTTATTGGCGGACCCTCCCTAATATTTTTAAGGAAGCATGTGGAAAAGGAAAAGTCAGTGGTCATCCTTTATTTAAATACTCCCAAAGACTCTGATAAGATGCCATGGGGAAGAAAACTATAGACCCATATCCCTGATGAACTTAGATGCAAAATTACTTAATAAAATATTAGCAAATCATATTCAACAACATTTATTAGGAAATGATACACCAAAACAAAGGTGTTTTTATTGAAGAGATGTAAGGATGGTTTACTATACACAAATCAATAAATGTAAGTTATCACATTAACAAAATTAAGGACAAAAATTACTTGGCTATCTCACTAGATGCAGAAAAGGCCTTTGACAAAATTCAGCAACCATTCATGATCAAAAAAAAAAAACTGAAAAAAACTAGGGATAGAAGAAAACTATCTCAACATTATAAAGACTATGAGAAACCCAAAGTCAATCTCCTAGTAAGTGGGAAAAAGCTGTAAATACTTCCTTTAAAATCTGGACAAGACAAGGCTCTCCACTCTCATCATTAATATAGTGCTAGAAATTCTAGCCCGAGCAATAGGCAAGAGAAGAAAATAAAAGGGATAAAAATAGGGAAGGAAGAAGTCAAATTATAACTTTTTGAAGATGATATAATCCTCTACCTAGAAGATCCATAAAATCCACTAAAAGATGGGTAGAGCTAATAAACAAATTTGGCAAAGTAACAGGTTACAAAATTAACATACAAGAATCAATAGCTTTCCTATATATTGACAATGAATCTTCTAAGAAAGAAAATATGTCAAACACAACAGCCTCAAGAAAAAAAAAAACTAGAAATAAATCTAACTGAATGAGGTTAAAAAAATACTACAATAATAAGTAAAGAATATTGAAGAAAAAGATTGAAGACCTCAGAAGATGGAAAGACCATGTTCATGGATAGGCAGAATTACTATTTTAAAATGGCCATACTACCAAAAGCAATTTAAAGATTTAATGCAATCCTCATCAAAATACTAATGACATTTTTCACAGGACTAGAAAACAGTCCTAAAATTCACTGGGAAAAATTTTAAAAGACCCAGAATAGTCAAAGCAATTTTAAGTCAAAAAGCAATGCTGAAGGTATCAGAATACCTGATTTCAAATTATAAAGAGCTATGGTAAAAAGAAATGAACAAAAAACCTGCATTGTACTACCATAGACTAAACATATAGACCAATGGTACAGAATAGAAAACACAGAGACAAACCCATCCATCTAAGTCACCTGATCCTGGACAAAGGTGCCAAAAACACACATTGGAAAAAAGGCAGACTTTTTAACAGATGAGGCTGGGACAACTGGCTATCCACATGAAGAAGAGTGAAACAGAACCTTATCTCTCACCTTGCACAAAATCAACTCAAAATGGATCAAAGACCTCAGAATTAGGCCAGAAACTGTGCAACACCTAGAAGAAAACATGGGGTCAACACTCCAGCTTTTAGGCACCAGTAATAATTCTCTGAACAGGCTCCCTAGAGCTCAGGAAAAAATGCCAAGAGTTAATAAATGGGACAGCATCAAATTTAAAAGCTTCTGCATGGCAAAGGAAACAGTTAGAAATATGAAGAGAGAACCCACAGAATGGGAGAAAATCATTCCTAGCTATTTTTCTGACAGATGATTAATATCTAGAATATTAAAACACTTTACACCAAATTATCAAATAGCCCAATTAATAAATGGGCAAATGAATTAATAAGCAGACCCTTCTCAAGAAATCCAAATGACCACTGAATACATGAAAAAAAAAAAAAAGTTCAACATCATTAGCAATTAGGGAAATGTAAATGAAAACTTCACTGAGATTTTGTTGAGGGCCACAGCCGAGTTGGGATGACGCCTGGCATTTTTGCCAGAAGTAGTGGTTGAGAGGTGATGCCAGTGAGCCATTAAGATGATGACTTTTGAGTTCTCGTGGAGTTCCCGTTGAGTTCCTGTTGAGCGCGGATTCCTGAAGAGTTCTCATTGGTTGGGGAAGTGCCGGAGGAGGGATTTTCCTGTTGGTGGTTCCGGGAGGAGCCGCGTGGTGTTCGGGAGAGTTCCCGGGAGCATGTGTGGAGTGTGCTGGTGGAGTTCAGAAATAAAGTTTGTTCCTGCTTCAGTGGCTTGTGATTTGTGCCCAGCAAGACTGCGGCAAGATTTCATCTCACACCAGTCAGAATGGTAGTCATCAGGAATACAAATAATCATAAATGCTAGAGAGGATGGGGAGAAAAAGGAACACTTTTACACTATTAGTGGAACTGCAAATGAGTATAACGTCTATGGAAATCAGCATGGAGGCTCCCTAAAAGACTAGGCATAGAACCACCATATGACCCAGATATTCCAATTCTCAGCATGTATGCTGAAGAATTTAAGTCATCTTGCTACAATGAGACATGCATACCCATGTTTATAGCAGCACAATTCACAATAGCCAAACTACAGAACCAGCCTAGGCGTCCATCAACAGATTAATGAAAATGTGGTATATATACACAAGGGGGTTTTATTGAGCCATAAAGAAAAATGAAATTATGGCATTTGCAGGAAAATAGGTGAAACTAGAGGCCATTATGTTAAGCAAAATAAGCCAAACTCAGAAGGTTAAGGGTTCTATGTTTTCTGTCATATGTGGACACTAAGGAGACAAAGGGAGAAGAAGGGTGGGGGTGGATCTCTTGAAAATCAAAGAGACATCAGTAGATGAAAGGTACCAAGGAGTGGGAAGTGGAGGGGAAGGGGGAAAGGGCTGGGGATTGATATTGGTCAAATTATATTGTTACATTGTGTGTATGTAGAAACATGTAACAACAAATCCCATCAATATGTATAACTATAACTCAACAATAAAAAATGTGGGGAAAAAAGATTACATGAGAAACTATGCACATTATGTAATACCTTCTATTACAAAAGCAATATATGTTCTGTGTAGAAATTATGGAAAATACAGAAAAGCTTTAAAAAGAATTAAATTAAAATCATCCATAATCCAGCCAACCAAAGATATCCACTGTTAATACTTTTCCATACATTATTTGGAACCAAACATGGAATTTAATTAACTGTTTTATTTTGGACACTGGCTCCAAAAGAGGAGAGAAGGGCGAGGAAAAATAATTTCCAAATTGTTTCAACTCACAAACGGATGCTAAGACCTAACAGGAGACTGTTTATAATAAAATCCTCAGGTTTGCACATGACACTAAGTTCTTTTTAATAATGAAATATTATCCCATTTATGCAGAGGAAGCCGTGGAAATTTCACAAGACTGCATGTGGGAGCAGAAAACTGGCAGATGAAATTCCTTATAGGCAAGTGTAAGAGAATACATGCAGGGGAGTATTGGTACCATCCCAATTACCCTGGAAATGATGGATTCCCAGGTTCCAGTCAGACGCAAAACATGCGGCACGCTGTCATCGCAGATTTGTACCCTAAAGGCGTCACACTGATTCCACGTAAAGATCAAAAAATGATGTGGAAACCAACATTCTGTTCTCTGAAACAATGGTTTATGTGTGGCTAGAATATTCTGCAGTTCGAGTCCTACCTTAACAAGGGCCGAAATGATTCAAAGAAACCAAAAACCTGAAGATCATTGCCTGTGAGAATCAGTGCTGATAACTGGCATGCTCCCATCTATGAAATCTAAGAGTCACGGCTGATACAAACAAGATGAAGTCCACAAAACAGTGACATTTTGAGATTGAGGAAGGTGATGTGCCTTAACCAAGGGTCCATGGACTTTATAAGATTTATAAACTCCTTAAAATGGTATAGACATTTTTTCACACGTATGTAATTTGTGGTGTGTGTGTGTGTGTGTGTGTGTGTCCTCTGTTGAGTGGTTGTATAATCCTCATCAGTTTTGTAACAAGGTTCATTATCCTAAAATCCAAGAACTAATGCTCTAGATGGTAGGAGAGTAGCCTTAGTCACTAATTCCTTGAGGTTTGAATGGAAAAGCCTTAGAACAAATTAAATTGCATTTATCCCATTAAAAATGAGCACATGGAACTTCTTTCATGAGAGATATTATAGATCAAAAAAAAAAATAAGCATAAAGTGTATGGTAAGGTTTGAAGGAGGTCTCCAAGTTTCCGTACCAGGTCTCCTTGAAGACAGACTGAGGTCTATTTTATTCTCCACTCTGTCTTTCCCTACAGCTTAGTGTGGGGCCTGACACATAAAGGGCACCCAATCAAGGATTTCCAGGTGTATTAATCATGTGCTGATGAACAGTTATGCTCCTATTTCAAAAGAGACAGAGAGACAGAGAGAAGGGATACAGGGAAAGGCATGGGAGGGGTGGAGGGAAGAGGGGTGTGCTGAAGTAGAAGGGGCAGCATGGCTGTTCTTTAGCACATTAATCCAGCCAACGAGTATTGATTGAGTGACTGCTGTGTACCAAGCCCTGTCCCAAGGTCATGTTTCTAACCAGTCCATCTTGATGGCACTCTGAGTCTGCATGAACTCCAGGTCCATCTCTGCGGGCATTTCAGATACACTCAAGGGCAGGACTGTTTCCCTCCTGCCCTCCTTCCCATATCCTCATCTCAGGTGCTTGCTTGAGCATCTTCCATTTCAAAGACACCTAGACTCTGTGGAGGTGGACATGGCATCACGTCAGCAAAGGACTATGCTAATGTGGCCTTAGACGAACACCAGGGGGAAAAAAACCAGAAATGAAATATCAAAGCAATAAAAAAGCATATAAGAGTTTTCGAACATAAAACTTTGTACAAGTGTTCAATGGAACATTGTCAAGCAGATTAATTAGTTAACATTTGGAAAGTGCTTTGAAGATGAAAATTGCCAAATAAGGGCTTCAGATATTGAGCCAATATTTCATTGGCTACAACTTAGTGGCATAAGAAACAAGTCCTCTAATAGTTGAGGCAAAGATGGAGCCCAAGATGGTACATAGAGGCTCTTTTGCCCATAGAGAGTGCTTCTCCAGTGTCTCTGAGGTTACAACTGGGGAGCTTCATTTCTCCAAAGTCTCCACTTTTGTTGGCCAATCCCCCTGAAGGCTGCTGCTAGAGGACCCCCGTGGCAGGCTGCTTGGGGAGCAGGGAAGTCTTCATAAATAAGTCCTGTTAGTGTCCTTCCAACCCTGATTTAAATTTTGTTAAGATGGGATTCAGGCTAGTGTTCCCTGGGTAGATGGTATTCTATTCTTCAACAGTATTGAGATCTGAGCTATCTAGATTTGAATCAAGCATGGCAAGAGCCCAAGCTCAGAACACTGCTCCCTCCAAGCCAGGTGGGACAGGGACAGTCTCCCTGGAAGCAGGCGTCGGCAGGGGGAGACTCCAAATTAGAAACCATCCAGCGTTGGTAGCCGGTGGCAAGTGAAACCACATGCTCACTGTTGATCTGTCTCCAAAAACAATGAGAACCGGTGATGATGAACTAGCAATGTGATGAACTAGCAAAATACTCATCAAAACTAGCAAAATACTCATCAAAAAAGCAAAACATTTTTTTTGTCTTTCCCCTCTTATTCTCAGCACCAAAGATTTCTTAGTTAAATAGAGGTAAATGAGATGTTTGAGAGAACAATCTAGCTACTATGAGGTATAGGTTGGATTATCTTTTGGTTTGGCACGTACATAACATCACATTATGCATTTTAAGTATACTGCATGTTACATAAGATGTAAAACATAGCAGCATATTGCTAATAATACATTATATATTCTTATATATAACTATATACAGAATGTATTGTGATGAATAGTTTAGAGTATGTTTCAAACATACGTCTGAGCAATTGTAAAACATGATGTCTCAAATCTGTATCATCTTTTCAATAACTGAGTTATAGATGATATTATCAGCATAATTTATGCCAACCCAGCTTTTCTAATGATGTTCAAAAAATGTGGCAATAATAAGACCAAATTCAGGAACAAATGAGGTATGAAATAGCAAAAGAAGGAAGGGTCAATCAAGGATGTGATTCTGCAGGACTCTGGCTTTCTTGAAGAACTGTCGACATACAGCCTCTCTCCCTGGCAGCCCAGTGGTCCAAAGAAGATTTTCCTTGCACTTCTTCTCCATGACTCTCAGTTCCTTGTGAAGTGAAACCAGTCTCAGATTGAAATAGGTGAAGCCCTTAGGGACAGCTGGAATACAGAACTGTCACAAGAAAACACTTCTTCCTTCTGCACACTCAGAGGGTAACACTGTCTAGGGACAGAAGGGGTTGGGGGAAACTCCACTACAAAGGGGGAAAGCCAAAGAAAGAAAAATCATGTGTCTTTGAGAAGAAAAAGAACAGAGCTGTTGAAGACTCCAACAGGTGAAGGGTTAATGTTGGGAAAAATGAGATCCCTGCATTCTCTACTGCTGAGAATTATTTGTACCACCTCTGCCTTGACATAACATCAAATATGGTTGTCCCTCATATCCACAGGGGATTGGGTCTAGGATCCCCTGCACAGTGAGAGAGTATCATGCTTTATCACTAGCCCAGGAAAAGATCAAAATTCAGAATTCAAAGTACAATTTCTGCTGGATGTATACGTAACTTTTGTACCATCATAAAGTCAAGAAATTGTTGATGAACCGTGGAAAGTTGGGAGCATGCTGTAGGTGGGAACACTGAAGAAGGCATGGCCCAGGTCTCGATGACCATAATATGCCAGAGCTAAATCACTATCACACTGCAGGCCATCGTCTAAGAAAGGGTCTCCATTCAACACTGCCAGGGTGTCAAAGCCATGCAGGGACAAGCCAGTGGAGATATAGCCCTCAGTGGGGGATGCAAGAAGGACTGGTGGGAAGAAGGAAGGCTACAGAGAATGCTCCATAAGACTTTAGGAACTACACGAGAAGGGTTTCAAGTTCAAAGTGTTCTGTCACCTGCAGACTTGGGTAGGGGAGAACTGGAGGCATCTGGCTGGTTTTGGAGGTTGCTGGCAGCCCCAAGGACAGGGGCTTAGGAGAATCGCATTCAGTGTCAAGTTCCACAAGCTCCCTGAGGCTGCCTGGTTCCTCCACCCACTCAAGTCTTCTTCAAGGACCTACTCCAAGCCCATGAATGTCCCCGTCTGAGCTTCAGAGGCCTTGAAGCTATAACTTCTCCAGGCAAGAATAGCAGGGTGCCGAGTCATCAATGCCGGTGACATGACTACAGTGCATTTCTCGGAAAAGCTAGAAATATCAACAATTTTGAATGCACATAAAATTTCCTAAAATTGTTTTATCCTACTTATAATCCTTGTTCTAAGCCCTAATTAAGTTCAGAATTTTGGTTGTAAATCTTAAAACTTTAACAGCATTCCAGGTTTTTCAAACCAATATATTCCATGAAGATTGACTCCACTGTTGGTACCTGAACAGCTCCAAGTTACAACCCAGATTTCTGCAGAGCTTCCACTCTACCTTTTTCTTTCCTTCCATAGATTTTTTACTTTCTCTCTTCTTTTTGCAGCCATTAGAATAAGAGAAGAAGAAGAAGAAGATGATGATGATGATGATGATGATTAAGATTTTAAACCTCACGTGGTGTTTCTCTTGAAGCATGAGCTGTGGGAGGAACCCAGGCCAACAGGATGACAGAGTGAGGTTAGATCAAATGAGAAATGACACAGAAATGCCCGGGTGAGGGAAGGAGAGGACCTTTTGTTTTTGCTGTTTCAATCACACGTGTAAACTACACCTCTAAGTAACAATCCCAACAACAAGTGAGCCAGTGTCTCTTGCATGGAAGAGAAGGAACAGTTTCAGGGAAGCAAATGCTTAATCCTGAAGAAAGCCCAAGAGGAGCATGAACTGACCATGGCTGGATGAGGATTTCCTGTTTTACAGGTGGCCCTTGCGTCCTAGGTCCCAGCCTCTGGGGAAACACGACACCACTTCATATAAGAGAATTGACATTCACAGACTTGACTGTCCATGGGGGTGGGGGGCTGGGACCACTCTCCCAGGGTCGGGAGGGATGATTGTATTTAACTATATGTTATGATTGAGTCTGAGTCCATTTCCCTTCAGGATGACTAAGCTCCAAGGATGCTTAGGCAGGTGTGGGGTGACTTGGGGAGAGGTGCCCAGAGTGTGGAACATGGAGCAGAGCTTCAGGGCCCTCCCCTGCTGGCGTCTCCTCCATGGAAGCTGGGGCTCAGGGTGCCACCCGCCCTCGTTTCCCTGGGCCGTTAATCTATTCCATGCTGCTTCTTCTGCAAACTCTCTTCCTTCCTCTCTCATTCCCTCCTTCTCTCACCATTTTACATCATTCCTCTTCCTTCCCTTTAATGTGTTGTAATAATAAACCAAAACACCTCTACGTCACTAAGTGACAGAAATAAGGTTTCAGATCCTCTGCTCTTAAAAAGCACAGAAACTAAGGTAGAAGAAGTCTGTCTCAAAAAGCAACAAAAATGATCTTAAGTTAGTGTATTTAATATAATGGTAGCCGTTTTTCAATCTCAAAGACCTCTGATAGAAATTTAAACTTAAAATAGTTTGTAGTGCAGGTAGTCCCTTATTGTTACCAAAATGAATTCCTGGAAAACTTCATCATTAAATATAACATTGTAAAGCAGACTGCATCTTCCTGAAGGAACTAATTTATAAACAGGGTGTTGTTCTTGATTAAGGGCTCTGAATCCAATAAATCACTGGTATATACAATAATATGTCATAAAGGAAAAGATACAACTATAAAGTTATACAATTGTTTCAAATAGTAAAATTGGACCACAGGTGGGGTGGAAATTCCACAGAAATTTGTATTGTAAACAGGTGTTATAAAATGAGCAAGAATAGAAAATTTACAATGATTATATAAGGACCCTGACCTACTATTAAACACTTGATCACTTAAAAATATAATTCTACCCTGGCACAAATTTGATTAAAAATTAAAGTTATTTATAATGAATTTTGAATATATAATTAATGATAACTTTATTTGCTGCACTTGACTTTGGAAAACTTTCTAGGAAGGTTTGGGTGAGTTAGGACTCATAAATTCATCCAGTGAACAGGGACCTTAGCAGAGAACAGTGGTTAGCCCTGGATTAAGTTCTATTGAACATTTTTATTAGCTACTTAGATAAATTCACAGAGAACAGAAAATTTGGAAGGTATGCCCCACCACTTTATAATTAATAAGGATTATAAGCTGAAGAAGTGGACAGGCCCAATGGAATGAAATTCAATAAAGGTTTATGATGAAAACAACATCTAAATTGGAGAATAAAATGCATATCATTATTACTTATAGATATATATGTATATTTTATATATATATATATATATATATATATATATATTTAAATATGTATTTAAAAGAAATTTACTGAACATCTGACAAGCTAGGGAAGATTAAGCTGTAGTTTAAGAGGTTTAAAAGTGGAAGAAGGGCTAATCACAGAGAAATGCAAGCTAAATTTACTACTCCAGGTTAAAAGCAAACGAGATAGATATAAATAGACATAACATAGACACATTTTGTAAGTACACCCAATAAACATAAAACAAATAGTCAGTGAAAGCAGAAACCAGAAGGTTTACAAGTTCCCAGGACCCCGCTGCTCACCCCAGCAGAGCCCACAGCACCTGCCAGGTCACTCTGTTGACAGACATTGTGTCTTCCTACTTAATCATCTGTTCCTTTTGTCTTCAGACTTTCCATCCATCTGACCCATTGCAAAAACCCCGTAAATGTTTGTTGAATAAAATAATAAATTAGTGCTCCATTTTCTAATGGGAAATAGTTGAGTAGGAGTCTGAATTCCCAAGTTCTGAATCTGCTCACCCACTTATGCATTTGGATCCAGAGAGTGTTCCCCTGCAGAATTTCCTTTCTTTTGAACACAAGGATCCACATGGATTACTCCTCCCCGCTGCTGGTCTCCTGCTGGGAAAATTCTGGACTGCCAAATCACCTTCATTAGACAATATTCTTCCTTCTTTTTCCCTTGAGACAACCAGTGTTGACACATTGAAGTGATAATTATTCTCAAGAGTTCAAAATTTACATTTTTATAATCTGCACAATTTATTGTTCATATGCATTTCCCTTTTTAAAGCTGAAAATAGATCCCGCTACACACTTACATTACTATTTTCAGCTCCTGGCCTCTAGGTTGAAAGAAAATCTTGAGCATAACTATGGGGTTTTCTCCTCCTAACACCCTTGAAATCTATATTATGGATAATTATTTGTAAAATTAGAAAAAGTGAAAACAAGGACAAAACAAAAAAACAAAAAAACAGGAAAGTAACTGTCTATTTAAATAGCAACCAGGAAAAAAAAAAAATGTACTTTAAGAAAACTCTCAACAAGTATTTCCATGAAAAACACAGAAACACTAAAGAGAGATTGGTGGGTCCCCTAGCAGTCCAGAAGGATCTATAAAAGTGAATGATCCTCCCTCACCAGCCAAAGAGTCAGGAATCCATGTCTCACCATTCCTGACTGGGGGAGGCCAGGCTGGAGTTAAGGTACGGGAGGGAACCTCAGGCAATGCCTCCTTTGCCAACTGATGTACAGATGGTTTTACGGTTTATGAGGCGTCCTCCAGAATCTCACGTTAGACAATGCAGCCATGTCAGAGGTGAAAGGAGGAGATTATGAGAGCTGTAGCATTATCAGGGACTAAGCACTGATGGATTAATAGTTTAAATTGATAAATGGGGCGGGGGGGGGGGGGGGGGGGGTACCTGTAAGCAGGTAGGTGTGGCTGGAGGAAGTAGGCCCTGGGCCATACCCCGCCCTTCCACCCTGATGGGCTGCCTCACCTCAGGTCCATAGTAATGAGGTTGGCTCACCGTGGACTGAACCTCTGAGACTGGGAGCCCAAAATAAGTTTTTCCTCTTCTGGGTTGTTCTTGTCCTCAGGTACTTTGGTCACAGTCATGAGAAGCTGCCTGGCCCAGAGGGGTCCTCTATGGTCCCAGAGAATGGAGAGTCAGGGGTTGGACTCTGGGGGCCAAGGCCGAGCACCTTCTCCCGCCATCACCCCAGGCCCATGCATTTGTGGCAGCGGGGGGAGGTCTTGGGAAGCTCCTGACCCTCACGCGTCCTGGATGGCCTCCTTCGCCCCTGGAGGTCACTGCCTACCCTCCTTCAAGTTGCCAGGGAAAAATAAGGCATAAGCACTTTGAAAACTTACTAAACTCTGCAGCCATGTTGAGGGTTCTTAAGACAGAGGCAACACCGCTGTGTTCTGGGATGAATGGCACCCGGCACTGCGCAAAACTGAGGGGTGGCTTCCAGGGCCTTCAGCCCTAGACACTCTGATACCAGGGCTGGCGGGGCAGGTGCTCAAGGCCAATGCCACCCTCCCGTCCTGCTGAGGGAGGCGGGTGTGGAGGTGTGCTCTCCCCAGTAACGCTTACAAACTCTTAGTCTTTCTTCTTTTAAGGTATTAGGAAAGACAAGGAAAAGGAAGAAAGAAATTGCTTAAGAAAAAAATGAGGTTCTACTGGAAAATTTAAAAGAGAATACGAAGGAGAGCGAGGGCAAGATCAAAGAGGAAAAGGAAGTATTGAGATGAAGAAAAGAGAGGAACAGAGTGGATATTGGGCACCTTGAAAAGAAATGGTGGGATGTGCTTAAAAAAAAACCGACTTCACTGAGCACAGAAGAGGAAGCGGTGCCAACTAAAAGGCAAAAGGAAAAAGCATGAAATGAAAGAGCTGCCGGGAAAGGGGAGAGGAAAGGGGTGCTCAAAGTCGGGGTGAGGACTCCTTCCAGCACTTGTCCTTCCTTAGCCAGGGAAGGACGTGAACTGAAGAGGAAAGGGGAGGGCACGAAAGGAGTGGCACACGGGCACACTCAAGACCCAGTGCTGCTGTAGAAAGGAAGGGGACAAGTGACGTGGGCTAGGGAGGAGTTCTCAGACAGGAAACCCCGCCACTCCATAGGTCCACAGCCTCGCTGCGAACTTCACCCTCAAGAATAGGGCATCTACTGAACTCCAATCCTGGGAACACAGGTAGGAGATCACGGAGCCCCTGTAAAGAGGAACCAAGACAGACCCTAAAAACAAAGCTGGCTCACCAGGAGCAAAAGCCCCGGGGCACTCAAAGCGCCTTTCCTCCTGCCACTCAAAGTCAAAAGCCTTCTGAAAATATCTGTGGAATAAATCAATGAATCAATCAATCAATCATCCATGGAGCTTCCGCTCTCACTTGTGCATTTTGGGCTCCCAGTAACGTGGACTGTCCCCCAACACCTGAGCCTAGCCATTGGGGAACTCCCCTTTCCTCCTTGGATCCCTGGTCTCCCTCCAGGAAGTCGTCCCAGCCCCACTTTCCATGAGCGAGGGAGAAGGGAGAGAGCTCCACGTTCCAAAGCATTTCTGTCTATAATACACACCTTGTTGTATCTCTGGCAAGTTGAGTGAGGGAATACAGTTATTCTTGATTAAAACCAACATTGAGAAATTTAAGGGCCATTTTAGAGACTCCAGAAAATAACAATAGAGGTTGTGGGGGAAAGATGGCTAAAGACTAAGATCTCCCAACAGCTAATGAAGAGAGACGTGGGGACTCCTGTGGTGGAGACCAGTTAGCTTCCTTCATTCAGGATGTCTTTCGAAGAAGTGAAAAATGTTAGTTGGGTTTTAAAAGTTGGGATCCATAATCTTCAAAGACTTTAGAACAGAGATAAAAATGCCTGTGCGCACGGTTATTCTGCACTAAGAGCGATCAACATTGGGAACCTCGCGGTCACCTAAGTGGCCCTGAAGGAGGACACAAAACCCACTCCACTTATTTTTATTATTTTTTTGTAATGCAACCCATGTCCTATCTAGCAAAACCTATCATTAAATTTGATATTTTTCTTTGAAGGGGGGACCCTTTTTTAAGGTAAATACTGTGACAACCATGAGGAGACACTAGGCAATAATTTTAAGAGATTAAATCAATCTCAGGGGTGGAAGTGCCCAATGACAAAGGATCATTTCAGAATAGAATTTGAATTACAGAAAATGATCCTAAGACCTGGGGAATTTTTCATCAGTTCCCTGAGAGCCAGAGAAGCAAGACTAAGAAGATGGCCAGGCTTCAGAAGAGCAAATCAGAGCCAGACAAATATGTTTTCATGTCAGCTCAGAGATTTTCAAGTTGCATATTAAGTATGACACATTTAAATAAATGCATTTAAAATCATGGCATCGTAAGCCGTGCTTCATTTTAAATAGTCAAGGAACCCTTCAGATAAATAACACAGGCTTGCCCTTTTTTAAAAAAAATGTATTTAACTGATAGGATTTAAAATAGTTGCTCACATTAATGGAATTCTTGAAGGATTCCGTGTATTTTACCAAGTTTCTTCTCTATTTAGAATATCCAGATTTTCTTTCATGTCTGCTTTCTTCAGATCTTAAGTAATCCAGGCTTTCAAAGAGCTAGTAAGATACTATTACTACCTTCAACTTTAAAAAATCAAAATATTAATATCTGTTTCTAAAGTGAATACAGTTATTTCATTTATTTAATGTGACTCATTGTTTTCTTAGCTTGTGCTCCTAGAAATGGATACTGTTATTCTCTTCAATTGAGCAGAGTTTAAACTCAGACTCAAATATAAATCAGGGTCACAGAATCAGAAATTAAGATGGTTTATCTAAGAAGAGAATAATAGAATTTTCCTGGAATTAGAAGGAACCTTGGCAATCATCACAGGCACTTAATAAATACATGCCAATTTGGAAATCTTACCAATAATGAAAAAAACTAGATCTTGAAAATTAGTGTCAGTTATATATGAATGCATCCTAATCACTATTTGCAGCAATTCCTGTTTAAATAAGAACATTCTTGTCTGCAAAACAAGACAAAGAGGAACTGAGCAGTAATATAGTCATGAGCCAGAATAAATTTTTGCTGTTGAGCTCATTGTCTGCAACCACTTTTAAGTGACCGTGGTCTGCTTGAGACCTAAGGAGAAAGACCAGGAGTGACCGTGCAACAGGATACTGCAAATGGAATGCAGCTGGGCAAAAATGGACCTGAGACATTGATCCTGCAAGAAAAGTTGAGTGTTCTCAGGAACCAAGCAAACCTCTTCTGATCAGCTTCCTAAGGGCGCCTCAGGACTCCTTTAATGCCACATCAAAAGCGTTTGCCAAAGGAACTCTGGTGCGCTAGAAGGCTTAGAGCGGATTCCCAAGCAATTTGGGTTATCTTCCATCACTCCAGGACCAAGTGCAAAATGCCACAGAATCCAGTGGCTCTTTCTCTGCTAAATTTAACTGTCTCACTCATTCATTTGGCTAATGTAACACAGATTTCTGGAGCCTCCAACAAACTGCTAGGCAATACTTAATGTCTTCATGAATGTCCTATCTTTTTTTTAACTTAAACCAGGAAGTTAGAACATTTATTAATTCACCAATGCTAGAGTACTGGGCAGCCAAGTTACTTTTACTTCTTACTTTTTTTGTTTGCCTTTGGGTCGTAACTGCAGCATACCAACAGATGTGGAAGTCTGACTCAAAACTCAACCAGGGCAACTTTTCCAAAAAAAAATAATTGAAGACTGTGTTCAAGCCTTGCATATCCACAGACACCTGCTATATTTGCATAGCCCAGGCTTGCAGGAAGTGTTAATCAATCATTTTCTGTGTGTAGAATTATCCAACCAGAAAACCATTACTTATTTCACCAGAAAAAAAAAAAAAAGAAATTGTTTTTCATTGCTGCTAGATCAGTTTCAGCCTTTCTCCCCGCTTCCCAACCTTCATCAGCAAACAAGTCTATACCACAATGTAAGGATCAGTGTCTCCGTCCAGTCACAATTTTGGTTTATTTTTAAATCCAAACAGGTGAGTTCTGTCACAGTTTTTTGTTTTTTTTTTAAATCAATGTGCATAAAAAAAATCCAACTTCTGTTATATACCTCTTGGCTTATGTTTATTGAGTATTCCTCATTGTTTTAGGTGGTAGGAGATTAGTAAGCAAAAGGAGAAAAATATGGATAGGATAATCCTTAAAAAATTACGTAATTGCAAATCATGATGAACAACAGAAGGAAAGTAGAGCCTTCTCCCTGGGACCAACAGAGGGTTCTGAAAGAATTGAGGGATCCTAGTGGTAGAATCGAGGAATTCCATGTTTGAGCTGAGATGCGAACAAATAGACCCAAACTTAGCAGAAGTTGGGAAGGAAGGGTGGAAGAAGGGGTCGAGAGAGGGAGGAGAAAGTTGTGGACAAGGAAAAAAGAACATGTGCAAAGGCCCTGAGGCAAGAGAGGGGCTGCTCCTTGAAGAACTGAGAAAAGGTGTAAGAGAATTAGCACAGAAAGAGAGGGGGAGGGTAGAATAAGATGAGGTGGAAGAGACTCCCGGGCCCAGATCAGGTGAGGGTTTGCAGATATCATATGGAATTTAATCTTTAAGAGCAAGTGGAGCCTGCTCAAAGGTGTCAAGAAATATAATCTGATTCCCATCTTCAAAAGTTCATTTGGGTCCAGCATGGGAGACGTTAGAACAGGGAGGTCATTCAGTCCACCTGAGATTGATGGCAGAGGTGCCTGCTGCAGGGAGCCAGTGCCTTAGAGAGGACGATGTGCATTGCAGGGGAGTTTGGGAGGTAAAACCCACAGGATTTGGCTATGAGAAATGAAGACGAAATGAAGACGTGATTACATTAGAAAATCAGTTCTCAGAACAGCTCATATTCATCGAGCCTTCCTACCTGTCATGCTGACTAGATTTTAGAAAAATTCTCTTTGGAAATAGAGATGTTAAAAAAGAGAAAGTATAAAGCTCCATCCAACATTAGTGTTTTGCAAAAATGGCAACTGACCCTTACATCTGAAGGGCCTATTTCAGATTGTAGACGTCTTTAATTCAGTTGTGTGTGTGTGTGTGTGTGTGTGTGTGTTTTCCTTCTGAATATATTTGTAAGGAACTCCTAGTTTCTAATTTAGTTCCTTTGTTTATGAACCTGTAAACGTCAGTAGACTCCTTTGGTGTACGGCTAAGCTACAGATCAGGTTTTGCTAAATGGGCTCCCCAGAACTAGTCCTATAAGAAGTAAGAGATTTCACTTAGAAGCATTTTTGATAAGCAATAGTTTAAAAAATATTTCATGTATCTTTGTGGAGGCTCTTCAGAGATTATAATAAGATAGGATGCATTTTGAATATCCAGGGAAGACTTATGTAGCACTTCCCAGCCCCGGAGTCCACAGGACTTGTGACTGTGGTTCCGTGAGATGCCATCTTGGTTTAAGCTTCTTCAAATGGGTTTTGCATATAACAGGTCTTTATAATTTATTAAGTAAATGCAGACCGAGATTAAGAGTTGCAAATGTAACACCCAGTCTCTTGGAGGACTGGCATGAGGGGGGGTTGGCGGGGGCCCCTGCCACCCTGCCACTAATGTGGGCATCACTAGGAGGACACCTGGCCACTAGTACTTCCAGCCAATGTGCTGTTTAAAGAGAATCCAGAAATTCATATTTCTATATAAAATTTAAAAAATCATTTCAATGCTCAGATCAAACAGAACATATAGGCTCCAAATTTTCTGAGGTATTCTAACACACATTATATTCACCAAGTTAATTAAATCCAAGTTTTTTCATTTTGTGACTATGTCAATGAAATTGACACGGGTGCATTAAAATATGTTGGAAATATGATCTAGTGCTTATGTATCCTTTATATGTGTTTTCATCTACTTTTCTCAGTAGACCCTTAAAAACATAATAGTTATTTCAAAGTTACCATAAGTGGTATATGTTTTCAGTTTAAGTTTTTATCCAAGATGATGGGACAAGTGGGGTTAAAAGAAAATCACGCTGAACAGTCAGGGTAAGCAGCAGTATCTAAGAATCTTCCCGTGAAATCCATAAACACCTTCCTCCTTTTTAAGGAATCCCCACTTTTAATTTGTCATTATGAAAATTTTAATTTCCACTTTTTAATTTTCTGTTTGGGAAAAGTTAACTCCTTCATTGCTCAGAGGCATCATCACAGATCCGAAAAGAGATAACTTTCCCCGTAGTATTGCCAAACCCTGAAAAAAAATCCTTCCTTTATTTATTTAAGCACCTTTTTTCCCTGGTTCAGGAGAGATCAGGTCACTCAGGAATAAAGAGCAATAGAAAAGCAATCCCATCTGAGAAAGCACATTATTACACCAGAGGCAAAACCTTAGATATAGCAACACAATCAGACAGTTTAATTACAGATGTGATTGTCTGTTTGGCTAAAAAGAAGAAATGTCACTGCTTGACCTACAGGAGCCTCCGTTATTTAGCATATGATTCGGTATCTTGTTGTTTACCCAGCCTCGATTTTTTTTTTCCTTTTCTTCTGAAAGCATTTATCCACTTGAAAACTAGCAGCGACAGGACAATGTAGTCGTAGCACATTTCTTATATATTTCTTAAGTCCATTGAAACACTGTGTGTGCACACACCATTCACACAAGGCCGGGTATTGCTATAGCAGGTGCTTTACTGTTTATCCTTTGCCTAACACTCTGTTCGCATATCTTTTTCCTTTTTCATCATTTAGAAGTCCAGCAAGAATCGTGGGGGAAAGTTATGGTGGTAGCATGGTTCAATTTTGTAAAAATCAATTGTATTTTTTAATGAAGTGTTAACTTGAAAAAATAAGATTTTTTTTTACTGCTAATGGAACCGTGTCTATAACAACAGCTCTCCAACCTGGAGATAACTTGTTTCATGACCTCAGTAGTCGAAAACGTATCCAAGGAAATAGAACCAAGCCAATCAGTCGACGAGAGCCAAAACAGATAATCACAACAAAAAAATAATAACATCACCTCCTGCAGCCAGGGCAGGTGGGCTTCCAATCCTTTGAAGAGGTTTCCATAGACATAATCTCATTTGATCTTCCTAACTGCGTTATAAAAAAGAAAGGGTTTCCCATATCACCCCCTGTTTTCAGATGAGAAATGGAGAACCACTGTGTAGCTATTTCACACTAATCGGGACAACGGTTGGGGCTCAGTTCATAGTTGTTCCAGGACAACGACAGCCTGGGGTGATCCCGGGCAAACCTGAACAGTCACCCTAGAATGAGGACATCAGGTCATGCCTGCAGAGGGGCACCCCTCGGCATGTCAGGACTCAGGTGCCCTCTCGCAGCAGCACACCTCTACCTGAAGCACCAGGTTACCTGACGCTGAGGGGGAGGAAGCACACAGGCAATGACCAGGTTCCTTGGTGGCTTTGTGGCTATGTCCCATCCAAATATCAAATCAATCCCAAGGGCATGTGCAGCCCCCCGGCCGCCTCAGAGCAATGGCAGGGTCCAGGGCTCATGGTGTGGTTGCCCGCATTTCCAGGGGGTAGGGGGCTGCAGGGATTTCTTAGGAGAGGTGAGGAATGAGGAAGGACAAGGGCCAGCAAAGGTGACAGGCAAGCAGACAGGAGAAGCTGAGCAGGAGCTGCCCCCAACAAATCCAGATTGGCCAGGAGCTCATGGGAAGGAGCAGGTTCTGGGCATTCACATGGCGAGGACCAGGGCCTAAGGCCAGACCTGGGCAACGCCACCCAAACCGGGAATGCGGCTTCTGGCTTCTGCGGGGCTGAGCAGCCAGCGGGAGGCGTTCAGGCGCTGCCACTGGCCCGAAGGTCACAGGCAGGGCAGACAGCTGCTGGGAGCCCCAGCTGACCCACCTGAAGCTGGCCGCAGTCTGGAAGGGACGGGTCGCTGCTGGACCCAGGCGCTCTGGAGCCACAAGCACTGCTGGTGAACTGACATCAGGCCACACCCTGGGCTCCTCACCAGGGCCAGCCAGAGGCAGGGTGCGGAGGGACTCGGTCAAAGGAACTTCAGTGAGCTTCTGGGCTCCAACGTTGGCCTCAAGGTTGAATCTGAATCTTCTTTTTCACAGACATAAACTCGTGTGCTGCTTTAAAAGGCGCATGGTCCACATGGAATAGATCTTAGGGAGATGACCCATCCCAAAATAGTTAACATGAGCTGCGTGGGGTGGCATATGCCTGTTGTCCCAGCTGTGCAGGAGGCTCAGGCAGGAGGCATCCTAAGTTCAAGGCCAACTGCAACTTAGCAAGACCCTGTCTCAAAATAAGAAATAAGAAGGGATGGGGATGTAGTCCAGAGGCAGAGCACCCCTGGGTTTCTGTATACCACAAAAAAGTGTGTGTGTGTGTGTGTGTGTGTGTGTGTGTGTAGAGAGAGAAAGAAATATAGATATGTATTATATAAATACACATACATAAATGTGTGTGTACATATATAACAGAATATATGTTATATATTATATGTAATAGAATATACATTATATTCTATTATATATATTTTCTATAACAATAACATATTATATATAATAAAATATAACATATATTATATTAATATATAATATTGCATATTATATATTAATATATATCATATGTACTAGAATATAACATATATTCTATTACATATAATATTATAGGAATATATTTTATTAAATAGAAATATTATATATTATTATATATATTCTACTAATATGTGTGTGTGTGTGTGTGTGTGTGTGTGTGTATTAGAAAGACTAGTTACTTCAAGAATAAGCCCTGTACACCAGGTATGGCAATGCACACCTGTAAGCCCAGGTACTTGGGAGTCTGAGGCTGAGGATCACTTGAGTTTGGGAGTTCAAGACCAGCCTGGGCAATATGGAAAGAACCTGTCTCAAACAAACAATAAAGACCTAAGACCCATTAGCTATCATCCTACATTATCCAAAGTGACGGATTCAGAAAATGTATGAGAACCCGAATTTCAGTGCAACTGAGCGTCCCTAGACACAATCGGATCTGCCCAAACAGACCGTATGTCGCCACTCATCTTCTTCAACTAGGCTTTGGCAGCTTTCTGAAATACTCAAGACTTCCTTTACATCTGGAAATGAGGGGATTTGATTTTTCAGATGAAAGTTCAGCAAACCATCAGCCAAATCCAGTTATCATCTGTTTATGTAAATTAAGTATTATTGAAACACACCCATCATTCTTCAGATGATGCCCTTAGATGCTCTCAGTCAACAGTGGCATGTCAGAGACCCACAGCCTACAAATCCTGGAATGTCACACATCTACCACTTCATGAAAAAAGTTGGCCAACGTCTGAATACTGGTTACTCTTGATTTCTAGTTGCTTATTATTTATGAATCATTCTGATTAATCTTGATTTTTTTTAAGTATGGACAGACATACAAGCAGGGAAATCCACGTACATAATAGCAAAGCCGTTCCTATCATTATGACTTTGCATCCGCGGAGGCTGGACGCCTTCCTCTGCTCCCTGCCTCTCTAACAACAGTTTTCTTGCTTTTCTACTTCCTGTCAAGTTTTTCCTGTTGCTTTGTTTTATCCTGCCATTCTCTTCTCTCCCTCTCCCTCCCTCTCTCTCTCTCTCTCTCCTTTTCTTAGAAACACTTTTCCATTATTAACCCCACATTTTAATAATACGTTGAACTTATGTGCCATTGGTCTTTAAAAAGATAAAGCCCTTTGAAACGACTAGGACAGGATGCTAAAAACAAAATGACTTTCTGAAAACAAATGAACAGAAACAAAATTAAGGAAGTTTTGTCTTTGTCTCCACAGGTATTTTTCCTTCCCACTTTTCCTGCACAAAATCAGCGCTGGGCTCCGGCATTCCTGTTCCACCCACCTGAGCCTGGGGAGGCCTCCTGCCTGGTGTTAGGAGCAGCCCTTCTCGGCCTGGGCTGCCCCACCAGGGCCCTGACACGGTGCTGTTTCCTCTGTGCCTGCTGCTTATCAGCCAGCCGCCCCACAGGGCTCCCTGCTGCTGGCCTCAGGTCTCCTGGGCTTGGCCATCCTGCCGGCGTTTTGGCCACGTATCTCCCTCTTGTACCTGAAAATCCCTTTCATTCTCTCTCTTCTTCCTCTGCATCATTTTAAATCACATGGCAAAGTTCTATTTTTACCTTTTCTTTAAATACACTTACCCCTGAGCACTCAATGACTCTCATTTCTTTCCCCTGAATATCCAGGTAAATCCCCACTGGGCGACTAGTTATTTGTATTTTAGCAATCAGCCTGGGGGGGGGGGGCTTCCCAGCTGCGGCCATTAAAAGAACTAAAGCAAAACACCAAAATAAGCCCTAATGCGTACTTTTCTCTGTAGTGTATCTGAGAACAATCCATCAACTTCAGCTGATAACAAGGCCCCATACACCCCATAATTACAGTTATGCCTGCTGTATTTTGGTGCTGGCGAAGAAAGGAGATGGAGTTAACTGATAAAATTCTTATGCAATTTGAGCATCTCTCTTTGAACTTCTTCATCCACACCAAAAATTTACCTTCGGTACTAATTAGAAAAAGAACCTAAGTTGTGAGTCAGGGCACTTTAATCCTAAAGCACTTCATGTATGATGTAAGTTTAAGGGTTTAAATTAAAAGCTAGCATTTAGTGATTACTCAGTTTATAGAATTGCTTCTTGTAATCCTTCCTAGAACCAGTGCACACAGTGATTTATGTTGTACACTGCACAAGAGAAGCACATCTGAGAAGACTGCCACATCGTGTTCTGCTTTATTGTCCTGAAGATTTTTCACATTTTTATCATAACATAGTTAACTTCAAAGATGAGTGAGCCACACATTTATTAAGGCAGTCTTCTGACAGGTGTTAGTGACAGGTCTTATTTTAATAGGATTGATACATATCACATTCCTTGTGGACTTACAAAGGAGAATATGTTTATTGAGATTTTGATGACCTACTGACATTCAAAACAACCTGTTTCTAAGTAAGAAGTTGTTTTTCTCACAGTCTTACTAATTAGTATCTAAACTTCTTTTTTTAATCTCTTATCAGCTCAACACCTTGTGGCCACATACTCTGCCACTTGTTAGGCTGCAGAGCTCCATTTCAAATGTACAGGCACTTTCATTATGATACCAACGGCTACGTAATAGCTAATATTAAGTTAGCATTAATAATATACAAAGTATTAAATTGACATAAATTAAAGATTACGATGTAACGATCTTCTAATTATACTAGAGCATTTGTTTATTTGTTGCTATGGAAATTTCATAATTAACTGCTATTAAAATTTTCGGCTTGTTACATATCTATTATTTCTATATTTGATTTTCTAATTATTGTGATTAAAAATTCAAATTGTATATTATATTATGTTTAATAATGTCATTTATATTATTTATTCAGAATGATTTTATGTTTGCATAATTGTAATTAATGAGAATCATATAACATACTAACTTCAAATTTTCTGTATTAATTGAGGATTGTGAAGGTGAATGAGGCAGCAACTGTGATCCTTCCACTCACCCCACGATGAGGAAGGTGGCGTGGTGGCCTCCTCTTCACAGTGAGAACTGTGAGACAATTTGCCCAGTGTGCAGAGCCAGCGAGGCCTGCAGGAGGGACAGATCCGCCACTGCCGTCCCTCACTGGTGGGGGAAGTGCTGCTGGAGGGCCCTGGGAGGGGCCAGCTGGAGGTGTGATTCAGCACTGAGTTTCCAAAAACAGCCCCCACCGAAGCTCAGGTCAGAAGTTTAATCCCAGTTGTGAGGCTCTGGGAGGTGGGGCCAGGTGGGACCTCTGGGAGGTCATGAAGTCAGGGGGCCCTGTCCTGGGAACAGAGTACTCTACTCATAGGATAATGGGGTAATTGGCTGCCTGGAGGTTTGATCTATTATAAAAGCCAGGTCAGCTGAGTCTCCCCTCCTCCACTTCTAGCCCTGTGATGCCCCCCCCCCCCCCCCCCGTCCCCACAGCAAGAAGGCTCTCAGGAGATGCAGCCCCTCAGCCTCCTGGCCTCCAGAATTGTGTGACCTGAATAAACCTTTACTCTTTATAAATCACCCAGTCTGTGGTATCCAGTTATAGCTACAGAAAGCAATGGAGACAAAAGGATAGATGAGAAGCACATTTTGATTGGCAGCTGAGCTAGACTCAAACTCTGCCCTTATCACTCTTTTCGACCCCCTGATTTCCTCCTCATACACCAGTGCCCATCCTGAGCACAGCCTCACCCACTGTCCCAGCCGGGATCTGGGGCATCAGCCTCGACCCCTGCCTCTGCCTCCTCTCTGCTGTCCACCAAGGGCTCTGCCTTTGGCTGCACAGGCCCAACTGCTTTTCACGGCCTCACCCATCCCCACGCTGGCCTCTCCATGTCCCCCCAGGATGACTGCAACACCCCCTCCCCTAGCACCCCTCTCACACGCCAACCCCCCTCCACCAGTCCCCACCACGTGCCGGCTCACTTTTCACCACATCAAGGCTTGTGTTTTCTAAAACCTCATTGTTCCTGGACATCAGCCCCCACCTGCCCACAAGGTCCCACACCATCCACGGCCCTCCTCCAGCCGGGCACAGCAGACCTCCCCTCGGATTCTCAAATCCTCCCTCCTACACGCCGGCCTCTGCACCTGCTCTTCCCTTTGGCCTGCTTCACATTCTTGGAAGGCTCTAGAACTCAGCCTCCACATCAGAGCCTCCACATCAGAGCCTCCACATCAGAGCCCCCACATCAGAGCCTAAGTTCGTGCCCCCCTGAACTTGAGCACTTCCACTTATCTGCCCCTCCCCCGGCCTGTGGTCAGGACCAGGTCCCTGCAGTAGCTTCTCCTGTAATCGCACCTTTTGTTTTTCTTAAGGACATTGTCACAGGCTGTGATTCCATATTGACACAGAGCTACAGATTTTGACATGTCTTTATCAACGTCCGGCATTCCCAGTATTCTGTAAGCTGCACACGGGGAGCGTCCATGTCTGAGTAGGTCACCATTTGGATCTCTGGGCTTAGTGCTGAGCATAGGTCACCAAATTCCTATTAAATGGCTGGAAGAGCTATGGAGCTTTGAACAAATGACTCAGTTCTCTTTGTTCAAAGAAAAAAAAGAAAGAATAAGAACTGACTCAAAACTCTTTGCCACATCGGCCTCTTAAAGCAGTAGAAAGAGTACACAGCGCTTCCCCGGCCTGCTGTTTCCTACAGTATGCTGCGAGCTACAAGAGTTAGTCTCTTTCAAATTGCTCATAGTTCTATTTAAAAAAATGTCATTTACCATTTATACAAATTATTAAGACAATTGTTAAGATACTGCACAAGGAGAGAGGTGATCGACCAGTCCACAGGAGACCTGGCCCAAGGCAGAACTGAGAGGCCCTGACCTTCAGGAAGCCTCACATCTTCTCTCCCGAGGGACTGGGGCTCTGGAGCCCCGCTGGAGGTCTGGCCACACTCACCTCCTCAGCATAGACCTCCTCCATTCTCCCAGGGAGAAAGGACTCCTTTCTCCTCCTAAGGAGGTGTGCACATGAAAGTGTGTGTGTGTGTGTGTGTGTGTGTGTGTGTGTGCGCGCGCGCTCATTCCTGCTAAGAAACTAAAGCTCTCCAAGACAAGAATCATCTGAAGAATCAGCTGCTTTTCATTTCTATTTTCCTGCCCAAATCAACCAAAGTGCCCGATTAGGTTTCATTGAATGAAAGAAAAGGAATTGAAATTACATGCCAAATGACTGACATATGGAAAAGTCAAATACAACAGGAGCAACCTGGCTGTTAGGGCGTAAGGGCAGCAGCACCTGAATCCACAAGATCGCCTGTGTCCAGGGGGTTTGGAGGCAGCTCAGCAGAGCTGGAGCATGGCAGGAAGAAGCCCCAGCCTGTTTGCTCTGCAGCCACCTGTACTTTACATGCAACCCCCAGCCTTGGGTCCACTTTGAGAGGAGAGGTTTAAAGATTGGGGGGAATCTCTCCACCCTCCGATTCTTCCCCTGTAAAATATAACTAATGACACTGACCTTCCTCATCTGGTTATCATGTGCAATGATTAATTAATAATTGCAGACTCCTTTGAGAGTATAAAGTGTGACATAAATGCTAAGCATTATTTCCAAGCCACTCTGCCGGCTCCTCTGGCCTGGGTGCCTTTGATCTGCTGCTATCTCCTGAAATCAGCAAACAATGCCTTTGTGTCATTAAGCAAATGCAAAATGAATGCTCCTCATTGTTAAAGGTTACCTAGCAATAGAACTTATCTTGTTGTGGAATGGGGGGAGGATTTTGAGAGCCAATAATTACTGTACGGGAGGGAGGGAGGGGTGGAGAACAGTCCTGGAAACAGAGCAATGAGACCAAGCTCCGGCCTTCAGAAGGAACCGAGTGCACCCATCGGAGGAGGAGGAGCCGCTGGGAGAGAACCCCACGGTGAGGGGCTGTGATCTGCGCATGCTCCTGCCTCAGACCCCAGCTCCTGGTACAGGCGATCATTTGCACCACTCAGGAGTGTGAATGCCATCTGTCATTGTCCTGTTCCTGAGTCCCTGGGTCTCCCTTCTCCCTCACTGTGTTTTGGTGGGGAGATCCTGTTTTTCTTTGAATTTTGCCATTTCTAGAGTCAGAGGCATACGGTGCTATCATCACAAAGCCCCTGTGCCCCTGCGGGTCTTCCCTTGAGTCTCTCCACAGACATGGCCCTCACCCCAATGCCACGGAGGTCACCACCCCGGGTGGTTGGCTCCCGGGAGCCATCAGCCCATGAAATGATTGTAAAGGGACACCAGGCACCAGGTGGAGACCACAGCCTCATAAAACGGGACATCCCCTATTGAGGGGTTGGTTTGGTTTATTATTTAAAGATTGGAAGACTATTACAATTCTCTCCAATGGTCCCTTTGGATTTAGACAAAGAAATAACCTATGGTTGATTTGGTTTAGATTTTTTTTAAACTTAGACTTTTGTACTTCAGTACAGACTTTGGGTGTCTGGTGATCCTACAAGTAAAATCTTTAAATGTTAGAGTTAACATTTAAATCATGTTTTTCGAAAACTATATAAATTTATGTTGTACTCCAATCCCCGTATTCCTTTAAATAATACCCCAAACACACGCTGCCATACCCCTCTGTTTTACTGCCTTGACGATTGGGATTTTATGTCTCTTATTTGGCATTGCTGTTTATTGTCATTCCTCCATAATTCCAGTTTCTGCTGACCTGCTTTTATTTCGGTATCCTTTTGAAAATCTTTCTTTACTATGCTTAGTTAATTCCAACTTTGGAGCCATCGGTAAAGGCCATAAAATCTGTCCTAACATGGAACAAGATCGCCACCCAGTGGCCAGGCTGGGGTCCCTCTAAACAGACTTCCAGATTTTTCCTCTGACATTTCTATTTCACTGGACTATAGAACGGAGATGTCCTTAAAAAGCATCTAGCCCAGTCCCTTCATTTTTCAAATGGGCAAGCCGTAAACAGAAGGTCCAAAAGTTTAACTTATTTGGTGATGCTCACGGTATCATAGAAAGACCGTGCTCACGACTGGCATCATGCGTCAATGACAGCACCTCCGAGCTGGAGGTGACCTTCAGGATTACCAATCAAGTCCTCTACATACAGATGAGGAAACTGGGGCACAAAAAAGAAAAGCGGCTTCTTAGTGTTTATGCAGCTGATTAAACTGGGACAAAACCCAGCTTTCTACATAAGCCTGGTGATCTTTTCCCACCAAACCGATCTCATTCATCTTTTTCCCCATTAGATAATCTGGTCCTTCATAGATGACCATGGCAGATGAGCATAAGACAATCAACTTTTTCCTTCATCACAATTAGAATGCTGCACCTTGGGAACCCTTGGAGTGGTAAAATTCATTTTCGTGAATGAATATTTCACTTTAGCATACACAAAAATGTTTCATCACTTTTCATTATACTCAGAAGGTATCGAATTTAATTGGAAGCAATTAGAAATTCTAACTATGTCCTCTTTTCATTTAAAGAAAATGCTTATCTTTGGTTTAAAATGTCTCAATTCTGGGATTTAAATGCTTGGATTGGAGAATTTCCTTTGGCAAGTTAGGAACAACCCACATGGTCTTTGAATCCCCTCTCTACTAAACTTCAAAGTCATCTTAATGAAATCAGAAAGAACTACAGCATTGGAGAGTCTTGATCACTAAGTCAGTCTGAGTTCCTGAATTCTTAGGTGACAGGGATTCACGTGGTGCAGCAGATGCAGTGTGGCTTTGCTCCTCCCACATCCCCAGGGTCCTCCAGCCTTCCTGCAGTGGCTCCAGGCAAACTCAGCTCCCCACCTCCCCTTCTGTTTCCTGTGCCAGGGGGCTTCGGGAAGCTCTCCGACTTCTGGTGGGACAGTTCTGAGTTGGTTTGCACACAATTGTACAAACTGTCCCCTGGAATTGAGCTCCAGTTGTCCTAGAGCCCTGGCACTGAACTTGAACCACATTGAAATGGGCTTTCTCTCTTTCCCACGTCATTTCCCCCCATCTCCTTGTGTGTGCTTCCTGGAATCGCCTCCCCAGGAAGAACAGTAACAGAACCAACCAACAAACCAACTACCATGCCTATGTCCTTCCTCAGGTCTGATTTTCAGGCAGCACATATGACTGTATTATTAAGAAGCCCTGGTTTTGCCTTGGCGACCTAATCACAGTGTCCCCAGAAGTTATTCAGATCGGCTTTTCTCCCGATAATCCAGGAGACTGACCATGAAGCTAAACACGTTGAAACATCAGAGCATTTACCTTGACCAAGCCTCTCTTGAGGCTCAGAGACAGGTTCTGGAAATGAACTTGTGTGGTGGTGTTTTTATAAAACTGCAAAAGACCATTTTAACTACCATCAGGTAAGACCACTGTGCCTTCCCAGCCTGTACTCGGGTGGTGGAGGTCACTTTGGAAATCTGACCAAGGGGGAAATTCAGCAGATAATGCACATTTTAACTGAAATTTGGGAAGATGTTACAGAAGATTTAAGTAAAACATATGCAAAATTATAGACTCCTGATTTGGGTGAACATAGAGTAGACTTTCTGCTTTTAAGAAATTGAGAGAACATTTAGATTTAATAGTAATGGCATAAGAAACAAAAGCAAAAGAGTGAGCAATAAAGTCAACAGAAACTATTCCCCTGTCAGGAGGTAAGTTGCAAGTGAAGCATTTGGCACTTAAAATGCAGTTAATTTAGTAACAAGAATAAATCACGATAAGCTTATGAGTTACTTGATAATCCAATTAACAAACTGAAATGAATCATACAATACATTGGAAAAAAATTAAATATCTCAATTATTTGACATCAAATACTGATATCGATGAATATAATATAACTTCACATTACTATAATGAGGACTTGATGGCAAGTTGTTTGATGAGTGTCATTTATTCAAAGAGTTAAATTGGACATTGTGCAAAAAAATCTAAAAACATACAGATCACATATGCAGAAAACTTTGTAAAGGCTTCTCAAATTTGATAACAATCCAAAAGTTTATGTCAGGTTTTGGCTTTGATACTGAAGTTAGTACTTATAATTCTAGATTCTTTTTCTTAAACTTAGAGCCTCCTAAGTTGATAAACTTCCAAGCCACTTCTTCCCAAAGTGTCTTTAATAATGAAGGTGATCTATTAAGCCTTTATCCTGTAACAGAAAAAAGCAAGCTGTTGTGCTTAATATGCCAGAAAGGGATACAGACAAGGACCCTCAAAAGGGCTTGAGTATCAGCGTGAGAAAACAGCATGACATCTTTCTGATGTGATCAGAATCATCGTTTATAATAAACTAAGAATATATACATTTATACAAAGAAAAAAATTACACACCTACCACATTTGCTAGTGACTTGCAAAAAATGTCATATGAGTTACAAAAATGATCACCGTGGAAGAAGGAACATAGGAAGAGACCCTACACTGGGCCAGGGTGTCCCGTTCCACTTTAGGGTTAGGGACAAATAATAAGACAGTGTTTTACAAATTGCAGGTCAGAATCTATTGTCAGTAAAAATTAATGTAATAGGAGGTAGCAATCATCTATAAAGAAGAAATAAAGATTAAAATAGAAGCATCTAAGGGGGCATCACACAGCATTTTATGACTTTTTGTGTGGGTGGGTGGTTGTGCAGGGTTATAACGGTAACTGGCATTTCTTAACTCTGGGTCATAGTCCAAAATATTTGAAAAATACATATGAAAAATACAGGAGTAACTACAGATTGAGGCACAAAAGTATAACAATGACAGGGACAGTTTTCAGAGCCCAACTTGGCAGCTGATCATTTGCAAATCCATTGGAATTTGGAAGGCATTTTTCTTGTAGACATAGTGTAAGTCATGATTGGAGTCTTGGATGAGACTACAGAGTCTGTTTAACTCATAGGTAGTATGGAAATGACAGTATGGTTTTATATGGTAGGGTATGATATGATTAATATCATATGGTATGGTACAATAAAACACAATGCAATATAAAAGACTACTGTACTGATTCTTAGTCCTTAGCTATAACTGCCAGTTCCCTCCCCCATTCTCTCCCATTCAAAAGACTTCTGAGTAAACTGTTTGAAAGATCATCTAAAATAATAGAATTTCATATGAATACATTTCACAGCATAATTTAACATTTTATGATAGTTTGAGATTTTACATTTTGTACTGCCACTAGCTTTGATATGATATAATTATTACCTAAACCTTTAAGCCAGATTAGAACCACTCACCCTTCCTCACTATCATCCCCCAAAAGAACAAGAAAGGTACTAAATAGGCTAAAATAAATACAACTTTAAAACCAGGCAATAGTTAGATCAAATGGCATATTTGTTTTAAGGTATAACATTTGTAATTCTATCCTTAAGATAACTCTACAGTGTTAAAGTTGTCAATGCCTCTAAATAATGAAGCAAAAGAATAAAGAGTTATATGCAACAGCCAAGCTTAATAAAAATCTGCAGAAGGCAAAGTCATCTTTCATGAGAGCCGCAGAATAATAAATGAGCCTGTAATCCTCTGGGCTTACTTTGTCATGTTTGCAACAACAATAAGGGGACCACATCCTGATGGTTATTTGATTTCAATACCATAAGAGTATCGATTTCAACACCTTACCATTCATATGTTGGTTATACATAGCTATATATATATCTTCTAGATAAGTGTGTTCAGAGAGGAAGAAAGGAGGGGAAAAAATTAACACTAATGAAATACTTTCAGAGTGTGGTGCTCCACATTTTGTCACTTTGTGCATTATCTTAGAACTACAATGAAACACTATCTATTACTATTCTCACATCACAGTTGAGAAACTATATTAATTTTCTGTGACTGTGGTAAAAAAAAAAAAAATACCGCAGACGTAGTGACTGAAAACAACACAAGTCTGTATCTTAGTTCCATAGTGTAGAAGTCTGAAAGGGGCCTCTGTGGGCTAAAGTCAAGCAGGGCAGCATCCCTCTGTGGAGTCTTCAGGGGAGAATCCATCCCTTGCATTCTCTAGCTTCTTCCCATGTCTTGAAGGCTTGACTCTCTCTGCCTTGACCCTTCTCCTCTACTCTCAAAGCCAGCAGAAATCAGCCAGGGTCCTTCCCACACCACCATCTCCTTGGTTTTGCTTCCAACTCTCTTCTCCTTCTTAAAACCAGCCAATGTGCAACCCAAACTCCATCAACAACCTTAATACCTGTTTGCCATGCAATTCCCGACACATTCAGATGTTTTAGGGACTAGGGTGTGGCCATTTGGGGGCAGTTTATTCTGCCTACCACAAAAGCTGAGTTCCATTGAGTTTAGGTACCTGGGCCAAGGTCTTCTAATGCGTAAAAGTGCAAAACCTGGGTTCTCACAAATTTGCCTGCCTTCAGCTCCCTTGATCTATTCAATATGCTTTGCTGTGCAGTTCATATGTCTAAAACTCTCAACAAGCCCCATGATTTAGGTCCAGTCAGGCAATACATCTCATGCTCAATTTGACAATCAGCATGTTAGATACCATGCTAGTGCTAAGTACACCAGGATGAATAAAGCACATCATTCTCTTGGGAGAGTGAAGAGTCTGACAAAGGAGATCCCAACATCCTATTGTTATATACTATTGCAGCGTGTCGTTCTGTCAATCATTTTGCAATGTATTGTATACTCTGTTGGATTTATGAACAGGTGCTATAGGCACTCAAAGTCGGAGGGGTTCGGACCAAGACAGGGAGTGCAGCGAGAAGGTGGTCCACATCAAAAGGCTTCTCGCTAAGGGTCATGCTTGTGTTATGGCCAGAAAGATGAATAGAATTTCACTCAGCAGAGCGAATAAATAAGGTTGCAGAGGGATTCTTGTGGAGAAGCAAGTTTTGGGATACACTAGGGGGGAACAAAAGGAGACATGAACAGAAGTGTACCCAAACAGGAGTTTGGATCCAGACTGCATGAACCCTCAAATGGCATAGTGAGGAGTCTGAACTTTTACCTTCTGAATGGGAAACAGAAACCTGGGACATTTTTGAGCTAAAGAGGAGCATGAGCAGATCTGGCTTGGAAATGTGAGCTTGCTAGGGATGCAGAGGAGATGGTTTCACAGCAGTTGGTCTTGAGAAGAAGCAAACCAACCAGATGATCTAACAGCTACCTGGAGTGCTAAGTTTCTAGGTCGGCTTTAATTGTGGAAGCTACATATTCCTTTGACAATAAAGTGTCCCCTAACTAATTATAGGGAGTCATTTTTATTCATTTACTTGGTGAATATTTATTAAACATCCATTGTATGTTGGGATTTGTGCGAGGTGAATAATCAGTTCACAATTGTGAACAAATAGATATTACCCAGTTTCCATGGATCCTATATTTCAATAGGGAAAATGGACATATATGCCCAGAAAAACATGTAAACACAAAAATAATAAATGAACTGAGTGACAGTTGTACCAAAAGAGTCAAAGAAAAAGCTGAGAAGGAGAGTCCCAGAAAAGGTAGTCCCCTGGGCAAAAAAACTACTGATTGACATCTCACCTGAATGTGCTTGTTAAAACATTGAAATAGGGCAGCCACGTCTGTCATAAATAAATGCTTCCAGTATCTCCATCTACCCCTCGCTGGTGCCTGGGCCACACTAGCTTCTCCCTTCAGACTCCCTAGAAGTCCCCCCAGAGTAGCAACCAAGGATTCAATGCTTGCCCAAGGAAAGCCTCCAAAATCTTGCTCCAGCTCCGTGACCTCCAGAATCCTTTTCAATCATTAGACTCAGTCACCTCTTAGTAGATCAGTTAGCTGAGACATAGGTGGAGAAGAAGAAAAAGTTTCTATGGCACCCTTCTACCAAAATGGAATCTTTAAAGGAAATCTGTTGATATGACACTTAAGACTATGCTTTAAAAACAAAATTAAAGGAAAAGTGTAAAAATAAAACCTTAGGGAAAGTTTACCATAGGTCAAATTAACTCCCTATCTTGTTAGAGTTCATCTAGAAATGTTCTGGATGAGACGGTCACCTTAAAGTTAAGACAGAAAAAGATGAAGGTGCTAGCCATCTATAGAGTGGGAGATGATCATTCCAGACAGAGAAAATTGTGTTTGCAAAAAAAGAGAGGAAGCGGGTACTTGATATACTTGTGGAATTTAAAGAAGACCCAGCATGGCTGCAACTTAGCAGGAAGGCAAATTAAGTGAGGTGGGAGATTGGCTTTTCAGTATTCTACAGCTACTGTGGGACGTAAATGAGTTGCAGAGCAAGAAGACCAAAAGCTGCTTCAAGGAGCCATGTGAAAGATGGAGGGAGTACAAAAAGAAGTCAGGTGTGACCTATGTGGCTAGGAGAGTTTTCAGGATCTGGTGATGGAAATGGGATTGGGGCATCGGGAGGAAGCCATTAACTTCTAGGTTGCCAGGGTGAGTTATTATGTGGGAAAGTTTGTGGAAAGAGTTTCATGGAGGAAAAAGAGGAGGATCTTGAACTGAGAATCATATGCTTGAGAGTTTAGATAGAGCAACAGATGTCAGCTCGTGAGAAAGAGAAAGACACGGAGTTGTTGAACGTGCAAGAGAACAGACTGTGTCAGAGTCTCTGTGAGTCCGGGTGCATGCGGGGGCGGGAAGGGGGGTGAAATTGAAGTGTGCAGATGCTCTAGTCTGTCCCAGTTCAGCACCTTCTCTGTCAGTGAAGAGTTGTATGAACTTGGACACTCAGCTCCTCTGTGCTTCACTTTCCTCATTAGTGAAAGAGGGTGATATGGTGTGCATTCTGAACAAGTTAATATGGGCAATTCTAGGATTGGGCCCGAGATGTAGTCAGTGCTGATAAATCCACCTCCTGTTGTCATCCACAGGTAAGATGAGGATACAGACTCTCTTTTGGATTTGGAAAAATAAAGATCCTTGAGAATCTTCACAATGGTGGTTTTAGAATCGAGAATGGAGTGGACTAAAGAATGAAGGGAACTAATGAGATTAGAACAGCTGGTCTACCTGACTCTGAAGAGTCTGGCTGTGAAGAGGGACTGGAGATGCAGCGGAGCTGGATAGCTCAGCAGGTGTTTGATTTCTTCTTCTTTTTAAAAAAAATATTTATTTTTTAGAAGTAGTTGAACACAATACCTTTATTTTGATAGCTCAGCAGGTGTTTGATTTCTTCTTCTTTTTAAAAAAAATATTTATTTTTTAGAAGTAGTTGGACACAATACCTTTATTTTGTTTATTTATTTTTATGTGGTGCTGAGGATCAAACCCAGGGCCTTGCACGTGCTAGAGGAGGGATCTACCACTGAGCCACAATCCCAGCCCCATCTGATTTCTTTTCTTACCTATTTAAGATAGAGGTACGGGCATTGAGATGAAGACAGGACACACATGAGGGCTCTGTTGGCTTCCAGGAGCCACAAATTCTCCTTTCTTGCTCTTCTTCACCTGCTAAATTTTTTTTAAAAGTAGCTTGGTTTTTCTCTCCCTTATAGCTTCCACCCTGACACCTGAAACAGGAACTGGCTCAGTTCATCCTAGGTGAAGGAGTGACATGGCCAGGGTAGAATTTTAGCCAGGATGTCTTCCAGGTCCTAGTTTCCAACCTGGAGCAAGCATAGCTATTACTGGGAGATAATCAAAAGGTATCTCCTAGGTCATTAACCCAATAACTGAAATTCATTAGGTAAATATGGATTTAAATTGGACTGTGGAGAATAGTGAGGACCATAATAACTTGGGGGCGATTTAGAGGAGAGGAAACCTAGTAGGGTACAGAGGAATATGGACAGTCCAACAGCAGGCTTACCCAAAGGGGGAAGTCAAAAGGGAAGTGAGAGGTGCCAACAGGTCCGCTCTGGCCCTCTTCCAAGTTAAGCAAGGCTCCCCTTATCATTTGGAGAAATAGGCAGCCAGTGGTTGGGAATGAGTTCCTACTCACTCACTTGTATGGAAGCATACAGAGCACAGGTCATGCTGTGTGCAAAGAGGCATTGCATTCATTCTATGGCCTAAGCATACACTTTGGTCTTCAGGAAGTGAGGCAAGGATGGGCAAGGACTGGGGACCTGGGAAAGAAAAAGAAGAAATAGATGCATGCCCTTATTAACTAGCCTCCCCATAGATGTCTGCCAGGGAGAGGAAGGGGGCTGCACCAAGATGCTCAGGAATACACATTTATTCATTGCGCTCAGAACCTCCTGCTCACACAGCAATCACCTTTCCCATCGCTTTTTGAGCTCATAGAAAAGTTTCATTGTGAATGTATTCATATTCATGGTTTCACTTATTCTTGACTTTTTCCAATTAAATGTTGAGGCTTAAACTAACAAACAGATAATATAATGAAGGTTAATATTGTACAATGCCTTTAGCACATGCCAACTTTTTCTTCATTCACAAAAAGACCTGCTTTGTTGTGTAGGGAAAAATTTTACCAATGCTCCCTGAGTCATCCCAAATTGAAGGGCTGCCTGTCTTCTTTGCCTCATTAGGATACTTGACAATAATTCACAGATCTTTGGGGACAATGAGCAGGCTTTTGAGTACTGCCTGGAATAGTGATAAACACCATATTTAAAAAGTAGTGGAACTGTTACATGATTCCCTCAGGCAATTAGGCTGCGTTGCTTGCTATAAGCTGCCCTGCTTCTGTCCCTACAGAATAAGCATTTGGTCTCTGCTCAGAACCATCGCGTTTTTCCTTCTCCCCTCTAGGTAGGTCACTAAATTCTTTTGTGAACGGTGGGCAAACAGCCATTAAAAAAGAAAGAAAGAAACTAAATGTGTATGAAATATAGCTCTTAATATTTCTCTAGAGCATCAAGTCATATTGTACAGAATTATAAAATACTATCAGAAAAGGGCACTTTACATACCATAATAGTCATTATTTTAAAGTTCAACTTGGCAATTCAAAGCCACATTTAATTTTCTTTGAAAATTCACACATGGCAGGAAGATATTACTCTTTGTGGCTTTCAAGTCT
This sequence comes from Callospermophilus lateralis, assembly GCF_048772815.1. Lineage (NCBI taxonomy): Eukaryota > Metazoa > Chordata > Mammalia > Rodentia > Sciuridae > Callospermophilus > Callospermophilus lateralis. The sequence continues at coordinate 12,519,221 of NC_135310.1, forward strand.
CTTTCAGGGAACTGTAAAATGACAATCTTTTAGAATTAGCACTTTTCCCATAAATAGACACTAAATGACTTATATCAAATAAAGTCACATATGCATTTTCATTAAAATAAATACTAAAATAATAAGTAATTTTCCTATATAGCTATTCTGGGATTCATGCAAATTAGACTTCTGCGTTATAGTTTGGTATGAATCATTTGTAGTTCTTCATCTTCACTGATAGGTGGGGCTAGTAATTTCTGCTTTAATTATAATATTTTAGCATATTAAAATCTATATCTAGATGGAGCAGACGCTTCAAAGCTTCAAAACTGATGAAACTGCATGCTTCTCTTTTAAGGGAGAAAGCTGTTTGCATTAATATGTGAAATACACTACTAAAACACCCCCTGCTGATTTCATAGGATTTTGCAAGGAGTTATGCATAATTTTCTGAAATTAAAAGACTGAGGATTAGATATTTATGATGATAAAAATTGAATCTCAAGAATTATTAAAAGCTTGGAAGATTCTTCTAAGATGGAATTTTTATTTGGTTCAATAATTATTTAACACATACAATGTTTTTCAGAAAGCAGTAGAATCAAAAGATTTGTCTTCTACACTCAGCTTCTTCACTTACTATCCGGGTGATAGTGAGTCACTAAACATCTTTGTGAACCAACAACCCAGAATTGAAAAGAGAATTAAGAGAAGTAGCAAGGGACGTTGCTGGGTGATGGGCCATAACCTCACAAATAAAGATTATTGCAGATGGCATGGTTTAAGACAAATCCCTATTTAGATCTGGGGACAAATTCTCAGGAATATACAAATTCTCCATGACACTGTGTTTTTGCACTTTTGAATTTATTTTTTAAATAAATTTTAAAAGTTGCTGTTAATCTTGTAAGAAGTTTATGTGTTTATATTTTGGGTCATCTGAATATCCTCCTTATGACTTGAGGCAGTAGATGTACTCACAGCAGAATTGATACCAAATTATTCAATTCAATTGTTTTCAAGTTAATGAAAACAGACATAGGCAGACTTAATATGTAACATCCATCTTCTCCCAAATGATAATGACAAAAAATTTGAACAAAGATTTGTTAGTATTTTGAATCCAGAAAACTGATGAGAATATTCAATCAAAATGTGGCACACTATAGCACTGATAAGTTGAATTTGAAAGAAAAAGGAATCCTGCCAGCCAGCCAGCATTAAGAGTAGTGATTTAACATCAATCATCATTGTAAATTAACAAGAGAATTGGTTTTGGCTTTGTAAGTTTGTATAGATTTATTGTAATTGTGTTTTAAATAGTCATATGAAAATTGTAAGTTTAAATTTATACTTAGATTCTTATTTATATGTATTTAAATAGTGCCATAAAACTAACCTAAATTAATTCATTTAAAAAATAATTTAAGCTGATACAGTAGTTGAGAGATATGGCAAATAAGACAGGAACTCAGACGAAGAAAAACTCAGGTTGCCTTCTTCATGTACTTTGTTATGTGACCCTGAGCAGCTCACCTTCATTTCTTCACAGTAAATCTCATTCTCATAAAAACTGTGATGGGAAAACAAAATGGCCAAGATAACATGAGCGAATGTTTTCCCAGGTCTAATGTGTTATGGTAGATAAGACCTCTGGGTCGAGAGTTCAAACTTTCAACCTACGTTTTTGATGCCCCATCAGGCAAATCTCCTTACCACTAGGGGGTCACATCTCTATTTTCTAAAGCTAGAAGCTGTATCAGATTATCTCAGAGTTCTAAGTAAGAGAAGGTGGTTGGGGTTTCCACTGGAATTTCAAGGGACTTCTCACTTCAACATCATAACCACTGTTATTTGGTTTTCCAATAACTTTTTAAAAACTTAGTACACTGAGGTTAGTATTACTTGTCCTATTCCACAAGGCTGTAATAAGGTTTTTTTTTTTTTTTAAAGTCACTGTATCTGAAAACACTTTCCAAAGTCTAAAATACTACAAGACAACATTACAACAAACTCAGATTAAAGATCCTGACTTTTATTCACGATTCTAAAATTAGGCAGCCTCCAGAACCACAACAGGTTCAAAGAACTCCAGCCAGCAACGTCGTTTGGCAGGATTTATGGACAGAAAACAATAATGAGGTACACAGACGCCTGATTACATAGATGTTTTGCCTTATTTGAATCATTTGTCCGCCAGCAGTTTACTAGAGCCCTGCTGTTGTAATCAGCTGAGACTCAGCTGTTACAAAAGGATACTCCCAGATTAGGTTTTCAGGTTAGGTACTATACAGGGCCACTGTTCCCCAGGAGGGACTCTAGAGTGGAGGCATTCTCGGGCGATACTCAGGTTAATTTAACATGAAGAAGGTGGGTTTCTCCTCCATGGGATACAGTGTGAAGGGCCGGAGGAACTGCATTCTAATGCTGGCCCTCTCAACCAATGTGCTGAAATGAATCGCATCCATCTGCCACCGAACTTGTAATGCCCACCACTACTGAGTGTCCGCCCGGTGCCCCGCATTCCACCAAGTTCTAACTTCGCACTTGGGGGCCTCTCAATCAGCGCCTACAACTCCGAAGTCGACAAGAGGGCCATTTAACAGATTAAGGACTGAGGCTGACAGCAGTTACGTCCGTGCCGTGCAGCACCTGCGAGATGAGTTCTTAAAACACCCAGCCAAGAGGGAGTTTTGCCGCCAGTCACCCGCATTCTACCTGTCACAGACCCGCACCTGGAACGCAAAGGCCTGCAACGCCCCCCGGCGACCGGACTGCGGCGCTCCCCAACTCTCCCACACCCCGCCCGCTCGCGAGCATCCAGCCCCACGGACCCTCCACAAGCTCAAGGGCGGAAACCACCGCGCACCCATCCTGCACCGCTCTCCGTGGGGCACAGCGCGTGCTCAATCAGCACACCCGGATTTCCTGTCCGTTCTCGTAATTTCCGGGGAGGACAGCCAACCAATAAGGAGAGCCAGGAGGCGGAACCTACTGCCTCAGGCTCCTCCCCCGCCGCGCGTTTCGGAGGTGGGGGCGGTCCGGGAAAGGCCGGGTGGTGTGTTGTGGGCCTAATGGCTGCCTCCGGGAACCTCAGCAGCTTCCGTCTCCCGCCGCTGCCCACCATTCGAGAGCTCATTAAGTTGTTCAGACTGCAAGCAGCGAAGCAGCTATCCCAGAATTTTCTTCTGGATTTGAGGCTGACAGGTGGATGCATTAGCCAGTGCGCCCCCGTGGTGTCCCCGGTGCCCCAGGGGTTGCGGCGAGGGGTTTCGCTGGGACCTCGCCGGCGGGTCTTAAGGGACAGCCCTGTCTGTGTAGGTGGGCGACCTGCATTCGGTTAGGTTCTCACTTAGCTTTGCACGACAGACGTCCGGAGTCCCGCCGGCCCAGACACGTGAAGTGCGATGTCTGCACGGAGCCCGGCGTGCTGGGGTGTCGGCGCGCGAAGGCTGGCGGTGCGGGCGCTGAGCTCCCCACGGGCCGGGGCGGTGGAGTCTCGCTCACTACGCTCCGCAGCGGGCCTGCACGTGCCCATCAGATTTGCTTTTCGTGCAGTTTGAACTTATTAGGGCTTAAAGTCGTGTGCAGCTTTTAGCCATAACTCGTTTTGAAATCTTTGTAGGATTCGTTATTTAAACATGTTGAGCCTAAGAAATCCTTGAGAGTGCAAATAATCAGTAAATACATATTGCACAAGCTATGAGAGTGAGCAGGTAGTTTTCATTCCCACGCCTTATTTTTATAAACAGTGAAATTCACCAGTTTGAGGTGCACGAGTTGATACGTTTTTATGTTTGTTTACCACCCCCTTTTTTTGTATGAGATCGCTGTAAGCTCTATTATAAATATGTGCACTAATTCACTGCTGCAGTACTCATGTTTTGAGATTTTGAGATTTGATATTTCAGTTTACTATTTGGCCTCCCTGTAGAAGTTAAAAAAATCGGTGAATCACCCATAACGTTTCCATTAGATGATGTACAGTTTATGAAGCATAAATAAGTTGTTTTAATTTCTTGGACCTGAATTTTTCATTCTGTCTGTAGCAATATCATTTTGGATAAAACAGTCTAATTCCACTCAAGTCATTTATTTAGAAGAGGGGCCTACTACAAAAGCTTTAAAAGATTGCCCATTTTCCAACATTCTTTGGGTTAACTAGTACCAGCCTTTCAACTAGTTATAGGCCACATGCTAAATATAAAAACCATTCTTAGGGCTGAAGATAACAGGTCTTTTTATTTTAACAGCAAAAAGAAGCTTCATTTACATTTTCTCCTGTGAGTCTTTTTTTTTTTAATATTTATTTTTTAGTTTTAGGTGAACACAATATCTTTATTTTATTTTTACGTAATGCTGAGAATCGAACCCAGTGCCTCATGCATGCTAGGCGAGCCTGCTACCACTTGAGCCACATCCCCGGTCCTCCTGTGAGTCTTTACTGAGCCTCAGGAATAAGTTCCAGATTGTAGATGATAATAATTCACTCTTCCTGTGAGAACCAAAGCACACAGGGAGATTAAAATACATGTAGGAGCAGACCAAGATGGACACTCACTCTTAATGATTTGACATTACATCTTTGATATTCATTTGTATTTGAATGCCTGAGAAGTTTGAGGGTGAAAACACTGTCCTGCCTACTGTTACAGTTTTACATTTTTTAAAATGAGAATCTTAAATTCACTACATAAAGCCTATGCTTAATTAATCATTCTTGTTCCCTCTAAGGCATTTGGTAGCTGTAAGGGAGCAAATACTGGCTTTATAATTTACACCTGAATTGGAGTTTTTTTCTCTGCCATTGCTTTTTTAGGTGACTATGAACAAATCTTTGAAAGAGATTTTTTGCCTTTCAGCTTACATAAGCTTACCAAAAATAAGCAAAGTTGGAACTTTATGTCAGAGGAAAAGTGCTGGTGTGTTTTTAGTAGCTAAATTTCCTATCCTAGAGGGCCCAGTTGATCAGATTTTAATATCTCAGTCGATAAGACCAACACATTGTATGTTTTTCCAGAAGTAATGATAAGTTGCAATGAAACATTAGTATTCTACCCTTCTGATTTCTTAAGGTCTGCTGACTTAAATTGACTATTCGAAGAATTATTATTTTTATGTTAGCATGAATATTTGCAAAACTTAGAAAACCTGTAATGCTGAATTTAACCTTTATCTGAAAGTGTCCAAAAATTAAAATTTCTGAGAGTCTTATCACCCAGGAACGTGATACCATTGCCATTCTGACTACCAAATAGGTGTCTGTGGGTAAAAATGGAGACTGACTGCACTTTTTGCTTTTGCACCTTCAACTAGCAGCATGGAAGATTCTGATTGTGAATGTCATTTTGCTGAATTTAAGGAAATGTGCTATGATAATCCTGTTTTTGTTAAAGAATTAGTACAGTTTAAAGTTTAAACATTGAAATTTGCCAAGATGATCAAGATAATTAAACTTTTTTTTTTTCCCTCTAGATAAAATTGTAAGGAAAGCTGGCAATCTGACAAATGCTTATGTTTATGAAGTTGGTCCCGGGCCAGGGGGAATCACAAGGTCCATTCTCAATGCCAATGTTGCTGATCTCTTGGTGGTTGAAAAGGATACTCGATTTATTCCTGGATTACAGGTAAGATACTTAAAGTGTCTATTAGGGAGCAAAAACACAATTTAAAATATTAGGCCATTGTTCTTAGGCCTCTGGGCAACCAAGTTTACGGAAATTACTCCTAGACTACAGATCAGAATCACATAGATTTTGATTCTGTACAGAGAGGTCTAGAAATCTGCATTCTATAAAGCATCCCCAGATGGTCTGTTGACTACTGCTTGAAAATACAATGATGCTGAAATGTTTTCAGTTCCCCCTTTTTTTTTTTTTAAATCACTTATCATTGTCTGTGTACATCATGTCTGCTCCTTAAAAAAGTGAAAATCAATAATGGCCAGAATGACTCATTGGCATGACTTTTGTGAACCTCATTCATTTAGGTTAAAAATGCATTTCCACAAGCAAAAGACAGAGAAGACATTCATTTGTCTAGAGAGACTAATTGTTAAGCTTAAACATTCTTATAAGAGAATTTTGTAAGTGAGGAAATGAAGTTATATCATTCTGCTTATAGATTTAGGATAAGGTTTGATTGAAGTGGTACACCTTTAAAACACAGATACTATTATTACATGGGAAATATGTGAAAGAATGGTATATTTTATTGGGAGAGAAGAAACCTTGAGGGAGGGTCTTCCTAGCTGCCTATCAGAGGCTGGCAGTAGAGAGAATAAGCTTGTTTTGATCTTTTCTAAGAACTAAAACAGGTGGGAATTGAGGGAGACAGGATCATGGATTTGAAATAAGGAGGGACTTAAGTTTTTAAAACCTCGGCAAACAGTGGAACCGATTATGTCAGGCTTCGTGTAAAGGGAGTTCCTCATAGGGGGCACTTAATGACTTAGGGCCTCTGTTTGATTCCTGTGTAATTCTGAAACATTGAAAGAGCCCTGAGCCTTTGACAGTTTATTATGTGACTATAATGGAACAATAAAACTATCCACATTCTTTCTTCCATAGAAGAGGGCTAATGGGTTTAAAATTAGTATATTCTAATATTTATTTGTGTGTATATTAATAGAAAAATGTTTAAATTCTGTCAGAGCAGTATGAGAAAATTTGTTTAAAGATGTAGGAGTTTGTGTGCATACATCAGATTTTTTAGAAACAACAATTTATTTCTCATCTGTATCTGATATTTAGGCCTTAAAGAATTGTATAATGATTTATTTTGGTATTGTAACGTGGTACGTATTTCTTGATCAAATGTGGGATTTAGTAGTGATTTTTGCTTTCAGGCATGTTCTTGTTTTAAGAACTGTGTCTCAACTTGAGGTGGAAGTGGGAATAATGTCATTATTGATGAGCTCATGAGATGATAAAAGAAATTGGATACTGCATAATTCTCTTCAGGTTTGTTGTAGCATTTTCTGGATATGAGGAGTACTTGTCTGACTTTTTCTCCCTTAAAGGGATTTTTTAACCCTCAAATTTCCTCATCTGTTACATTCATTCTTTCTTATTAGGCAAAGGGGTGAATCAGTTACATTCATTCTTTCTTATTAGGCAAAGGGGTGAATCAGTTTAATTACATATTCTCCTCTGTGATCTGATCTGAAGATCTTTGAAGACAGGCTGTTTTAAATACCAGTGCCCCCATCTCTCAATCCCCTGCCCCGGTCCTCCAGTCCGTGCCTTGTAACCCTCTACTATTATTAGATTTCACATCACTGGGCATGTTCTCCTCGTTTCTCCGTTCACTCCTCTGGAATGTAGGTGCCGTGAGGGTAGAGTGTTCGGTGTGTTGGTTTCCTTGCTGAATCTGCACTACAGGTGGCAGTGCCTGCTGCAGAACAGGCGTCAAGTGGTGACTCAAGGGGAACTAAGAAGGCAGTCGGCCTCTGTAACTGTGTATGTATCTGTGTGTCATGTGAGCTGACTAAAGGAGTCATTCAATAGTAAAATAAATATGTTTTATGGGTTATCAGAAATTTTGTGCTCTTTTTTCCCGATATCAAGGCTAAATTCGAGGTGAATTATAGGAGATATATATATGACTGCTCATCATTTCAGAAGAAGTAAAATTAGTTCTTAGTGTCTTCTGTGCAGAAAAGGAACTCACCTTAAAAAGAAATGTTGGGTACTAAATTATCAAATAGGCTTCTTTTTCCTATAAAGAATGTTTCAATATGTAAAACCACTTTCTATTAGAGGTCCTAAATTAATCATAAAACTGAGTAAAAGCAGAAGAAGAGTGATCTATTTTAAGGATTCCATTTTAGTGGTTTCTAAGCTAATAGAATTACTTTTTAAAGAAAGTATAATAATTTATAAAAAGTCTTCTGGCTCAAAGTGTATCATTTGTAGCTTAATTTAGTTCACATAGTGTAATCAGGAGGCAACTCAGGGAAGGAAGGCTGGTGATAACTTAGTGCTGTTGAGGTGAGAAACCGTGTCTGCTTCCCGAACACCGCATGGTGCGGTTCTGTGCTGAAGAATGTGGACGTCAGGCTCTATACTAGTTGTATGACTCTGGGCAGATGCTGTCTCAGCTTCAGTTACTCGTAGGCGGTTGGTGGGACTAAGTGATGCCTGACACTTAGCAAGCACTTGGTAAATCTGAATTATAAATACATAGTTAAATTGTTGTCCACAATAATAAAGGCGCCTCTGGTGACGCAGGATTGATCAGGAGACTGCTCATCTGGAATGAGTGTGGGGCAAGATTAATGTGACTCCCGGCGCGATGGAAACTGCAGTGCTGTGGAAATGGTGGGGCTTTCTCCCACTCCTCCAGCCTGCATCGGGCACCTGGGGTTTTTTTCTCTTGATGTTGTAACATTCCAATTGTGTGGTTCTTGGAGTTCATTTTTTGATGTTTTCTCTTATTTATTTTTTACATTTTTATCGCTGAGTGGATTCTCTGTGCCTTGGAGGGGAGTAAAGAGATTCCAGACAGCACAGGGAGCTTGAAACCTTGATGGGTTCTCCTGTCATTTCTGATCTGGAGATAACTTCATAAATAACGTGTTCCCTTCAGACAGTTCAGATTCTTCTTCATTTTTGTCTTTTTTAAAGGTTTCATACATTAATAACAACAATAGAAAATATTTATGAAGAATTTGCCATGCTAATATTTTGTTTTACACCTTTGTTGAGGTGCAGTTGATGCTCAGTAAATTGCCTATGTTGCAAATATAAAAATCACTGAGTTCTGACATATGAAGATCACACAAAACCATCACCGCAGTCAACATAGTGAACTTCTCCATGAAGAGTGCCTGTGTTCCTAGTAACCCATCCCCTCCTCCTCCTCTTCCCTGTCTCCAGGCAACCATTGGATTGCTTTCATCATTGCACTGTTTTCCTTTTTTTAGAAGCTCGTATGAATGGAATCGTTCAGTATGCCAAATAGAAAACATTGTCTGATGTTTTTCTATTTGGCATAATTACTCTTGAGATTCACCCATGTTGAGGTGTCTTACCAATAGTTTGCTTCTTTCTGTTGCTTAATAGTATTCCATTTAATGGGATACGCCAGTTTTGTAAATATATCCACCTACTTTTGGACTTCAGGTGCTTTTTTTACCATTGAACATGAAAATAAAGCTATTTGAACATTCTATGAAACTCTGTGTGTGGATATATAGGTTGGGAGACAGCCGTACCCTTTTACATTTCCATCATTGGGCATGAGGGTTTTTCTTCTTGCTAGTTCATAGTATAGTGTTTTTCACATCCTAGTCAGGAGTGATTGTATCTTATTGTGATTTATTGGCACTACTTTAATGAAGAATCATATTGCATATATATTCATGTGCTTATTTGCCATCTGTATCTTCCATGGAGGATTTTTTGTTCAGATTTTTTTTTTTTTTTTTTTTGCTCGTTAATTTTTTTCTCCTCTCTCTGCTTCTTGTTGAATTTTAAGAGATCTTTATATAGTTCAGATACATGTTTTGCAAATATTGTCTCCTCAGCTGTCACTCATCTTTTCATTTTCTTGACAATGTTTTTTGAAGAGCACAAAATTTATCAGTTTTTCCTCTTAAATATGCTTTTAGTATGACTATGTAAGAACAAATACCACCACTATGTATAATGCACCAATAAAAAATATGGGAAAAAGAAATAAACATTAAAAAATACTATAGCTATTTTCTAAGTAATAAGCATCTGCTGTATTTACTATTTAAATAATTCCCACATTTGATATTTATTTCAGTCTTCAACCTATTGTCTCTTTACATGTTGAATCTGAAGTATCTTTAAATATTAAACACATAAACACATTTCTGTTCATTAAAAAATAAATATGATACTTTTCCTGTCATATTTTTAAAATATTTGCCAATCAGGATTGGTAGAAATTATTCCTTCCCCCTCCCCCAAGATGTTTATTGCTTTACCTTTGTATTGAGGTCGGTGATGCATATATTTTTTGTGTATGCTATTAGATGAGGGCTCAGGTTTTTTGGTGGTTTGTTTTGTTTGCCCCATATGTTGAAATCGTCTTTCTTTTTTCTCATTGAATTGGCTTAGTATCGTTGTCTTATACGTGTCAGTCTGTACCATGACCTTGAATTCTGTTCCCTTGGTTCATAGGTTTATCTTTTCACCAATATCAATCTGCAATGATTATGGTATCTTTATACTTGGACGTGAAGTCAAGTAGTGTAGTCTTCTAACCTTACTCTTCTTTTTCAGTGTCATTTGACCTTGATTTCCCTATATTTTTAGAATCAGATTATCAAATTTTTCATTTTTTAAAAAGCCTGGCAGGATTTTTAAAAATGAAACTGTAGATTAATTTGGGGGAGAATTGACGTCTTAATGATATATTCTCTTCATCTTTGAATGTAGTATATTTCATATTTTTTTTAATTTATTTTACTTAGTTACACATGACAGTACAGTGATCTTGACATATCATACATTTGAATCAGATGGGATATATTCTCTGATTTGTCTTGCAAGTTTTGCATGTGCATCAAATTTTGTCAAATTTATCCGTAACAGTTGATTCTTTAGAGGTAGACTTTGTATCTTGCAGCCCTGCTAAACTCACTTATTAGTGGCTGTTTTATAGATTGCTTAGTATTTGCTGTGTACATTATCCTGTCACCAAATGAACACAGTTTAACCTTCTGCATTCCAGCATCTGTGGTTGATTCTTCTGGTGGTCGATTGTCTTATATTGTTGACTAGGATCCACAGTATAGTGTGAAATAGCAGTAGTAGGAATACACACCCCTGTGTTGTCCCTGACCTTAGGTGAAATACATTCAGTCTGGACCACAGACCGTGATGTGAGTTGTAGGTTTTTTCTAGATCTCCTTTTATCAGGCTGAGGAAGGTCTCTTCTATTCCTGGTTTGCTGAGATTTCACTTGTTTTTTTGGTGGGGGCGGGTGAAATAATGAGTAAATATTGAGTGTGCAAAACTGCTTTTTCCGAGTTTATTGAAATGATCACATGGTTTTTCTCTTTTTAGTTCCTTAATATATGAATCATATTTTTCAATGTTAGACCATTGTAGAATCTGTATTGGTGTCACCTTTCCCTTCTTTGGTCTTGATCATTTTAATGTCAGACCATCTGTAGAACCTGTAGCGGTGTCACCTTTCCCTTCTTTGGTCTTGGTTATTTTGTGTCTGTTTTTTTCCTGATTGCTCTGGCTATAGATTGGTCAACTTTATTGATCTTCTCCAAACAAAGCTTTCAGTTTCATTGATTTTTCTCTGTTGTGTTCTGTTTTCAATTGTGTCGACTTCTGCTCTGAAATCTTCATGTCCTTCCTTCTGCTAACTTTGGGCTATATTTTCTTTCTACGGCTTTTTTAAGGTGGAAGCTGAGGTCATTGATTTGAGGCTTTTTTGTTTCCTTGTAGACATTTAGTACTATAAAGTTCCTGATAAGTACTGCTTAACAGAATTCCACAAGTTTTGATATGTTGTACTTTAATTTTCATTTTCTTTCAGAAATTATACACCTTAAGATACTAAATTTACAGGAAGACTTCAAAAGAAGGGTTTTTTAAAAATATATTTCTTAGTTGTTGATGTACTTTTATTTATTTTATTTATTTATATGTGGTGCTGAAGATTGAACTCTGTGCCTAAAACATGCTAGGCAAGTGCTCTGTCACTGAGCCACCACCCCAGCCCCTCAAAAAAGTTTTGAGGTGTAGATTTAAGGAAAGATTTCAGAAGTAGTTCGGAATTTCCATTTAACATTCAGCTCCACTTTCCTTTTGATTTGTATTTGACTTCTAGATGATTTAGAAATGTATCATTTAGCTTGCAATTTTGGTTTTTTTTTTTTTTCATTCTGTCTGTAATTATTTTTAAGTTTAATTGGATTGTGATTAGAGAACCTGCTTATGTGACCTAAAGCATAGTAAATCTTATCAGATTTTAGTTCATGGCCTAGAATATTGTTTGGGGAGATGGTTCTCATGCACTTAAAGAGAACATGCATTCTTCTGAAAAGAACAGGTATTCTGTAAGAGTATGCATTCTGCCGTCCTTGGATGACACAGTCTGTACATTCTAATTAAATCAAGTTAATGTTGTTCAGGTCTTCTTTATCCTTGGTGATTATTTTGTCTACTGAAGTGTCATTGATTGAGAGAATAGTATTGAAATCTCCAAATAATAATCACGGATTTGTCTCTCTCCTTGCAGTTCTGTCAGTGTGCTTCATTATGAAATGATCTCTTGAAGTGCTATTATCAGGCTCATGAACATTTAGGATTGCTTTGTCTTTGTGGTGGAGTAACCCCTTTATTATTATGAAATGATCTCTTGTTCCCTGGTAATATTCTTTCCTCTGAAATCACTCTGTCTTGTATTACCTAGCTATTCCAGCTTTCTTTTGATCAGTGTCAAAATACTCTATCTCTTTTATATCACTTTTCTCTGTTCATTACTTTATATTTTAAGTAGGTTTCTGTAGGCAGTGTCTAGTCAGGTCCTTTCCCTCTGATTTGACAATCTCTGCCTTATGCATTAGTTTTCTATTGCTGCTGTAACAAATCACTGTAAATTCAATGTCTTTTAAAAGGACAATTTGTATTCTTTTAAAGTTCTTGGAATGTAAAGTGTAAAATCAGGATTGGCAGGGCTGTGTTTTTTCTACTGACTTCAGCAGAGAATCTGATGCCTTGATTTTCAGCTTTTAGGGGCCACCCATACTCATCAGCTCTTGTTTCTACATCTCTTCCATTAACTCTAATCCTGCTGCTTTTCTCTTGTAGGACCCTTGTGATTTTATTGGACCCAAACAATCCAGGATAATCTCCCCAATCCAATATCTTTAACTCAAACACATCTGCAAAATCTCTTTTCTGTCTCAGATCACTCCCCCAAGGATTCATACATTAGAGGGTAAACATCTTGTAGGCAGATGGGGGTACAGTATTCCACCTATTGTCTGTAGCTTATTGTCATTATTTTTGTGGTCACTTGAAGTTTATAGTGAACGTCTTTAATGCAGTCTGTCTCCAAGTGGCATTGTCACTTCACTTACAGCTTGCAGATCGTGCCTCAGCATCTTTGCAGATCGTGCCTCAGCATCTTTGCATATCTCCTGCCAGGCCCTACACCATCTTGTCCTACATTTTGCCTTTATAAAGTTTACAGACAGTGTTACTTTTGTTTTAAAAGTCAATATTAATATTCTGTATTAAAGATTAAGAAAATGATAAAAACTTGTTAGATATTTCTTCACTTAGTTACCATTTCTAGAGCTCTTTATCCATACTTTGATCTAGTGCCTTTATTTAACCTTAACGACTTCCTTTAGCATTCTCTTGTAGTGTGGTTCTATTGGTGATGAATCATTTAGCCTTTTCATTTGTCTGGAAAAGTCTTCGTTTTGCCTGTTTGTTTGTTTGTTTGTTTGTTTTAGTTGTAGATGATCATAACTTTAATTTTTTTATTTTTATGTGGTGCTGAGGATCAGACCCAGTGCTTCACGTGTGCTAGGCAAGCCTCTATCAGTGAACCACAACCCCAGCCCCTTTTTGACTGTTTTGAGTAATAATATACTGGAAGCTCCAGTGCCCTGAAGATATTGCTCCTGTCTTCTCACTTGCAATGTTTCTGTCAAGAAATCTCTTGTCATCCTTATCTTTGTGCCTCCATTTTCTCTACTGGTTGCTTTGAAGATTCTCTCTTTACCAGTGGTTTTGAGCAATTTGGTCATGATGTGTCTTGGTGTAGTTTTCTTCATGTTTTCTGTGTATGAAGTTCGTGAAGATTCTTGGAGCCGAAGAATGTTTGTATTTCTTGTTGTCCATTATCTAAAAATTCTTGTTTTGTGTATTTTGTGCCTTTTTGTTATTAGATTAAGATAGAAGAATATATTTGGTCCCTAATGCTCCATCTTGGCCAAAGTAGGAAACTCAAGGACTCTTACTGGCTATTAAATTTTATGCTTGTTTCATGGAATTTTGGAGACAGAAGGTATGTCATTGACTATTAGTAGATAATATTAGATAATGTCTGCATTTTATAATAGGTTAATGCAGGGATTATTTTTTCTTCATAAGCATAGTGGAAAGTTCATGGGATTAATAGTTATGTTTGTGGAGATTACGGTAGAAATTGACGTAAAGAACCTGGAGTACTGACAGGAGCCAGTGGATGGTTGCTACTAATATAATTATTACTCCTCTTGTCTGTTAGCCAGTTTCTTGTCACTTTGACCAAAACACCTGACAGGAACATTTTGACCCACAGTTTCAGAGGTTCAGTGAGATTGGTTGGCTCCAAGGCAAAGACATCATGGTATAGGGCACAGTGGAGGAAAGCAGCTCAGCTCTTGGCACCCAGGAAGCAGAGAGAACCAGGAAGGGCCAGGAGCAGATCCAGGCTCCAAGGCCATGCCTCCTGCAGTCCACTCCTTCCAGCCACGCCTCACCTCCTACAGTTTTCACCACCTCCCAGTTATTAATCCATCAGATGGATTAATCCACTGGTAGGTCAGATTTTCTTATGATCTAATCATTTCACCTCTGAACATTGCTGCATAGTCCATAAGCTCTTGGGGGGCATTCCAGATGCAAAGCAAATACTGTCGTCTTATAAGGGACAAAGTAATTCACACATTCTTGTAGAGAAAGCTCTTTTTAGTTAGAGATAATAAAATTTTGAAATTATCTCATCTCTAGCAAATTATTCAAAAAGAGCAATTGTCTGACTTTCTGTTTTGACGTGACTGTTCACTTGAGACATGCCTAACTGAGGTGACCACAGTTAATCACAGCACAGACAGACTTGGTTAAACAAAATGTGCCAAACAGCTGCAGTGGTTTGCAGTCCACTGAAGGAGAAGGATAAAAGTCAGTGTTGGTAGCAGTTATTACAGTAGCAGAAAAGCTATAAATCAAGTAGAGAGCTAATCATGGTAATTTAAAATAATCCCAACTCCAGTGCACCTCTGTGCCCACAAGGCCACCGCTCTTCAGGCAGCATTGACCGACAGCATCACGAAAAGCAGGAGCAATGCGTCCTGCTTAGGAGAACTGTCCAGTGTAGTCTAAAAAGATGCCACTCTGATTTTCTCAAGAAATGTTAACAAATAAAGGAGTGCATGTTGTGTGGGAAGTGTACGGAAGCAGACATTAGATTCCTTAAGCTCTTAGCATACGTATGTGATTCAGTAGTCTAACCAACCAGCACACTGACGGAAGTCATGCTCTAGTCTTCTCCCTAAGAAGGTGTTGTGATATTAAGCTCCTGTTGAGTAACAGCACTGCTGTTTTTTGTGTAGTCTACATAAAAGTAAAGATCTTAAGTTTTTACATGTCGTATTTTAAGTATTTGTATATTTTTTCATTCTCATATTACTTGTGAGACAGTTTTGCCCAGCCCTTTTGCAAGTTTTTATTCCAGCAGCATTCAGGCCCTATTCTATGGCACATCGGGAAGTAGGTAATGAATGCCTAGCCCACTCTGAGTGTTGGCTGCCATGGGCTCCTCACCCTGAGGAGGTGGCATAAAAATGCACAAAATATCCATTTTACGTGTGGTTATTTGTTCTTTCCTCATCAAATTAAATCACCAAAAAAGCTACCCAGGTGGACCACTGTTACTTACCCCCTACAGAAAAGCTTTTACTGGGACTGACTTGTTAAAGGAGTTTTGTGTTTCGCTTTTTTAATGGCCATAGAATGGCACTATCCATTATATTGTTCCATGTACCCTTTACAAAACCTGGTTTCAGGAAAAAGAAAAATGACTCTCTTGGAGACTTGGTCTAATTACTTCCAATAGAGAGTAAGGTTTATATATTTCATTATGCAAATCATGAGTGTTAACAACTCTAACAATAGGATTCTTAGCACATGTGTAAAAAAATACATTCTTCTCCTTTTCATGGTTTGGTTTTCTCTTTATTTTGTAGTCCTAGTTAATGAAAGTCTTTTACTTGAAGACCATCTCATTTTGGAAATTTAAATGATGGACCAGGTTAAGAGTATCTATGAATACTCACCTGGCTGAAATCAGGTGCTCACACTTATGATCTCACAATGGACTGTGCCTCTGGGCGCATTGTGTGGTCACACCTTGGGCATGTTGTTGAAGGGCAGCAACAGGGATCCTTCCACCCGGCCACATCCCCCTCCAGCAGCGTTTCGGTGGTGAAAGCATTCCTCTGTGACTAGTTTACAGAGCCTCCTGTCCTTTCTGGGTGGAAGGCTGTGTCTGTAATGGCAGTATCAGTTAGTCTGCACTGCACTCTCCCTCAGAATTGCCCCCAGGTCTTCAGGGAAGTCAGCAAACACCAGCATCCACTCCTTGTGCAGTGGGGAGTCACAAAGGGAGCTGGAGCACAGGGCCGTCAAGGAGGGGGCTGTCATTGACTGAGACCTAAACCTAACTGGGAATTCAGAAGAAATAGAGTAGACCTGAAACTTTAACCTAGGAAAAGAAAGTAGGTTCGCGTCTTTGTCAGTTTTCTGGGATGCGGTTGTGTTTGTGAGTGTGGAAAAAGTTAATGCTTCAAGTGTGACTGTCAGAGCATATAAATTAACACCAAACAGTCGAATTTACATTGTTTTTAGTCCTAATTACGAATTACTTAATTACTTTCTGTATATTAACATTATGTAACATAACCTTTTAGTTCTGCCACTTTGTTTTTGAAATGCTAATTTGTTTTAATTATGTGAAACATAGTTATCAAGAAATTTTAGCTTTCTCTAATCTTGGTCAATGCTGTCATTAAATTCTCAGTGTTTACACAGCAAGAGCATGTCCTATAAAGAGCTAGCTCTTTAGTATATTGTGGTTATTATGTTTTCTGAGATTTATCGGCTGGAACCCATCAGGTTAAGTTTTAGCAAATCTGGTAATTTAAAATAATCCCAAAGTATGTTAGTACCAAAGGTATGCTGTTAGGTTTGCTAAACTGCAATGGTTAACCACTAGAAGATTCCAAACTTAAAATGTTTATTCTCTTAACTATATAAGCATTTCAGCTATGTATTTCTGAAATATTATTTATATAATTCTACCTCATTTACTAGTGAAGTAAATCTTTGCAAGTTTCTAGACCCCACGTTTTGGGAGCCAGCTTCCAAGAAGCTGAATGCTGTTTGATCATTCGTGTGTTCATTCCTTATTCAATATGCATTAGTACCTAATGCATGTGCTGCTCAAGTAGATAGGAAAGAGGTGCTGCCTTAAGGCGCTCATGCTGTTGCCGAGGAAGGAGACTAAGCACATGAACTCTGATCTTAAGTGCCTTCAGGGTCACAGGCAAGGCACAGTGGAGGGCTGCTGCCTGACTCCTGACTCCTGACTTCTGACACCTCTTCATCCTTCCTGTTTAGTTGCCTGAAATAGGTGAGGACAGGGTATTAGGAGAGAAGGTCAGCTTATGGAACTAGAAGGACAGAGTCCCCCTTGACTTGTTGACTGAACATCCCTGTGTAGCCCTCGACAGGTTCTAGAATTTCGGCAGCTGAGCTAGACCAAGGTTCTCTGGCCCCCCTGAGCTGAGACTTGCTGTAGGAGGAGGATCACCTCTTTCTTGCAGTCTGCTTTGGAGTGACGTCTCATCTGGCAAGTTCACTCTGGCATTTTAAGTTTTGTAAGCTAGGAGCTGCATGCTTTCTGTTTTACTGAGGATCAAGTTTTGTATTGGGCGCAGGGACACATAATACAGATTTATAGTTGGCTTATTCATACGGCCTTTGCAAACCAAGTGCCAGCTTTTTATTATGTCTGTGGGAGTGTGGTAATAAAGTGAATGAAATTAAGACAGAGAGATCTATTACAAAGGAAGCCATGTTTTGTTGTTGGTTTTCTTTTTTGCTTAAAGAGACTGATGGAAGGCTGGGCGTGGTGGCACACACCTATAATCCCAGCTGCTCAGGAGGTTGAGGCAGGAAAATCGCAAATTCAAAGCCAGTCTCAACAAAGTGAGGCATAAGCAACTCAGTGAGACCCTACCTCTAAAAAACTACAAAATTGGTCGAGTGCCCCTGAGTTCAATCCATGGTACGCCCCTGGCCACACACACACACACAAAAAAAAAAAAAAAAAAAAAATTGAAGGAAAGGGGGAAAAAAGCAAATGACTGGAAGGTGGAAAGGGGCTGATAGAGAGCAAGTATGGAACTATATAAACATAGGACAGTTATATCCAGGACAGTTCATAGGTGGATAATGCCTGTGAATCAAGAAAGATTCTGGCTAGGGCTGCTAGGTGAGGGTAGTCTCAGAATGCCAAATGGGGCATGGCATTGACTAGGGTCTTTCTACTTAATATGAATCTACCCATAGATTAGGCTAAAGATCTAGGTAATGTGTAGAATTCTGTGTGGGTATTTAGACTATAAAGATTTAGTTGGATTCAAGTTTATTTTTCTTATTCCTAATTCTCAGAATTTCATTATCCCGTCCTTAGTCTGTAATTGTAAGACTTAGAGATAGGAGTGTAGTTTATGTTGAGTTCTGTACAGAAGTAGAAGTCATTCTGAGGGCCAGAGTTACACTCATATGCCACGTGTGCAATCCTGAGCTGCTGTTGTGTCACCTGTGACTGTCCCTAATCCCCCTGTGTTGAAGAGAAACTCTGTCAGTTTGTGGATGGTCACTCTGGTCTCTGGCTTTTCCAGCAGATGTAATGATGCACAGGTTTAAACGCTGTAGTTCTGTTGTTCTGTTGTGTGAGCTCATTTTATTGACCTTATAAACTAGATGCTTTCTGATGCAGCGCCTGGAAAACTGAGAATTGTTCATGGAGATGTGTTGACCTTTAAGATAGAAAAGGCTTTTCCAGAAAGTCTTAAAAGACACTGGGAAGATGGTAAGTACTTTGGGCATGTTTTTTAAAATTTTTCTTTTGTCATTATTTATATCACAAGTATTTATTATACTTTTACTATAAGGGTTCACTATTACATGTTTATATTTTAGACTATCTGAACAGATTTAAATAATGTGCATTGTCATTTTTTTACTTTTCTTCTTTCTTCCAAAATTTAAACCTAGTAACCTTTTCTTAGTTCTAATTTCTTTGACTCAAATTTTCAAATGTTTTAGATTCTGTGCAAGTAAACTTGTCATTTTTACAATACCATATACATGGGATAAACTCTTATAAAGTATTACTTTTTCTAAATGTGAAAAAGGAAATGTAAAGCAGGCCACACCCAAGCCTTGGTTTTAACTTTATTCCATTTTCTTTCACACTCTAACCAGGGCACTGTGTTTTCATGCACTGTGTTCACTGGGTATCTGCTGTGTGCCAGCTCCCTAGAGTACACAGATAGAGTATATTCCTTGCTCATCAAAACCTTTGACAACAAATGGAAGAGATTTTTGACACATCATTATCTAGCTGCCCATGTCTCTGGCCTCCCCAGGGCCAGGCTCCTTCAGGGTGGTCTGTGTTTGCAGTGCCAACCTCTGACAGACCTTTGGGCACTGCCTGGAGGCTCCTACCTACCCCCAGCCCCATCCCTGGACAGGCTCCAGCTAGGCTCACAGTGATCTCCTGCCCTCAGACCTATTCTGACTGCATCCTCCTGCATTCCTTTGCTGTTGTCCACCTTGTGTGTGTTCCCTTCCCACCTCCCTCCCTCTCTCCCTCCCTCTCTCCCCCTCTCCCCCTCCCCCCTCCTCCCTCCCCTCCCCTCCCCTCCCTCCCCTCCCCTCCCCTCCCCTCCTCTTCTTCTTCTTCTTCTCTCTCTCTCTCTCACATCTTCCCTGATGCCAATATCCTCCTGTTTTTTATTTGACATTTGTGAACTTTCTCTAACAACTCTTTGCCAGTGGTTTCTTTCCACTGAGTTCTTATGTGTTGTTTTTGCTGTTTTTCTTTCTGAGCATGTCTTCTTGCTACAGATTTGTCTGGATTGCTCCACTTCTGTGGCTTTACTTCCCACCCAAATATTTTGGGCACTCACATCTTTATACCCAGCCTGTATCGCCTTCCAGGGCATCTGAGCCCCTGTCCACCTCAGAGGTGCTTTAACTTCATCATGTTCAGCTCGTTTTTAATTCATTTTCTAAGTCAGAATTCCTAGCACTGTCACTACCTGACTGGCACTAATTAAGTAAAGTCCTTTGTGAGTACTTTGTGAAAAAATGTTGAAGAATCAATGGACCAAACAATACTCAGTCATTATCTTTTCAGATACTTGTGTTTGATGCTATTAATATCCAGTTTGATTTTACTCTTAATTAAAATGGTATTCAGAATTTATTGATGAAATTATTACAAGTTATTTTTTTTCCTTGTCAAACAGATCCCCCCAATATACATATAATTGGAAATCTGCCTTTTAATGTTTCAACACCACTGATTATCAAATGGCTTGAAAACGTTTCTTGTAGAGATGGACCTTTTACTTACGGCAGAACTCAGATGACTTTGACTTTTCAAAAGGAAGTGGCTGAGGTAAGCATTAACTTTGTGGCTTAACTTTTTCTGGTTATTAAATGATCAAAATCCCAAACGATAATGCATTTTTACCTGTGTATTCTAGCTTAATGCTCTGTTATACACAGAAAAACCCAACAGTGGTTCAGGCAAACATTAAACATGTAATGGGATGACCGACAACTGCTGGGAGCTTCCCGGGAGAGCGTGACTGATGTGTGTCCACCAGGAAGGCCTTGTGGTAAATGCAGGGCCACAGCCACGAGCAGAGAAGGATGAACATATTGCCTGTGTTCACATGTGGAGACTGGCCTGTGACAGCATAGATTTGTCCTTTGTACTCTTAGGATGAAAAAGAATGTCATCATCCGCTTGTTGCTGAGAAGGGCCGGAGTTGAAGCCCTCATTATCTAGCACGTGCACTGTCTCCACCCCCAGCTCAGCTAGCCTGCTGTGCTTGCATCCCCAAGGCAGGCAGGGCCCCTTCACTCAGTGGAAAGTGTCCCTGCAGGATGGACAAGGGAAGCTTTCAAGCTGCAGAGGTTTAAGGGGGCCCTGCACACTGTGAGTAGGCTCACTCTGATTGCCTCTCTTCTCCACTCCCACCACCTAGATAACCAATGCTATGACTTTTGGATTTATTATTCCTTTCCATGGTCTTATCACATAGACTTGTCCATATAGGTAGTAGCCTTTAGCTTGAGCCATTTTGAGCTTTCTACAATTGAGTTTATTATACACACACACACACACACACACACATACATGTATACACGTGTGTGTGTGTGTGTGTGTGTGTGTATGTATTTTATCCTGAACATCATTTGTAGGATTCACTCATGTTACTACTAGCTATATTTTATTTACATAGTCCAATATACTTCCCACTGTTTGACTGTCATCATTTGTGCATTCTCCTATTTGGGGGACTCCAAATTAGTTTCAGTGTTTTATTATTACAAACAAAACTATCATGAACATTGTCATACAAGGGCAAGGTTTCCCTGGGGTATATGCTGTAAAGTGCAACTGCAGGTCTTTGCTCTGCTGGGTGGTGCTCAGGAGAACGCCTGTGGCAATGCCATCCACAGAGAGTTCATTTTGTTCCACTTCTTGCCAGTTCTTGGTATTGACAGACCTGTGCATTTTCTTAATCTGAGGATGATGGTGTGTCGTGGTGTTTTATTTGGTCTGTTAATTTTTTTTTTTTTTTTAAACTTGAGCACCATTTTATGTTTCCTGGCCTTTTAGGTCACTTGAGGATCTTCTGTGAGCTGCTTGCTCACCTTTCTTTGGGCTGCTTGTCTTTTCTTATTGATTCAGAGGAGTTCTTACATTATTAAATGTGTTGCAAATTTCTCCTGATGGATGGAGTTTTGTCATTGTATTTTTTACAATGTCTTTTGAAGATTGGGTTTTCTTAATTCTTAAGTTTATAATCAGTGCTTTTTGTGTTTTTTGTGTTTTGTTGAAGAAATCCTTTTATATCTAGAGAATGTGGAGACACCTTTCTGTTATCTTCCAGGAGCTTTTTGTTTCCTTTACATTTCTATCCACTTGGGGTTGATTTTTTTTGTAAGGTTGAATTAGAAATAATTTTACTATTTATAACATGTGGATCCCAATTCACCCCATTGGCCATATTAACAAGTATCTATCATTTTTGCACTTATTGAAAGAATAGTTACACAAAAGTTTAGGACTGAATTAGTGATAGACAACTTAATCCATCAGAGAGTAAAGCAAATCAAAGAGATTTTTATTAAAATAAGAAGTAAAAAAAATATTAATTGGAGATAACAAATTACTTTGAAAACCTAAGAAGAAAAGCAAGATCTGAAAAAATAACCATGAGTCTTTACTAAGAGTCTCAAAATTTCACTTAAAAAATGTATCATACTCCTGGAAGGAAAAATGATTACTGTAAAGTTGCTGATCATTTCCAGAAAACTTTGTATATCTAATACACTTATAATCCTTAGGGAATTTATCTTGAAATGTAGTGAATTTCCCAGGACCATCTTGAGGAGACCTGTAAGAATACAAAAGAAATGTTGAGAGGGAGAAACAAAGAGAAAAGAATCTCATAATCCCATTTCAAGTGTTGAAGTGCAAGGTAAGACTTGAATGTTCAGAGCGGTGTGACACGGCGCAGAACCAGTCATTGGCTACATCATAATATTCAGAATCAACAACTTAGTGTATGTTCGTGGCCAGATAAAAAGTCAACAGTGAAGAAAGGAATTAGTCATTCTGGGAATATTTGGTTACTTGTTATGAAGAAAAGAAATTTTAGTAATTTACCTTGCATAAAAATTCTGGTTACTGCCTCTTCGCATTCACCACTCTCTGTTCCAGCATTCATCTTTGATTCTATTTAATGGAATTTTTACTTAAAATATTGTATTTTTATCTCCAAAAGTTCCATTTGGGCCTTTTCATATCTTTCTCTCTTCACTGTGGTCATGTTTCCGTGGCATTTTTGTTCATGACTAATATTTAAAATTAGTATTTTTTGTTTTGTTTGTGTGGTGCTGGGGACAGAACCTCTGCCTTTAGCTGAGGGGGCACAAGCCATTCCTCGCCCTGTGTGAGCTCCACGGCTCTCGGGGTCTTTCTCCAGTCCTTAGGCAGATCAGGGCTCCTGAGACTTGAGGGGACCTTCGACATATGGGAGCTCTGGCCCACCCCTCACCTCCTCTTTTTCACTCTGTGAGAGAGAGAGAGAGAGAGAGAGAGAGAGCGCAGAGACGGGAGGAATGAGAATGAATGAATGAATGAGTTCTCCCTATCCAGGCCTCTCTGACCTCCATCCTGTCGCCCCAGGTGCAGCCCTCCTCTGCCTGAGCCACAGCCTGTGCAGGGCAGGGCCTCGGGTAGTCAGGGGGCAGTCTTGGCTTACCTCCTTCCCTTCCTCAGATCACAGACCTGCAATGTCTATTCAGTTTGTGAAAAACATTTCCCGTATTTTATTCAGCTTTATAGTCATTTTGGAACAAAACTTATCAGAATTCCTTTGAGAGTAGGCTGTGTAACTACATGAGTTTGATTCTTAAGATTCTTTTCTCTCAGATAATATGAGTGTGTTGTAAGAATTTGATTTCTCAAATCCATCTCTCTCTCCACCTATGTCCCTTCTTATAATCATCCCTAGTGGGGAAACTTTTGTCCCACATATCTCTTGGGGACATTGGGCAATCTCTAGAGACATTTTTGGTTGTCACAGCCAGAGGATGCTTCAGGTTCCTGTTAGCAGAGCTTAGAGATGCTGGTAAACATCCTTCAGAGTCCAGGAAAGCCCCTCACAGCAAGGACTGGCCCAACATTAATCATCCCCAAATGCCAGTAAGCCAAGGCCCAGAACAGTAAGCCAAGGCCCAGAACACTTGGTTTGTAGTCTTCGTTAATAAAATCTTCTCATAGTTGTGGGACTTTTATCACAAACATGTGGGACCCATTTGTGTTCATGGGAACTCAAAGATGATGTCAGTACTCCCCACGGTTCTTGTCATTTCCTGTTACTGAATCTTACCTTCTGTTGGTCTTAACTGGCCTGTACTTAAAAGTTTCCTTCATTGTTTTCTCAACCTTTGGAACTGTCATTTCTGACAAAAACCACTCTGTTTATACTCACAGCATTCTCACATGAGATGTCTGTGTGTATTTTTTCCCCACACCAAGCATTCCAGGTTTCCAAACACCAGCTGGTGTCCTGTAATTTAATTAAATTCTGAGGCTCTCCACCTGTAGTTATTGTCAGATCCAGAGGTTTAGGGCTCAGTTCTGCAAGGGCATCAGATACCAGTCACAAATCTGGGCCTCCAAAACTTCTGAGCAGCCAGCTGTAAACTGGGGGTCCTGTGACCCCTCATCAGTTTCCACGGTTTGTCAGAATGGCTCAGAACTCAGGGAACCCCTTCATCTCTGGTTTAAGTAATGAGTTATCAGTTGGTCTTTCTGGTGACCAGCCCCTTCTGGGGGCTCCCTCTCCCCTCACCCACCATGTATAAACTCAGATGTGATGAAAAACAAGACACCCTCTCCCCAGGAGACTGCCAGCCATCAGGAAAAAGACCAAGTCTGTTTCTTATTACTCCACAGTGGGTGGGTTTATTTTTCTCTCTGGTGACATGATTATTGTGATACTTCATTCTTGCACTCCATTTCTTTCCCAGGGAAGAGCAGGGGCAGAGGCTAAAGAGGTAACTCATTGTCAGCCATGGTTAGTAAGTGTTGCTTCCATGTCACCAAAGGCCATCAGTTTTCTTTATCAAATAAAGGTTGATTTTAGTTAAATTTGAGCATAATATTGAGAAGAGTTGTTATCCAGTCTACAATTTATGGAGTGCAACAGAAGTGTAGTGATTTTCCCATCTCTTGTGAGAAAGTTTCAGTGGGACACTAGCAACATTGTGTTGTATTTTAGCCACAGAAAACATTTTTTAACATTGACTTTGGCTTTGTGAAATAAAAAAACAGAAATGAACACCATACTCTTATTTCTTTCTCCAGGACTATAGGATTAAAATACAAGAATTCAGCCAGTGCACGTGAGGCGACATACAGAGAATATTACGTTACAGCCATAAAATAGAATCAGACTGTGTAACACTAAATGAGACCTTAACAGACCTCATCTAATCTCACCTTGTAGCTGAGAAAACGGAGGCTCAGTCTGGCTTAATGAAGTCACAAGGTTTAACTCCTCCATGTGGTTGGTCCTGAGGTTTTTCCTAACTGGACCAGCATCAGCCTGTCTGTTGTCTCTCATGCCCAGGAGACACTGCTGTTGATGGGTACATTCCTAGCAGGAGGGCCTCTCCTGCCACTGACTATGTGGCTGTCATTGTCCCTGATGGGCGGCTGTGTGGCTTCTCAACTGTAAGCACAACTTTTCTACTTGTATTTAAAATTGTTTCAGATGAATAAGAGGAAAAGCAGCACTGTCTTTGGGAAGTCTTTGACCCCTTGTTTTCTCATACTCGGGGTGCTTTTCAGAGCTCAAGGGTTAGCAGTTGCTTTTTACTTAAAAACTCAGCTGGTTTGGCTTCCTGGCCTTTTGTTGTTAAATCATGTAACTCCTAATGGATTTTGATGGTGCTGTACATTCAAATGGTTGGTTGGCCATTTAACTCTTAGGCTAGTTTTTAATGAAGTCTTTCACAGAGCTTTCCAGCCTGTGACTTGAATTTTTACCTTATGAGTTAGGGACAGTTATATGTGCTGCTCTATTCCAAATTAAAATCTGTGATTCACATGTTTTCACCTCTACCACCCAGGGATACTTGCTAGAGACTGAAGGGTCGAGCCAGTGGGTTAAGACACTCCCTCCTGGTTACACTGGGTGCTTAGTTTTCTAAGTGAATATACTTAAATGTGCTTTTATATGAAATTAGAATAATTTTCATGCCTTACAGTTTTCCTTTTTTAGTTAAAGTTATTTTTAAATTCTCTTGAATTCATCACTTGATGCATACCTTTCAAACATAAAGTAAAATATTAGCTGTGAGGGGGAAAGAAATCCAGAATAAAATAATAATTTTTAAAATGTGGGCATTTATTTTGGTTCATTTTTTAATATTGTGATTATGTTCATACTAGATTTTATTATAAAGGTCTGCCTTGAATTGTGTGATTTGGATGTTCATTATAATGCATTTTGCATTTTCCACTTTTATTCTGGTAGTAAAACATTTTTTTTCCCTTCATGGAGAGCTAGAAATGTTTTCAGTCATTTGATTCAGAAGCTTATTCTTTAACTGAAATCTGTATGGTGGCTTGTTTTTATATTTGCTTGAGAATATATGCATTTCTTGGTTTTACACTTTGATGAGGAAGGATTTTGTCTTGTATCTTAGAGCAACTTATCACCTTGAACCCTTGAACTCAGCTTCCCAGTAATTTCAATTGTCTTAAATATAGACAAGAACCGGATATTTAAAATTTAAGAAATGGGGTGAGATGGGGATGACTTCTGATTATCAAAACAGATGTGACAGAATCTCCAGGTTTGCTCATGAGAAGATTCCTCAGCATCTCATGCAGAGCCTAGTTTCTGATCTTAAGGCAGAACTCCAACCAGCCAGACTGTGTGGGTCTCAGGTCCACCGCCTTTAGAAGCAGCAGAGTAAACCGGGCTGTTAGAACAGGTCAGCTCAGGACACCAATGCAAACAACAGTGTCTTCTTATATAAAAATGTCACACTAGACTTATTTTCTGCCACTTTCATTTTTTACTGTTTTGAGATTTAACCTACATTGATGACCCCTCATTCATTTAAATTATTATTTCTTATTTCATTCACAAAAGTACTACAATTTATTCATTCACCTCTTGATGAACTGATATGTTTTTCTGCTTTTTTAAATAATGCAGTAACACTACAATTAACATTCATATACACATCTTGTGCAAGCACATAAACCATTCTAAGGTGTATTTCCAGAGACACAACTAAAGGGTCGTGGGTTTGTATAACTTTCACTTTACTACACATTGCCAGATTGTGCTCCGGAGTGCTTGTGCTGATTCTCTGCTCCCTTGCTAGCATGCTCGAGCATTCCTGTAGTTCTGTGTACTTGCCAATGCTAGGTTCTGGCAGGCTCTTTTAAAATGTTTTGTTCGTCTCGTGAATATGAAGCAACATCTCATTGTGGTTTTGATCTGTAAAGTGGCTGAGCACAGTTCATGGTTACAGCCCCTGAGGGTTGCTCGTCTGTGATCTGTCTTACCATATTTTCTGTTGTTTATCTTTGGATTATTAATGCCTGTCATGCAGGCATTCCTTCTGCATTCCAAACACAGATCCTTTAGTCCTGCAAATACCTTCTCTCAGTCTGAAATTTGTCTTCATAGTGTTTTTATCATACAGACATTCATTTTAATGAGCTTCTGTTTTTGCATATTTAAGATATTCTTCCCTACTATGGAGGGTCATACTTTTTCCTCCTGTAGATACCTAGTTATACCCATATCTCTGTTGAATTGTTCATCCCTTTTCCTGTTAGCAGTTCTGTATCACATCTATCACTTATCAGCTCTCCAAATCTTGGGTTTGTGCCTACGGCATACTGCTATAATTTTCACACTTGGTAGGGTGAATCCCCCTATCAACATTGCTGGTACACTTCAGAAGTGTCTTGGTCATTCTTGGCCTTATATATATGGAATTTAACTTTTAAAAATGTATGCGAATTTTTTTTGTACATGGAAATCAAAGTTTTTTTTAATCTTGCAATTTAAACTAAAATTTTATTGCACTTATTAATTAAGTTGATTATAACTAATACATTTCAAAATAAAAATAGGTGCTTAAAAGAATAAATTATTAGTTATTTACAGACATTATTTGTCAAGAATAGTCAGTTCTCCAGCAAAGAAAAGCACACTGTTAAAATGTTCATTCTTGTGTTGGGGTATTTCAAAATGTTCATTCATATATTGGGATAATTCAAGAAATTTAGTATTTGAGCATCTTTGTTTTTTTTATTATTCTTGCTAACTTCATCATCAAATATTAGTTGTTCTATAAAGCTGGACCACCTTCTATAGAATGTGACAATGGCTTGAAAATCCCCAGCAGTCAGTGGTAGGGAAGATTTCTTCCCTAATTTTTTAGTGCATTACGCATGACACAGACCGTATAAGGTATAATCACATGAATGAGGTGTGCATCTGTTGATGGTGATGTTGGAAGAAAATGTTCCTCCTATTGGCTACGTGCCATGCTTTTATAATTTACCTCCAGAAGTCCAACATCAGATACAGTGGGATGTTAGCTCTGTTATTTTTGGTCAGACTGGATTTATTATTCACTAAAATTCATTTTTTGTTCTTCTGTAGAGACTCACGGCCACTAAAGGAAGCAAACAGCGTAGCCGCCTTTCCATCATGGCCCAGTACCTCTGCAGCGTGGAGCACATCTTTACGATTCCAGGTCAGGCTTTTGTCCCCAAGCCAGAGGTGAGTTTCTGCTTATGATCATAATTTAGTATATCATAATTTGATCTTCATTATAATTTTTATTTCCCTGTAGTGTGTCATAGGAAATAGTCTCTAGGATCTAATATTTATTTATAGCAAACTATGGCATAGTTTATTTCTTTTGAATAAAAACCACAAAAAATATACAAGTAGTTAGTTCTTACACTAATCTTTTTCTCCCTTCGATAGGGGGACTGATTACTAGTATTCACCGCTCATCACCCTTCCTACTCCCAGAGGCATCCCAGTCCTTGGGAAAAGGAATCAAGTGTTGTTTGTGGTTTCTGAGAAGAGATTCTAACTAATGCTACATCAGACATTATTTATTCATCATGATTTTTTTACACATTTTTGGCAGTGTTATTTGTAATAAATCATCTGTGGAAAATCATTTGAATGTTAACTTAGGCTTCGACTATTCCATGCTAGTTATATGAGTAAGTTTTAATTACAGAAACAAAGTTTCTTTGCCAATAATTAAAAAGCTAGTGCCTGTTTTGGCAAAACCACTGTTCAGTGAATTACTGTAGGACATGTAGTATAAAATCTATTTATTTCTTCACTGAATGTATATTGGGTGCCTACTGCTTGAAAGAAGCTGGGCTGGGGATGCAACATCAGTGAGGAGACGAGAGACAAATCAGATACGGAGCTTCTTTCGGGAAGTTCACAGTCTGATAAAGGGTAGAAATCTCTTGGTGGTAACTAAAATTCTTAAATATAAATTTTTTGTAGAGTGGTCTTTACATAGTTCGAGCTCCATAAATAAAAGTAGATAGCATAACAAGTGTATGGGGACTGGGGTAGGGCTCAGTGGCAGAGCACTTGCCTGGTGTAGTATGGTTTTATAGATTTAGGTGCAGGTTCAGGTTGTAGATTTGGAACAAGGGCTCCAGCCATTAGTGTTACAACGATTTGTGGGTCTTGGAGTGTGATGGAGTGTGTCCATGTGCTTTTCTGCCACCTTTGCATTTCCTCTTGACGTCACCACAGTTAGCTGAGCTTTCAGGTGCCTAAGAATTTAGTCCATCTTCCACTTCTGAAGCAGACACATCAGCTTTCCCTGAATCAAACTCACTAGCCATCCCACCTCCACCTCTGCTCCTCAGGATTGCAAAGACACTGTAGCTGACTTATTCCAGAATAAGACGAGAGCGGGTAGAGTATCATCAGATCACCACACTTGGGCTCTCAGGGGCTTTCTCTCCTGTGGCAGGTGGCATTATGATGAAAAGGTCCAGTAACCAAATACTTGGCTTTCTTCTTATCTTGTGTGTGCTTCGAGCATTCTGAGTGGCCTAAAACCCATTCTTTGATGAAACCAAAATCTTGGCTTAAAGGCTTTTGTAGTTATGGTTATTATCATAATATGGTTATTATCATAGAATCCTAGACAGACTAAATTTTACCAAGGATTTATCATTTAACTTTGTGTAGAGAAGGCCAGCGTGTAGGGTGGTCTCACTCTCTACTACGTCACTCTCGTGAGAACTAACCCACTCTGTGAGACCAGTGTTAATTTATTCGTAAGGGAGGAACCCCCAAGACTCAATTACTTTCTACTAGGCTCCACCTTTTAAAGATGCGCCACCTCCCTGGAGCCCCAGCTTCAGCATAAGAACCCTTCAGGACAAACTACATACATACACACATATATACATGCATATGTGTTCCACAGGTAAAACCTAGCGTGGTATTCGGGGGGGTGTTTTCACCATTTTACCTTTTATTTTGGTAACTTTTTAGTCAAAGAAAAAATACATATTTAAATATATTCAGTATATTAGACCAGAGTTTTTCAGCCTCAGAACTGCCTGCATTTGGAGCTAGATAATTCTGTGTCACAGGGTTTGTCCTCTGCACTGTAGGCTATTTGGTAGCCTCCCTGGTCTCTTCCCACTGGAGTCCAGTAGCAGCACCTCAATTGTGAGAGCCCAGAATGTTTCCAGGCACTGTCTAAATTTGCCCCACTGAAATCTGCTGTTAGAGTGAGACCTGTCAGGTGGCGTTCGCTGTGCTGCATCTGTGCTCAGCCAGCTCTGTGTGCAGGGGCTGTCTCCGTCCCCACTTTCACAGGAGACTGAGACTCAGGTGTGGGCACTGTGTAGCTTTTAGGGTTCACGCCCAGGCATTTAACTCTGGAGTCTGGTCCCTTGGGCTGAGCATGTCCCTTTTTATCAGCTGGTGGCCTTGGGCAGGTCAGGTAACTGACCTAAGCTCTTCCAGCCTCAGTTCCTGTAAGCTGGTAGTGTTAGGAGGCAAACCAGCCAGTGTAAGCAGAGATGCGGACAGGACTGCCAGGTGGCACTGGGAGTGGCACCTCACTGATGACACAGACGTGGAAACAGTACCTCGACTTCCATTCTGGTTTCAACTCATAACTCGTTGAAACGACGATTTCTGAGGGCAGAGATGGAGGCAGGGTGAAGATCACTGTGAGCCAGTGGGTCCTGGGCGAGGGAAGAACGCAGCACAGGGACGCACCCAGCTGGGGATGGCTGTGGCGTCATCCTTCCTCATGGCCACTTGCAGTGCACAGGAATCTGGCCTTCATCTTGTCTGAAGTGCCATCTCTGCGAGAGTCTGAATCATGCCAAGGCACAGGTGGGGAGAAACATTCCTGAGGGAATAAAGGTCACCTTTGAAGCAGGTACAGAATTACCTCAATGTACATGAAGTGGACTCTAATAGGCTGTGTAGACTGTATCAGCATAGACACGTTAAGCAAGGCGAGACAATCATACAGGTGGCAGTGCAGTCTTAGAACGTTTTTTTGGTCAGTTCTTTTTAATATGACATTTTGTTTTGTTTAGGAAATAACATTTTGACCACTCAAATACAAACCTTGTTAGTACCACACGCCAACTGATTGTGTGTGTGTAGGGGGGGGGGTGTCCAAAAAAGATGTATTTTAACCAATCATTTGAACTTCTGCTGAAATGATTCCCTTCTTAGTTCTTACATGTATAGTACCTTTTCATTTTTGCTGTTCCATTAATAGCTAATGGAATCTCTTTTGCAGAGGAAAATGATGATGTTCCAAGTAGAACAGGTATAAAGTATTTTAGTCTCTATTTCTGTATGCACACATGAAAATTATTTATTGACATAAAACATCTTCCCACTTCCTGAGTTATCAGTATACAAAGAAAGTCATTTTTTAAAAATTTTTCCCATTGTATTATGAACAATTAGTAGCATAGATTAACAACTGAATTATTAGAAATGACAGCATGCAATGCTGTCCTTGCAACTATGGAAAATCCAGTTGATATTTTCTTATTAAATGTTTTAAATTACATATCATAAACTAATTTAACCCGTATTTTAAAAGCAGTCTTCATGTTTCAACTTTTTTCACATCCGTTAACTAATTGAAACTGCACATTTATAAGAGAACTTTTGTTAACCTGAATCAAATTTGAAGGAAAAATGACAACCTGGAATAACTTACCATTCAAATGGTAGTAGATTAAATGGGTTGGGGTGAGTCTCAGTTGTTGTAGGAAAAATGAACTTAATCTGAGGATCCTTTTGCTAGAAGCAAAAGAGAGTTCCTCAGCATTTTAAGACAAACTATCACTTGACTTGGACTTAATGCTCTATAAGCCCGGGGGCAGTGCGTCTTCGCTGTGGCAGTGCTTGCCAGTTCCCTTCATCCTGCTCGCCTGCTGTGCTGTGCTGTGGTGAGACCCGGTGCCTGGGGGTGGCTCTGTAGGAGAAAACCAGAGTGGAGGGCAGGCTGGCCCTGTGCGGTTTGGGCAGCTCTTCTTCCCAGAGGCCCCTTCACCCCTGTGGCTTTAAAACAAGCAGGTTCCTCAAGCATTGCCCAAGGAGATACTCTTAACACCGTGGAAGGTGCTTTTTGGACCTGTCAGTTAAGTTCTATTGTAGAATCCAGTTCAGAAGAGGTGTCAGTAAGTCATCTTTAAAAAAAAAAACACTGTCGGTTAATTGCCTTATTTAATGCAGTCAGAATCGATTCTAACTATAAACCCTTAAATAAAACATGAAAACAATGATTAAAAAAAATAAAGAAATCTTGAGACAAATATAATTGTGTGTGCTAGTTAGTTGTAGTTTTTAGGTATCTTTCACTTTTTGTAGAGAAAGGTAAGCACGTGTCTGATGTTTTTGTATCTACAGTGCAGTCCTAGCAGGCGCCAGAAGCCTTGCTGCGAGTGTGCGGCACAGCTCTCTACACATAGTCCTTCAGGCTGTAGGCTGGATTGTTCTCCAGCTGTGTGGGAGAGGGGGGCTCCTGCCTGGGTGGGGAGGGCCAAGCTTCAGGGTTCTTTTTTATATAAGAAGTGCAGAAAATAATGCCAGAAATAAAGAGTAGCATCGCTGAAATGAATCCAATGTAGAGAGCCCCTCCAGGTTCGTGTTTGTTGCCCTCGGAAATCGCCAAGTTTCGGAAGTTGGCTATGATGTTCTTCGTGTACCACACCGTTGGTATCAAACCAGAGACCCCTGCAGACACAAGGCAGACCCCTCCAGCAAAGGCCGCGTGGCTCTTGGTCTCTCTGTCCCTTCCTAAGTGGGTGCATTTCATTCCTACAGTGGAAGTACAGATCCCGAAGGCAGACAGAACACAGGCCAGGACCATGGTGGCCCTGGCGGCCTGCACGTGGGTGGGGAGGGACAGGAGGGAGTGCTTCAGGGTGCAGCTGAACATCCCTGTGCTGTACCACGTGCAGTCCATCCACAGCCCCTGCAGCTGCACGATGGCCGTCACGATGGTGGTGCCCGCGTCCACCTTCACCTTCCAGTTGGGCAGCAGAGTGGCCGTGAGCACTCCAGAGACCCCAGATAGGGCCAGGATGAAAGCCAGGAGCTGGAGGCCCGCCGAGGCCATGATGTTGCTCCTGTGTCTGTCCCCCTGGAGAGCCGATGCTTAGTTCTGATGGTGCTGTGTCAGAATTGGGCAGTGGAGAACCAGAGAACCAGAGCTGGGAAAGAAGACAGGCAGGGTGAGGGGAAGAGACAGTGAACAAGAAGCTTCCCTTTGGAGCAGGAGCCAGGTGTCTGAGTGGCACGGCACCGCATGCCCCGCGCGAGCGCCCACCCCGGTGGACCAGGGGCTGCAGCCAGGAGGGATGCTCGCCGCAGGCCACCAAGGCTGAGGTGCTGCTGAGTGCTGTCATGGCCGTGCTCAGTGCATGCAGGAAGCAAGGAGCTGTCTGCTCCTGGGAACCCAGAGTGTGCTGAAGAAGCCTGTGTGCAGACACGGGCTGTGAGGAAGCCCAGGCACTTCAGATTCCTGCTCTCTGCAGTCACCAGGTCTTGGACGTTGGCTATATGGACTTTTTAAAAGAATGATATAGATAATAAGGAAATAAACGTCTTTAACATGACTTATGAATATATACTAGATAAGTTTTCAGAATTTAAGATGGAAAGGAAAGCAGTGGGGGGTCAGGGTCCCGGCCCAGTGTTCCCTTATTCTGGCTCCCATCCATTGCACAGTCCTTACTGGACTGGTGCTTGCTCTCCTTCAGGTCCCTGGAACCAGAAACCAGATCAGGCAAGCCAGTGTTTTGCTTATGAGAACGTGAGAGCCTTCTAGTTGGGACCATCCATCTGGCTGTACTTACTGTCTTTGAGAGAAATGTAAGGTTCCTGAAATAGTGCAATACTGGCTTTTTATTTATTATTATTTATGTCTTTAAGAATTAATTTTGAATAATATGCTACAGGGGCTCTGTTATGATTCACAGATACTTCACCAAAGATAGCCTGGGTTTTTGAATCCAAACAGCCCAGATCACTTCTGAACCTCAGTATCCTCTTCTGGAAAATGGGGAGAATCCTAGTACCTATGTCAAAGGATTAAATACATTGATAGATTTTAAGGGTTTAGAATAGTAGAATCACAGAAAGTACTCAATGGTTTATAATTGACCTTAGTGTTTTTATTCACTTTATATGATGTGACCATTAATGTTTAAAAACATTTGGATCTTTTTGCTTTTTCCTCTAACCTTCCTTAGCTGATTTAACTTATTTTTGTAGAATCTTGGAACAGAAAGAAACCTCATCTGTAATCTTGAGCATCATTATTTGATGCCGCTGGGGTGTTCAGCCAGAAAGCCCCCAGGCCGTGCGGTCTTCCCCACCTGGTGCCTCCCCTGCCCCTCATCCCGCACCTCTCCTCTCCTTTACCACAGGACGTTCTTCTGTGAAACTCCTTTTGTGGGGTTCCCCACGGAAAGTGGGAAAATGCCATATCTGGGGACAAAAACCATCATTAACTGTCTCACCGTTCCCTTTCCCACTAGGACAGAAACAGAAGGACGCCATAGGGTCCTAAAGGGACAAGTGGTCCCGCCTCACGTGACTCACCAGGAAGCCTGGGTCTGGCTGTGAGGTGTCTGAAGTCAGTGCTAGGCCCCACCCCCGTGAGAGCCCCGACTTTCTGTGATTATAAACATCAGTTCTCTAAGATGTTAAGTCGGCCTGGATTGAGTCGTTCTATTTTTGTACATAATCTTGAAATACAAATCCTGTAATTTTAGAAGAGGATTTCAGTTGGATTGTAAATCCTGAAGTCAGACTTATCTCTAAATATGTGTTTAGGATTTGCCTGCTATTAGGCATTTCATTTTTTTTTCTGTTTTCCAAATTTCTTTCCTTAACTGAGACCAAAATAGAATAAAAGTTAACATTCTAGAGAAAAACTAAGCACATATATGCAGTTTTATAATAACTGTTTTCAAGTTTGGATTTTAGCATTTCAGAGCCTGGCTAACTTGCTAAATTACTGCTTTCCCAGACCATGTTCAGCCTGGGGATTCTCCAGTAGTGAAATGGCGAGGAGGGTCCCTGAGATCTGCTTACTTGCTGCTTCCATTCTTGGGTCAGACAACCTTTACACATTGATCAATCTGTGCTGAGCTAACCAGCTAGAACCAAACCGTGACCAAAATGAAGGTCACTATTCTGTTCCTTGTATGCCCAGTTACCGGCATTTAAACTGTATTGCTGAGATTTTTTTCGCCTCTCTTTGGCTTTAAGCATAAAAGGGTTCGTGGCCTGTGCTCCCAAATCTGTCCTGTAGAGAATAAAGACATACTTTGTTGCAGTGGCTGTGGTAGCAAAATACTGTGGCTATAATCACAAGCAAAAGGGCGGCATGTGCAAACTTAGTCTACAGAGAACACTGATCACACACAGACACAGCCTACGTATATTCGGTTCGTGACCTGTTCATTACAAGAAAGTTTCTAATAGGTTTCATAAAAATGGAAAGTTTTCCAGCAACATTTATTCATATTAAAAATAATACTTAAAAAACAGATTTATAGCTTGTAATTCAAATTAAATACCTGACAGTCTCTGAACATTCTAGAAACTTCTCATTTTCCATACCTTTTGTTGGTAGCCTTCAGGGGTTTAACTCCCCTCTGCCAGTTGCCTTCAAATTAGCTCTAGGCAGGTCTGAGGAAGAGAAACCACATATGTGAGACTTGTTTCTGCGAGTGAGTATTTTTCGTAAAGCTCCAAGTTAACTTGAAAATAGCAAATAAAGAACCACATGGAAATCAGAGAGTTCATGTGAAATGTGCTGATGTTGCTGGAAGATAAATACCAGGTTCTCCATCTCATTTTTTGGACTGTGGGAGAATTAAGAAAGGAGAGGCGGGGAAGGGAGGGAGTTATTTCAACACTATTTGTCAGAACCTGAAAGCTAAAATGCTTTTGTGTTGCTGCATACAGAAGAGGAATTATTTGGGTACCCACCAAAAAAAGGACCTTTTTCTTTTAATATTATGTGGTAGTCACATAGTTATAATTTATTTTGGAATTTTTGTCTGTGTTGGAAAAACAGTTTATTATTTTATGTCCTCAGAAATTAAAGTATTTAATGGAGTATTTTTAGCTGGATTGTGCTTTGCAGATGGTAGTTGAGACTGCCATATTATCTGCTGCTTATTGTCAGAAACAAAGATTCACAAAACTGCTAACTTTCAGAATGACACTCAGAAGAAAGTTTAAAAAAAAATTTAATAAAAGAAAAAAAACAGCAACAGCTGTTGGCTGCAGTCTGATCAGGTGTGTTTGTTTTCTGCAGTGCCTCATTTTCTTTAATTCCCTCCCCTAAGAAAGGCTACAGGAGTGTCTGTAAGTTAGAGACTTGGGAAAGTTTTGTGATGAAACATATCAAGTAAAACCATGGAAGAGTTGAGGCTCTGAACTGTGAATGTCTAAATCAACATATTTTACTGCTATCCTTTTGCATTCTTAGTAATTTCAATTCTACAAGGTAGAAATTTATAGCCATTATAAGAAAGAAGATATTTTTTATGTTAGACATAAAAATAACAAACAACAGGCCGGGTTGTAGCTCAGTGGTAGAATCCTGGCCTCACATGCATGAGGCACTGAGTTCGATCCCTGGCAACAAATAAAAATAAGCAAATAAAATAAAGGTATTGTTCCATCAACAACTAAAAAAATATTTTTAAAAATAAGTAAAAAATAACAAGACACATTTTCAGTATCTAGATTTTTCCAGATTTTTTGTTTGTTTTTGTTTTAATCTTTTCTCAAATGGGCATTTGGCAAGATACTCCTTTCCTCTCAGAAATCTAGTGACTGTGGATTTGGCTTCTAGCCACAGTGTTGTTTTAATATGTAGACTTTCTTATTTTGTTTCCTGGAAATGTGTGAACAGTTCTGAGTGTGAGCACCGGGTGAAGGGGGGCTGATTACCAGCACTAACGGTCACGGCACTGCTGTTCCTGCCGTGGCAGGAGAGCCCCACCAGGCCCCCCGGAGCCCTGGGCTGACTGTCACTGATGGCAAGCCCCGGGCTGGCCTCCCAGCCTGAGCCAGAGGAGGACGCTCCAGCGTGGAGGCGTGTGTGGAAACATGAGGCAGCGGTACTGGGGTCTGCTGCTGACGTGGACACGAAGTGGAATTCGATCTTTAAGTCCAGAGGCTTCTCTAGGTAAATCTTTTGGCCCCGTAAGTCTCTGGCCTGACCCTCTCCCTTGATTCCCAAGTCGCACTTCCATCTGCCGATCCACTTCACTGATAGACACTGCAGACCTCTTGTGGCACAAAACTGAACTACCGGTCTCCAACCCTGCTCGGTCTGCCATCTCCCTGCATCTGTTAATGCTACATCCTTCCTCCACTCGGCAAGCCCCACGTCTTGAAGTCATCCTTGATTTCATATGCAGCATCTACTCAGTAGTCATTCAGTCAACAAACTGTTTTGTTTCTAATTTAAAATTCAAGAGTCCTTCTGCCTCTGGTCCCCTTTATCACTCTACTGTGGCTTAGGACTGGGCCCCTCTGCAAAAAGTTAGGTGTGATGGCACACACCCGTCATCCCAGCAGCTCAGGAGACTGAGGCAGGAGGATCACAAATTGAGGCCAGCCTGGACAACTTAGCAGGCCCTGTCTCAAAACCAAAGGAGCTGGGGCTATAGCTCAGTGGTGGATCCTCTGTGTTCAGTCACCAGTACCAGGGGCCAGGGAGCTCCACTCAGGACCCCTGCACTGTAAAGCTCCCAGGGCAAGGCCTCCTGTCTGTCCTGTCTATCGCCAGGTCTCCTACGCCAGGAGCAGGGCCTCGAATCAAGTAGGGGTTTGAAAAAATTCAGGAGCTGCTTTGAATTATCAGTAATTAGACTGTGGGTTACTCTTGAATGATTTAAAATATAATTTTATCCTTTCTGAAGAAGATTAGAATTTTAAGTAATTTTGCAAGTCTTTATTTTGCTTTGGCTGATAATAATACCTGTCTTTTATGAACTACTACCTAGATCCTGGGTGCTGTTTAAGACACTCTAGTATTTAGTTCTCAGACAAACCTTTGAGGTAAAAGGAATCTGTATTTCACAGATAAGAAAACCAGTATACAGAGAAGTAATTGACAGAGGCCCCAAAATGATAAGTTGCAGGAATGAGATTGAGGCCCAGAATAGTGTGAGCAGAGCACTGCCCATCTCCTTTGAGGACAGCACATGTCCAGCTCTCATTTGCTGACCATTTCTTTCTAGGGCAGTCTTTGCAGGTCATGGAGATACATTAACTCTGAAATCGCTTCACATAAAATGCTTGTTCTCACCCGTGAGTCAGGCAGTCCATCTGTTTGCTTCTTTACAATGTTTTCATTTCTGTTTCTATTTAAAAAAAATTGTATGCAATCCCCGTAATGTGTTGCCTAGTGATGCTAACCTGGGTCTTCAGACTGGCTTTTCTTTTTGAAAGCATCAGTCATTATCTGAGCACTTTATGAAAATAATGCTACGCCTCTGTGCAGAACCTAACAGTTTATTTTCATTTCCCTTTCACCACCTATCGCCTGATCCCAGTAGCAGCCTGTGAGAGGGTGACAAGGGTGTTATCTCTCAGAAGAGAAGCCTAAGGGTCCCCGAGGAAAAGAGAGACATTTGGCTGCCATTTCTTCTAATGAGGACTTTGAATGCCACTAGAAACTGGAAGAGTTAGCTCTGGTGGGTCTGGTGGTTATGCAAGCACTTTGATGAGGTATGGAGAGTGTGTTTAAGAGGCCCAGGTTGGAGGCAAGGACTCTGG
This sequence comes from Callospermophilus lateralis, assembly GCF_048772815.1. NCBI lineage: Eukaryota > Metazoa > Chordata > Mammalia > Rodentia > Sciuridae > Callospermophilus > Callospermophilus lateralis. The sequence continues at coordinate 12,558,186 of NC_135310.1, forward strand.
GAGCTCTTGTAGTGGAAGAAAGGACATGGAAGTCAGTGGCAGTAGAACTACTGAACAGGTTGCTCATAAGCTCAGGAAATACAGTTGAGTATGCATGATACAGTCAAGGTCATCTTCGGCCTGTTGAAACACATGTCATCATCTTTGTTTCCAGGCTATATGACATTCTACATTTTTGAAACAAAATTATCGAAGGGCCATTCTCAGCTATGGAGGGGCTGGGGACGGGCTGGCAATAGGCTGGCTTTGGGGATGTCCCTGGGCTGCCAGAGCTTGGTGAATGGAATTGACCGTGACTCTTTCCCCAGAGGCAGTATTGGTCCACTAGGGGCAGCTGAGGTGTCCTGGGTCGGCGGCCCTCTGTCCCACATGCTCATCTTCTAGGCCTGGGGTTCCCCTTGATCTGGGATGGCACCCCCTTGTGTGTTTTTCCAGTTCTGCCCACTTAATTCTCAGGAAAAGTTGGGTTCTACATTTTTAAAAAATAGCATTTCTTCTTCTTAGCTTTCTATGCAATGTTGAAAATAATTCAAAGATAAGCTACTTACCTATTCTAGTCTCACAAATTTAATGTAATTGATTTGATCTTGAAATGATGGTTTTCTTCTGACCAATCTTAGGAAATAAACAGCATCGGCTCTGAACATATCAGTCTGCCATTTTCTTCCATCTTTATGGCCATTTTAGTTTTAAAATAATGTTATAGACTGATCTGAAAACTTCACTAACTTTTAAAATTGGTAGTTTGTGGCTTCACTGTCAGTAGTGAGGACTTTGCTGTAAATGAAGAGGAATGTACCTCGGCGTGTTGGTGTTGATTCCTTGAGGTCGTCCTGCTGCTGTGGATTTTCCTAGCAGAGCAGGTGTGTGCATCTGTCTACAGCTGCATTTTCGTTTGCTCTGTTATTTGTCATTTTTACATTTGTGACTCGTTTTTCTGTCTTCCTGAGGAAGAATCTTGAGAATTCATGTTCTATGTCTTCATTACCTCATGTTAGAATATTGTCCATGCATTTTATGGTGAAGCTGCATAGTCTCAAAATGGCGTGGATATGCATTTTTTGTGCTCTTCCCATAGCATATTTCCTTTGAACATTATTTGAGGAGCTGGTTGTTTCTAACCATCCTCATCGGGTATCTGAGACTGGGCTGAGGTGCCCGTCCATGCTGGTACCGCTGCTCCCTGGCCTCTTCCTCCCCCCACTTCCGACTGCCCCCTTAGGGCCTGCTGTCTTCTCCCCAGCATCTCAGCCCTGACCCCACTGCAGGGTCTTCAGGTGAGTTCATGTGGACTTTGGATTTTACCAAATTCGAGAATTAATTATTCTGAATCATTTCTCTTATTTTTTATAACTCTGGGAATACCAAAGGAGGCAATGAGCTCCCTCCCCACCAGAATTCTATGAGTTCAGCCAGTGAGATAAATATGTAAAAGATGGGATCCAATTTACCTTAAAACACACAAAACAAACCAAAAAGAAAAAAGGAAAGAAAACCCAGAATGTTTTACATGTTAGAAATAGGAAGAGCAGGGGACAGCATTAACCCATGTGAAAGTCTGGGGGTGTAGCTCAGTGGGGAGCACTTGCCTAGCATGTGTAAGGTGTGGAGTTCAACCCAGCATTGCAAAAAAAAAAAAATATATGGAAAACATGTGAAGAAGAAAAGCTTCAACAGAAGAGGAGTTGGTCTGGCTGCCTGTAGCACACCCCTGAGAGAACTCGGTGCGCAGCCCTAGGGGTACACAGGGCCATTACAGCTGTCAGCTCCAGTGCCCTTGCTCTGATTCCACAGCAGTGTGTAACCGTAATAACCACAGAGCTTGCAGTTATGGGGAGTTTGACAGGAAGGATGTACTGGCTAGGCACCTCGAGGTGGTCTGTTAGCGTTTTTGGTTCATTTTGAATTCATATATTGACATCCATATTGTCAATACTAATGTTAATAGCAGCAGCATTTCTTAATCTTTTGTGAGTTTATTCACATTGAAACCATCTTCAAGGACTGATCAGTCCTGAGGTGCTGGAGTTTTTCTGGATCTGCAGAGCTGGGGCCAGACCTAGGTGCTTGTCCACTGTGTCCTGCAGGGAGCCCCAAGGGGAGACAAGCAGTTCCTGCCGTACCTGCTGACCACAGTGGGAGCACATGCCAGGACAGCTAACTCAGGGCCTCCAGTGCCTTGGTCACCAAGGTCAGGCCTATGAGAAAAGTCTTGGCTTTAGGAAGGTGTTTCCACATGGCCATCCAGGAACTCCAGGGTAAATAGAACTGAAATTCTAGACTCGTTAGTTTTTATTCTTCTCTGCATTCTTTAGGATGAAGTGTTCATCTCCATGAATTTTCACATCTCTTGGACAGAGGCGCTGATATGTTACTAGGACTGCAGGGATAAGTTACATACATTTACATACAGAATTCACACTCTAGAAGTTTCCACCGTCCTCCCCCTAGGCAATTCTTGATGTTGTCATTGTGGTCTAACCTACTGCCCTTCTCCAGGCCTGGTCCTTCCCAGCCTCTCATGCTCTGAGAGGAAATACTATGTTACTGTTGAAATCTGTTCTTTTTAATGGTTGCAAAGATCTATAGGAGGAAAAAAAGTGTGGGGTGGTCTACAGAAATTAATCTTGTTACAGTAACACAAATTATAAACTTAAAGAAAGCTGTTCCGATACTGACAGTCAATCTTTGTTGAATATGTTGGTTTGAAATACCTGGACTGCTATTAAAGTTTTAAGGTTTTATAATTGAAATTCTGTCCTTACTTTGGGTTTGGGACAAGGACCATAGGGAGTGTTGAATGGAGGCCCTTTTCCAGACAGTGGACTGTGTGTGTTCATGCGGCGTAATTGAGCTCTTGGGCACGTCATCATCAGGAGTCAGAATGCACATTATCCCTTATATATCACTGATTAGGGATCTGAGTTGTAATATCCAAGATTTGAGGTTTAACAGCTTCTTGACCCTTGTCCCTCTTGAATGCAAAGTAGCTGCTCTGAGCTGATAACCAATCATGCCTTAGGTACGCTGGCCCGGAAAAGAGGCATGTGCTTCAGGCTGTTATGGCCATGGCTGCTGACACTGAGAAACTGCCTGGTACAGCGTTGGCATTGTGATGGTTAGAGAGGCAAATAGAGAAATCCATTATAAGTCCCTTAGATTTGAAATGTTACTAGGTCATTTTGTTTTGCAGAGAGACTGTGGAAAGAAGTTGGCCACAGTAAGCTAGAATATGTTAAGTGCATCTAGTGCCTTTATTGTGATTTCATTTTTATAGAACTCAAGGAAGAAAAAATAATGGTGTAATTTTAAATAAGCATTCAATTATAAGTAAAAAGCATTTTTGTATCTGTTACCATAGTTACACAGCAGCCTTCCTGTGTTTGTGGAGAAAATGGCCTCTGTCATACGGATTATTCCAACAAGTCTCTTTGGGAAAGGGATAGAGAAGAGGGTGTATAGGAGAGGTCCTCCCACACTAGAAGCAGCAGGCATTACTGACCACGTTATTTTTGCCTCTGAGTTTTATAGAGGCCCCCACTAAGTAGTGCTGCATTTGAAAGTGGAGGTTTTCTTTTAGCTGCAATATAAATGTTAGCTAACCTCACTGAGTGTCAGAATTGTATTCAAACTTTGGAAATCTGCTGCCATTTACATGGGTGCTGCTATATTTCTGCAGGATCTTAAAATATTTAAGTAAAGCAAACACTAGACGTTTCCTGTATTTGCAAACACCAACTGTGTCTCAAAAGAATGAAATTAGTCAAATAACGGATGAAACCGAATTTTTAATTCAAAGAAGCCAGAAGTGACAGTTTCTGTGCAGGAAGGAACGGGAGGGAGCATGCTCCAACCCCAGATCTGCGCCTTTGCTCCTAGAGTCTTAGAATCAGGCAAACTTATCCTGAGTTTTAATTCTTTGATAGTTTGGGGTTGGGTAGGGGTTAAATATTATCTTAGGCTATATTTTGCTGAAAGATGTTTTTCTCTGGAGACCAGCAGGTTGTTGGATCATTCCTGGTGAATGCACAGCTGCTGGAATCGACTGTGTAATTTGAGAGAATTGGATGGATGGGTTTGGGGAAATGAGTCATAAAGGTTGGCAGAATGAGAGATAGGGATGGGGTGCCAGGGAGCTCAGATGGTGACAGGAAAGGAGGAGTGGTGGTCACAGAATGACAAGGCAGGAGAAATCTAGAGAATATCATAGAACCTTCTCAGATATCCCCAATTAACAAGAAAGGTGAGGACAGGCATTTCAGAGTATGTGGAATCCAGTGTTTAACATGTAGTTTGCATGGGGTTCCTTGGGCTGATCCTCCCACTGCGCCCCATTTGTTGACCGTCCCTTTCCTTCCACAGAAGTGCTCGAAGAGGGAGCCATCTTCTCTGCTGACGGCAGCATTCTTCTCCCTTGAGCCCCTAACTCACCTTCTCAGTCTCTCTCCCCTCTGACTGCCATGCTCAGTGTTTTTTCTTCAAGTCTAAGGAAAGTGCTGGCCTTCTAGAGCCCTACAGAAGTACTTGTTGCTAACTTAACCTGGTGAAGCAAAGCAGAGAGCACAATTAGAAAAACCTGGAAAATTTAGGAACATTTAGCGTTGTATTTAGCCATTACTCATAACTAGTGACCACCATGAAATCTTCACTAAAATGGTCTGAAGCTGGCAGACATCTGGGGAAGGCATTTTTGGTGTGTAAAGCCTCTCTGTTGGTGGTTCTCAGGAGGCAGTGGCCCTAGAAGGCTGGGCTGTCCTTAGACCTGAAGAAAACATGCTGAGCACGTCTTAGCATGTTCATTTTGTTTTCTTGTCCACCATGTATCACATCAGATATCCCAAATTAAGAAGAAAGGTGAGGACAGGTATTTCAGAGTTTGTGGAGTCCAGTGTTTAACATGTACTTTGCATGGTGTATCACACCATAGGCCATGATGTTTCCTCCACCCTGAAGCCAAAGCAGAACAGCACTTGCGCCGTGTTCCAGCCTTTTTCTAGGGAGACTCTCAGGAGAAAATGCCCTCTGAGGGGTTCAGAAAACAGCAGCACAGCTCACACTGCCCACACTGCTCTCTCTCGGCTTTCGGAGGGCCTGCGGGTGCTCAGAGTGCAGTTTCAATTCCTGGAGCCAGGTCCCGTGGTGGGCTGCGGAGAGACTTCCCATTTCTAGGGTCACAGTCTCTGTCAGGCTGTGCACCTCGAGAGCTGTTTCGATTTCATTTCCCTTTGTCTCTGCTTTCAGTGTTTTTCCTTTGTTGTGTTTAATGTATCCCCGGGGCCACTGAGCCCATTTTTGGACTAAGGCTGGGTATAAATCTCTTAAAAGATATGCCTGAAAAGTTTTATTTTCTGATAATTAAAGAATCTCAACAGCTGGGAGCAGCCTAAACAATCTCAGTGACATTTTTTGGAAGTTTCCATTTTCAGTTTCAGTCCTGGGGCATGTAAAGTTCCCACCAGAAAGTTAGGTGGCTGTGCAGACTGTGTGCCTGAATTCTGTCCACCTGATTAATCATGTCCATACCCATAGTAGATGGTGTCCTGACTGTTTCCCTCTCCAGGAGTTTGGTGCTAATAGTCTTTGGGGACCATCTGCCTTCACTGTTTTGAGGCTCTGACTTATAGTGAGAACTGCTGCTGTAGCTTATTTTTTATTCATTCAAAGCCAACTAAAATATCCTAATGGTAGCTGTTATTTGCCTGTCTTTAATGATGATTGGAATGGACTGTAAAGGCTAAGTGGTCATCAGGCACAGATCTAGGGGATGTATTATGGAATAGATGGAGCCAACTGGGACTTGAGTCCTCTCAAATGGAACACAGCTTCTTATGTGGCCAGAGAAGAGGAGTGTGGAAAGGTGTGTCTGTGAAACGGTGTTTTCAGCCTCCCACACTCGGGGATTTAAAGATGAATTGCTCAGTTGTGCTTTGCCACACGTGCCACACAGTGACACATGCTTGTTTACTATCAAGGTGGACGTGGGAGTGGTGCACTTCACGCCCCTGATACGGCCCAAGATAGAGCAGCCATTCAAGCTGGTGGAGAAGGTCGTTCAGAGTGCATTTCAGTTCCGGAGGAAGTACTGCCACCACGGCCTGGGGTAAGCGTGCCCCTCCTCTCTGGCCTTAAAATCCCTAAAGTTCCATGACTCCTTCTCTGTCATTTGCTGTCATTGTCATCCTGCGATGAGCAAAACGTGGCTGCCTTGGTTTGCCTCAGAGGCCACTCGCAGGCCTGGCACGGTTGCAGGCCTGATGCTGACCCAGTCCCGGGGAGGTGATGGGTTCTAGGGTGGCCAGAGACAGACCATGGCTTTACCACGCTTTTTGTACCACGTTGCCATCTCCCTTCTTGAAGGACACATGACAACTAGGAAGCAGATGTAACTTCTGAGCAGCCAAAACGAAGTGACAGGCTCCTTCCCGTAAGCACACTTGGCCCTGCTCTGCTCGCTACTCCACACAGGAAACAGACACTGGGCCCTAGTTCAGAGCCCGCATACCTCAGTGGACCTGCAGTGACCACAATGATATCCTGTATCCTGAGGATCACTTATAGTCTAAGAAGACCGAGAAATGTATTTTATAGATTTCCATCTAATGGGCAGCATTTAGCTGTTGAAAGGGACTCGGCTTTAGAGGCACACATTTCTCACTTCCAGGACCTCCTGGCATAGCTCTCTCTGGTCATGTGAAATGACTTCAGGCTCTGCTAGGCAGAATTCCACAAAACCTCTTTTCTGGTGGCAATTTTAACTATTGGCCTGCTGTTTGCTGATCCAGGTGGAACTCACAGCTGTACCTGACCACCCTGATTCATAGCCAGGAAGCATCACAAAGTATATCCTGTTTTTTAGAAATCCTTGAGTTGGTCTGAACTTCAAGCTGGCCCTACCGTCACCAAGGCAACCCCCAGCTAAGTGACAGGCCCCGTTCATTTCTGCACACAGTCCTGTCTATGGGTGTGGACAAATATTGTGATCCGCTTTGGTGTGTTGGTGTCCTTCAGTCACACCACATCACACAGTGGTCCCAGATGTTAGAGCATCATCAGACCCTCCTGCCATGAAGCTGGACTTTGAGGTCACCTCACCTGAAAGTGTGGGGGCCTGCAGCTCCTGTTGAGGCCACTAAGCCTTCACTAACCTCAACACCTCCCAAGCCATTCGGGTGAGCTCTGTGGACTGAGGTCTGAGAGAAGAAAACAAGGCCAGGCACACCTCTTCCCAGTGTCCCAAGCAGTTGTTTGATTCTTTTAAAATAATGACTTCATTTGGTTAAATGCAATTTAAAGTACTCTGAAATGCTGTAAAGATGCTTCAAAAATATCTTAAAGAGGGGAAGTGCTGTTTTCCCATCAACTGTGTTCTAGCTTTACAAAACAGTCACTCTTGGGGGTGAAGGAAATTCAAATTATAGAGAATCAAAACTGAATCGTTGGTACCTAGGAATACAGAAGATTTTCATCAAAATTTGAGGCAAATCAGAACATACTTCTCCAAGATGCAGCTGAACAGATATGATGTATAGCAAGCTAGCTTTGGAAACTTTTTTATTTTGGATACACCTGCTTTCCAAAGCAGGGTGCATCTACCTCTGCTCTGTCATTCCCTCGAGGTGGCAATTGCCAGGAACCCTGTCATTTTTAAGAGTAGGAGATGTGATGATTCCCAGAATTTAAGTAAAATCCTGCTTTTTCCCCTTCCCCCAGAATGCTGTTCCCTGCAGCTCAACGCCTGGAGAGCACAGGAAGGTTGTTGCAGTTGGCAGACGTGGACCCCACTCTTCGTCCCACCCAGCTCTCGGTTTTGCACTTTAAGAACCTCTGTGACATATACAGAAAAATGTGTGACGAAGACCCACAGCTCTTTGCTTATAATTTCCGAGAAGAACTCAAGCAAAGTAGAAGCAAAAATCAGACAAAAGATAGTGACAGGGAGAGCTGTGGACTCTAGGAGGCTCGCAGCCAACAGGTGGGCTTCTCAGTCCTTGTCCGTCTTCACAGAACGACAGTAAAATACCAGTGGTCAGATGACATGTTCCTTTTACTGTACAACTTGGTAAAGAAAATAAATATCAAGATACAGTACCAGCTTTCTTTTAATATATACTGCATAGATATGACATGTTTAGTATAAACAGCATCTATTACAACCTTACAAAAAATGAAGTCTCTGCACATTGTGCCCCTAAACCACATTAAAATAACTTAAATTTGCTTTAAATAAAGCAAAAACTAACAGCTCAAAGAAAATGCCCAGAAGCTTCTGGGGGAAAAAAGGACCCCTTTAAAGCTATTAATCACAACTTCCCCAACCTTACTTTTTCCACATAACTTAAAATAAAATTTCATTCTAATTACTTTAAGGATTCTAAATCATTTTGATACCTGCTCAAAAAGGGATATAAACTAATTTACAGATTCTGACCAGTTTAATCTGGTTTTCTGGTCCACAATAAATTAAAATAACTTAAATCTTTACAATGTTTTTGTGGGAAAATATATACTGCACAAAACCCAGTAATGGTCTTTCTGCAGTTTCCACTTCACCAATTTTAAAAGTCAAGGATCAGTGTCATCCGCGTCTGGATCGAGCTGCACTATGATTTTCCATGACTCTCTGTTTCGTAAAAGCACTCCTCGTTGACAACCGAAGTTAAGCTCTGGACACTGAATTCCCGCTCTAGAACTGAATTTAGATCAATGTTGGCGTTTTCGGGTTGACTATCAAGGGACTGGTGACGAGTCTGCGCCTTGAGCAGAGTCCCTCTGTCCCTCTTGGTGCTGTTTGCTTTTCGTTTAATGGGGCAGAAGTGGGCCCGGACCAGCTTGGGCTGCTCCCCTCCCTTCTGGCCCTCGTCAGCCCTGCTGCCTGGCTGTTGGTCAGCTGGGAGTGGGTCAGGGTCCTCAGAGATTCTTAGTCTTTGGAACCGAATTTCGATGTCCTTGGTAGGGCTACCCTGGTTCAGTGTCGGGTGGCAGTCCTCATCTTCGTCGCTCAGAATATCGCTCTCTTTGATGAGACTGTCTGGAAACTCTGCTGGGCCAACGTGGGGGTCCCTCCCGGGAGCCGCGCTCTTGCAGTCCTGCCTGCTCTCAGCCACAGGGCAGCCACTGCTCTGGGTGCCGCTGCTCAAGCTGCACTCATCCGAGTCCAGAGAGTGGCCCTTGCTGGACTCACTGGGCCAGTCACTGCTGGCAGAGGTCCTGAGGACTTTCAAAGACCTGGACGAGGCTGCAACGAGAAAAGAACATTGCTCTCCCTTTGTGACCCAAGGAGATTACATAGTGGGCAGTTTCTGATTCGTAAAGTATGAGATTTAACATCTTAATTATGTAAGATTTTATTCTATCATTTGAAATCTATTACCTGGTATTTTAGACAGAAATATGTAAATACTGCAAGCATAGAAATTTTTTATTTATGTTCATTTGAAATTGTAAGTTCAGGGAAGTAAGCATTTTTTGATTATTATTTTATATAAATAATGAAGCTCTAGTAAACTACCTATAGAGCCTAGAACTCTTGTTTTGCCCACAAGTAAATTGAAAGTTAATCACTAATAAAATCTAGGTTCCGTTCTTTGTAATCTGATAATCAAGATTATACCATCTTTCTCTGCATATCTTCTTGTTTATTTTCCTTGCTCAATTAAAAGCAGAAATATATTCTTTATCTTTCATAAGAACGCTGTCTGGAATTTCTAAGCAACTTTCAGAGAGTCTGCATTCTGCATGTTGAGCCCTGTGTGTGTTTCATTCTGTTCTCTTGGGTTGATGGGGAAAGGAACTTGCAGTTGAAGTGTTTCCAGACATTAGCTGCATATTATTTTTTGGTGGCCAGGGTTTATTTTGACATTAAACACATAATCTGAAGAGGTCAAACTATAGCTGAAAAAGATGTTTTTAGTTTTACAAACTGTGGTAACAAGAACAAAAGGTGAAACAGCAAGACAGAAGGTTCTGAAGACCAATGCTAAAATTTTGCAAACAAAGTTGAAGAGCAGAACCTAGAGTGATCACCTGCTGGCTTATTAACTGGGTAGAATAAAAGATTAGGTTTCTTGATCTTAATTGTTAAGCACTAGGCCTAGATGCCTGGTGCCGTTGTGAACCTGGGGATGCACAGTGAGCAGAACAGATGGTGAATCAGGACCTGGGAGAGTGGACTTTGGGCTGGAGGCGGATGCCTTCCTCAGAGGCTGGCTGGAGCAGGAGCTAGGGTGGGTCCCTTGGAAACGAAGCTTCCCCTGAGCACGGACAGTGTTCCCCAGAGATGGGTGACAAGAGCACACCCCATCCCACCACGTCGTGGATAAACAGAGCTGGCCAAGTGCTCACCTAATTTGGCTGAAACTGGAACACGGTTCTTCAGTGGGACCAGGCGATCCTTGCACGCCTTCTCCAGAGGTAGCTCACACTTGATGTGGCGCCTGAAGTTTTCCCGCAGAATAGAGCGGATCACCTTCACGATGCTGGTTTTGCTCTCGCTGTCACTGTGGGAGTGAGGGTAAGCAATGGTCTACAGGGTCCTCTGCCTTTACCCTGGCCCTCGATGCTCCTCTGGGCACTGCCTTTGCCAGCCATGCCCTCCAGCATCCGGGCTTAGCCATCTTCTCTGCCTGGCTGTCCCCACTTACAAAAGAAGGCGAGAGGCAGTCTCCCTGAGGGTTAGGTGTGTATACTTGATCAATGTATCCCTCCACTGGGCCTTCAGTGGCTGTTTTTTGGGGGTGGATGTGAGCCAAAACTCAGATGGGCACTAAAACTCGGCTTTCTAGGGGTCAGTTCTGTCATTTTCACTGGTTTAAATTTTTGGAAGTCAGAATACCTGCAACACAGCTGAAAGATGGTTTCTGGCCGTCCTTCTATTTCTGACTTTGTATGGATCAGCTCCCATAAGGAATTATTTTCTGTCCCTGCGTAAAAAGAAATGGAAACAAGAGTCTATGACTTTGCCATGTGCCACGATTGAGAACCCTTGTGAAGCTTAACACTCAAGATTAAAAAGTCAAACAGTCCCAGTGCTGACTCATGGTTTTCTTCCTGGCTCGGGCTGTGTGTGATTTTGATATGCTTATTGCTTACAGTTTGTATTTCCTGCTGAAGTTTTCCAGCTATCTGTCTGATCCTGCCTTTCCAGTGCTCCAGGAAAAAATGTTTTAACATGTGTCCTCCTCTTGCCTGCTCTTTGGCCTTTCGAAGAAAGTGCTCGGGCCCTTGAGGGAACAGTCCCGTCCTGGGGAAACCTAGTGCCTCTGACAGACTAGAGAACCAGCATATCACTGCACACCCCAGCCTGTCGCCCTCTGTCACCTGACTCACTGCCAGCAATTCATGGTTATTCCGGAAGGGTCTGTGACCATTTTCCAGAGCCAAAGACTTTTTAAATTTTAGGGTATCAAGAATGTTAGGCTAAAGCCAGGCACAATGGCGCACACCTATAATCCCAGCAGTTTGGGAGGCTGAGGCAGGAGGATTGTGAGTTCAGTGCCAGCCTCGGTAACAGTGAGGTGCTAAGCAACTCAGTAGGACCCTGTCTCTAAATAAAGCACAAAATAGGGCTGGGGATGTGGCTCAGTGGTTGAGTGCCCCTGAGTTCAATCCCCAGTACCCACCCCCCCAAAAAAAAGAATGCTAGGCTAAAAAGAGAAACACTGAAAACTTGATTATGAAAATAAAGTGATGAAAGGGGCCATCTGTCAGAGGAAACCATCCGTTGGCAAAGGTTTGTCAATAAATAGCAAAACAACCTCTTGTCCTTGTTTTCCTTCCCTATAAAACAAGACACACCACTGGGGTGCAGCTCAGTGGCAGGGTGCTTGCCTAGCCCGCCTAAGGCCTAGGGTTCAATCCCCAGTACCACGAAAAAGAAGGGAGGCAGAAGTGTACCCCCACGTGCTGATGGCCTGTCTGCCAGCCTGCGGTGCCACTGGGAAGTGGGGGACCTTTACAAGTGGGGCTCCGTGGGAGGAAGTCAGGGCACTGGACCTCAGTCCCCTCCCTCCTCCTGCTTCCTGCCTGCCACGAGGTGAGGCCTCCTCCCACCATGAGTGCTGTGCCCACGCCACCTAGAACAGATGCCTCTGAAATGAGCAAAAATGAGTCTGTCCTCCTGATGGCTGGCGCTCGGCTGCTTTTGTCACAGAAGCAGAGCGGACATGCCCCTGCCTGCTACTGCTTCCTTCCGCAGTTCACTGCCTGGCGCTGCACTGCACAACAGTTACCTGCCGAGTTCCCCAGCCTCACTTGAAGGGCCGATATGGGAATCAACCAGCGGAATTTGAACGGGTCCAAGTCAGCGGAGTTGTGCGCAGGCCGGGAATTCGAGGGCTGCAACAAAAAGCCCACAGGAAAGAGGGTTAAGGAGCTCTCCCGGGGAGCAGGTGTGCACAGTCCCTCTGTACAGACAGGCTGTGTGCCGCTGTCCCGGGTCCAGGACACGGAATCGGGAATGCATCTGGTTCTCCAAGACCTCACCCGTGGGGCCTGGGGTTCCAGGTCTCTAGGCCAGAGCCACAGCCAGCCCTGTGCACCTGCTGCTGAGGGCCGGGGACCACAGCTGAGTTCTAATTTAGGGGCCTGTGTTTTAAGTCAAGGTCAAAAGTCTTTTAAAACAAGCTACACGGACTCCAATGTGTGTGGAATAAACATGGGCCATTTTCAGGGATATAAAAGTTGATTTCTTACATAGGCCCCCACGTGAACAGACGTCTATAGGGAGACTCAGAAATGCCCTGAGTACCCGATTACATTAGTTCCCCTCGGAATAAGTACTAATCAGCCTGTGAGCTGCGGTGCTCAGCGAGCTTTCTAATTCAACATCGCAGGAGACAGCTGTGGAGAGGTAGCTTTAATTAAAAGTGATTCTTGTCTTACCAATTTCTTTTTCAGTTTACAGTTTTCTTTATAAACCAATATGACAGCTCTCTTAAAAACTAAAAGGAAAAGAGAAAGAAAAGTCATTATTTAACAGAGACTCTTTCAAGGTTAAACTAATGCTAAATGTTTTACTAGAACAAAGCACTTCAAGCTTGGGAGTCGCTAAGATCCCACTGTGATCCCAACACCAGGTGTGTTGGTCATCCTGCGTGGAGTGTTCTAAAGCAGGACCTGGCACTGCGAATCTTCCTGTTTAACTGAATGCTGAGGATACGGTGTGCATCTCAGTGGCGCTACACCCTCTACACTTGCTCTTCCGACTCTCAGAATTTAAGAGATTTTGAAGTGCAGCAAGCTTTAAGATAGCAGGTTTCAAAACAGCCTTGGGAGATCTGTGCCCATGACTCTTGTTCTGAGCCACACGGCACAAGGCGAGGCCCTTGGAAAGGGCCAAAGGTGGCTGTTCTCCCGACTCCTGGGAATCGGCATGTGGCTAGCTAGGTAGGGCTGGCCCAGTTCTCCTTACTCTCTGTCTCTTGAGAGTTGACATTCTTTCTAATGGAATACTAACCAAATACCGTAAGCTCAAGGTCCTTTCTGGCTTTTCCTAGAGACAAGAACGGATTCAGCCAGGAAACTGTAGAATGCATCAGAAGTTCCCCCATGGAAAGTTCTGTTACCTAGATTGTGAAGACAGGAAATAAAGAAGATGTGGAAACCCCCAGAGGTTTACATATATGTGGTCATTTGCTAAAAGACAAGTGCACCTATTTTTTATGGTCCCAATAACACAAGAGTATTAAATAGGTTTTATAATGTAAGCTAAGCATCAAACTGTGGATAGACAATATGAAGATGAAATATTTTGCTTCACTGCACACTGTGGATGTGAGAGGGGCCTCATGAGCTACCGTTTCCATAACGTTAGTTGCACTGGTGTTCATCTGAAGGGCCTGTGTCAATATCTAGTATATCTGCCACCTCTAATCCTAAACTGCATTAGACTTGATAATAAAAGAAGCACCAACATTGAAACTGACCATTATAAAAAAAATTAAATTCTGGTTCTTTTCTATTCTTGCCATTTTTTACTCAAACTATATTGCCTCTTGCATGCATATAAACATTAAAAGCACGGGGTTCTAAATTTAACAGGCACAAGAAAAGAATAATGTAGAAAATGTCAAATCCCACTTGGACTGGCTTAAGTAAGTAGGTAGCCACTAATAGTTGATGCTCAAAATGGAAGAATAAAAAAGGAGAAGCCCTTGATTCTCTCTGCAGGCTGCTCCCCTCTTTCCCTCATCCTTTCCTCCCAGCACAAGAATTGGGACTGGGAGATGTCATGCCCAGGGGTGGGGACATGAACCCAGTGAAGTTTACTTGTAGTCTTTGGTTCATTGTGAACATGTCATTAGGTTACATTTTGAGACCAGTGTAGTGAATTGCAGTTAAAAATTAAGTTTTCTCCCCCAGGAGAGTACTATCAGCGTAGCCTAAACCCCATCTACCCAGGCCTGGGGCCTCTCTTGAGTCCAGAGCCCAACAGACCTCCTTCTCTGGACCACTCTGGTCAGCTACCAGCTGGTCAAACACGGTCCCGTAGTCCTCATAGATCTTCTGCATCTCATTGATGTGGCTTGCTACCTTTTCCATTGCCTTCAGTGCCTCTGCAAAATATGAAATCATGTTTATCATGTCTGTTTGCTTTAAGTCTGTCCAACAACAGTGATGAAGGAGCTTCAGGGGAGAGCCATCCAGACTGGTTCCCACCACCACCAGCATTGCTCAGGTGTGGCTTCCCAGGGCCCCCTGTAATCTAGTCCTTTCCGTGAACAGCCAGATACCTTCTACCTCAAATTCTCTTGGTGATGACTAACAGCAGCGCTAACACGCAGCACTTCCCACTAGACATGCATCACGAGTGATGAATGTGAATCATCTCATCCCCACCATAAAATGATGGCTGTAACCAACCTCATCTTAAAGAAGAGAGAATTGAGATACAGAGTGCTTTGCCAGATTCTGGATAAAAACAAGGGGTGGGGTCAGAATTCAACCCAAGAGTGGCAGGCCTCAGGGCACCTGCTCCTGAAGGCAGCCTCTCCTCCAAGGCCACTTACTGGATTGGAATCCATGATTTTCAGTTAGCAGTTACAGATGTAAACTGTGTAAACACCTTGCTGCCAGAGCAGTGGTTTGTATTGATACATGGTGTTTAATACGTGGTATGAGGGCACATAAGGGACAAAATGATTCTGTCAAAGTCAAAAAGCAAAATTCCAAGTCACCTCAAAATAAGTATTTTAACACTTTGTTCTCCTCATTCAGCATTTTCATCCTCTGCCAGGAGGGAGGTTTGGAAGTTGTTAACAGACTTTTTAAAGGTCATTGTAATGCAAAACAAACTCTTTGTATGTATCTGAATACTAATCATAATTTGAATCTTTACTTGGAGAATTTAACTTTTATATAAAAAAATTCTGTCTGCACTACTTATGACCCATAGTATACTTGTCATGGATGAACAAGTTGAATTTACTCCTCTGGTGCTTATTTTTCACTACTGCTAACCTTTATTAACAAATCTGTTTCTCTCCCCAGAAATTTTATGAGCTGGCTTAACTTGACATCCTAGTTTTGACATGTGGAGAATAAATCACTATTCTCTCTCCTGTCCAAATGCAGCATCTCTCTAAGGGATCCTCTACTCTGAAATTGCAGGGCCCTGTGCTTTGTCCAGTAGTACCTCAAGCCAGTCATTTCAGAGGCTTCAGATGGTAACGCATCAGCCTGGACCTCAAAGCACAGTCTGCCACTGAGCACTCCGCCGCCAGCCCTGCTCTGCTCAGAGATGTCCACAAGGTGGCGCCTCCCCCAGCACGTAGGATCAGCAGCACCAGGGCAGCCACTGTCACAGCTCCCCAGTGGCAGGAGGAGGCCTAACTTGCTGTTCTGGCAGCCAGTTCACCAGCCAAGTGACTCAGGTAAGCTACCTGAGTCACTTTAAATCACCTTCTTTCAAAGATTCAGATCGAATCACCCCTCAGAATTGTTGGGAGCTTCTGCAGGAAACTGATTTTACCAAAGGACTCTGTATTCTAAAGGAATGGCCATACTGAGCTGTCGTCACATAGGAAAACCGAATGAGTCGCAGCCGTGACAGTGACTCAGAATGTGTCCCCTGCAGCTCATGCTGCCGTCCTCGCAGCCTCACCTGTCAGGTGGTAGTGCTCCTCGCTCTCGTGGTCGGTCAGGGACACGAGCTCCCGGAGCAGCAGAGGGTACTTGAGCACTCGCTGAACCGGCTTGATGAGGTAGGACTCCAGGGTGGAGGAGTGCTGCTTGGTGGGATTCCGCGCATCCAGAAAAGCCTTAAAGGCCTTATCGGTTTTGGCTGTAAGCAATGGGGAAAGACCCTTAGAAGAGCTTGGTGGGACCCATGACACTGTCTATCATTTGTCTTAACAAAGTTTTAGACCATCCACTTCTGTAGTCCTCGTGATGCGATCCTTAAATAAAGGTCCAAGCACGTCACTGCACCAGGCACCCAGTTATCAACCTGGGATCCAGCCTCAAAGCTCTAACGGTCCCCTGAGCAAAGGAAGCTTACTAGGGAGGCAGAGGAGTACAGGCCCACCCCAAGAGGGGCACCGAGTCTGAACGCGCCTGTCTGGCTCTAGGTGCACACTGAGGGTCGCTCTCACAGGCGCCCTGGAAAGTGAGTTTCAAACCGTTCATCAAGCCACAAGACTACTTCCAGATCCTCGGCCGTACCCCACGTGATTCAGATGGTAGCACAGCCAGAGTGTCTTCCACCGGCCTCGCTAGCACTGTTGTTCCCTCTTGTCTCCATCTCATGGTGCTATCTGAAAAAGCCCCACCATTTTTCCTTTGAAATAAGCCGATGAGCCCTGCAGCCTAACCCTCACAGCGCCACAGCGCCGGTGCACCGGCTTTGGCAGTGAGGACTGCCTTTCTCTTCAGTGTCAAGTGCCACGAAGTACACCCAGGAATCCGGGCGCCCGTGATATGAGTGCCAGTGGCCACACCAGCTGCCACTTTGCATTCCACCAGGTGGCCTCCTTGGCCAGCTGTTTGGAATGCAACCCATCCAAATGAGGATAGGCCCTTATTTGGGGTTATTTGACAAAGGCGAAATCTCAGCATCTAGAAGATGCAGTACCATTTTTCTACAGACCTTCAAAATAAGATGATATTTGTAGGAGGAAATGCCTGGAGTTCAGACCTCTGTTCAAAGTGACTGGACACAGTGGATTCTGGCCAGTTTTAGGAATTGTAAGTGTCCCAAGACTTCATCTGTTAGACTTGGGGCTTCTGAGGTACTGACAGCTCTACATTAAACTGAATGCAAAAGCTGTAGATGTGGTTATACAGTGTCAGGAGAAAGATCTCGGTGCCCCAGGACAGTGTGCAGAGAAGGGCCACCACTGGGAGAGTGAGTTCTTCCCAGTTCTACAAAGAGACTCCAGTAGTTCACACACATCTTGTGGGTTTGGTGGTAGTTTGTCATTGTTCCTCCAGCTAAAGAGGGTTGACACCAGAAAGTCCTGAGCACACATTTCTTTCTATCCCATCCAAGAGGTATGGTGGTAGGTTCCATAAGGCTGGGATGTGGTAAGAAAGGAATCCAGGAAATCCAACAGCAGAGGGCGACCACCTAGCAAAGCAGCCACTGTGTCTCGGGCACATCTGCTCAGTGCTGCCAGTACACTGAAATAAGTGAAAACTGTCCCTAGAACTTCTGACACTTTCAAGACTAAAAAAAGAACCAAATCCATTGAAATTGCACTTACCTCTGCTTGTTAAAATACAAATTTACTCTGCATCAAAACTAAAAATACAAAAGACCAAAACACATCTATAAAAGATATGCACTACTCACCACGCTCAAGAACCTTCTGTACTTTAATATGGTTAGCACAGAATCCGCTGTACAGTTTAAAGTGGTCGGCGTAATAGAGGAAAGAGCCTCCAAGAGAAAACAGCAGTTTCTAGAAGGGGAGGAAAAGTCAAATCAGACTCGCTTTGCTCCAGTGTGGGCTTCTGGCAGATGCAGGCCTGCTCCATAATGTCCTCCTTGGTACCAAAACACAAGTGCCTCAAAGTCCCCACTGACATAAGCCCAGGGCTGCTCTGCTCACTCTGGATGCACCCAGATTCCCCCACTGGGCCAACAGCTTGAGGTTCTGGCAGAGCCTTCTGACTTGGTGTGCCGTCAGAGGACAGGCAGCGGAGAGTGCTAAGAAACGCACCCGCCGAGGAGGGCCAAGAGGGTGCGGGGCTGGACAAGATCTGGAACTCGACTCTACTTCTGGACCCCTTTCCACGGCCTCTTGGCTTCTCGTCCCTGGGGGGTGTGGGGAGGTGGGGTTCATGTCATCCCTGGAGTTTCCTCTGACACCACAGAGGAGAAGGCTCCATCGGAGCATCTGAAACCTGTGCGGTCCAGCCAGGTTCCCAGGACCACAGAGAAGGGGAGGTTCAGGGCAGGTGTTCTTGCTTCAGAAGCAATACCCCCAGATACCTCCCGGAAAGCTAACAAAGGAGAAGGGTGTGGTCCAGGGCCAGGGGATGCTGCAGAGGTGGGGCTGCCCAGACTATTTGACTGGCAGAGCATTTACTTTAGGAGAAAAATCTTCTTTTACCACCTGCCAGGGAAACAGTGCAGCGAACGTGCAAAGTTCACCTGGACAAGGACACCAAGCCTTCTTGAAGAGAGATTTTTGCACCATTCCCACCTAATTTTGCTTTAAATCTAAGTCTAAAATACTCACTCTAAACTGTGAGGGGGTTTCCAGTACATCGAAGTCAGAGGAGGCTGAGATCCCATCCTCCAGTGTCTCCAGAAACACCTTCTGAAACTCCAGCATCTCTGGCAAGCTTCCAAAAAGCGACTCCATCTACGTGAAGGTTGGGGTTTGAAAAGAGTGTTAGCCAGGACAAGCTGGATGCCCCCTCGGGCCCACATGTCAATCACAAGGAAGGTCCCCAAGAAGCAGAAAGAGCAAATCTTTTCCAGAAGAGCATTTTCATAAGGGATTTCACTTAAATGTAGAGAAACATATAGCTCCAGCCCCTGTGATTCCATATTTCTAAGATAACTTTTTACACAGATGTAAAATTCTTGGTATTCAAATCAGGAAAGATGGAAGTTCACAGAAAAGAATGAATTTCTGTGGCTTAACATTGAAAGTGCATGTTCTGGAAAGTAATTTGGGAACATACGTCCTCCACTATAAAAAACAATGACCAGCCCTCTGCCCTTGCCGTGTTCATGCAGTAGAGGCCACACGTAGGACCTTCAGGAGACCCCACGCCCCGGTTACTCATTGGAATCACTACACAGAGTCTGTGTGAGATTGGTTCAAAGGGAGCAGGAATCTGCCTATCAGTACACAGAAGGAGCGAGTGCGTTATTTACCTCATCTTGGGTTAGAAAAGTCTCATTCTGAAGTGGCTCCAAGTATAATTCAAAGAGGCAGCTCAGATCCTGAAAGAAGAAAGTCTTCTTAACACCTAAATCTGAAATACCCCAGTGATTCCAGCAGCAGACAGTAGCTCAAAATGCTCCCATTAGGATGGTGAGGTGCGTCCTGCTGACACTCTGGGCACCCAGAGGGGTTGTTCTTGCTCAGCTAATGCAAAGCTTAATAACGCTCATCAGCTGGATTCCACAACCTTCCTCACAGCTTGATCTCCTATCTGTGTTGACAAAACATGCCCTCTCTCTAGGCCACTGCCATAGGACCCTTCCCTGCAGGGGAAGCAAGGTGTGGCTGGGGATTGCTGCCAGGGGGACCCCACTGGATATCTGGGTTCCTTCTCTGCACCAGGGCAAGGGGACAGCTCCAACACAGGACTGGAAGAACGAGATCGGGAGAGCTCTTCGATTTGGGGGTTGATACATTAGCAGAATTTTAAATTCCCATGATCAAATGCAAGAAAAGAATCCCCAGAGATTAGCAGTTAGAATGTTTAAAACGTGAGCTACATTTGTAAGCTCAGAACAGTTGGAGCTCACTGTATTTACAAACCCTCTAGATGAAGGGTTTTTTAATTTAATAATTTGAAGCTGAGACCAGGATATAATTAAGTGATAGAAAATATTTCTCTTTGGTTTTTCATTTATCCTGAAGAATTTTTAGTCCTAAAATACTAGACATAGTTGACTACTAAGTCAGCTTCAGTGGCTCCCTCATTTTATAAGGGAGAAATCTAAGAGCCAGAGAGCTTTCTCAAGCCCAAAGTGCCTCCTGGACCATCAGTCTGAGAACAAGACTAGGCCTGCGACACTAATGGTGCTTCACCATAAAAACATCCCTGGCTTTCCTCCCTTGCCAAATTGCACAGTGGCCTGAGAAGTGAGAAGGGAGCACACAGATGTTGATCGTTTCAGGGAGCATGCAGGAGTCCAGGTTAGGTTAAAGAATGACCACAAGGAAAATGACGTGTTAAATGTCAACAAAAATAGCAGTAGTGGGGTGTGTGTGTGAATCACAGGAGGCACCAGGTGCGGTTACTTTGTAGACAGTGGCAGGCACGGCAGTCACTGCTGTCCAGTCTAAGGCCACCCAGGGGACTTACTGCACAGAAAGAGCAGGTCACGCTGAGCTGGGGGTGGCAAAGAGCTGCAGCCTGAGGCCCTATGAAAACAAAGTGCAGGTTCTTGCAGAGAAAGGGGAGCCAGACCCTCCTGTCCTGACCCACAGCTCGCACGGTGGTCCTCTACTAGTTCACAGGGAGATGACCCGCCCAGAGCAGCAGGAGGTATCAGGGAGAAGAAAATAGTGACAAAAAGGGACCTGATCCTACTCTTTCTCTGCCCATCAAGGCTCCAGGACTCAGGATGTCAGAAGGACTCTGGAGCTCTCAGAGCTACCCAGAGAAAGGCCACCATGGATGCAAACAATTGCTTAGAAATCTGGCTGTCATTCCCTGGTGGTCCCCTGAGCTCCCCATGTTCACTGCAAGACCAGACAGAATGGAGAGCAGAACTAATCTCATCTAGCTTTTCTTTTCTCCCCTATAGACCAAAGGAAGGGGCTTGGGGGAGCTTTCCTGGTCTACCTGTAAGCAAGGCTTTTAAAGTCCAAGGGCACAGTAGAGATGTGACTGAGAGAATCTCAGCTGCACCTTGTGGAGAAGGAAGGGAAGAGCCACATGTGTGCCAGCACTCGGATCCTGGCCTCAGAACGCAGAGCTGGAGGCTCAGGAAGAGCACAGGGACCAAGTGAGTTGGAGAAGATGTCCTAGGACATGCAGCCAGATTCGGCAGAGCCAGGCCTGGGTTCTCAGCCACCAACCTGTGCCATCCTGTTCCAGTAACAGAGAAGTAAAGTGACCTGATAATAGGTCCCGAGTTTCAGCAAATACTTAAAGTGAGGAAATCTGCTTTCCCAGGCGCCAGTGTTCCCCTGGGGTAGGTGAGATAAGGAAATGAATTCTTTGGGTCCCCTAGACATTTGACATGATTCCCTCATCATGGAATGAGAATGTTCCCACATGATTCCCTTGCATTAGCCTTTGCTGCCCATGACCCCTGGGCTCTGGGGGCTTGCATCTGCAGTGGCTTCTGTACAGACTGCTGCCTGTGTCCTATCACCTAAAGTGATCTCTGCCCCGCCCTAAAGCAGTGCAGACTCCCTTCCCACAGATTGCAAATGACAAACTAGAACATCTGTTTCCATAGTGAGAGCTACCTTGGTAACAAAATGAGCCGAGAATCTAATTTTTTCTGAGTCTTCTCAGCTCTCCCACCCTCTCACCCTGCCCTCCTTTCCTGCAATGTTTCATGGCTTCGAGGAGCAGGTGTCTGTCTCATGAGTGGCAGGTGACCGGGGCAGAGGTGACGTGAGGCCACTGCTAACATAACAACTCGCCGTGACCAAAAAGGAGCGAGCGTCTGACACCTCCGTTACCTTCACGTAGGACTTCTCGGTGTCCAGCAGCTCCTGGATGACTTTTCGGAGGCGGTCTGCATCAGAGAGGTGGCGTGCCAGGGGCCTTGGAGGCGGGTCCTGACTCTCCCTGGGTCCCTCCATGCTGTTGGTCTGGGAGTCGGTAAAGTCCCTGCACAGCGCGGCAATCTGTTCAGCACTCTGAGAGGTGAGGAGAGGTGGGGAGTAGTTAATGCCCAGGATGCTGCTCCCCATTCCCACCAGCGCCAGCCAGCCATGCCAGCACTCAGGAATCGCGCACAGGGCTGCGTCAAGGGCACAGTTTCATCCATCCCAGACCACTCTACCACTTAAAAGTCCAGCGAGGGAAATGGCTCCTACCCTGTGTTTAATACTGACACAGGCTTCCCACTCATGACAGCCTTCAAACGCTTCTTTCCTACTGGAATCAGCCTCAAGGCCCAGGGCCCACCCTCTACAGCAAAGCTGACATTGCTCTAAAACCAAGGTGTGGTCCTTTCTGAAAAGCACACACAGGAGACGTCCCAGCTGGGCCCACCACATCCCTCAACAGTTGGCCTAACTAGCTTTCCAGGATGGTCAGGAATCACAGTTAAGTGCCACACAGTTTAGGATGGCTTGGATCCAGTCCACCTAGAGTTTGGCCTTCAAATCTGACCATTTAGCTGAGCCAACATGAGCCAAGTATGAATGGAAACGTCTCAAGCTGGTGCCTATCTATGTTGGGGATGGGGCGGAGACTGGGAGATGAGAGAGAAGGCCTTCTGAAAGGGACTGCAGAGCCCAGTAGGGACACGGGTGGAAGCAGGTGCCATAGTGACACCTGGTGAGAGTGAGAACAAGAGCAGAGGCCAGACCCGTGGGAAACCTTGGAGTATGGCCAAGTTGGGACTTGGCAGTGAGTAGCCATGGCCAGACCTAGCAAGAGAGGGTGCTCATCCAGGTAGTGGGGACAGAGTCACACAGGTTGAGTCAAAAAGGAACAGGAAGCCGGGCGCAGTGGCACATGCCTGTAATCCCAGTGGCACATGCCTGTAATCCCAGTGGCTTGGGAGATTGAGGCAGGAGGATCACGAGTACAAAGCCAGCCTCAGCAAGGTGCTAAGCAACTCAGGGATACCCTGTCTAAATAAAATATAAAATAGGGCTGGGGACATGGCTCAGTGGCCAAGTGCCCCTAAGTTCAATCCCCACTACCCAAAAAAAAAAGGAGGAGCAGGAATACCTGGGGAGAGCAAGGCCTTCAGTGCCAGTCCCTGTTAGGTCTGAGCAGTGCAGTGGCTTCTCACAGTGACACCTGCTGAGAGCCATAGCCAAGTAGGAATGACGCATGGCATTTTTGGTTGAAAGGTAATGCCAGCAAGCCATTGAGATGATATTGATTATGTTAAGATTTGCATTCAATTGGAGATTAGACCCCTGCTGTCCGCCTGGGCCTGCTACTTTGGAGCTCTCTCCCCGGAGAGTTCCCATTGGTTGGGGAAGTGCGGTAGGAGGGAATTCCTGTTGGGTAGTGTGTCCCGGGGGGAGGAGCCGAGTGGCGTGGCGTTCAGCATTTTTCCCGGGAGTGTGTGTGGAGTGTGCTGGTGGAGTTCAGAAATAAAGTTTGTTCCTGCTTGAGTGGCTCTTGATTTTGTGCCCAGACAGACTGCATGCGGCAGACACCTGTGTGCTCCTGCAGTGGAGGGGTTTCCTGTCTCAAGCACGCCCCCCATTGGCCTCCACAGGTCCTGGAGCACCATCAGATCACACCCCAAGAGTCCAGTCCCTCTGTGCTCTTTCTTTCCCTCCTACCCACACACAGCCCACCCCATCTTACCCCATGTCAGTCTGGAGGCTTGTCGGGGGCCAGCGCCTCTCCTTGTCCCTGCCCCACACGCCCAGCTCAGTGCTCACTTCCCCAGCAACAAAGCAGCCACCCAGTGCCGACAACCAGTGCTCATCACCATTAGCCAGCCTCTTGTGTCTCAACCCAAACAGTCCTTCCTTCAGTTTAAATGCCTTCATGCCTGGACTATGTCCATCTCCATCTGGGGTAAAAAGCTGAACTTGACATTAGGTCTCTTAACGCTAGCTTAATTCATTCACTTTGACTGGAAATTTTAGAACACAAACATGATACAAGTACATGGTGGCCTGACATACATTTTACACACGCTGTCACCAGGCAAATTCAATGCCTCAGAGAAAACACAGGTCACTCTGGCCCACCTTCCCCCATCCGACTCCCTCCCTGACAGCGTCTTCAAGTAATGGGAACACACAACCAAGACAAGAAGGCAGCACGGACCTCCTGCCTGGCCTTTCTGTCTACTTCAGTGGCTCCAGCTGCAGGCCTGCTCTTAATCCAAAGAAGTGGGGGACAGATCCTGCCCAAGGACAGGAGACTCGCCAAGGCTGGACACACCAAAGCACAGCCTCAAGCAGTCTGAAAACCAACACAAGCTTGGGTGGAACAAATAGAAACTGCAAGAGATTACATAGATTGAAGTGCTGCCTGGGGACAGGGTGCCCAGGAAGGCCGCGGCAAATGCAGTCCTGAAGGGTACATGGTCCAAGGCAGAACCAGGGGACAAGCCAAAGGTGAGGTAGGAGAATGGGCCCAGTAACCCACAGAGCCTGGCTCAAGGGCAAGTGACAGCCCCTGACAGACTGCCAGGTTCTGATGTAGAGCTGCTTCTCTTTCATTTTGACAGGAATCTTGGTGCACAAGTTAGATCAACCTGGGAACAGGAACTGAACTTCCAACCAGACACACAGAGCATAATTTCCTTTCGGGCTGGGATTGTGGCTTAGTGGTAGAGCAAGCGCTTGCCTAGCATGTGTGAGGGGCACTGGGTCCGATTCTCAGCACCACATATAAAGAAATGAATAAAATAAAGGTTCATCAATGTCTAAAAAATAATAATTTACTTCCAAAATAGTTAATGCATAAATAAATACTATTCTCCTTGGAGCTTCGTATATTCCACCTGTTTTTATTTTTAAATGTGAATACATGTATATTTCTGGTGATACCTGTCAGAAGACATGTATTTCAGAGTAAAATTTCAAAGAATAAGAAATGTGGATCTTAAAGTGGCAATCAGATTGCAACCTTGATTTTTAAAAATGTCTCCTGTCACGTTCATAACAACCAAAGTTTCAGATTCATTATGGAACAAGCTACTAGGTTGTGCCCAAAAAGCCTAATGGCACATAACCATTGCCACCAATAGGTGGTACACTTCTCTCCCAGGATGTGAGTGTCCCCAAGGAACATGAAAGAGTATAATCAACCCACTCCAAGTCCTGCCCTCCGGCTCCTCCCCCAACCCACCAGTGGACCTCTACCTGGCCTCACCTTAGCTTTGTTTGGGGAACTTTTGGAACACCTGTGCCAAGTGAGTCAGAGTCCCTGGGACCTCGTCACGGGTGTTTCGTAAGCTTCCCAGGTGATGCCAAGTGTGGTCCGTTGGAAAACAACTGGTCTACCCATCAGGGCAGCCACACCTGCCTGGGTTTTCCAGGAGTGGTATCCACTCCAGCCAGATCACCATGTCCCTGGAGCCTGCACTGAGAGGTGGTCATGAAAAGGGGTGTGGACTGAGGCCACAAGCCAGGAGGTAGGTGGAATCACACCCTGACCTGAGGTTCTGGATCTGCCCCTCTAACTATGGGATGCCCTAATAGCAGACTCCATTTACTTGACATCTCTAGGATCATAGGACTTGCACCACAAGCTCCGACAATGTAATTTTGCAATCCCCAAAACTAACCGTTTCCAGGGCTGTGGAATCTATATTAAGCATGCATATACTGTGTAAAATAAGATCTGACAAAATGCACCATAAGTTAAATGGCATCTGGTGAGTTTGCAGCTTTGCCTCGCTGGAATGTCAAAAATCACACCTAACAATGCAGTGTTAAAATAACGAGATCTCAAAAATAAAGTATCTTGCCATTTTAGAAAAATCAGAATCCATCTTAAAAACACTTCTGGTAGGATTAACTCCCAAAAAGTGTTAGCTGAAATTTTTTCAATAGTAAGTCTACTTTTCAAAGTACCACAGTTAAGTCCTTCAAGTGCTACAAAGACTCCACTTGCTGGACGGTTTAGCTGTTGTCCAAGGTCAACTGAGAGAAAAACCTGGGGTCAAAAGGCAGAAGGGCTGGGAAAAGCAGAAGAGTGATCCCAAAAGTGTTTTTCAAGACTGTATATGAACGAGTCACTTGGGCGATTATAGTTCAGTTCCTCTCTTCTTAGTGAGGGTGTACACTGAACAGCTCAGGGCAGTGCTCTGTGTAGACCTGATAAACACTTTCCAGGAACAGTGACCATGTTGAGTCTCAGTCCTTACTCATGAAAAGCCGCAGTGTGCCTCTGCCATCCAGCAACTCTCACCCGGCTCTGGGTCTAGGAGAGGGAGTCTTGCTTGCTGAGCCCCTGCTCCACACCACACTCACGCACGTCGGGTGTTCTCACAGAACACACCAGCGCTGAGTCTACCATGACCTGCAGAGGCTTTCCACCTGAGGGGCAGGGAGGCTTTGGCAGGACCTTCATGGCATGAGGCCTGTCTCTCCTCTGTCTACACAGCAGTGGCCTCCTCAGTATTCAGCAGAGCACAGGCAAAGCAGGCTCACTACAGTGGTCGGGGCTCTCCTGGCCTCAGGGGATCTAGGGATGCAGTAATCTTGGCTTAGAGAGGCAAATGCAGCTACCACACACCCACAGGTGGGTCCAACCCCTGCCACTGAAGAATGCTGTGATCACTCCTAAGAGATAGGTGTGTGTGGATTCAGTATCCACCAGTGTGTACGTGTGCAAAACAGAAAACACTGTCCCACTGAAGCATGGGCCCCAAGTTGTGTTTTTCAGTGTTTTGTATAACAGCATTAAGATCTTGGGCTCACTGTGAGCCTATTTATAAGAGGGCATAAAACATTATTTTCTTTTGAATTCATTAAAAAGACTAAATGAAAACTTTTTTCCCTAAAACTAAGCTGTCTGGAAGACAAATAATATTAATCCCATTTTTTCAGGTTTTTAAGGTTACATTATGGTTGATCACTACTTGAAAATGATTTCATCTAATCTATAGATGAGGAGGGCTCACTCAGGAACTCTGGATTCATACAGCCAAGCAGAACTATTTCTGTTTGAATGAAATACTCCTGCTTCCTTCTAAATGGGCTTTCAAGGAGCCCATAAGCCTTTCTTGGTTGGCACCAAAACTGTTCAGGTGCCTTGCCCCAGACCGAGGACAGCAGGGGCAGTATCTTTCTCAAACCAAGTTCTGAGTCACTCCATGACCCTTCTGATCTGGATTCAGCGATTACTTTTCATCAGAAAATACCAGGACAGCCTCCCCTTGGCTTGCATTTGTTAAGAACACCACCACCACCACCACCAACAACAACAACAACAAGAAAAAAAACCCAGCTCTTCTCCGATTCTGATCATGACGACTCTGATATTTACTTTGCTCCTATTTGGAGACTTGACTGCCTGAGGCTTTCCAGTTTTCCTGTGGGATTTGGAAGCTTAAAAAAATTAATAGATGTTAAGTATATTATATCACCCAGAATGGATTGGGATCCCGTCGCTGCTGCACGCAGTACTGACACTGATCAAGGGCTGAGCTGGGTCCTGCTTCCTGGCTCAGTGCACAGCAGCGCCTCACTCAGGGGCTCTGGGTACTGCAGGCTCACCTGTCAAGGTAGCTTTGTTTTTTTTTGTTTTTTTTTTTTTTTGCTCAAACCTACTTCTAGCCTAAGGAAAAAAGGTTTAAAACTGCTTCATAATTTGGGGTAATATTTCTGTGGAAACTCAGAGATTATTTTCAGCATGTAATACCTTTGAGGTCCTAGTTTATAGGAAAAGAATATCAACTTTGGGGGAGGGGAATCAGTACAGTTTTGACAACACACAGACCTGAAGATGCTCTCCTGCTGGGTTAACTGTCCACATAACAATGTGTGGTCTCTGGGTGAAGCCCTGGCTGCCTCCTGCAGCCCCCTTCCCCGCTGCCACACTGAGCCACTGATCTGGACCAAATCCACATCAAGATAACTTCCACAGTTTCACCATACCAGGACATTAGGCAGAAACAGATTGTGAATTCTCATACTGCCCCTAAAGAGAATACTGGAAAAATTAAACAATATATGAGGCCTGGGGTAAATGGCCAATTAGCCTCAAAGACAGCCCAGCCCCAGCAGGGTGTGGCTCACCTGCTGTGTTCCTCTATACCAAGTACTAAAAAAATCCTCCCTTCCTTGTCTGGAAGCCAGGAGGAGGCTGCATTACCAAGTCACCTCAGAGTGAACTAGGTGGCAGCTGTCAGATTCCAGCAAGTCAAGTCAGAAAAGTTCCCCTAGGGAAAAAAAAAAAAAAAAAGACTAAGAAGTACAAAGGACTTTTTCTCAACTCACTTTGCACTTCCTTTTAGTCATCACTAGCTTATAAAAAGACTGAGCAGAGCATATCTAGGACCTCAGAGGGTTCGATGACCTCCCTAGAGAGGCAGAAACAGACCAAGGCCAAGTCAAATTGGCCCTGCTTCCAGGGCTCCTCTGGGAGAACAGGTGGCCAACATCCTGGTATCCAAACTAAGCTGCCCTGAGCTGCCTACCACAGCCAGGGTAGCACTTCAGGGCCAAACTCTGGGGGATGCTTGGG
Organism: Callospermophilus lateralis; assembly: GCF_048772815.1. Taxonomy (NCBI): domain Eukaryota; kingdom Metazoa; phylum Chordata; class Mammalia; order Rodentia; family Sciuridae; genus Callospermophilus; species Callospermophilus lateralis. The sequence continues at coordinate 12,586,674 of NC_135310.1, forward strand.
GGCAGCTGGGAGGCCCACAGGCAGGCTGGGTGGAGAGGGCAATGTAGGGGGCAGGGAGGAGGGAGGACAATATATTAGCACCTTGGCAGGTGGGGGTGGGAATAAAAACAGATTTAGATAATTAGTAACACATGTGGGGACAGACCACCCAAAATCATTACAGTCATAAGAGATTGTGAATTCTAGGGAAGGGGTTTAAAATTCTTATCAAAATGATACAAAAAGGATGAGGAAATCCTGCACTGAAAAGCCTCATGTTCTTTGTTCTTTGGACCAGACGATTCTGTTTCCAAAGGATACACCAGGCAGACCAAGGAGATAAACTGTGGGTGCAAACAGAAATGTGCATAAATGATGGTACAGAACTGCAGTGAGATGCCCGCAGCAATACCAAGAGACTGACACCCACTACCAAGGAAAAAGGAATGAGCCAGGTGTGGTGGCACACGCCTGTAATCCCAGAAGCTCGGGAGGCTGAGGCAAGAGGATCAAGAGTTCAAAGCCAGCCTCAGCAACTTCATGAGGGCCTAAACAACTTAGTGAGACCCTCTCTCTAAATAAAATTGTGTGTGTGTGTGTGCGTGTGTTGCTGGGGATTGAACCCAAGGCCTTATGCATGCAAGGTAAGCACTCTACCAACTGAGCTATATCCCCAGCCCTAAATAAATTTTTACAAGGGCTGAGGATATGGCTCAGTGGTGAAGCACTGGGTTCATTTCCCAGTACCAAAAAAAAAAAAAAAAAAAAAAAAGGAATGATTTATTGGTAAGGGAAAAAATAGGAAATATATATACAAACTTTTAAATATGCAGCCTATCTATAAATATAGGTATATGTATAGATTTTTATAAAATTGAATGATATATATAATAAATGCAATGGTTAACACCGCATTCTAAATTATTTTAATTTTAATCTTTTGGCTTATCTGAATCTTATTTTAAATAGTACTTGAATTTCTAAATTAAAAAAAAAAAAAAAAAGGAATCCTTTCCCATCACTTTACAAAAAAGAATTTGAGGCCAAAAAGGCTCCATGGACACTGTTGCATGGGGGACGAAGGAGGCTGACGAAGCGCCCCTGTTCCTGGTGTCCACGTGCGTCTGGGAAGATGAGCTCTGAGCAGAGAAACCAGGTATACCAGGAGCCCAAGAAATGAGGGGTTCAGAACAGAACTAAGGGAGCTACTCTGGTTGGGTCGAGGTCGGGGACAGGAGCACTGAAGCCAGACTGCAGGGAAGTCAGGGTAGCTACAGGAAGCCACGCTTGAGGCTGGAGAATGTATGGAACATGCAGGAACTGAGGGCCAGCGTGGCGGGGTCCAAGGATGGGGGCCTGCAGGGACACATGGAATAAGACAGAGACACCCTCCCAGGCGCCAGGGAAGAACTGTGGACACCAAGGCAGGAGGGGGCGAGTCGGTGACCTTTACCTAAGGAGCAGAGCTCAGGGGAGGGCCAAGGTGGGCAGAAGAGCCCGCAGATGTGAGCGTGGCAATCCCCCACCCGCTGTGCACACACCGGCTAGGTGCAGGGTCCTGCCGACGGCTGGCGAGGGTGGCGAGCACCTAATGGTCCTCCCAGGCTGCTGCCCCTTTCTTCCCAGCGTAAAGCCCCAGCTTACCCCAGGGCCCCACCTTAAACAAGTGCCCTTTTAGGAACACACTCTGGAGCTAAGACCCTGGCAACTGCCAGCCACCTGACCTTGACCGACTTCCCCGGACTCCTCCGTTGACGCACCTGTGAAGCAGGGATCACATTTTACAGAGGAAGCAGCGAGATGAAATATGTAAAAATCCTTAGCACAGTGCAAGGGCTCAAGAAAGGCTGAGGCTCAACGAAAATGACGGGGTTTACTGTCATTTCTCTTTTTTTAAGCCAGAAAGACAGGTGTATGGAGAACCAACTTTCTCTGAATGCAGAGCAGGAGGGCCAGAACACTCAAATTTCATTCATTTCATGGATCATTTTTAACACAGACCTTTCTCCCTCCCGGACTCTGTTCTAGGTACTGGGGGGAAAAGGGCATAGACAGGTGACATGAATGACAAAAAGGGGACACACAGTGTGGGGCGGGGGAAAGGATGGCTGCAACTTTAACAGGGGCCAGAGAAGGTGAGGCTGCCCCAAAGGAGGGAGGCGGAGGGCAGACTCGGCTGTCCAGATGTCCAGCGGAAGGAAGCACAGCCCTCCTGGGGACGCAGGACACAGGAGGCACTGAGTGTGCCTGGGGGGTACATCCTCAGCGCTCAGCACAGCAGGGAAGGCAGGACGGAGCAGTGCCCCTGCACACGGGAGTACCGGGGTCACTGTGCAGTGTCTCCTGGACACAGACCCTGGGAGGAAGCAGCTCCTGGGGAAGAGGAGGAGCCCGGGGGCAGACCTGTGTGTCCTCTGCTTTGTTGCCTTATTTAACAGCAGTTTGGTGGGAATTCGGGAATGAAAGAGACCAGATCTTTCTGCAAAGGACATTTCAAGGACAAGGGCAGCATCTACGCAACCATGCACCTCTTTCACAGGAAATGCTGGGTTTCTCAATGTTCCTCTCTCGGAATCTACACAAAACGGCAGCTCTTTCTAATAGGTGTCTCCTGTGTGGGGCTTTGTGTCTTTTTCTCTCCCCCCACCCCACGGCCTTTTTTTTAAACTGGAAAGACAGGGCTTCTGATGGACATAATTTAACCTGCTCACCCAGACAGAGGCAAGTGAGCCAAAATTTTCCTTGACTTCTGGATGCAAATAATACAATACCCAGGTTATAAAAGAGACTCCAATGACCCCACTCTGAGATGAGCAGGCGAGTCGGGTGGATCACTGGAGAAGGGCAGAGGGCCACCCCAGCCTGCCCTGTTACTGTAGATAAAGCTCCGTGGAACTCGGAGCTTTATCTACAGTAAATTTAATTTAAATTAAATTTAAATGCTCATGCATCTCCTCGTTGCTGACTCTGTTCTCCCATCAGGAACAGAGCTGAGTAATTCTGATGGCCCTTGACAGGAAAAGGCCAAGTTGTTCAACTCTCCTATAGGGAGATGAACCCAGATCAAAAAAGGTTCTTCTTTTGAACTAAAACTGAAAATAATCTAAAGAACTTCATTCTGAAATTGTTCACAAAGTGTGAATTTTAAAAAATGACTGTTCGGTTATTTGCCTAGAGACTACAAATGACATCGTAATTCACTTAGGTACAAAATCTTTTATGTGGTGTTTAGTCCTTGAGGTGATTATCCTATGCCACCTAACAGTCGTTATATGCGTACCTATGGAATTACAGCAGCCTTGAAACAAGGTGGGCCACCGCACTTACCAGGGACCTTCTGACTTAGTTCTACCTCCACAGACTCTCCCATCAGTAGGTGTTTGTCCCAGGTGGCAGGTCTCGTCTCTATTTTCTTCCTTCAGTTTTCCCTCGTGGCCTATTTTGGTTCTGATAGTCCCCTAAATCAGTCCAAAACTGTATATTTGCGGGTTATCTACGATGACTGTCGAGTAGCTAACAATTTCACTTTATGCTTTTGTTCTGGTTGGGTTTTTGCGTGAAGCACCAGTTTTCTAAAACCAGAGTTTCTCACTCCAGAGCTATGCCTCTGATTTCATTCTCGGAAAGTGACAGTATACCCTGAGCCATGTCTGCAGGAAAGGTCTTTAAATAGTATGCATTCTCTGAATTACTGAGTTTTTTTTTTTCTTTTGCAGATTAATGGGCGGACACTAAAGCAATAAAAAGATTCTTTATCCCTTTTCTAAAGAGAAATGTGTCACTGGTGACAACTAATCAAATCCTGACAGCCCAGTGTCAGCCACCACCTCTCTGGGCAGGCAAATCTACACTGTCAACAGGAGACTCCAGATGACTGAGTTGGACTCTGTCACCAAGCGCCAGTCTAACTGGTATGTCCAATGCTGTGTAGATGGCTCCGCCCAGCTGCCTGACCATCCAGACCATCCCAGCCATGTCCACTACCCTTTCTCTGCTTCCTGTTCTACTTATAATCCACGTGGGTTCCTTACCTAGAAATGCACCAAGACCCTCAGCTTTGAGAACAGTTCTTAGAGGCTTGAAAGCCAGTACTCCAATTCCGTGGGCATCTAAGATCACCTTCTGGAGGGCTGCAGAGTCCCGTCCTCTGCTGGCTCCCTCTAGCTGTCATGGTCCACCTCTATATCCTTGGATTCCTCTTGTGCATGGGGGCATGGAATAGTGGGGGCTCCACGGTGACACCCAACAACACAGTCCACTTGGTACCTACCCTACTGCTCAACCCCATACAGAGCAGTAGTCTTTCTTTAGACACCATCAGCAGCAGCATGTTCTTGTCGGGGAACCCACAGGACAGACCCTGGGGCAGTCTGTCAGCACCAGGCCTACAGCTGTTGAAAGGCCATTCTCCCCAGCCATGTCTTCCCGACCATGCGGGTGGGGGTTGAAAATAAAGCAGAAGCAAACCCAGAGGAAGACACTGCCCCTCTGGGGATGGGATTTTCACGTTGTTTTGGATTAGGTAAATATAAACCTACAAGGGGAGAGCTCGGACCAAACCCAGCATTTAACAAAAAGATGCTTTCAGACAGAAAAGTTAATGGAGAAATGTTCTCTAACAATGACTGACAAAAATCATAGCTTCACTGTTGCTAGACCCCGAAGCCTCAGGCAGGCAGTTCCCAGGGTGAGAACGCTCAGCCTCCAATATGCTGAAGGCCCAGAGAGAAACCAGCCAACCAGCCCCACAAAGAAAAAGTGCACTTCTGCACAGATACCTGTGATTTTCCACTTTGGGAAAAAAAAATTGTGTTTATGTGTGCCCCCAAATATATTTTAAATGGCTAGTTTTAAAAGGTCAGTATTGTACTGTATGATTTTTAAATTATTGGATACTTCAAACTATTGAACCATTAACAGTATTCTAGGACTTATAAACTTCTGCAGATTTCAAATTAAGTGACAATAACTACTGGAAATTTCATTTTAAGTCCATGAAATCTTATTTTTAAAAGTATATATATGTCAAAGCAAAATAAATAAATAAAACAAAAATTTAAACAGCCTAACCCAGTTTGTAAATTAAGCTAATCAATCAAACAGTTGTGTCCAATTTTCCAAAATCTTACCCTGCAATTTACCAAATAGAGTTGCTCTACTTTTAAATCAACTCAGGGGTAAATATACCCCTATTCCACACATCTGGTATTTCCCCACAGCCCCCTCCCCTTTCCCTCTACAATCAGCACCACTTTCTCCTTCCAGAATGGTATAGTAGGAAAAATGGTTGGTTGGTTTGTACAGATTAAACCCAGAGCTTCTCATGGAAGACAAGGGTTCTACTACTGAGCTTTAGCCCCAGACCTTTTTTATTTCATTTTGAGACAGGGTCTTGCTAAGTTCCTCAGGCTGGCCTCAAACTGTGATCCTCCTGCCTCAGCTTCCAAAGTAGCTGGGATGACAGGCGTGAACCACAGCTTGGCTTTAGTATCAGAGCTGGGTCTGAACACTAGCTCCAAAACTTACTGGCCATCACACACTAGCCTGACAGGTTTGTTTTTTCCCGGGTTCTCAGGTTCCTCAGGTCAAAAGGGACTAATAATATCTATTCAACAGAGTTGTGGAGGAAGTGGGTTTAAGTGAGATGATATATTTAAAATTCCTAGAGTACACTCTGGGCTGTCTCAGCAATCTTGCTCAGCGTGCTTACAGTTTACAAAACCACTTCACATATGCGGCTCTTGTTCCGTTCCATCGCACCACTGTGAACTACTGCAGAAATGTGACCTCACTCTTTTTTAACTGATAGGTGCCCGAGGACTCAGGGGTGAGGGGGACAGTTTTTCTAAAGCCCACTGACAAGTGCACAGGAAACCCCAGCCCTTTGGGCACAAGGCTCCTTCCACTTCATGCAACAGCAAATTCAAGAGCAAACGTCTATTTCCTAGCTAAGTGCAGCAGAGGATGACTCCCTTCGATTAATTCCCCTATCTTTCTCCTCTATCTGCTTTTCAGTGGCATAGTACAAACGTGCTGTCTGGCACAGCATTACGCATGGGAAAATCAGAGTCAACCCGAGGTTGACTCCTAGCCACAGAGACAAGGCATGAGGCCACAAGGGTGTGCTTGCCCATGCTCCGTGTGTCCGTCCCCCAAAGAAACCAAGTCATGGTTTCCCTGCCTGGATTTGCTGCAGACAGACTGAATTCTTAAAAGAATTATTTTTTGAGCATTTGAATGTCAGTGATACAATTTTTTGCTTCCACAAAGATGCAGATCTATGGTGGATGCTTGGCAAACACAGGGCCAGCTACTAAGACTGTCCAGCACTGCATGACACCCCATTACAGAGCCAGGAGAATGGGCAGCCAACGTCTTCGCATCCCTCCCCATCTTCCACAACCACACTTTGTACTGGTTGCTGTTCCTTCAAGTTGCGTGGCTCAAGGAGGTCTCCCAGGCACTTAGGAAGAAAGGTACGAGGCTAGGCAGGAAGGGCCAGGCCTCCAGACACATCCCCCTCATGCCCAGAAGGACCTAGGCCTTCATTTCTAATATTCAGCTAAAAATAATGCTTGGAATCTGGTTTCAAGAGAAAAGAAGCTTGGGGAAGAAAAATCATAAGCATGTAAAATATGTTAATATTCTGGCAACCTTAATAAGGCATGAGTACTTCCAAGGGCTATTTCCATAAGTGAGCAAGATGCAAACTGCATGAACCTTTAATTAGAGTTTTAGGTGACTTCTTTTCCCCCTGGATTTAAGCAATGTAATAGTCAAATCCGTTTCATTATTTTAGCATCCTCACTGACAGGGTCTCAAAATGATGATAATCGCTTAAAAAAGCAATGTCGGCCATAGAAATATATATTTGAGACTTCTGATCTCTAACATCTAACACTAACTACATAATAGAAATGAAGTAATAAAATTTAAACTAAGACTACCATTATTCTCAATAAGTAGTTTTGCAATTTTGACCGAATTTCTGAAAAATACAAAGTAACTAAAACCCTGTTTCCCTGGAGGTGAGCATCAACACTGGGCCTAGGAAAGGTGTGCACCTACAGTCACTCAAGCAAAACCAAAAGAAAAGGCAAAGCAACCAAGACAGAGTGGAAAGGGACCTTTGTTAAAGCCTCAGCCTTATATCTAAGTGACCTAAACTCCTCCTTGGGTTACTGGTTTGATAATCGGTCTTTCCAACTCAGCACTCCCATATTAAAGCTTCCTATTCAAGTCCTCCACAGTCAAGTGAGAGGAGAGCAGAGAAGCTCAGTTCCCTCCTGATGTCTAGAAGCACCAAGCCATGGTGGCCAGGCTGGTCTCCTCCCTGATGACCCTGATCTTGCAATTGAGTGAACCATGAAGGTAAGGGTTTCTAGAATATTCCAAAGCTAGATGAGGCAAGAGATGCAGAAAGATGCAGGACTCCTCAAATCATCCCACATTAGTAGTTTCTAAGCCTCTAGCTATGAAATTCCCAGTCATGCCAATGCCAGACCAGAACCATCTAAGCAGTTACACATCCCAGGGCTTCCTCATCTGACAGCTGTTTTCCGAGAACACTAGAGATCTTAGGTGGCAGCGAAGAAACAGAGAACTCAACAACTCAGCGGGCAGCGAGTCCTGCAGGAAGAGAGATGCACAGGTCGCTGAAGAAGCAACAGAGGAGGTGGTGACAACAAACGAAAGGATGAAACGGAGCACTTTAGCCACCTACCTCCAGCGTTTTCTTTCTCCCGTTTCAGTGACACACAGAGTTTTTTGCTGCCCTGGTCTCTGTGGTTATCAAGAGCAGCAGGACTCTGACACACCAGCAGTCTTCACCTCAGCCATCGGAGGTGGAGAAAAGACCACAGTGTGCTCCTGCAGGGAGCGATCCCATCCCAGGCAGGGTGTTTCCGCGACCTCTCCTCCCTCAACTCCTATCTCCAAACACAGTGCCACAGGAGTCGACTCACAGCCGAGACTCTAGAGGAAATTGCCAAATGACTCAGAACAATTGCTCAGAACTTACTTTTTTACAAAAGTGAAAGCAGCTATATTGCGGGGCTGGGACCTTATTAAAAGGTGGGAATCTGCTCTGAGTCACCAAAGACACAAAAGCAGCCGGGGGACACAAACAGCCTCACTCAGTCGGCACCCTCCAGGTGTCCCCGGCCGGCTACATGAACAAGACTATTTCAAGAAGGCATCAGGAGCTGGTCCAGGGTGCCTAAGGGCGCTCTACCCAGGCAGGCCGTGGCTGAGGAGTTTAATGAACACTTAATGCGATCCCACCCCTCCCTCTCTTGGACAATACTGAAGATGAGGTAAGATACAAGGTACCCAAATAGTAGCAAGCCAAAATTAGATCCTAACTATCATTGTCACTCTTATTCCTCAAAAGAAAAGGAGCCACAGAGACTGACTGGGCTAAGTGGCTGCGGAGCTTCTCTTGATGCCCTTGGATGAGACCTGGGAGCCAGTACTGCCTAAGCACCCCCGAAGATGGGTGTATGTATAAACCACCCTCTTCTAGCCCATCAGATCACCAGACGGCTGTTTATTTTACCAAAGAGGTCTATAAATTTTAGATTGGGATCAGCATTTATAATCTTGCTTCCCTTTTCCCCCTAAAATCATTTTTTTTTTTTACCAATTACAGAAAACAAAACCTTTTTAAATGCAAAAGCAATGTCACATAATGTTGCATTAGTGTCAACAATCTGGAGATGTCCAATCACCACCACGGATGTAACCGTTTCTGGTCTCAGATCATTTATTTGCCTTCTAGGGGTTGTTTTATGTTTAACACCCCTCAATGTCTCTTAGCATATTAAAAAAAGAAAAGCCTTAGTAGTTAAACCCACCCAACCAATTAGACTTGAAAAAACAAAATTTAAGATGCAACTGGGTTAAACAAACACAGTGCTTCTCATTGTAGGTACTTGATCATCGATTCTGTAATGTCGATAATACTAAGTCAAGACCAAGGTTGAATGATTCAGACATTTACTCAGAATTATGAACCCAGAGCTCATAGATTTCTAAATGGGAAGTCCATGGATAAATGTCATGAGATTGGTGACCTCCATGGAATTGCATGCAACTTTTTTTTAACATAATTAAGTGCAATTTTTTGGAGATTCATAGCTTTCATGAATTCATAGCTTTCATTTATAGCTTTTAAATAATTCTCAATTGGTCTGCTCCAAATAATTTCCTAAACAAGATAAAATGCAAACAGCAGAGAGATAAGTATCTTGACCTTTTACCATTACCTTAAAAACCCTGCACCAGCCAGGCACATGGCACAGCCTTCACCATTTACTGATCTCTAACATCTATGACAGCTCCAGAGGCTGAGGCAGGAGGATCTTGAGTTCAAAGTCAGACTCAGCAAATTAGTGAGGCCCTAAGTAACTCAGTGAGACCTTGTCTCAAAAATAAAATACACAGAAGGGCTGGAGATGGTTAAGCACCCTTGAGTTCAATCCCTAGTACCAAAAAAAAAAAAAAAAAAAAACAACTCTGCACAAACCTCAGGGGTTTCAACTTTGGTGAACTGCTTAAAGAACAATAGATGATCAGTGCTATTTTAATAGGGTAAGTTTTTTTTTTTCTTTCTTCTAAGCAGCTTTCCTTCTTTTTGAGGACAAAAAGTAACATTAAGGGGTTGGGGCTGTGTCTCAGTGATAGAGCGCTTGCCTTGCATGTGTAAGGCACTGGGTTCGATGTTAAGCACCACATAAAATTAAATAAAATAAAGGTATTGTGTCCATCTACAACTATAAAAATACTAAAAAGAAAAACAAGGGGCTGGGGTTGTGGCTTAGTGGTACAGCGCTCGCCCAGTATGCCTGAGGCACTGGGCTCGGGTTCGACTCTCAGCACCTAATAAATAAAGATATTGTGTCCACCTAAAACTAAAAAATAAAAATTAAAAAAAAAAAAACTAACACCAAGGAAAACACTGCATTAGATCAGGTGTCTGGGCAGAAGACAGACAGGAAGAGGCATCAGAGCAAGGCAGAGGAGCTGACCCACTAGAGGTGTGATGGTTTATCCAAGGACCACAAAGTGATTATCAGTGTAAGACTTAGGGCCAAAACCCATGTGATCTCCCTGCGTCCACCCTCTGTCCAGATGGCTTCCCCTAAGAATATATGGGAACATGCAAATGGAATTTACACTGAGATTGGGATTTGGCTGAAAAATTCAAACTTTGGCACAGGCCTTAGTCCCAGCAGCTTGGGAGGCTGAGAGGCAGGAGGATCACAAGTTCAAAGTAAGCCTCAGCAACTGAGCAAGGCCCTAAGCAACTTAGTGAGACCTTGTCTCAAAATAAAAAGTGAAAAGTGCTGGGGATGTGGTTCGGTGGCTAAGTGCCTCTGGGTTCAACCCCTGGTAGGAAAAAAATAAGTAAATCAAACTCCCTGCTTTCTTTTCTCCCCAAAAGCAAAATTATACTGAAGTTTCCATAACTGCCTGTCTGTGACCCAGGAAGTCTAGAAAGGAAAGAGATTATAAATACAGGGCGAGGGCATGGACGCTGAAGGGTGGAGGAGAGGAATGACACAGGGAATGTGCATGCAACCCCTTCTTGACGCTCATGCAGATGTGCCACCATGAAAGGGGAATGTCACAGAGCCCAGTCTGGAGGCCCCACTCCCCCTGGGTACAGGGAGCTGGCTGGCTACTCTTTGAACTGAACCTTTGACAGGCTTAGGACGAATGCGTCCCTCTCGGTCTCAGATAGGATGGGAGCGAAACTGCTGTCCTTGCTACTCCCCAGGAAAGAGCAAGGAGGACCCCGCCTCAGAAATCAATGTGGCACCTGAGTCATTAGGTGAGACTGCCCTGTCCATAAATTATGCTTCTCTGCTGGGTAAGGGTCAAAGCTTGTGTCCTCTCTGGGGAGTCTCCAGTCACTTTCCTGTTAGTCATCCTTCCAGCACCGGGAGGAGAGGGCGTAATTATCCCTTCAGCCTTGGGCTGGCTTGACAGCGACTTAATTCCAGAGCCAGGGCTCCCCCTGACAAGCCCCGATGCTCCAGCCCACCCCTCGGTGACTCACACCGGCTCCCTAGGCCGACTCTTTGCAACTTCCCCTTGTTTTCTCCTTCTTCACTCTGTGATCTGAAGATGATCCTCAGGAACAACTGATTCTCCCCCCACCCCACCCCCCAGAAAAACAGGATGAAAGGGAAAGTCTGGAGAAGACTAAGAAAGCAGGGGCTGGAGCAAGACAGGGAGGACACTGGAGGCCATGAACAAAGGAGGGGAGACGGTGGAGGAAACGCAAAGCACCCCCCCTGGGCCTGGGATGGGAAGGGGAAGGCGGGGATGCAGGACCTCGGGGTCCTTCCAAATTCACCGCATCAGGGCCTCACCCCGCGCTCCGATGAGAGGTCGGAAAAGCCGGGACGGGTACAGGAGCACCAGGTCCCCCAGAGTCAGTGCTCTGGGCTTCCTGCCAGCCCCCCAAGCTCCAGAGTCCCGGCCTTTCAGATGCTCTGCTTCCCAACACCACATGCTCCACATTAAATACAGAAAGGACACACCTTTCCACAGTGACTTGCAAACTCACAGCCCCGGAGGCCACCCAACCCTAGCCCAGGTCTCGACTTTGAGAAGCCACCTGAGTGTCTGAGTTTTAAGACTGCGAGCAGTCATCAGGCAACATCCAGGGGGTGGCAATGCCCAAGTGTCTGGCACCTGCTGGCCCTTTCTTTAGTTTGCTTCTGTCCACACACTTGGCAAAGGGAATCAGCGCCATTGCAGGGCAGGGGCAGCTACATAACTAGCAAGAAAAGTCAGAGCAAGACTTCTTCCCCCTGCCTTCCCACCAAATCCCTCCTTCTCCAGGATGAGCTCACTGCTCCCCAAATGCTTTCCAAGCAGCCACCTGCACAGGATGTCCGTCCGGAATCCTTCCAACTTCACCACGTCGGGTGCATTCACCCTGCTCTCCAGCGAGAGGCCTCAGGAGATGGAGGGGGTAAAAGAGCACCGGGCCCCCCAGAGAGCCAGCAAGAAAAGTCAGGAGCTGCTGGTTCAAGCACTGCTGGTCCTCAGGCCTCCGGACACTTCCAGCTCCCTGTTCACTCACTCCCAGGCCCTCCCCAGCTCCCTGCCCTGGAATTTGGGGTAATTTTCTTTCTTTCTTTCTTTCTTTTTTTTTGCATTTTGATAGATGAGTGATATCTGCAACCCTGGTGCATATAGTGTGTGTGTGATCCTTGATAGAAAGCAGGACGGGACTCCTGGTTTCCTCTGCATGCCAACCCGTCCTGCCACACCCAGCACAGGGGTAGCATCTGCCTGGCACATCAAGGTCAGACCCAGAAGAATAGGACATGAATGTCCTGTGTAGGAAGGTGAGAAAACAAATCCAACTAACTACAGTGAGATTAAATGCCCTTCAGAGTCCAATGAAAACCCGGCACAGACTCTTCAAGCAGGTCCACAAGTCTGCCACCAGGTCCTTCCAAAAGGAAGTATGGCAGACGGGTGCACCAGGCACAGAACTCAGCCCAACATTGCTCCTTGTGTCCTCCCAGCCCCCCTCCACAAGGGGCGGAGTGTGCAGGACCCCAGGGGCCAGCAGCTCCCCCAGGCTTCCTGAGCATCTCAGTAGTCATGGAGGAGGCAGAACTCACACACAGAGCTGTTACTCAATCATGTTCAACAACCCTTCAGAAAAGCTCTCAGTGCATGCCACCATCCGGAGGAAAATTCACTAAAAAGCCAGCAGGCCTTATCCTCCAACAGATGACAAAGAGCCAAAGACCCCATTCCTAAGGCCCTGGCTTCCAAGTCTTTCCATTTCATGAAGCAGTTCAGGAGGATTTGACCACTTACACTACACCAAGAAGACGGGGTGGCAGCTAAGACACTTAAGTCGTGTAGTCGGATTCACTTCGGTGACATCCTGTTGGCATGCTCCCAGGTGAAGAGGCCGCCGGTTGAATGGAGGGGGAGGCACTCAAAAAACGGGCACACGGAGATGTTCAGGAGGCGGTAACTTACAACTTCGTCACCTAAAAGCCGGGTGACTTGCCCGGTCACACAGTGGTAAATCCAGGCAGACAAATTCAGGTTTCCAACCAGAATCAGGACCTCCCCAAAACACTACTGCCTGCAAAGAAAGACTGCCTGGGATGACATCATCAAGCAAGATGGTCATGCTACCAGAGGGCATCACACCCCAAGTCATCTTTCAGGAGCAAAGCGTTTGCTCAGAGAATGTTCTCCCCATCCATTCAGATGGGAATTAGATCCGATAACTGGCATCAGAAATAGATATGAATAGTTTTAAGAAAACTATTAGTTTTAAGAAATCAATGGACAGTCATGTAGAAAGACTACCATTTATAAATAAATTATGTTTTTAGTTTGCCTTTTTAACAAGAAACATCTTACACCCCAGAAAACCATGAAATAATGCAGGAAACTCAAAGAAAGGTACATACATGGAAGTGCTGGAAAACTAACCATGTAGTCCAATAATCTTTTCCTATTCTTTTAGCTTCCTGTATATGCAAGCCCTTCCAAGTAATTCGTGTAAAAGCCTGAAAAGGTTGGGCTAAGTGGGTGGGCAGGAGTTAAATATTAAATGCAAGTTATGTTCACACTGTGTACAAAAAACCTGACCATTAGTGTGCATTCTTTTCTTCTACCTTGAAAAAATAAACAGGACAAAATATAACTTAAACATGATTAACTTGCAAAGAGCACAACACACGGTTGTCATGCTGTATATCTCCAGATTCTCAATGCTCTGTTCTATCAACACAACGCCTACAAACTGCAAAAATAATCACTGCCAAAGCTACACGAGGTGATTACATAAAATTCTTCTAAAAAGCTGCAAAATTATTTAATCGGGAAGAACTAAATGAAAAATTCTGCTTACCTTGTAGAAAACGGGCTTCATCTTTGTGGATTTTCTTTCACAGCATTAAGCCCAGTGCAAGTGTGGGCTATGCTCCCAGATTTTACAAGCAGAAAATTATTTGCTATAAGTGAATTCTTCCTTTCTTTCTTTTCAAACACATTATACAGAGTAAATATGTTCCTAGTCTTTTCTGATAATCTGTCTCTGACAAAACAATTTCTGAGATCAACTTCAAAGACCTAAGAATGAGAAGGGGAAAAGTTGACCATGCCACAGAACTAGTGTACAAAGAAAGTTCTCGTACCCTCAGCCATCAAGAGAGCTCAGAGATTACTGCAGGAATACCTTGTGGAAGGAAAACAGTATCTTCTCATCTGCATAATAGCCTGAGACATTTTTCGAGTAAAATCAACTTTCAACAAAGAAAATCATTTAAGCATGCCCACATTTGGATCAGAATCTACACCCAAGAAAATCCACACCCTCCTTTACTTACATGCTGCACATAAAAGAGAGAAGTTCAAAGGAAACTGCCCCCTCTGAGAGAAAGGATCACATCCAACTCGGCTGCAGGGAGACGCGTAAGGCACGTCCTCTCCCGCTCTCATCCCCAGGCGATGAAATGAAAAAAATCCCAAACTGTTCCTCCCAGTCACATCCACGAGGACACCCTAGCACCACCACCCTCTTCCTCCAAAGCAGCCAAAGCAGTGACTGGGGAAGGCTCACCCTCTTCCTCTAGATGCCCACCCCACTCTGTGAGCCTGCCTGCCTGGAGAGGCACCAGCTTATGGCAGACGTGGAGACGGCAGAACCACCAAGTGCTACGTCTTCAGAGCCAGTGCCAAGTCCGTGGGGGGACCGCCTCACACACCTTGAATTCCCACGACAAACCCAAAACTCTCTGAACCCCCTCGCCTGAAGAAAAGTTGTTTATTCCTTTCAAACTCCCAACTATTACAATAGCACATGCTAATTGCTAACAATACTGAGGGGGGGGGATCCCCCACCCAGGAGAGGCTGACAGGGTCACACAAAGAGCGGTGACAGTAATAGGCACCCTCAAGGAGAGAGAAGGCAATCAATTATGAACCATTTGCAGAAATTGCCGGGCTGTCAAAAGCCCCGGTTACAGCTGTGCTTCATCAAGCCAGGCTTCCTTTGATTTTCAATGGAAATTATTCCTTATTATCGAGTCTAGAATACTTGTTAGTAAAATATCCCAAATGGCCCAGGTTCAACCAGAGTCTAATCTGAAAAGAAGTTAATGACCCTGAGAAGAACCAGGAGCAGGAGCAGCACTTCTCCTTAAGAGCGACCCTGTCCTGCGGGCACCTTACAGAGGACAGTGCCTGGGGGCATCCTAGGATCTGCTCCCCGACATTGGGCATCAAGACATTCCCAGCCACCATTTTAAACAGAAGACGACTGCTTTCAGACACAACAGTGTTCCTAGGAGGTTAGAAAGGTGTAGAAGAACATATTTTATCATTAAACTTGAAACATACTTTTCATTTATATCCATCTCAATTATCATTATTGGTGCCATTTGATTCTTTTCCCCCCAAGAAACAAGGAATACATCAACCACTCAGCATTTCCCTAAGTATGTTAATATTTGAAAATTCAGGAAGGTGATTACCATACACTTGAGAGGAATTTTGCAGCAAATGATTAACCTATTCACACAGGCTGAGTGTCCCCAATCCAAAAATCTAACATCAAAAATGCTACAAAATCCAAAACATTTTGTGCATCTGACATGATACCCCGAGTGGAAAATCACACAAATAACCTCATGTGGGGGGTACAGTCAAAACATAAGCATCCTAAAAACACGGCATAAAATCACCTCCAGCAACTATGTATAAGGTGCATATGAAACAGAAGAATTTCACGTTTAGAACTGGGTCCCAGCCCCAAGATGCCTCAAACATATAGTGCAAATATTTAAAATTTGAAAAAAGTCTGAAATCCAAATTCTCTTGGTGTCTGGAATTCTGGACAGGGGATAGTTAACTGGTATTCTCCTTCAATAGGTTCTCTCTCCTGTGTTCTTTGGTAGGTATAAAGGTATGCATGAATGCATGTATTTGCACTCTCCCTTCACCGTGAGTAACAATGGAGATGAGAGCTCAGATCACCCCAATTCCAACCTGACCACAGCTTTCACTGCTCTTCTAAATTCCTAACTGATGCTCCCAGGTTGACTTTATAACTGCTATATCTTCCGCAGCCACTGTCATTGAATAGTTGGAAATAGCCTTAACATGCTAACTTTCCACATACCTGTTTTATTGAATCTTAAAATACAACAAATTTGGGGTGGGGAATTAATTTCCTTCTTAAGAACTTCAGTGTGTAACTCAAGCAGATTATCACAGGGAGAAAATCATTATCCTTGATGGCGCTAAGTGATTTCCCCCAGCTGCCATGCTGTGCCCGTGCCTCCTGGGCATACTTGCTTTAAATAGAGCACCTCACTTCATGAGTGTTTCAGGAATGTTTGCTTTCTTAAAAAGAATAATAATAAGGCAAAGAAACTTATCTATTTCATGCTCTACGAGTAACGGCTTCATAAAAAAATATTGATGAATATTTGCTATAATATTGGTTTCTAAAAGCAAATAACCCACCAGAGATAGAACAGGAATAATACTAAAAATGCTGATGGACTTCAGTTTAGGAGAAGAAATTGCATCTGGGGCCATGAGCAGACCCTGAGGAATTGGCAGGGAAGGGTAGAGAGCTATGGCAGGAGGCAGGCAGGGAATGGAGGAAAGGGGAAGGGAAGAGAGGAGATGGGAGGCTGGACACCAGGGAGTGACCATTCTGAAGGTGTGGGCTCTCACCTGATGTGACCTTCGTAGTGGACATCATTATCCACAAAGGGCGTGCCACATGGCTCAACCATGTGGAGCCTGCCACCGAGGGGCTGACTCCTGGAGCTGGTCTAAATCCGAATGGCATGCAGTCCCACTTTAGCTTTTGTTTAAATTCCTGCTGTTATGGTTTAGATGTTGATGCAGGAATGTTCAGAGATGAGGCCGTTCACCCTAGTTTGAGTGGACTGACTGGAGGTAACTGCAGGCAGGTGGGGCGTGGCTGGAGGAGGTGGGTCACTGGGGGACGTGGGATGGAAGGTTCACCTTCCCTGTGGCCAGCCCCCTTTCCCTCCCTCTCTCTGCTTCCTGGCCACCATGAATGGTGTGGCAGGTCTCCTTCCCCACGATGTTCTGCCTCACCTTGGTCTACACAACTGAATCTGTGAGCCAAAATAAACTTTTCCTCCTCCTACATTGTTCTGGTCAGGTATTTTGGTCAGTGACGCAAAGCCGACTAGCATACCTATTGCTGCTCATATTTCCTCCATTCGTATTTCGTATTTAAGAGAAAAGCAACTAATACAAAACAGTTATGATTTCAAAATCGAGACAGGATTTTAAGATACATCATGTCAGACCCCTTTTGAAAGTAGCCAACTACAAACAGTTAAACCTGCAGGAAAAGAAGGGACTGTAACAAGAGCCACTGGGGATGTTGAATAAACTGGACCCCTGGTAAGTGGCTGGTGCAGTGTAAGAGGGGGCAGTGCTGTGGGGACCTGTGGGGCTATTCCTCAGAGCTCAGCAGAAAGGCCTCCAGTCAAGCAATTCCACTTCTAGGTGTATACGTGAAATAATGGAAAACAAGCATTTCAGCAGACATTTATGCACCACATTCGCCACAGCCTCGCTCACCGATAACCAAATGACAGCACCAACCCAAGCACCTATCAAGAGATGAGTGGGCAAACAAAATGTGAGCTATACAGGTGGTGGGATATTATTCAGTCTTCCTAGGAATGAACATCTGACACAGGCTAAAACGTGAGTGAACTCAGATGCAGTGAAATTAGTATCAGGAAAAAGGACAAATAACATCACATCATTCCACTAATCTATGAGGTACCTAGAATGGGCAAATGAGAGAAGGTATGACAGAGGTTACCAAGGAGGTGGGGTAAGAGAGGATGGCGAACGACTCGTTCTTGGGCAGAGTTTCTGTGTGGATTAAGAGATGGATGATGAAGACGTTGTAAAACTGAATATGCTGAAGGCCACTGAAGTGTATGCTTGAAAATGGTGACAATGACACATTTCATTTTATGTAGTTTTTATCAAAACAATAACACGAAAGCATTCCCAAAATGGCTTACCTTTGACCCTCCCACCACGGTGGGCAGGGGGGAGATGAGGGGGGTGCGGGGGTGGGTGGAATGTAGAAAGGAACAGAAGAGTAATTTAACATGGCTTTCGCAACACCTGAGTTTAGGACTTCCTTGTCAAAATAGCTAAGCAAAACCATCATAATGTAGGAATGGTACCGTTCGCTGCTCCCTTTAATATCATGCCAAAGTTCTGTTTAAAGATAATGGCTCCCATTTGTACTTAACACTTAAAAAAATAAAAAGATAATATATTCTTTAAGGGGAAAAAAAAAGTTTGTACCAGGGACAGGATGAGTCTTCTTCCCCTTTTCCCATCTCAGGTGGAGGTGGGCGTTCAGCCCGGCCTGCCTGGCTTGTGATTGGGGCAGCTTACCCTGAACGTCTGCTCCATCTTCTCCCTGTGGGACGCCTGGTCCAGGGTGCCATCTGTCTGACTCCTCTTCAGACCCGTGGTGATGTCAGGAACATTGCTGAAATCTGCAGGGGAAAGTGACAGAGACATACATGACTTTGGCCACCTGCAGCCAGACAGAGTAGACTGGCTCAGAGAAAGAACACTGCCCGCATCCTAGAGGGACGCTGGCAGCAGTCCTTCACAACCCTGAGGTCTGAGCCTGCACACAGCTGGCCCTCTGGAACACAGCTGGGCTCTGAGGAAGCAGCCTCTTCTGCTTGTTTTGGTCAAAGGTGCCCCATCAAAATAATGACTTGCAGCCCTTGTCACTCCTCCCGTTGCTGTGCAAACTGTATTTCACCAAGCTCTGATCTTACACAGTTCATTTGGATAAAGAATCCAACAGCAGTGACCTCTGTTGATATGCCTCTATTTTTGGCTAAGAGAGGGCAAAATTACCAGAAATCTCTTAGAAAACTAATAGTGTAATATCATAGACACATGGCAATCCATTTCTTGCTCACCTGAAAGAATAATTTTTTCAGGCATCAACCATGATTTCACCCTAAATTGAAAATATTAGACCATATCCTGTTAACTTCTAGAGGAAAGGTAAAGGGATAATTAGCAGTAGGTAGAGCACACGGCTTCCCAGGCTACAGCCACACACACCCACCTCTCCTCTGTTCTCCAGTTAACGAATTCAAGAGAGATGGAAAGACCTGCCTCTAGCAAAACACAGCAGAGGCTTTCCTTCCAGAGCTGGCGTTTGACAGCAGATGCCATCACCTAGGGAAAACCGGAAGGCTTCTGATTCCAGGCAGCTAAGCAGGAAGCCACTCTGTCCCAGTTGCTGGAGCCCAAAAGACATGGGCAAACTTGCAGAGAAACTGTCCAGCATGCCTGAGGCAGGCAGTGTGGTCTCTGGAAGACCTTAAGAAGGCCCGAGAGCCCTAGGAGGTGGACAACAGATGGGTAGGGATGATACCACCCTATCCGCACTGACATTACCGATCACTCTACAGGCACTTACTTATAAGATGGAGTGGGCGTGTCCAGAACGCATCTTAATGAGCTACACAGTTCGGCAGCTCTAATTTCTTCTTCCCTTTGCCTCTTCCAATACCCTGATCCCACCCATAAAAAGACCAGATAATCCAAGTCACACTTGAGTGATGTTAGGGAAGAGCTAAGTTAGTCTGGATAAGGCAGAGCTGATCACAAAGGCTGAGCGGTCCTGGCCTCGATGCCACACTGCAGAGGCAAGCAGACTGAAGCGGGTAACCAAGGCCCTCCAAAGTGACCAGCCAGCGCGCCTCTACTGCAGTCACCATGCTCTCCTGGGAGACCAACTAGACCCTTCCCAGGAGGAAAACAGTCCTCCTTCCCGTGGGTTCAGCACAGATGCATCTTTCTGTCCATCCATCCACTCAAGCCACACTTCTTGAGCACTACCTGTTTTTCCAGGCACTGTGGCAGGCACAGTGATACAAAAGTCAGACAGACAGTCCCCAAGTCTGCTTCTGGGAGAGGTGGCTGGCGGGGGCGGGGGGAGGGGCATGAGCATGACAGAGCCTCACAGATGACATGAGCAGTCTGAACAGGGACGATCAAGGATGCTGGGCAAGACAGTCCTCCTCCCTGGGCCTCAGAAGAGGTCACCAAAAGGGGACTCCTGAACGAGATCTTTGAATCTGAAATGAAAACTTAAAATGAAATCTTTAAACCTTGTCACCTTCCCCTTTAAGATCTGTCTTAGAGGGGAAGATGACAAGGTGAGCAGTGAGGACAGGGGCTCCAGGAGTGGACACAGCTGGGTGAAGATGGACAGCAGAGAGCAGGCAGGACCAGGAGCTTGAGTGTGGCTGCAGCAGAGATTGGGGCAGGGAGGGGAGGCAGCCTGGGACGGCAAGACCTTGCAGACGGACAGATCGCAAAGTCCCAGAAATGCTGCAGGTACATGGGACAGGATCCAAGTGGACACAGCCTAGAGGAATAGCAAGAAAGTACGTGGAGGCAGAGAGTTTGAGGAGGAGGATGCCATGGGTCTCCTCTCTGTCACCTATTAAGTGACACAGAAAAGAGAGGTACAGAGGGAGATGCCTGGAGAGAACCTGGAAACACTACGGCAAAGGGGCAGGGCCCCTGAAGGAGCTACCTGTCTTCACAGGGAATCTGAGGAAAGCAGGAGACTGTCACGCCAGCCGGTGCAGAAGCACATCACCTAGGTTATGGAACCTGACCTGCAATATGGCTGCCTCTACCTTATAAACAAGGAGCTTGGCATTTCCAAAGAGCTCACCAAGCCCAGGAACCATGGCACAGTCCACACACGCATTTGTTCCTGATGGAGATTGCTGTGGCACCCACTGTGTCACCAGCAGGCACCAAAGGCTGGAGGTACTGAGGGGAGCGAGACCTTGAGTCCCATGAAGAGTCAGGCATGGCGAGGGCATACGGAGCTTGGGAGCCTGCAGTGCCAGATGGACGCTAGTGAAAATAGCATGGGAGATGTCACAGCAGGTGCCAGGCAAATTCTGAGTCATTCATCGAGTTTATGCACAAAACTTTGAAACTAAAATGTAGGAAACTCCCTGAGCCACTGTTTCTTACAGAGAGAGTCTCATTCAGGTTCTGAAACCGCATGCTTCAAGCAAGCAGGAGAAAAGGTGGGGCATTTACCTGGGAACAGATTTGAGACCCTTCCTGTCAGAACCCAGCACACCCAGGACAAAGGCTGAGCTACAACCCACGAGGCTCCCCTAACATCTTCATTGCCCTCAGCTCCAGGGAGCTTTGCTGGGCTCCTCTGAGGCATGAGCCTGGGCAGGATGGCCTCGGGAACCAACTCCTGGGACCCAAGAGGCAGCTCCGGACAATTTCTGAGATCTCCAAGACAGAAAATTTCAGAACAGTCCACCACCCAGATTTCACAGAGGCATATGCAGAGGCCCTGTGGTGACCAGCAATGTGCCAGAGCTGTCCAGGAGACTGACAAGGCACAGGGAGAGGCAAACTCCACAGTGCCCATGGCTACCGACCCAGTTCCCAGAGTCTAAACTTCACCAGAACCTGCAAAAGGAGCAGGCCTGAGTGTTCTTTCTAGAGGAGAAATAAATAAGGAAAAAGTACATTCTGGAAGGAGGGAAGATTAGCTATAAAAAGGGTGTAAGCTGGTAAGATCCGAATGCTTACTTACAAAGCTGATTTAAACAGGCATCCTGTCCTGGAGAGAGATGCCTACATAGCCCCACTTACATTCCACCCACATCCTGAGCATGGGCTGCTAACAGGAGTAAATATATCCTACAAAAAACCGGCTTCCACCTGGCAGAGCCTTCTCATCAGGATGCATACACTGTGACGTGTTCCCAGAGCTCTTCATTCCTTGGGGATAACATGAAGCATCTGCTTCCTGCCCTCCCCACACTCAGCATCATGAAGTTCCAGTGTCCAGAAACCTCTTTCTATTTATATAAACATAAATTTATTTATATACAACTGTAAATCAATTTAAAAGAAGAGAAAACCAAATTGTAAACCCAGGAGAACTATTTCTTTCTGTTAGATACACCCTTTGTCTTTCTCATCTTATTCCTTGTGGAAATTAAGTTTGGGGTGAAGTCCTGCCGTTTGGAAAACCTAACGTTTAATGTGGCCAACGAAGGCGTCTATTAGGTAGCTGACTGAGCATGGCAGCAGCGTCCTGGGTTATGGGATTAGCTCCCATGTGGACCCACCTGTTGGATTTACCGATTCCCCCACCAGAGCCTGGCACTGAGCACCCACCAGGTGCTAGATCAGGTGCCACAATGAGCCCAGGCCCACCCATCTTTCTCATTTAATCAACAATTATTTTGTAGAGATGGATGACAGG
Organism: Callospermophilus lateralis; assembly: GCF_048772815.1. NCBI lineage: Eukaryota > Metazoa > Chordata > Mammalia > Rodentia > Sciuridae > Callospermophilus > Callospermophilus lateralis. The sequence continues at coordinate 12,609,019 of NC_135310.1, forward strand.
TAGGCAGGTAGGCAGGCAGGAAAAATGAGCCCTGCGCTTCCATATAGACAACCGAGGGGGAAACACGGGGCTTTAGGTATGAGACACCTCGTAATTCAGTTTCCTCTTGAACAATGCGTCAGTACCTACCCCGTGAGTGCCACTGTCAGCCAAGCAGCTGGCAACCTCAAATCCTTTACAATTAAAGGGCAAAACCTGTGTTAAACTAACATCCTGGGTACCGACTTAAAAATAGAAACATCGTTAACATGTTAAAGTTAAGGTCGCCTCACCCACACAGCTCGTAATCTTGAATTCAAAGTTATACAGTGACATCACTTTCAATCCAGTCTAGCAGAGGGGATGTGCAGGAGTGCAGGCTTTGCTGTCTCCCTCTCCTGCCAGATAAGAAGCATCCGCACACTCTGGGGCTAACTGACAGGCATGGGGAAGCTCCCTGGGAAGCGTGGTGTGGGGAAGCAAGCCCGGGAGGGACTTGGTTGCAGTGGTCTCCCGGCCAACATCCCACCTGATTGTGGCCAGCCCAGGATCCCATCTTGCTGGCTGCCTCCTCCCTACTCAACTAGGTAGCAAGAGATTGGCATGAAAGTTCTTCCCAGCCCCTGGACACCACCAAGGGGCTGCCAGCAGACCCAGAGAGCCCAGGTGGTGTGCAGCTGTCAGGGAAGGGAGGGCTCTCTGCCACAGCAGCAGCCAGGGACGCGCCTCCCGAGGACAGGCAACTGTCTCAAGGATTCTGGTCAAAAGTCTGAGAATGCCTCCTGCATCCTTGGGGCAGCAGTTATACGAGAAATCGAGGTGACCGACTTCTGAACCAACACAAGATGAGAGAACATTTGTTTTTTTCTTCTGGGGCACAGTAAGACTTTTTGAGAAGTTAAGGTTCCTAGTTGTTATGATGCGACCGTGTCCCCCAGAATTCGTGTTGAAGAGTCGGGCAGGCTTCCCTGGGATTAGGCTGCAGGGGGACGCCAGCAGGGATGCCACAGCACAGCACTGTCCCCAGGGTCCGTGCTGGGAGATGGGGCCTAATGAGGGGCTCCGGTGACCAGATTAATGTCACTGTACAACAGGTTCTGGGGGGTGGGTCACGCCCTCCCTTCCACCTCCTGCCATGTGGGAATGCAGAGCGCAGGCACCATCTGGATCAGAATCGCCAGACCCGCCAGTGCCTCAGGGTGGGACTTCCCCCTCCAGAGCTGCAGCCAGGGAGGTCTGCTCAGAGATCACCTCACCGGAGGTGTTTGTTACAGCAGCATGAACAGAATAAGACAGGAGCCGTGGTGTCAAGAGAAGCTCCGCTTCCCTCGGTGAACTGAGGATTCCTGGGACGGCGAGGAAAAGGCCTGGGCAGCAGAGGGGGAACTTTTTTTTTTTTTCCCTGGTGCTGGGAATTAAACCCGGGGCTTCATGCATGCTATGCACATGCTCTACCACGGACGACCTGAAAGCTGTTTTTCAACTGTTTTTTCCATGTTTCAAGGTATATATTATAGCACACTGTTTGTCAATACTATCAGAGCCAGAGCCCCCTTTTTGATACTATATGCTTATACTACCCTGAAATAAAAATCACATGTAATATAATCTACCTCCACCTGTGTTTTCATTAAAACAAAATATACACACCCACAAAAAAATATGCTGTCCTAGCAGTAACACAAGGAGAAAAATATATGAAAAGTAATTTTTGATTTTATAAAATATGTGTTTCAATGTGCAAAGAATGGACCCAACCACTCCAGAACCCGTGTGGAAGTGGCCCACCATGAGCACTGCAGAGAATCACAGCCACAGAGTCAGGCTCTGTCACAGATCACCCACAGCCAGGTGTCCTGGAGGTCACCATCAGGACTCAATTTTCCAAAGAGGGAAAACTCTATGCAAAGTTCTGAACAAAACAAAGGACATGCTTCCCTTGACTTGGTCCGTTGCACTTCTAGAAAATTCAAAGCACCTTCCAGCTGTGAGGGAAGCTGGCTCTTGGCTCAGACCACTATGCACACGCATCCCCCAAACCAGACCCACACACTTCCAAGGTGTCATGTGGTTGGCAATGCCACCTTCTCTGGGACCTGCCTCTGCCTCTCCCCCTGGCCAGGGCCTCAACTTTTTCTCTGGGAGAGTCGAGTGGCATCAGAGAATGCAAAATGCACCAAAAGCACCCAGCTGAGAGCAGCGACCCACTGAGTATTAGTCTCCTCCCTGCAAGCAAGAGAAAGAGTGCTCACTACCACAATAAAAATACAACATCCAGGCAGGCAACACATCATGTTCAGTCGGACCTCTCATCTGAGGTTCAAAAACAGTATCACTGATTAAATCATCAATCCTTAGAACCCCCCTCTGATGTGAAAATCAGGATACACTTCCATAAAGAAAGTGGAAATGACTTTTAAATAATATCAAAGAAGCTAAAAGTGAATTCTAAATGGTTTAAGTTTTCAGTTACATAATCCACTGTGACATTGGTCATGCGTCAGTGACTAATACTTAATTCTACTATGTTCTCACATTTAGATAACATAGTTTGTGTGAATTCTGCTCTTAATCTATTTGATTTTTCAATTTCTCAGAATTTCCACTGGGCAATTCCATAAATGAACAGCTTGTAGAGAATCAAAGAAAGTTAGATCAGAAAACAAACCTAGACATTATTCTGATTTCTTCCTTCCTTTAAATACAAGTGCAGTTTTAAGAGAAGATAAATATCTTGCTAAATCAAAGTCCAGTTGAGGAACATCAACATTTTCTAAGTACAAATTTAAACCTCTTGTTCAGTTCTCCAAGCTTCACCCGTTGCTACAAAACTCTGCATAAATGCTCACAACATGGTTATGGTACAAAGAGCACACTGAACAGCGAGTTCCTTTGCAAAGAGGCTTAGAGCCTCCCAATTTTAAAATTTAAATGTGCAAACTCGGTGCAGTAATGCTTATTTTTAACTAATACTGATTCCCCTGGATTCTATTCATGCTGTTACTTTGAAATGCAGTGGTTGGTGACACCTTTCACTAATGACATTTGCTGCACTCTGTCACACAGGCAAATCTCTCTTATCAGTCGGCAAGACACAATGAAATAAATCTTTTTAAATGAAATCCTGGAAGTAATAGATGAATTGTTCTGTGAGAGAAAAACAACCGATTCTGCCACAAAGTTAATCAAGTCCTAAACTGTACTGTTAACCAAAAGATCACCAGTTAAATCACATCCTCCGATATAGATAAGGTCAGATTGATTTTTATCTAGGATTCTGCATTCTTCTTCTTCTTCTTGAGGCTAGGAAACTCAAAGGAGCAGACCAAATGTCATGGTCAAGTTTGCAAAGAAGTAAATTCTATCATAGCATAAATACCATACCAGGAAAAAAATAAATAAATTTCAAAAATCTCTCAAGTTCACTTAACCTGAGGTCACAATCCAGTTGATGATGTTCTTGACAAAGCCAGTTCAATTTTGGTGAAAAAGGGAGGGAAATGCCAGTAGAAAATGTTTCTTAATAGCGGGCCCAATGATTGGATTCACTATCTTGTGATAAGTACCCTTAGAGTCAAAAGAGGAGCAGGAGCGTGGCAGGTGCCATCAGGGTAGGAAGGTGCTGCCGGTCACCCCTCTGGCTGACTGCAGCATACAGTTCTTCTGAGGACCGTGGCAGAAGACTCTGGATAACACCCACATCCTTGTTCTACAGGCAGCTCTGGCTGTGACCCAGGCAGAGTATTCAGCCCCCCAAAAAGGAGACCCTCCCACTTTCCCTCATCAGGGCCCCCAGTGAAAAATATAAAGCCCATGACAAAGGAGATCTTCAGCCAAGGTTTTGGTATCACCAAAACACTCTCCAGAGTTGGGAGGGTCACCAAATGCCATGCTCATTATATTCAGGGGTGTATAATAGACAACATTGTATTTCAGACACTTAAAGAATTTTAATAAAGTGGAGTTTTGGTATAAAACTCTTATGAACAACTTACTTAGAATTCTATTCAAAGATACAAGGGAAAAAAAAAAAACAACAGAAAAAAGTATGCATGAGTTCCCACTTGAGAACGTTGCTATGGGAAAAGGAAAGCTGGTCTACCACATGAAAGGGTGGCCAAACAGGAATGCAGTACTGACTCATGCCACAACACAGAGGGGCCCAGGCAACATCACACTAAGTGAAAGAAATCCGACCTGACAGGCCACCTAGAGTACAATTCCAGGTATACAAAATGCCTAGAACTGGCCAATCCACAGAGTAGATTTGTGGTTACCAGGAGCTAGGGGGACAGATCATTCTTCCAAAGCCAGGCACAGTGGTGCACACCTGTAATCCCAGATTCTCAGGAGGCCACAGCAGGAGGATGACAAGTTGGGTCCCAGTCTGGGCAACTTAGTGAAGCCCTGTCACAAACGGGCTGGGAATGTAGCTCGGTGGCAGAACACTTGCCTAACATGTGTGAGACTCAGTACAAATCCCACTCACACACATACACACACGCACACATGTACACACTGCACAACAATAAAGATAGTGAAAATATTACTACAAGCAACTCATCTTTCACCAATGATCACAAGGCAGGCAGTTCCTAATCGCCACCCCCAGTCCCCAGACAAGAACGGAGATGAGATGACAAGGGCCATCATGAGTTCAGTTAAATCTAAATTTGCTCTACTAAAGGGCAAATTATTAGTGGGTTTTACTCTATGTGCATTAATAGAGAAATCTTTAAAAGGAGATTAAAAAAAAAAAAAAAGACAAGGTTAAAATCCAGACATTTCCCCATGTGGAGGGAAAAGCAAGGCATTACAGGACTGTCCTTCCCCGAGACTGACTGTGACCTTCTCCAAGTTCCCAGGGACTTCCCGTGTCTCTGTGCCTTGATTTACCCAGCTGTGAGAGTGAAATGATAATAACATCTCTGCTCCATCAGGGTGAAGCAAGGGGTAATTAGTGCTTTTAAGGCTCTCTGTGATCTTTATATTGAGACAGCCTGCTATTATTCCAGAGCCCTAACAAACACCTTCTTCACAGCAGTCAAGACCTGACTCTATTTAAAGAGGTAAAGAGATGCCTACAAAACTAAATGGAATTCTTGATCCATTACATTGCTTTTTTTCACTTTATAACCTTTCCTAAGAAATGAGCATTCCTGCAGTCATTAAATTGTTCTGTTAATCGTACGAAAATAGATGAATTTTAGAGAGAGAGAAATGAAAGACTAAACTGTCTTGTCCAGTCCCTTGTTAGGAATTGCAGTAATGGAAATCAGATCCACCTGCCCCAGCTCACACTGAACAAAGCCGGGGATGAGAGTCCAGACGTGACTCCTGTGGACCTAGCCTTTCACAATGAAAACGCATGTCACTATCAGTTCTGACCTAGCCTGGTGACACAGACGCTCCTGCTCCTTTTTAGTTGTTTTTCACTTTATCTAGATCATAAACACCAATCAACCCACTGCAATTGCAAGCAGGACAGATGTGGGACACTGGCTGGACTCTCAGGCTGCTGGAATGTGTGGTCAGGCTCTTCAGAGCCAGAGCATCCCGTTCCCAGCCCAGCACAGCCAAAGGCCAGCTCAGAGTCCCCTCCATGTGCTGAAGTAAGTGGAGACCTCAGTCACATCCCACTCTCTCCCTGCAGTAGATCAAGGAAGAGACCTGGAGCCTCAAAGTGTGCGGCGGGGATTCTGCTTATGCCCACAGCCTGCTCTCAGCGACAGCCCTGACACCTTCCTTTTGGTTGTCACTATTTACTCCACACCTGCAATTGACCGAGAAGTGTGCTAGCGCTGCGTCTCAAACATCTCTGGCTTCCACCACGTCCCCGTGTTCACAGGATTTTCAGCAATAGGTAAACGTGTAGGCAGTAGGTGCTGACTCCTCCGTCCCGTGCACAGGCAGAGTCCTTTCAGAGCTCAAAACAGGGAGAGCCCAGGACTCTCCACCTGCGGGCAGCCCCTGCCTTTCACAGAACACAGTCCTAAAAGACAAGTGCAGAGGCGAGTAGAGAGTCTGCCAAATCCCAATCTTGGATTCCTCAAAGACTCATGAAATCTACCTCCCATCTCACCTTGAAACACCCTGTCACACCTCTCCGTCTCCTTTCTCAGCTATGTCAAACTGACCTCCACAAGACCGAAGGACAACCATGGAGTGCTGAAGGCTTGCTGGCCAGGGCCCACCTGACAGCTGGCATTTAAGCCATGAGTACTAAACTTAGGCTTCTTACCAACATCTATAGTCCCTTCTTCCCCTCATTTTTATAAAATAAAAATGATGAAGTTTAATGAATTTGCTGATACTACCACGAAAAGACACCTAAAGCTCGTAGAAGCCTGACGCGGTCATTCATCCACAGAAACGTGAAGTCGGAATTCAATTCACAGCTGGCGATTCAGGAGGGAACAGCGTGTTGGAAAGGTAAGTGAAGCAGTGGACGATAACACGTCCTTCCATTCAAATGATTGTGCATCTTCTGCCAGGGCTCTAGCTGTCCTTGGAGAAGAAGATGCACAATCATTTTGCTAACAATGTCACATGTCTATTTCTAAAGAAATTTTCTAGAGCTACCAAGAAGTAACTAAATTGGTTAATTTGAACTTTGTCATTTTCTTCATTTTATGTTAAAGAGGCTAATGACCCCCCCCAAAAAAAGGATTTATAAATGGATAATTTACAAATGATCATAGGTGATTACTGTAGCATCAGAAATAAATTTATAAGATACAACAGATCATCACTGAATTGTCTGAAAGAAACTGATGCCCTGCAACTGTATTTCAAAGTTTATTTATTTTTACAAACAAATGTGTGTTTGCTTTACACGAGGAGTGAAAATCTTTAAACAGCAAGTTGTCACTCAAACCTATCATTCTATGTTGCTAATTTTGATCAATTTTGTGGAATTTTTCTAGATGGACTTTCACTACAAGCCATTTAAAAATTATCTTGAAGGTAGGTGAGACATGAATCAGAGAGACTTAGCACAGTGTCCCAATGTCCTGGCCAATCATCTCAGAGACTTGCCATTATCCTTTGCTGGAGAGTTTGCTCCCAGATGACCCCAGGGCTCTATCCCTTACCTCCTTCAAGCCTTTGTTCCAATGTGCCTCTAGTTCTCTGAAGTCTGCTGGATTTACAATGTCACCCCCCAGTCCCTACTCCAGTTCCTGGCTGCCCTGATCCAACTTCTCCATTCCACTCCTTCCCTGTTAGTACACTACTTAATTTATTTATTATGCTTTTGCATATCTTCTATTTCCTGCACTAAAAAGTGTAAGAATTTCTTTTAACCTGTTTTGTTGACTGTATACTTTTACAACAGTCCCTGCCACACAATAGCTAGTCACTAAATAGGTGTTAAGTGAATGCCTGAAAGAAAAGTTAAAGAAGGCAAATATGTATTTTCAGAGACCGCCAGTTTCTCAGCTGGGGCTGAGAGTGCTCTCTGCAGGTAATGCAACCTACTGTGGGGGTGAGGGGCTGCAGGTGCTGCTTCATGGACCTAACGGAAGGCCTTGAATTCAGAAATAAGAACAAAAGTGCATTTCCCAACTTCAAAGTAAAAAAAGAAAGAAAGAAATTCAGTCAAATTATTTACACCACAGATTAAACCTCAAGGAATAAACAAAGCCAGGATGCCCTTCTTGGCTACAAGTCTGATTTTCTACACTTTAAACAGACCACAGTTGGGAGGCAGTATAGTTGTTCACGTACTGTGAGAGCAGGATGCTGGATGTGAAGAGCTGGGGATTGCGGCCTCCTTTTCACATCTCAGTGCTGTCGTTTCCATATTCTTTATTTATTATTGATGAAATGTACCAGCAAATATTTATTGAGTGGTTCTGCTTATGTGCTGGGGAGTTATTGATGCTCAAAGAGTGTCCTGTTGAGGGAGGGCAAGTCCCGCTGCCTACCTATGGGCTCTGGTGGAGGACGGGCAGGGCCCTGCCACACGCAGCTCCCACCTCCCACCCCATTCCAGGCCTCTGCTGTCTCAATGTGGCTGGAGCAGCTCCTGTGCCCTTCCCAGCACTGGCACCAGAGTGGCCTGTCTTGCTTACATACAAATGTGACCAGCCCTGAGAACCTCACCCGGCTTCTCTGCCCGACTTCCTAGCCCTGGCTCGCCCCATCGGGCTGCCCTCTCCCCTTCCTGTTCGCACCAGACTCTCCTACAGTCTCACACTCCTCCCCACAGCCAGGCTCCCAGCTCCCTCCCCACTTCCTCAGCCCCCTCCTCTACCCCTTCATGCTTCAGAGTCCAACATAAAGAAGAGCCTCCCTCAGAAGTGGCCCTGACCATGCCCACTCGAGTCTTCTGCCCCTCTTGCTGCTGTCTGAAGACTTGCGAAGAGCCCTTCTCAAAGCATGTCCTCTAGCATCCCGGGACCAGCGGGATCCTTCCAAGGACTCTCCAAGTTCAAAATTACTCTCAGAATAACAGCATTTGCCCTTTTCTCCAAGGTCATTCCCACAGATAGTGCAGTGCACTGGCAGGTGACTCTGGCGACATCTCAGCACACATTTTAAGGCAGTGACTTCAATCTGTCCTAGGGACCACTGCATTCTTCACCGCCACATGCTCAGTCTGAGACGTATTCCAGTTTCACTTTAAGAATGGAATTTCCCCTACGAAGCTGCACGAATTGTGACGCTTTCTACATCTCGACCCTTAGAATGCAGCTGAGAAGTGCACACAGCTCTCCCGCCACAGGCCAAAGGGGGGACGTGGGTGGTTGTGAGGAAAAGCACTCAGACAACTGAGTTTCAGACTGAACTCGTGAAACGTGATTTGTACTTAAAAATACAACTAATTGGGGGCTGGGGCTGGAGCTCAGTGGTAGCGGACTTGCCTGCGTGCGTGAGGCTCTGGGTTCGGTTCTCAGCACTGCACATAAATAAATAAAATAAAGGTCTATCAACAACTAAAAAAAATTTTTTTAAATACAATTAATTGAGAATATTTCCTTTAAAATGTACAGAGTGAGCCTTCTAAGAAAACAACTGGCAGTATTTGCAGATATAATACAAACTTTCAGGCAAAAATTAGATTCTTGGAAACTTTGTATCTGCCACTATGAGTGTGACAGCTCCCCAATATTTAAAGACTTTTCCAATGAGATTTGATGTGAATTTTTTAATACAGAGTAATAAGACATCCATATTTGAGAGCCACATAACTCAGTGAGCCCACATTTTTCAAATAAACAATACATGCTATAAAATAATGTGTGAGTAAAAGACCCATTTCAACTGCAAGATGACCTACTGGATGTTTGTGACCATGAAGAAAAGTCCACTAACACCGTCTCAGATGCCACGTTGCAACTAACTTTGAAGTACTACTTCTTCAGTTTTGGTGTAATATCAAAAACAGTCTCCACAATTATCAGAAAGGGCTTCCTGGGTGCGTACGTCTGGGTGAGACTGGACCATCTTCAAACAGTGCCACCAGAACACTGCATGACAACACATGGCACGAGGAAACCAATTGAGAGTCCAGTGGTCCTCCGGGAAGACACATGATCAAGAGGTTCGCAAAACTGTAGAACAAAACTACTCTTCTCACCACCTTTTTTTTTTTTTGGTTTGAAGAAACATTTCATGAAATGGGTTCATTGAAAGTTTAAAATTAAGAAGTATTTTTGAGATTCTTCTCAGTTTAAATTTCTAATACAATAAACAGCTATGTAACCAGGGCTCTTTGGGGTCCTCAATAATCTCTAGCAGTAAAGGATCCAGAAGGAGCCCACCAAGTTTGTTGAAACCAGAGTGGTCGCTGCAGTGGGTGTCGGTGCCCACGTCACCTGCAGCCCGGCACCCTGAAGGTAGGGCTGTGTTTTCTCCATTTCTGCATCTCTGCCATCAAACACAGCCCTCGACACAACCACAAACGGGTTACCTTACAGTTCTGGAGGTCGGAAGGCCAAGGCCGGCGGGGCTGGGTTCCCTCTGGACGCCTGGATCCACGTAGGGAAACTGTTTCTCTCCTTTCAAGAACCAATTTCCAAAGGCCGCCTGCAGGGCGTGGCTCGTGGTTCAGTCACACTGACCACGGGGCACAGCTCCTGGCTCTGGCCTTCCTGCCTCCCTCCTACGACCCTGGGTGGACTGTGCGCCACCCAGATAACCCAGAGTAGTCCCTCTTCTCAGGCCCCTCACTTCCTCCCATCCACAAAGCTCCTTTGGCCACGTAACTCCCTGCTGCCACATTTGCTGTTCTGAGGATTAGGGTCTGGGCACTTTGAAGGAGACCCTCGTTCTGCCTACCACAGTCACATACTAAGGTAGTGCTATAAAAACGAAGCAGGAAAATACCCCATCATTCCCCCCCACTTTAAGCTTCCCCAGACCAGAATGAGAAAGACACTAAGAACAACGATTGCCCCTGAAGGAGAAACTCGGGGGCTGAGAACAAAGCAGGAGGAATTAATCCATTTTCTTTAACAGACATATTGTAGCCATGTGCCAGCACCACCTAGTGTTTTCCTCCTATTTCCTCACTAACCCCACAAAAATCCCAGACCACTTTACAGCTGCTCTAACTCTGCACAGAGGGGTCTCGTGACTTGCCCGAAGCCACACAGCCAGGAAGCAGAAGAGCCTGAGCCAGGACTTGAACCCAGGATGTCTGGTTAATGTCCATGCTTTTAACCACTGCGCTACCCAATCCCAGGGCACTTGGCATGGCTGTTCAACCTTCTACATTGCTGGGATTTCATACCATGCACGTGTATTACCAATCCCCCCAAAAAACGGAGGATGCTGTCGATCAAACAGTTGTCTCTAATAGAGCAAGCTAAAAAGGAGATACCAGGATGTGGTCATTCTGGATGGTTTTATTCCTTCATAGGGAGGAACAGAGTCAGGAATATAATTCTTTTTTTAGCCCAATACAAAAGAAGAAGATCCGAGGTGGAAATACAGATGAGCCTCATTTGGCAGCCAGAGCTTGAACGTCCACAGGAATAGAGGGGTCTGCCTCTTCTTTTTCTTATGCAACAGGCTATGAGGATTCAGCCAGCCTGGACTCAGAAACTACACGCCACAGAGGTTTGGTTCACTCTGTGTGCACAGGAGACGAGGCAGGGCGTCAAGAAGGCTCAGATCTCTCTAAAAGTGGCACGCTTCGAATGCTCCACACACCGCCCTTCCAAGGAAGGTTCCTTAGCTTTTCACCTAAATGGTGTATTTGCACTTAATGGTCAGAGAAAGAACACAAAGCTGGCTTTTACTAAAAATGCTGGCAAACTCTGGACAGCTTCTGCCCTGGCCACAGCACTGCCCCACCCTACTTACTGAGGGGCATCGCCTCACTACCAGCCGTCCCGGTGCAGGCCACAGGACATTATTGTGTCTGCTGTACCCCTGGAGGTGACCCGTGAGGACTGACCATCAGTATCTATGGTTTCCCAATGCTGACACATGCTTGGGCTTTACAAGGAACTTACAGTCATTCACTCATTCACTCTTTTCCCCAAATCATTTTTTTTAAAATTTATTTTACAGGGGACTTCCAATCATTAAAAACAATAAGACCCACAGGAATGAAGCCATAGTGTGAGAAAACAGAGCTGATAGGCTGGTATAGGTTTTCAAACCACACTCCAAAGTCATCAAAGGACCAGATGAGTCCTCTGAACTCCACCAGAGGCAGGGAAGGTGGTGGTGTTTTCCAGATGGCGCCACACTCTGCTGTAAATCCCACAAGCTGCCCAGCAGTCTGACCCGCCTTTTCCCATGAGCTCTGCCTGCCACCTCTGTGCAGGCCACCGGCTCCGTGGGAGACTCCCTTGCCTCCTTTGGGTGCAGAACCTGTGCATCAGCAGTGCCCAGATCAAATGCCATCCCCTCTAGAAATCTCTTTTGGGGCGCTCATGCTGCAAGTCCAGTCCTCAACTGTGCACTCCTCCGCTCTCTGATTCATCTTCACATGCCAAGGTCAAATCCCACCTCCGACCCCTGTTCTCTTCACCACAAAAGTTTTGATTTTTAATGTATTTTATTATTCACAAGTATTTCCACTCAACTGCAAGTTTCTTGAGATTACACAATGAATTCATCCTTACATACCAAGGTCAGATGAGTGAATGGCAAGAGTGAGAAAAAGGGAATCAGACTCCCAAACAAAATTCAGCAAGGGAATGAGTCCCCAGGATCTTTGTTCTCTCCACAGCTAACAGAAAGCCACATACTCCATTCTGGTGATGCACAGCACTGAAATCTCCTTTCAGAATGTTTCCAAGGAACTACTTAATCTGAGACCAAAGTTCCAAGTCCTGACAAAACCGATATTTCCCAATCAGCTTTAAAAAAAAAAAAAAAAAAAAAAATTTAAAAATGCATCTCCTTTCTTTAGGAACACTAATATGTTTTTATATCTTGGAGTCGAGGGTGTTAGCCAGACAGACTCAGTAATAGCGGTTTTACACACAAACAGTGTGTTCTCCAAGCTAAATGCTATTAGTCATCCTAAACAAAATGCCCTCACGCTCACAAACGGGAAATGAGTGGCCTGGCCCCATCACAGCCAGCTCTGTAAGACTTTCCCCTGGTGAAAAGCTGTACCGTGGTCACACACATCCCCAGGAGCAATGCATCCAGGAGAGCAAACTCACGTCTAAGTGGCTTCTTCTCAAAAAGAGAGAGGTTCAAAGGGAGCCTGGGGCTCGAGAGGAACCTTCACCACCGGGGACACATTCGCTGGGTCTGCACTGGCCTTTCCCATTTCATCTCCCGGTAAACACACCCCACACTACACCAAGGCATCAAGAGCATGCGTCAAAGCCACGAGTCCAGTGTTGGCATAAGGACCTTGTTCAGGAACTCTGTGTCCAATGAGACTTCCCTAAATGCTGCTGGAATTGTTCAAAGGATGGCAAACACTAGAAAAGGGATTTTCATGCGTAACTCATAAAAGCTCATGAACAGGAATCCAGCATAAACAGGCCTGGAACACCCGGTCCCATCAATGATGGCCTTGTTGGCACTAAAATAACTAAAATTCCCTCTGGGGAATTCCAGTGGTGAAATTAGTTCTCCCTATAAAAAGTCTTTACAAGTGATATTTCAGCTCAAGTCAAAATGCAGCTCATGGACATTCCCTCTTCCTATGAATATCAGAACAGGAATTAAAGGCAAAAATCAAAGAGCCATTCACTTCTTAGGGGGCAAAGGAACTTCCTATGGAACACAGGTCAGTTCTCAGAATCTGGTCAGTGAAGGACGTCAGGAAGGGAAGCTGATGACTGGGAATCCTCTGCTTCTTGGTGGATTCACCTACTGAATAGAACAGTCTCCTGAGTAAGGGCTGAGGAGCAAGTGAGGCGAGTTAACCAGTCTACTTGCTGCTTTCTGACCACTACAGAGGACAGTGGTGGCAGTTTGAGGCATATATTTCCTAACCGAGAGAACACCCCACCTGAGCACAACGGTTACCTTTTGCTATAATCTCCTTCAATTTTTAAGAACTCAGAGAGAGGGGCTGCTTAGGTCCAGGCTTGCCTCCTGTAGACTACTGGCCATGAGGCAGTGTGAGTGCACACACTGACAGATGTGGCCAATGGGGGGCCACCCTGGTTGGCTAAAAGTGGAGCCTACACTGCTCCAAATCACCTGAAGGAGGCGCTCTCATAGCAGGACCCATCAAGCAAGTCTCATTCACGGTGGAGTTTGAGACCCATTTCCCTGAATGTTATACATACAGATCAAGCAGCCTTCAATACCAGTAGAACCCATCTTTTCTTAAAAAAAAAAAAAAAAAAAAACACAGAGCCTAAACAGCAACCCACAGCCACTTCCCTGGCTCTCATGTCACTGTGACTAACACTTCTTTTAGACACAGATAGAGACAGATAATTTTCCCCCCTCTACTCAAACCTAATCAAGAGACTAAGGTTAACCAACATAAATGTCTGGATATCTGACCAAACCCCAAAATAGACCAAAAGCCCTAAGCTCCATGTAGCTTTTCCCCAGGACCTCACACATTCAAACACTCAATAGGGAGGAGGTCAGTAAATATTCCAAATATGACCAAACAACCAGTTAATGCTTTCTTCCTCCTCCATCTTCTGATATTCTAAAGCTGTCCTTCCCTCTTCCCAAGTACCCAGACACCATCTAGAAATGACCACTGCTAAGTATAAACCAGAATTGTGTTAATAACTGGTTTTCAAAGGCATTTACGTTTTTATCTGTGCCAATTTTTTTTTTTTTTTTTTAGAAAACAGGATTACCGTTTTCTGCTTCACTGCAAAAGCAAATCAAAGTAAGTTTCAATAAAATGTTAAGCTGCAAAGGCAAGGGAAGCGGGAGAATCAGGGTTTCAGACAAGGGGTGGTTATAGGTGTTTATGTGGCAGGTGGTCCCCAAAGCAGCAGAGAGAAACTGGCAGAAGCCCATGAACAGTGTGAGGCATCTCTGTGTGCACTGGGGCGCCCCCCAGGGGCCACTCGAAGAACAGCATGGAGCCTCTGCAAGGGAGGGGGAAGAGGGGTAGCACCCCCCACCAGGCCCCCCCAAACCAGACTCAAGCCCCACTCTCACTGAGCCTGCACATTTGTCCTCCCAGCCTCTCTCAGAAATGCCACAAACGCAGGCTTCTTTTAACGCAGAGATGTTATGTACAAATGAGAAGTTTGCTCTTTCTTTTCTCTTTCAATTTCTTACCTGCCCACCCCATATTTTACACCCACCCTGCTACCTTCAGAATGAATAGGTTTCCTTCTGAAGTGTTCATTCACAGGCAGTTAACTTCCTTCCCAAGTGACGTAACTATCCCAAAAAGAAAGAAAAATAATCACGTTTGCAAAGTGTGTGGAGAAGCTGGCCCCTGTGGCCGTTTCCTTTCCAACACAAGCACATTACTATGGAACAGTCACCTGGAGCTCAGGAAAGGGGACAAACACCACCACCTAGGGCAGAAGGGATGGCACACTGCCTGGGATGCTGTCACCCTCCAAGGAACACAGTCCCACCAGGGAACCAGGAAGGAAGGGGCTAGTAGCTCTCCCTGGCTGGTGGGGAAGCCCTGCCCAGGGAAGAAATCTGTACATGTGGGTGCTGCAGCCATGTAGACGGGCACGGGCGGTAAGGCCAGCTGTGGACAAGCCCCGCTGCGGCTGGCTAGCCAAGTGACTTGTGCTCACAGCTCCTCGGGGAAGTTACCAAAGTCTAGACCACCAGAAGGGCTCTTAGGACGAGGACTAGTGCGGCCATCTGACACACCCAGGACAACCTTTCCATCCTGTTTCCTTGCAGAAAGTGGTAGACAAGCCTACCTCACCTGCTTCATTCTATTTTTGTTTTAAAAAAAGGTGAATTTGACCCTTTTGCTGCTTTCTATAGGAATTCACTTATGAAAGTATCAAAAGTATAATAGACTCTTCAGTGATTCCTTATTGTGATAAAACGCAATTGTTATAAGGTATTGTTATAAGGCATTGTTATACCTTAACACAAGAAGTGCACACATCTCTCAAGAGTAATGAATCCAGCAAAGCGACACACACACAGATTATGTGGAACACTCAGGCTTGTGACAGCAGCCAGCAGGTTGAGCGATGGCCTAATATGGCACGTAATTAATGAGTTCCATCATAACTTTTTGTTTTATGATGCTCCCTTTTATATCCCAATAGTCAATTTAATAGCATTTTAAATGGGAAGAAAACCACAAGAGAGGAGGAGAAAGCATTAGGTATCTTATTGAATCACAAATCTTACAATCTGATTTTTTTAATTCCAAAAGCGACCTAATAAACTTGCTTTATAATTACATCCATCCTTTTCTTTGGGGTTTTCCATTCATTTTTGGTAATCATGCAAAGGCTTCGATTGAAATACATTGTCATTTTAGTTAAGTATTGTGTTCCCAGGATGAGGAACCTGTCTTGGGCTCTTCTGAAGCTTGACCTCAGGGACACAGAATGCTACCTCTCATGTTCCCAAATAGTTGGAGCCTCTAATCCATTAAATCGCAGCATCAGCAATATGCATGAGCAATAACTTCAGAAATTTAAGCTTTGGGATGATTTCCTCAGATGAAAATTTTACCTTGAGAAAAATACACTGGCATCAAATTTTTCAGTTTTAGGCCTTCACAAAGTTTTGAAATTCACAGCCTATGTTGAAAGTTTCCTGCTTACTGAGAAAGCACCTGACAAGAAATGAACCACGTTGGCTGCTACAAGAGCCAGTATAGTGTTCAACAGGGGCCTGCCCTAGACCCAAAAGAGTAAGGAAAAGCCCTCAACCTCAGCTTTTATGCAGGCCTTCACCTGCCTTCCATCACGGGCAACTGTGGTACTAAATATCGTGGGTGAGTTTAAAGAGTCTGCAATTTTAAAGAATACTCTGTGCAAAAATTATTAATTTGGGGTCTGAGGTAGTGGTTTAGTGGTAGAGCACTTGCCTAGCACAGGTGAGGCACTGGGTTTGATGCTCAGCACCACATTAGTAAAATAAATAAAATAAAGGTATAAAAAAATTACTTTCTATTTTCAGGAAAGCACCATAACTACAAAAATGCATGGCCTCTTGCTACAATCTATTCCAGTTGGCATCTGTGTTCCTCTGTTAACAAATTAGGAAGGATTCTTTGAAAGGTTTGTATCATCTGAGTTTGCAACAATGTATCAGTCTGAGGAAAAAATACCAGCCAGTAAGAAGGAAGCGGACACAGACTCACCATTTGCTGTATTCTTTTTAAAGTTGTCCAGGAATTCCTCCAGCAGTTGGGACTGGTTGGGAGAGGGCAGCAGACCCTTCTGGTCCCTGGAGAACAGGTCACTGTCCGACCAGGAAGTACACAGGGTTGCTTTTGTGTCCAGAGGCCGGGCAATCAAAGTGAGTCCAACGCTCTTCTCAGAAAACAGGGCCTCCATCTGCTTGAGGTCAAGATCAGACACAGCTTCCCCATTTAAGGTCATGATCTCATTGCCCTTTCTCAATCCTGAGCAGCCGCACAGGGAAACAGGAAGAAAACAGGTTATTGAAATATCTTGAAGGCTGCAAACTCAAACTGTGCGCCCTGAGGGATGGTTTTGCCTGTTGCTTTCCTCAGAGAAAGAACCACATCTTACAGTAGCTAGAAGCCACTCAGAGCCACAGTACTAGAGGGAAGAGTTCTGACATGACACAGTTTGCAGAGCCACTGATTGATGATGCTCTGAGGGCAAATGCCCTGGGAAATGGAGTTTGCTTTATCTGCGTCTGCCTGCCTCTCGTACTCTCTCCCTCCATCTGTACACATGGACGCATGCTCTCTCTTTTAAAATGTACATGCGCATGCACACAAGCTTTCTGTGTCTATATACACATGCATTTTCAATTAAACTCTTAAGTTTATTTTCTTTAAAATTGCAGGAGAAACCATTTTTTGACAAAACAAAACAAAAAAATTGCACCAAGTAGACCACATTTCTACAGTTTGAGAGTTAGAGAGAACAGACATGGTGCCACACGGACCTCCCCCATATGCCAAGCCATCAGGGAGAACGTCACTGATAAATATCCGGCTGAGATGCTGGTGCTCATCCACCTGGGCTGTGACTGCAAACCCTGGGAATGAAAAGAAAAGTTAAACTCACCTCACCCCTCCCCTTCCCCAACCCATTGGCAGTATTTCCTTGAACGCTTGTCTCCTGGTAAATTCACAGTGTTATTACTGTGGCTACTCATCAATGTTCATATTCATTCCTTTCACTACTCAGGCCTTGTTCCCAAATATTGACATATTTTATTCTAGTAATGTAAATAGTAATATAAAAAAGAGAAAGGAAGTTCAGAATCTACTGTCATTCTCTGAAAACGTGAACATAAAACAACAAGGTCCAAAGATGGGGGGTGGGGACCAGCAAGGCCAAGTGGCACAGAGCTCCCTGCACTTACCAAAGTCAGATACACTCCCCGTCTTCGTGAGCTGCACATCATAAATGTTTAGTGGAAAGATTTCTATTTCATCATAAACCTGCAAACGGCAGAAACAACAAAATCAGAGGTTTGATATTATGGTATCTTGGATTATTTTTGACTTTTTTTTCCATAACAAAACAAGAAAGCTATCAACAAACTACACTTTAGATGAGGGACATTTCCAAACCATGTGCAAAATTGAAGCCATTTTCCCTCAAAATTACATTTTTCAAACCCAAAAGGCCTCAGATATGATTCAGATTCCATTTTCTAAAGTTAATGCACTCACCTGTTCTTGCATGTATTCACCCAGGGCAGGAATATAGCACTCGAAGCTCTCATCAACTAATTTTCGAAGTTGAAGGCCATAGTGACTAGGTTCCAAGTGCCTCATCTAGGGAAAAAAAAAAAAAAGACAGGAATTCAGATTTTAAGTGTTCTTTCCAAATTTATCATTGTTCAGCAGGCCCATTAAAATCAAAGTAGAAATCTCTTTTTTAAAAAAAAAAGAAGACTATAAACCAGGCACAGTGGCACATGCCTGCAATCCTAACAGTCTGGGAAGTGAGGGAAGAGGATTGCAAATTCAAAGCCAGCAACAGCAACTTAGAGAGACTCTCAGCAATTTAGCAAGACCCTGTTTCAAAATTAAAAAAAAAAAAAAAGAACTGGGGACATGGCTTAGCGGGTTAAGTGCTCCTAGGTTCGATCCCTATCGCGCGCACGTGCACACACACACACACATACACACACAGATTATATAATTTGCTGAGTTTAAAACTATAAAAGAGCTCAAATTTTATGTAAGAAGGAATAGACAAATAATCATTTCTAGGAAATGATTTTTCTCTAAATGATTTTATCATTAAATGCAAGGCATGCATTTAATGATAAAATTAAGGTAAAACAAATCTGATGGTAGAATATACTTTACCATTACAGCAAACACTGTCTCTTTATATATTGGTTGAATGTAACTTTAAGTGGCTTCCCATAACTAAAGTAGATGTAAATAATCTCAGGTTCTACAGACCTCAAAATTGGGAATTTCCCACCACATAATTTCTCAAAAGAAAAATGTACAGGGGCTGGGGATGTGGCTCAAGCGGTAGAGCGCTCGCCTGGCATGCATGCGGCCCTGGTTCGATCCTCAGCACCACATACAAACAAAGATGTTGTGTCCGCCGAAAACTAAAAAATAAATATTAAAAAATTCTCTCTCTCTCTTAAAAAAAAAAAAAAGAAAAATGTACAAATACACATTCTTTCTCCCACCCTATACATTTTCAACACTGAGAAGTTTACTCAGGCCTATGAACACCACTGTTGTTTTTCTGCATTAAAAACCTCTCATACTGGAACAAAAGGCACATACGTTTCTGAGACTGCAGGGTACATATGTAAACATATAGAATCCTAAAGCCTCAAGTCAAAATGACAGGAGAGTACTAAAAGCAACCATCAGCCTTATCTATTGCCTGCATGTGGTACAGAGTCACCAACTCTACATGTAGCCTTTTTTCTCCATTACACACATTACACACACTCAATATTTAACTTTGATATTTAAGCTCTACGGTGCCACCTGGTGGTCTGAAAGCCTCTGAGCTTCCTTTGTGAATGGATTTCATCTGGCTGCAGGCTGTCTTTAACACTTACCATGTACTTCCTTTTCAGACTAGGAATAAAGTCTAGTTTGAATAATGAATAAAACATCATCTTGTGTCAATCTCCATGAAGCAACTGTGAATGGTATCGAGTTACTTATTTTGTCTGGAGAAACCAGGTAAAAGGATTTAAGATAATATCAAAGCACTTCACATTTATACCACCTTCATACAGAGTACCATCTCCAGGTAACTGAAGTAGCAATACACACGAGAATCATCCTAGGTGTAAAGGTATTTAGAATTTACATAGAATACTCAGGTTCTTCATGGAGGTGAACAACTCGTTCTGCTGAAGGGATCAAAGAAGGCAAATAAATATATCAACTAGTACGCCAACATGCTCCCTCTGTAGAAGCCTTTTACACTACACCAAATTAAGAGAGAGAGGAGTGTGGCAATTAATTCTATTCATAAGTATCTTTGTGCAGTAAAACCCACTCATTACCTTGCATGCCAAGGTCAAGATGTCTTCCACTCTGTGTTCTGGCTTGATGGTTACAGTGACTCCTTGATTGTCCTGAAAGTGAATGTAAGCCTGGATTTCCCACGTGGTGTCGCGGGGAGCACCATCTGCTGCTGACCCATAGAGATGCAGAAGTTCATCCACCTGTTTTGAGATATGGGAAGAAAGTGCACACAGGTTAGACACTCAAATGAAGGAAACTCCTGAAAAACTGTCCCCTTGATTTATGAAGTGGTTATCATAAGCCCCTCCACACTCCTCTTGTCGCGGCTTCTCACAACCTCTGGGTAGTGCAGTCGTTTCCCCCTGGTCCCCCTGGGTGAGACTGAGGCCCAGCAAGATCAGCAGACTCCTGTTCTTTCCACTCTGCCTTTCTCCACGCAGATCAAGACAGAACACCAAAATCCCTGCAGGGCTACCTGGTGTGCAGTCCGACTGCTCAAGATCTATGTTGGAGAAGGTCCACTGTGAAACTTGCATCTAAACTATGATCCTCCTCAAACCTCATCCATGACCTCTGCTCTCTGCCTGCATCCCGAGGCTGAAGTGCACTTCACTTAATCCAAGCACAAGTTTCCTTGAGTTTCTAATTGCTTTTTAAAAACTAACCCATGTCCAGGAGAAGTCTTTCAGCTGTTTTCTGTGTAGGCACTCTGGAAATCACCCCCAAATACCATCTTTAGGAGGCTTTTCCAAATGGCTTCCTTTCCTAAATTTCATCATCACAGTCATTGGATAATTTCATGCTAATGTGTTCTATGGTTTATTAAAGAAGAGTTAACATTTATTAAGCAATTCAGAAATGTTTTTCTCAGGCTAGGTTCTTGTATTTTCATTGTGATCAAAAGTAACAGACTCTATCACTTAGGCAGCAAAGAGCAGCCTAGGGCAAGCCATTTAAGTGGCTAAGCCTCAGCTCCCATTCTGTCAAAGGGGATTATTATAATTACTTGAGTTTGTTCACTAACAATACACACTTCTGTGAACAAAGGAAGTCTTATAGGTGAAAATGTCTGATATCCTAGAAAACGTCACATATTGAGTCAACGTTTTCACATTGGTCCTACCCCCAAATTACCATGGATGGGTGATTTTACATTTAATTCCATTAATCTTTTAAATATAAAGCAAAAGATTCTCCTCCATAGGATTTAAATACTAGAATAAAAACAATAAAGAAATTCAAAAGAACAGGTTTGGGCAGAGCCAGGGAAGAATCCATCTTTCTGAGTCGTCTTTTTGAAAATGTGGTGATCAACTCTGACATGACACTTTTGGATCTGTCACGAATCCATCACTTTCATCACATTTTCCTGGAAGGATGATCACAGCCAGAATGATTGTTCCCTCGTGTGCCAACATGAAGGAACAGAGACAAAGGAGCAGATGCCTGGAGCCAAGGATGCCAGGAACCAGCCAGGACACCACCATCTCCTGAAGGGTCCAGGCTCACACCAACCACAAGCTTTTCCAGGGACCTCTACGTGGGCAGTGATTCAACCAGGTGCCTGGGCAGCAGCCCTGCAAGCCCCACCTCTTAAACTACTGTTGCGACTCAAACTAAAACCCCAGCAGAGGGCGCTGTGGAGTAAGAAACCACCGAAGACCAATTACTGTGCTGGGTGACTTCATGCTGCACTTTCAGATCAGAACAGGAAAAAATGTGACTGAGGTTAACAGGTAGAGGAGAAACTTGAGAAATATAAATCCACAGCCATGCCTTGCTGCCCTGTGGCCCCATCCCCTGCCATCCGCCATAGGAGTAGCTACAGATCCATGCCCCTTTCAATTTCCTTGCCCACCTCACAGCTTCGGCGCTGAAATCACACATGTCCTCCAACCCTTTTCAATGCCACCCCTTCCTCTGCCCCACCTATCCCTAATTCCACTCCCCTAGATGAGCCCACTTGCCTATTCCTGGCATAATGTGTGTTCCGCAAAGTCCAGCTCACACAATGGTCAGCTGCAGGTCCTTCCACCTGGGGTGGTCAGAGGAATGACAGCACGGGTTTTGACCTCCTCATCCCTAGCCTCCATCAGCCCTTACCATGGTGCACTATACCCACAACACGGCAGCTCACGGGGTGCCCAGCCCATGGGTGCTGGGTTGGATGCAATTAGAAATTTGCACCCTACACAGGTTTGGAAGGTGAAGGTCATCTATTGGCCAACTACGATTTAAGGCTGTTTTTTGTAATGTCAGGTCCTTAACACTTCCAAATTTAAAGAGAACAAATCAACAGATTATGAAAGAGAAGAAATATTGAATGAAAGAAAAGTACAAAGGTAAATAGAGAAATAGAAGGAAAGACAAGAGATAAGTCCTATTCAATTATTTTTAAATTTGGCTTTTTACCAAATTTAAAAATTGGTACTACTCTACTCTGAGGCTTCATTTCTTGAGTCTATACTGTTAACTAAGCTCTAGTGAATAATAGAAGATGTCCATCAAAGCCAAGGCCATCAAAGTTCACACCTTCTCAATAGACCCGACAGAGAAAAATTAGATGAGATTTTTGCTCACACACACACACACACACACACACACACACACACACCCCACAAATGCATGTAATACAAAAAAAAAAAAAAGTAAAAACTGCTGGGTGTGGGCTGAGGTGATAACTCAGTGGTAGAGCACTTGCCTGGATTCGCTTCTCAGCACCGCATATAATAAAAATAAAGGTTCACTGACACTAAAAAAAAAAAAAATCCGCCAGTGTGGTGGTGCATGTCTGTAATTCCCAGGACTCAGGAGGCTGAGGCAGGAGGATCACAAGTTCGAGGCCAGCCTCAGCAATTTAGCAAGGCCCTAAGCAGCGTAGTGAGAACTTTTCTCAAAATAAAAAATGAAAAGGGCTAGGGATGTTGTTCAGTGGTTAAGCACCCTGGGTTCAATCCCCTGGTACACAAAAAATAATAAATAAATAAAACCTGTTTATTCAAAGAAAGCTTCAAGAATGTGGAATTAATTAATTAGAACTAGAAAACAACCTACTTGATGATTACAGATCTTCTAGGTTGTTGAGAGCTTTCCCCTTTGGAGAGAAAGCTGGATGGATTCCCTTGAGAAAGGTCAATGCTATCTAAGCTAAAAATACACACGCTTTAGTTTCAATAAGCCAGATAAGTATTCTGACATTCTTTTCATAAAAGGAATAGAGAATCTTGAAAACAAACAAAAACTTGTTTCCATCTGGAAAATTCTTTTCCCAACATATCCTTTGCAAAGGTACTACATTAAATCTTTTTAACCACTCACCCAGAATCCCCCCAGTGGTTGCCTGTCAAGACTGCTGCCTATCCACACCACCTCCTGCTGCGACACCTCCCCGTGTCCCGTTAAAAACTTCCAACTGTTCGTTCAAGTTTCCAGTCCCTGGAGAATACGGATGAAGGTGGCAAAGATACACGAACAGGAAGACAATCTGGTTCAGGACCAGCCTGGCTAGGCCTGGCTAGCCTGGTCTCTGCACTTCTGTTTCTTTACCTTTACGAGATTAAAAACACCAGCCTCACAGGGAGACAGAAGAATGGTGTTTGAAAGACGCACTCTGAAGACTTTCAGAAGGGCAGCGTGGACGGGGGCACTAGGTTGTTCTACCCATAACCATTTTTAAATGAAATGGCAGTTCAAGGATGGCCACGTCAGAACTGCGGGGAGTCATCCCCTTTAAAAAAAAAAAATATCCAGGCAACTCAGGAGAGTGGGGCCACAGACGCCTAGAGCACCTTGCAATCCAGCTCCCCTGGCCATCATGACCTGGGAGCAGAGCGATCTGCAGCCGATCTGCAGCCACAACACACTGACCAGTTAACACTTGCAAATCTGCTGCTCCCTCCTTGCAGGGCGACGTCTCTTATTATTATTACTTGAATGGTCCTGAAACCACACGTCAGATTCCTTCTGCTCAGTATGGAAACCCGTGTGTTCTCACAGCAGATGCTTTTGGATCAAATGGCTTGTAATTACTACTTGGATCACGGGAGGGGAGCGAGTAGCAAAGTCGCAATCTGGCTGTCACAAATGGGCCGGCACCGCCACAGTTGCCGATAAAAGGAAAGTCTATTAGCAAGTGAGATGAGGAGCAGGCACAAAAGGAGGTATGTGCTCTGGGTGTCCTTAGCAGTGAAGTGTCACAGAGGCCCACTGTTTACTTCCTTCTTGGGCTGGTGCCCGAGCATCATTTGGAAGGAAGGGAGACAAAGCCCCGGATGGCCAGCTGTACATACATGCGTACACACGTCCCAGGGACCATACACGTCTGTCTGTGGCCGGGCAGGGCTCCAGACGAGCTCCCTATTTAAACAGCATATCCTGCGGTCAGGAGTCAGTTCTTAATTCACATTTTCCACTTAACAAACCAACATTAGGTCCCCCCACACCCATCTAGTTAGGAGCTAATAACTAATACAACAATACTTCATTCACTCGCTGCCATAAAGTTGGGACACCCCGGCCAGTTTTCCAGGAGAGAGGGCCAAGGCCAGAGGCTGGCAGGATGTCTGGGATGCAGCTTCTGAGGCAGATGACCCTCGGAGCCTGGTGGAGGGTTGTTGTCACAATCTCCATGACAAACTCTGCCTGCCACACTGCAGGAGGCTCCTCCTTACTCATCAAGGAGGAGACCAAAAGGCTCTCATTTTGGGCTGGCCAAGGTGTCATTTTAAAAATGCTCCAATGAGACTGGCTTTATTCCAGCCCTAACAGACTTTGGATTAGGGTGACTAAGCGCTGAACAGGACGGGAAGCACCAATTAGAGTGTTTAAAACTGCGCGCGGCCCCTCCCTCACAATGGCCTTTCTGTGTTACTCAAGTGGACATATTGTACTTACTGTATAAAAATAGATGGTTTGTGCTGGTTATAAATAGTCTCCAAGAGTGATTAGCAGAGGAAAAGCAGTGAAATGTAATATTAACTCCTTGGCCAGCTACAGGAAGAATTTTGAGTCCCAAAGACTTTTTTTTTTTTTTTTTTTTTTTACGTACGCCCTTAGTTTTAGCTGCAATTCGATTCAGACCTAGTTAGCTCAGTGCTGCAGGCAGCACAGAAAGAACAGACTCACCAGATGCACCACTAAAACAGTCCTGCCCACAAAAGGACCGTCTTTGATTATCCCTATACTGGAAGTGATGCATAGTTAAAATAAACAGGGATCGCTGAATATACACACTTAAAAAAACGGATGCAGCAATGGTTTTCTCTCACCCCTGGTGCTTTGGTAAGGTCTGTCAATTAAATCACAAGATGGGTTGGTAAGTTGAGCTTGATTTAAATAAGCACAAAACTGAATTTCACCACTATTTTAGCAAATTTGACTGTCAAAATCCACCATAAGTTCAGATAACAGAAAATGTTTTAAGATATAATTTCTTTTATTCTTTAAGCAAATAAGCAAGGATTTTATTAAAATCAAAGGTGAAAGAAAGACTCATCATGACTCCCAGCCCAGTGTGCCTACGAGGGGTAAGAGTGCCTGAGATATAATCTCTCTAACTTTTAAAGTAAGAATTTTAAATTGTTATTGATGTTGGAAGAGATATGACCCTAAAATGATGGGCTTTTCTCAGAGAGCAAACACTTCTCAGCCATTAGAGGACTGCACCTAACACAATTAGCAGACTTTCATAAGCTAGTGCTATACCCTCAGCAGTGTGTTACCGATTTAGAATATATACCTAAGAAAGGAATATACACAAACTCTCCAGACCAAGGGTCCTGGTTACCAGGTATCCTGGACGCATACGCCCAACAGGGCAGCCAATAGGAAAAGGCAGAGTAAGAACCAGGAAATAATGAGGATGCATCAACCGCAGCAAAGAGTCCTGTCCCTGGAGGACAGTCCTGTCCCTGGAGGATGGAGCGACGGATGCCGACTGAACAGCCTCTGCAGATGCACAGAACCCAAGGGGTTGGGAAGGGAGGTCATTCATCATGAAAGGTCTGACTTCTGACCACTCATCGTGACTTCTAGAAAAGGAGGTACTCGTTCCCCATGGTCGGTTAAATCTAGCAAAAGGAGAACACAGACCAGGAGCCACTTCGGAGGCCCAGCTTCCTGGCACAGGACGCTCCGTTGCATAACCTGTCTATTGGCAGCCCTGTCCCTAAGGGCGGAGGTGATGGGGAGCAAGGCACCCAGCAGAGGCTCTCCTGACCCATCTTAAGCTCACTCTCCGGGAAGCAGGACTCTGCAGGCCGAGCTGTCACCTGGAGCTGTCTCAGCAGCATGATGGCCAAAACAGCTCAGAGTCAGCCTTACGTGCACGCAGAATACGGCCATCTACGCTGCTCCATCATATGTTAGGATGACCCAAGGGTTCCTCCTCACTCCCCTTCCCCCGTCTAGTCACAGTGTCTAACACTCGACTTTCCTCTATTTTTTTCCTAATTAAATTCCCAATTCACTGAATTATCCCTATTAACTCACTAAAGAAGGCTGCCTGCTTCTGCAAAGGTATATTCAGTTTGTCTAAGCCTATCGTCATTAGCTTTTCAATTCCAACAAACAGCTCAGAGCTTCTTTAGAAATAACACTAAAGACAAAATGCTTTGGTGAGGGGGAGGTCAGAGAAACAGATCCATAACATGCACCAGCTTCTAGGGGAAGGTGTGGGTTTTAAAAAGGCACCAAAGAAGAGGCCCGAGTACTTCACCCCACTTCAGAATGTCATCCGGACACAGCTGAGGAGTTTTGGGTAAGAAGCGCATCTGGAGCCTGGGAAGAGAGTCTACTGGGCTTTGCAGGGGGCACCTGGAGACACCCACAGCACCGAATGTACGGCAGGAAGACCTCCAGGAACGAGGAGAGGAAAACGCAGTTTGGGGTTCACTCAACTTCAGGTGAGGAAGAGAGAAGCCCCACTGAAGAGGCTCTTAGGACCTTAGTTGAGTTGTGCCACTAACTCGAGGATGGTGCTGGCACGAGTTTACCTCCCCAGAGACTTGGCATTCAGAACCCATCTTAGTCTACCTAGTAGGGACCATTTCGATTCTAACTTTATTTTCAACAGATTCACACAGAGATTCTGATGAATCTGTTGAAAGTAGAATGCTGAGCCAGCATTCCCTGCTTCCCAGAGCATCTGTGTCACTGATACAAATCAAGCTGGCTGCCTGGAGCAGACTTTACCTCGCTGGAGTTGGTGGAGCTCTGAGGTAGCTGGGTTCCAGAAAATCCATGGCTGCTATTCGAATCAAATATCTGACAGACAGGGGTAAAAGAGAGAGAGAGAGAAAACAAAAAATGGCTCTGAGACGTTCATATGGCATCCACCCTTTTACAGTGTTTAAAAATTAAAGTTGTGTAACATAAGATCTTCATTTCTCAATTTGTAATGTCTAATATTCTAACCCAATTGAAGGTCTAACTTTGAAGAAAAAAAGTTGCTTTCTTTCTTCCTAGTCATGTATTTTGCTTTTCTATGATGTCATGTGTTATTCAAGTCATTCTGAATCTTTTTGATGTCACTTTTGACAAGTTCACATTTTTGAAGAGATGGAACAGAGCTCAGAGTTGGCAAAGGCTCCAAAATCAAGCTTATCCTTTCTTTTAATGCATGCAGAATAAATTTTGAAAGAAAACAGCTAAATGTTAAAAGTGGCTGTGTTTGGATAGACAGACTGCGAATCATTTAAGTTTCCAAATTTCCTTCTAAATTTTGTAGATAACTAGCATTAAAGATCATGTAAACATTTAATAAAATCTACTAAATCAACTTGATTCAATTATATAAATACGAATAATATAGTTGGTGTCATCTTTTTTTTTTTTTTAATACAAAAACGTATGTTCAACCAAATGCTTTTTTGTCCATCAACAAACCTTTTGTTGGGAACATTTACCATATATGCTGGGGTAAAGACCTTTTTAAGCTCATTTGTAATTAGCTAAACATCTACAACTAAGAAAAACAAGCAAGCTATCCATTTTAATGACACAAAATCGATCATCTCGAATAAAATCATGACTGGCCTTAAAGACATTATTTAAACATCTCAGAAGTTCAGCTCAGGAAGCACAGGCCCAGTGTGAGAGTACGAATTTGTGACCATAAGTCCCAGCATTATGTGCAACTATAATGCACCAATAAAAAAAAAAAAAAATATGGTGGTGGGAGAGAAAACCTGGGCCCAGTATAGCCAATGACTTATGACTACAGTGCATAATGTAAATTAAAATACAAGTAGAAGTATGACTTTAAAGTGTGATATTCTTGGCTATGTAAAAGAAGTCACGTGTTTCTGCTATCTTTCCATCAGCTAATCCACTCCCTCCAACTTCTGTGACCTTGTTGTTTCAAGGTCTTAGGTAAGTCAAAGAAGTTGATACTAGTCCTTTTATTCACTTAATTCATAAGTGTAGTATATACTTCTGAATAAAGAGCTACACATGAATTAGAAAATAAAGTTCCACGAAATGTGACCACTCTTTCCCATGACACTGAAAGCATATTCAGAAGAATGGCAGCCCACTGAAAACCAGACCAAGAACTCCTCCCCGGGGCACTGCACACATTCTCCCCACTCACAGGATCAGATCGTCACACCACTTATCTTTCTACAGTATTTGAAAAAATAATAACCCTAAAACATACCCATCGCACGATGAAACTCCTCGTCATGGGCTATGTTATGGGCATTAGGAAACACTTCAGATCTGAACACGATTCGCTATACTTGGGGCCACATTCCAGGAGTAAATGTTCAGGCTGTCTTTTCTTGGTGAAATGGTAAAAGAGCCACTACTTCTAAAGGGAAAATAAGCAGCAGCAATTGTCCAGTGTTTTAGGGTTTTGGATTCAAGGCAGGTAAGTCCCAGCCCTGCCCCTCGTGTCAGTCTCCTTTTCTATAAAACAAGCTGATAAAATTCCTTCTTCATATTTCAAAGGTTTGAGGGAAAAAAGAATCCAGCACCATCAACAGAATTTAGCTGCAGTCGCTCTGATTGGTATTAACTTTCTATATTTATTTGAATATGAAGGCTATGGGAAAATAAATGTTAGAACCAAAGGCACTGAAGAGTGTGGATTATTGTCTGATAATTCTTCGTGTGCCTAAGCACCATACAAGGTTCCCGCAGGTGTGCATGGGCACTCAGAGCAACTTGTATATACTTCCCTTGGAATCAAAAGTCCGTGCCAAGATGGATTGCTTTGAACAAGCTCTTTTTTTTGTGGGGGAGGGTACTGGGGATTGAACTCGGGGGCATTTGACCTCTGAGCCACATCTTTAACCCTATTTTGTATTTATTTAGAGACAGGGTCTCACTGAGTTGTTTAGCGTTTTGCTAAATTGCTGAGGCTGGCTTTGAACTCACGATCCTCCTGCCTCTGCCTCTAAAGCCACTGGGATTACAGACATGCACCACCATTCCTGGCCTGAACAAACTCTTATTTCACCCTGAAGAGAGCATGAACACCTCCGGTTCATCGCAGGCCAATAAACAGGGGCTTCAGGAAGGTCGGTCCAGCTGGAGTCCTCCTGAGCCGGGACTCACCTGAGTCACGGATGCTCTTTTCTCCCTCCCTCTCCTTGCCAGCGTGTCCAGCCCTTTTAAGGAAGAAAATATGCCCTTCTTGCTCCTCCCTCGCTGGGTCAGCGAAAGGGTTCTTTTCCGGAGAGCAGAGTCATCTCTTGAACACACCTAATTTAAAACAGTTTAGAAAAATCAGAGAAGCATTAAGAGTCGTCCTGGAAGAAGGAAGCTCTGCTCACTAGAAACCTGTCCTGGCGGGTGTCAAGGGCTGCTGCGTGTCCCGCGTACTAGGACGGCACCCACCATGCAGCTCTCTCCTACCAGGCAGCACAAGCCAAGGTGGAGCTTTCAGACTCCCCACATGGGGAGCAGGGTCACAGACAGTCACAGACCCAGTTCAAGACACAGACGCCACCTCAGGAGCAAACCCAGAAAACCCAGGGCAGCTCTGACATGAACAACCCTCCTTGCTTCCTCATGCCACTGTCACTACTCCTCAAGGATCCCGCGTGCCCGGTGGCATGCAGAGGAGCTGAGGGCAGGCAGGTGCGGACACGAATATGGACTAACTGTCCACTAGCAGTGGGGTTCCTAAAACATGCAGCAGACAAACTGGGCTCTCTCTAGTCTCCTCTGCACATCCCAGCCCCTGGTCTTTGCATGAGCCTCGTCACACACTAGATTCACTTCCCATGGAGCTGAGGGTGACAAGCTGGAGAAGGAGAGCCACTGTGATCCTCTCCCAAGGCTGTGGATACAGCCTTCCTCAGGAACTTACCAGAGCATGGAAAGAAGACACGGATAAGACTCCCAGCCTGCCGAGGGCCAGCTTGGAGGGACGGCTGGCGACTGCGAGGAGACTCTTGGGGTTCGGTAACTCCCCGCCTTGTAAGCTGGCCAGGTAGCAGCGCATCCTGAATAGGTCCGTGTGAAATTTCTCCAGATTCTGCTCCCACTGTTGGATCTTAAACAGCAAAAGCAGAGGGAACTTGAATAAAACTTAGGAGTTTGCATGGACCAAGTAGAAAATGCAATCAAACGTCAAGGAAAAATTAGTTTCAGCTGGAGTTGCAGAGGTTTAAACCAGCCCTCTCTGCTCGCCACTTCCGGGCTCCCAACAAAATACACTTATCAGGGCAGCCAAAAACCAAGGGTGGCTGGTGGTCCCGATCCCGTGCCATGCCAAGATGGCATGATCTTTGGAGAACTCCGGCATTAAACCACACTGACTTACAACAGGATGCAAAATCAAAACATGATTTTTTTCCCCTTTGTTTCATTTCCCTTCCCATTTACAGCCTCTGATCCGAAAGTAGATTAACTGAACTGGTTCTGTGAAGGCAGGGCCTCTGCAGCCCTGTTCACTTGAGTAACTGACTCGGAACAGTAAGAAGCAAATGGACTTGGGGGAGGGTGAGGACAAACAGAGCTGGGACCGCTATTTCAGGGATCTTGAGAATAACAACCATCTGTACATCTGAATGAAATTAAAGAATCTAAAGTTATTTACACGACGGAAATTCCTCCTAGTTCTTCAAAACTGAAGTCCTGAGTGGGTAAAGAAATAGTCCAACCCTGGGGGCCTCTGTCACTTTCCCAAGGATGTCACAGTGTGTTACACACAAGCATTACTCCATTAAAATGGAAATTGTAGGTGGAGAGAGGCTCTGGTCACTTGCCAATATGGAGCTCTGAAGCCAAGCAGAAAGCTGGCTCCACAGGTCTGGGGGACCATCTCAGAACACAAGAGGCCTACAGCAAGGGCCCGTCATGAGGAGCTCAGGACAGGGATTATGCCACTGCCTTTGCAGCCGCCGCATCTCCAGTGTGCCGAGGTGCTTCTTAATTCTGGATCAATGATAATCTGGAGGACTTCCAACCCTGGGCACTGAGACCCCTTCAGTCTCTCCCTGCAGAAAAGTTACAAATTCTGGGTATTCCCCAGACTCCTCTAAGTTGTCTGTATTACTTCCTTAGGAAGGTCACTGAACAACTTTTCTGTGGGAAAGAAACATAATGGCTATAAGATCTTAATAAATAATTCCTTGATTCATCAGTCTAAGTAGATCAATGAAGTCACTCACGAGGGCATTGAAAGGGCCTGAATGTCCACAAGGGATTTAACCAGGGTTAGGGTCTGCATGCCCTTGGACGTCTCTCCCCCTGGAGATGGCCCTCTTCTCCTCTGAAGGTGTGTCTGCTCTTCTCTATAGATCTGTCTGGGGGTGGGATTTTCTGTATCCTTGCCAATGGTGGAGTAACCTACTGGTGTTAGCCTGAGTGAACACCAGGACACGGTGGCTTTTAAAACAGAGATGACTCAGTCTTACCCCCAAAGAGTCCACCCATCAGGTCCCAGGCTTAAGACAGTGTAGATTTCAAAAGTGCCTCCTGTGATTCTGGTGCCCAGCCTTAGTGAGGACCACTGCTCAAAACCAACAGGAGACTTCGAATGGGAGCTGCAAATCTCTTCTTGGTCTCACCAAATTAGAGAACTCTAGATTCCAGATGTGACAGATAGGGATAAACGGAGTCTATCAGGACCCCAAGCTGCAGTGGAAACTAGACTTCCAGCTCCACCTCATAAACCTCTTCCCCTCTAGATGACTCCTGAAAATCCATAATCACAGACGTTCTCCTTTGTCCTCTCATACTATGTAGATATTTCCAGATTGGGTGACATATTGAAGCTTACAAGACCTCCCTCAACACACACACACACACACACTCAGTGTGAAATTGCTGAGACTACTTTCTGGGAGGTCTGCTGGGACTGCAGACCTGAGAGGAAGGTAAACAAAGAGTCACTTGCTGCCCAGAGGAAAGATGTGCAGACAATCATAGTGGATTAAAAGGATGAAGGAAATAAGAGCCCAATCTGGACCAGTCACCGCAGGTTAGGAAAGATGACAATCTCTTACACTTACACCCAGTTCTACAACCCACAGAGTATTTCTTAAAGTGCCATTTAGTGTATTCATATGAATACCCACCAAAGTACCACTGAAAGGCAAGGACAGTTTGATCCTACACAATATACAAGGAATCTTAAAATTTTGTCAAGGAAAAAAAAAAAAGAAAACAACAAAATTTTGTCAACACTCCTCTAAATCTCTCCCCCCAAAATGCAAGTGAGTTCATTACAAGAACAGGAATCCAGATGCTTTCATCTGCTGGAGGACGGAAACACAGTGGGACCTAACAGACCAAAAGAGACCTTACAAAGACCATGACTTTGGCTAATGTATGTGATTAAGTTCCAAGAGTATAAGTACCTCAATTAAGAGTGTATGCTGTAGAGGCATTTTAAAAATGGAATTTAGTAAAAAATGCAAAGGAAAGTGACTATTTCAACCGTGCTCTTTATCCTAATCCTGACATCAGCTTTTATGATGGTAAATTTTATTGTACTTGATTTTGGCCCCAAGTGTCCAGATATTTGCTCAAACAATATTCTGAGTGTGTCGGTGAGGGTGTTCTTGGACGCAATTAACATTTAAATGGATAGACTGAGCCAAGCAGACTGCCCTCCCTAATATGGGTGAGCCTCATTCAAGCAGCTGAAGGCCTGGTCAGACCCAAAGGGCTTGGAGCAAGAGAAGTTCCCTGCCTGACGGTGAACTGGAACACTGGCTCCTCCTGGGTCTTGAGCCATCAGCCTTGGGTCTAGAGCCAGCCACCGGCTCTCCAGCTTGTCCTCTCCTGCAGACCTTGAGACTTCCCCACCTGCTCGATCACCAATTCCCTGGTGTGCGTGCACGTGGTGTGACTGTTTCTCCAGAGACCCTTGAGTAATACAGTCTACCCCATGGATCTCTATGGCAGGAGAAGCCATCATTAGTTGCACATCTATTGCATTTAAAGACAATATTACCTGGTTTTTAAGGTCATGGTTCTTTATACAGAGATTCAGTTACTGAGCTTAACGGAGGATTTGTGGTTGGATAAGAAACAATGAGATGTTTGACTTTTCTTTCTGCACTCACCAAAGTTCTAGGGAGTGGCTAGAAGATCTGCAGGTGAAAGTGTGCTGTGAATGTGGATTCAGAGGGGCTCTTCTTGGTCTCACCAAATTAGAGAATTCTGGATTCCAGACGTGGCTGGTTTCCTAGAGGGGAGGAGGTGGCAGAGGGCTGAATCCGTGAGCTCAAAACAGACCTCACAGGATCTGGAAAGTGTGGAGCACCACCTGTTTCCTCAGTAGAGGCCAAGGCCCAAGTACCAGTCAAGGTCTGAATAAGCAAGCCCTCCGGACTCACAAAGACCCACACTGACAGTGCTGTCAGTGTGAACACTGCTGCCCCTGACAAGCTACGGGGTCTGCTGCCCTCCCCGCAGGACTCTGTGCTCCTGAAGCCAGCTGCAGCAACTTCCACCTCAGTGATCATTTCTTCCAAGGCCCCAGGTTTCCTACAGAGAAGGAGCGGAGCTGCCTACGTTCTCATTTAGGTGTCTTATTCATCTTGAACTGTTCCCCTTCCAATTTTTAACCCCGACATTCAGATTTAGCCCAGATTTAAAGTAATGCTAACTAAAAAGAAAACATTTTATGATAATCCTGCAGACGATGAGATAAAGGTGCACTTTTAAAATGTCAAGGCAGGAACAAAAGACAGTTTCCTTAGCTATTATGCTACCTCAGTTGAATTCAATCATCATCATCAACATTATCACTGAGCTAGAAATGCCATCGGCAGCTGTTTATCACAGATTTTTTTTTATTAATTCTGGAATTTTCCTCCTAACATTATTACAAACCAAAATTTTCAAAATGAATTCCTGGAAGCCAAGACTTCCCCCTCTTTTCTGAATCCCTTGCACCCTGACAACTGTCCCTGGTCATTACTTTTACAGGTAAGTATCAGGACATGATATTAAAAACTCAACCTGTAGACTGAGCTTTCATTTCTTCTCATGTCCCTGCACAAAACAGAAAATGACAAGGATGAAAAAACTTACTCTAAGGTGGTTTTCATTCTCTTTCACTGTAAAAGGATAAGTTATTGGCAAAATCACAGGGAAAACTCCCATGTTTAAGCTCTGACATAAATTAAATGCTAAAAAGTTTCCTTTTCATTACAGCCATAGCTATATTCATGTAATGAGCTCAGAGAGGTTGTGCTCTGCTATAGAAAAGAGGGAAGGGAGAGATGAAGCCTGATGATAAAAATAACAAATGAATCAAGTGAACGATACCTTTTAAAAGATGACAAGCACATTCCTACCACACCCAGTGCTCCTAGAAAACTACTTTCCACTGTGTAGTCATTTGATTACGAAATTCGGCCAGTTGTCCATGACTAGGTTCAGCCTAAAAGATAATTCATTTGTCCTTTTTGGTGGAATAAACTGAAAAACTTCCATGTTTTACAAACTCTAAAACCTATCTTCATAGAAGACACTGACCAGAGACACAGATTGTGCTCAAATTCATTAGTTAGAACAACCTGCTACAGTTTAGAGAATCAATTTTGTTTGGTTTCGAGATAAAATTTACTCCAGTTTATAACCAATATACTTCCCAACACACTGAGCTGAAAAACCCAAGTTGCGATAACAGATACTTAAGGGTTAATTTCTGACTTATGCCAAATAAATCATCCCATGGTTTAGAGAGCAAAGCATCATCTGATTTACCCAAATCCTACTGAGAAGCAGGGGAGCCTCCACAACACAGATCTGGATTCAGACCCCAGCTCTGCCACTGAAGAGCTGTGTGACGCTAGAAAATCCAATTCACCTGAGCGCACTACGGACACATCTTTACCTGTGGAGTGACTATGGCCCCAAACAGGAGCTCTCTTAGTGAGTGACCAGGGAGGGAATCATGGCAGGGATCGAGGCAGGAGGAGGAGATGTGCTATGGGGAAAGACACAGGAGCCCTGGAGAAGGACCAAGGAGAAGTCAGTCTCCTCGAGTAAAGAGGAGCGATTCCTGGGTTCACGAGAGAGACATGGGGGCATCCACTCATGTTGCTTTAGGAGCCCGTGTTTTATAGCAGGTGTAAGATCAGCCTCAAGGAGATTATGACAGAGCAAGGTGATGATAGTGGAGATACAGACAGAAACCAGGAACCATGGGAGTCCTTGATGGAGTGGATGGAGGGGAGTCGGGGCAGCCCCGTAGAGGACGTGCCCCTCAGCCTTCATTATAATGCTGAGCCAGGTGACAGGGAGGAGGGACAGGCACATACCCTGGAAATGGAGTCCTGTCTGTAGAGGAGACACCCACAGTGAGGAGTGGGGTGGAGGCTCAGGTGGGGACCTACAGGAAGCCAGTCTTGCCACAGTGTTGACCCAGGTCAGCAGAGCAGAGGTTCTCCGGGTCCTCATCTTGCAAGTGAGGAAGCCCACTAAGGTGTGTGTAAGCTAGACACACGCACAGTCAGGTCGCCTTTCTAGATGACATCTGCTCTGGTTGTGTGGAAGACGAACCAGAGAGGGCCAAGCCGGAGGCTTCCACAGCAGCACAGAGAAGGGAGAGGACAGCCCCTTACCTCTTCCACCTCTCACCCCGGCCTGAGACGCTGAACCGCCAGGTGCCCGCGTCATTCAGAGCACTCCGCCATGGCTGAACCTCGCCTGGAACGCTCTTCTCCATCCTCTTCCGAGTCACCCCTTGGTTTTCAAGAAGCATTCAGGCGTTTCTCCCTGAAGTCCTCGATATCGAGGATTAGCTTCCCATTTCCGTCTTCCCTGGCACTCAAACATCATTTACCCCGAATTCAGGGTCTTATGTGGAAACTATATGGTCAGCTCTCTGTTATCTACTAGGATGAGAGCACCCCGAGGACAGTGGTCTCTGAACCCCATCCACGTGCACTCACCGGCCCAGAGTATGCACGTAACCCAAGCTCACTCCACGACACAGACCCACCATCTCCCAGCAGCTACAGAACAAAGTCTGTTCTCCACCAGGCACCTGCATAAGCAGGCCTTGTTCCCTCAAATCCCTCTTCACAAATATTCTGCTCTCTAGCTGCTCCCCCCCACCCTGCATACACTCCTTACTGTATTTTCCTCAAAGCTTTGTTCATATTGTTCCCTTCACCAGTTTCCAATTGTCTAAATTCACTACATCCTCTTATCACGTTAAACCTTTAAGTAAACATTTTAAACGAAGCCCACATTTCACATCCCACTCACTGGAGCACTCCTGGGGGTCTGGCTTTCCCCTCCCTCTCGGCCTGGTTAACACAGGAAGCTGCCAGGCTCCCCCAGAGAAGGGCACAGAATGAGCCGTCTGGGGGAAGGCATCTGGGAGGAAGCCAAGATGGCCTCAGGGTGGTGAGGTTTTGTCCTTATTTACTTGTTTGAAATAATAAACGGAAAGAAAATAAAGTACTAACTGGACTTAATTTACAAGGCTTCCTCCTTCAGAACTTCAAAGACACTCTGACATGTGGACACACAGTGTGGTCTGGTCCAAATTGGATATGCTCAAATGAAGGTTGCATCATCCTGCCCCATGGAAAAGCCCAGAGGCCTGAGGACAAGGCTGAATGATGGTTTATTTTAAGCAAAGCACATGACCCCGTACCAGTATGAAATTCAGCTGTCCTTACTGTGATAGTGTCTTTTTGTTAGGAAAAGGCATCGACAATGATTTCCTCCACCCACATACTTCAAAGAAAGCCTGTCCCAGGGACTTTATCTTGCATGATGTAATCTATGCTGCATATTCTGCTATTATTGGCATACATCATATGACTAGGTCTGAGGGACTTGGGGGTCTCTGGAGGAAAGTGACACATAAATAAAAGTTAGAGTTATTTTTTAAATACTTTCTTTTGTTATAAAGCTATTGTGGATGAAACTGTTTTCCTGATTCCTTTCTCAGAAGATTCCCTGGTGGTGTATAGAAAACCACTGATATTTGTATGTTGAGTGTTTAATCTACTACTTTGTTAGAGTATTTATCAGCTCTAACAGTCTTTTGATGAAGCCTTTAGGGTCTTCTAAGTATAGGATTAATATCATCTGCAAATCGGGACAATTTGACTTCTTCCTTTCCCATTTGTATTCCTTTGTTCTGGAAAATCTCAAATACTATATTGAACAGGATTGGTAAAAGTGGACATCCTTGTCTTGTTCTTGATTTGAAAGGAAAGACTTCCAGTTGAAAGACCTCTACAAGGAAAATTCCAGAATGCTGAACAAAGAGATCAAAGACACCAAAAAATGGAAGGAAGTACCATGTTCATAGATAGGCAGAATTAATATTGTTAAAATAGCTACTGCCAAAGGTCACCTACAGATTCAATGCACTCCCAATCAAAATCACAAGATATCTTTCTCAGAACTAGAAACAATAGTCCTAAAGTTTATATGGAAGAGCAAAAGACAGAGAATAGCCAAAGCAATTCTAAGCAAAAAGAATAAGGCTGGAGGCATCACAGTACCCAACTTCAAATTATAATATGGCACCACAGTAACAAATGCAGCTTGGTACCGACATGAAAACATACGTAGACCAATGCAACGAAATAGAAGACACACCCACACAGCTATGCTCATCTGATTCTTGGCAAAAAGTTAACATTGGAGAAAAGACACTTGTTTAACAAAAGGTGCTAGGAAAACTGTATATTCATATGTAGAATCTAGATCCCTATCTCTCACCCTGCACAAAAATCAATTCAAAAATGGACCAAAGACCTTGAAATAAGACAAAAATTTTGCAACTACTAGAAGAAAATACAAGGAAAACAATCCAGCATATTGGCTCAGGCAGAAATTTCCTCACCTGAACTCCTGTAGCTCAGGAATAATATCAAGAATGAATAAATGGGATGGCATCAAACTAAAAAGCTTCTGCACAGCAAAAGAAACAATTAACAGTGTGAGGAAGAAACCTACAGAATGGGAGAAAATCTTTGCAAGCTACTCTTCCGACAGAGGATTAATGTCTAGAATGTATAAAGAATTCAAAAAAGTCAACACCAAAGAAACACCCCACTCAACAAATGGGCAAATGAACTAAATAGATGTTCCTCAAAAGAAAAGGTAGAAATGGCCAACAATCATAAGGAAAAGAATCTTCATCTCTCATCATTGAGGAAATTCAATCAAAATGCCACTGAGATTTTCTCTCACTCTAGTTAGAACATCAGAAATACAAATGACAATAAATGCTGGAGAAGATGTGGAGAGAAAAGGAACAATTACCCACTGTTGGTGGGAATGTACATTAGTACAGCCACTAGGGAAATCAGTGTGGAGGTCCCTCAAAAGAGTAGGCATGGAACCGCCATATGACCTGGTCATACCATTCCTCAGTATTTACCCCAAAGAACTAAAGTCCACATACTATAGACACACGTGCAGACCCATGTTTACAGCAGCATAATTCACAACAGCCAACCTATGGAAGCAGCCTCGGTGTCCACCAATAGAAGAATGTATAAAGAAAATGTGGTATGTGAACGCAACAGAATTTTAGTCAGCTATAAAGAACAAAATTGTGTCATCTGCAGGAAAATGGACGGACCTGGAGGGCATCACATTACTCAAAACAAGCCAGATGCATAAAGTTGAGGGCTGTATGTTTTTGCTCATATTTAGAAAAAAGAAAATAGGAGAGAGATAAGGAGGATGGAGGAAGGGGATCAGGGGATGGACAAGGGGAGGGCAAGGCAGGCACCGGGGAGTCAAAGTTATTAAAGTATGCTATGCACACGTGCCAATATGTCACAATGAGCCCACTATTCAGTATAATTACCAGGCACCCAGAAAAAGTATGCAGTGGACTTGAGACTTTTAAATGGTAAGTGCACTGAATACTGCTCTTTCACAGAGGTTTTAAACACTGTACGTGTATGGGATATTGGGAGCCTGGACCTAAGTGGCCTCAGCCTGTAAATACCTTTGTGGTCACATTACCGTTTCCTAGTCAAAGGGGATCTCATAAAAGCAATTCCAAGCATGTGCTTACTTCCCTGCTGTGTGTCTGTGTGTTTCTCAGTCTGTGTGTCTGCAGGTCGAGAGTAAACAGCTCTTTCACCTTTCATGGCCAGATGTGATGCTTTTCAATAACTGCAAAGTTCTTTGGGAAAACAGGACTAAATTATAACCTAAAAAACTATTCAGGTGAAATTTCTAAATATCAATCCAAACAGGACCTTACCTGAAATTCCCTAGAATACAGCTAGAAGATGAGCTTGCAGGAGGTGTGTGGGGGGTAGGTGGAGGAGGTACAGGAGCAGGGAGGAAGCCGGTGGGGTTGGAGGCTGAAATGAAAACCAAGGAGCACAAGGACAAAATAACCAAGGTATGGACTCTGGCAAGAGTGGACAATGGGCCCCAAGTGACCATCACCCTAATTCTTTATAAGAGAAGTAACTCTTGAGGCCAGTCATTCTGGACCCTTCGATTTGTGAAAGGGTTTATGCAAGGGTACCCCTCCCAATCAGAGAATGGCACCAAAGGTGACATCATCTATCAGGCATTCACAAACTTCAGGCAGGCAAAAAAAAAAAAAAAAATCTACCTAATGGAAAATTCATGTGCTTGGACTTCTTGTGGTCATAAAAAGGCTCCATATAGGGGCTGGGGCTGTAGCTCTGGTTGAGCGCTCGCTTAGCATGCATGAGGCACTGGGTTCACTCCTCAGCACTACATAAAAATAAATAAATAAAAGTATTGTGTTCATCTATAACTTTAAAAAAAAAAATAAAGGTCCACATACATAAAGGGAGCCTGTCAATGTTCCCTCATCTCTCCCTAAACCTAAATCTTCAACTAAATGTAAGGCCCTGAAAACTCTAAACTGAGCGCCCCTTCCAGACATACGGTTCCAAAGTTAAGCTCAGGAGACAGAAGGGTTGAAAGTGTGCTTTATCCCACCACTGTCCCATGTGGTCTTTGACGAGGGCACCCGAGCACTCTGTGACACGGGACCCCATGAGTTATATTTCTCCCAGCAGAAGGGCTGTCACGAGTGGACCGTGGAACCTCAGGACCCCAGGTGGGATGCAGTACAAGGAAAACACCAGGATAGCCATCTCTCCTTCAGCTCTCCGCTCACACCCTGGGCAGAGCTGGGCACACCCTGCACTCCCCAGGCAGGAAGCTGGGCAGTGCCGTCATGCAGCCTCAGGACCAGCCTCCTCCCAGATGTGAGCGGGGAGGGCTCTGGCGGGCTGCGGGGGTATTCCTGCCAACCCGTTGCCCCTCCACTCCTGCTCTCTTCCTGGAGTTCATGCTGCCTTCTCACCTCCATGTGAAACTGTCTTGCAGTCTGGCGCCTCCAGCCGGCAGGCTGTAGATTACGGCATCTCCTGTATCAGGACAGTTCCACTCAGGACTGGAGGTGACTCTAGAGTCCACACAGCCACAGCAGACCATGCTCTCTGGTGTCCATGTGAACTGTTGGACTTTCGTACCCCTCAGGACCAAGCCCTTGTATGCGCACATCCAGATCAGGGCCATCGGACTGCCCAATGCCTTTCCCTACTTCAGTCTGTCCTCCAAGTCACTGCCTGATCGGTCTCCCCAGGATACAATGCAGAAAACTAGATTGCTTTCTACTTTGAGTGTGGAATACAAGTTGAAATTCTATCCAAGCCTAGCATTCAAAACCGCTAGGGCCTGAATGTGTATGCGCCCCACCCTCCAAATTCAAGTTGAAAAACCACCTTTAAAGTATTAGCAGGCCGGGCCTATAGGGAGGCGAATAGGTCAGCAACAGAACCCTTGTGAAGAGAACGAGTGTCCTTAAAAGGAGGCCCAGAGAGCCTCCCTGCCCTTTCACCAAGTGAAGACACCATCTCTAGGAGGCAGGCCCTCACCAGACCTGGAATCTGCCCTGCCTTGACCTTGGACTTCCCATCCCTGGGGACTGTGAGAAATCCATGTGGGTCACTGCTGAGCCACCGAGTTGACAGTACATTGTTACAGAATAAGACAAAACACCCTGAAAACTGCCCCAGCGCCTGTCCGGCTCACCACCAACTACTCCTCCTTTGCCAAGCCACACGCTCTGTGGTGTGCCCAGGAGCTCCATGCCATGCCTGTTACTCCTGCCCCAGGTCTTTTCATGGAAATCCCTCACGCCTGCACCACCCACAGTGTTTGAAGGCCATGTCCTCCCAGGAAGGCTCCTCAAGCTCACCCCGCGACTCCAACCTTCGATCCCTCATGAAATTGGATGTCACTGAACATCCCATTCTAGAATGTTCTTTAGTTTCATATTTAACAGGTTTTCTAACTAAGTTATACACTCATTAGCAACAGGGTCCCATAATTTATCATCGTTTTTATTTCTTGAAGCCAGATGCATCGGTCAGGTGGACCAGTACCTGCAGGTAAGAGGGAAAAAAACCGAGAAGGAATACAGACCAAACAGAACATAAGAACAGGAAAAGATGGGAAGAGTATTAGTCAGAAGATTCACCCATATAGCATCGTCATTTAGAAATACTAGATGAGAGGCAGAGGTGGGGTTATTTGGTTATTTTACTACTGCTAACTAATATATTCCAAATTCCTAGCGTGTCACAAATACATCATTTGAATTCATGCGCGATTCCCACTATAACCTGAATTTCTTTCTACACATGCCATTTTTCAAATATGTTGACGATCAACTTTTGCACAAGGCTAAACATTCACACATAATGGAAGACTGACATGCGACTTGAGTAAAACATCATAGGCAAAATTTTCTAATAAACTGGTCCAAATCTCTGTGTTACTATGGAATATTTTTAAGAACCTCATTTTCAAGTAAAAAGGATGAAAAATTCAAGAACCTGCCAACTTATCATCACCCTATTCTTTGTTCAAGTACTTAAGTCACTTGACAACGGATTCTGGAAGGGCCACAGTGGACACAGCATCTCCTGGACCCGTTGTTGAAAACAGAGGTGTTCTTTCAAAGCTCACAGCTGGGTGCCTCTGGGGACTGACCTCCACTGAAGGGAGCTGCCAGGCACAAAAGCCTGGCCCCCTTGCCACGAGGCACACAGCTCTGCATGGCCACCCAGCTCCAGGGCTTCCTGTGGGGCCTGCCCGGCTGTCACAATCCTGCCGGCTCCACCCCAGTCCCGCTCCTTACTCCCAACCAGTGTTGCTCCTGAGGGCATTCCAGTAAGACTCCTCACCAACACTTCTCCAGCTCAGTCTGTTTCCCAGGGAACCTGACGTGAGAGGAAGGCTAGAAATTTCACGAGCTCTTTCCCAAGTATTGAGGTGGTCCAAGCAAAGAAAAATAAAAAGTAAAAAGCTACCTTACCTCCTCTACAATGCATATGGGGTAGGAGCCACCCAACGGCATGAACGTGGCAGCAGACCAAGGAAAGCATTTTCCCTGTTGTCTGTTAGTGGTTTCTGGACTCCACAGACACAGGAATAGCTAGCTGCATTACACCAAACCCCCCTTCCCAAGCCATCCTTTGAATTAGGATTTAGCTGTCCAATCCTCTGGGGGTTTTATCACATGGATGTTGTCCAGAAAAATAACAATTTTTCAGATAATCAGCTGGGCCAAATGGCACCACTTAACATAGGCAAAAAGATTTGGTTATAACTATTTCAATATATAGGTTGAGCAACCCTAACCCAGAAATCCCAAATATGGAATGCTCTAGAATCCAAAACTTTTTTAGTGTCAATATGATACAAGTGAAAAAACCTACACTATGAAAATTTGTTTCATGCACAAAATTCTTTAAAACATTATGTAACTTACATCCAGGTTATGTGTTTAACGTGCATATGAAACAAATTAATTTCGTGTTTTAAGTAAAATTTCTTTCTAATGCATCAGTCTGTCCAAATTGGTGTGTTATTATGGAATTTTTCTTAAGTCCCATCCCCAGGATACCTCATTGTATATATGCAAATATTTCAAAATTCAAACATTTTAAGAAAATCCAAAACACTTCTGGTCCCAGGCATTTCAGATGAGGGATGTGCAATGTGTTTCTGATCAGCCACTAAAGGTTGTAAAATGAACCACATCACCTGTGTCACACAAGATGGCCATAAGTACGTGAACTTAGAAGCCACAGAAACCTTTTCCCCCAGGAAACTGGTGCAACCACTCTGGAAAGCAATATGGAAATTCCTCAGAAAACTTGGAATGGGACCACCATTTGACCCCGTTACCCTACTCCTCGGTATATACCTGAAGGACTAAAAATCAGCATAAAATAGTGATGTGGCCACATCAATGTTTATTGCAGCTTCATTCACAATAGCTAAGCTATGAAACCAACCTAGGTGCCCTTCAACAGATGAATGGAAGAAGAAAATGTGGTGTGTGTGTGTATACACACACACACACACACACACACACACACAATGGAATATTACTCAGCCATAAAGAAGAATGAAATTATGGCATTTGCTGGTAAATGGATAGAACTGGAGACCATTATGCTAAGTGAAATAAGCCAATCTCCCCAAACCAAAGTCTGAATGTTCTCTCTGATATGCAGATGCTGCACAATGGAGGGCAGGGGATAGAAGTTCATTGGATTAGAAAAAGAGGGGAATAAAGGGAGGTGGGATGGGAATAAGAAAGACAGTAAAATGAACCAGACATAACCTTCCTACGTTCACACATGAATACATGACCAGTGTAACTCCACATCATATACAACCATATGAATGCGGATTTTTACTCCATGTATGTTTAATATGTCAAAATACCTTCTATTGTCATGTATAACTAAAATGAATAAATAAAAAAAAATAAAGAAAGAAAAGAAACCATTTCCCCCCCGAGTATGTGAATCATGATCATAATTCCAGTCTGCACTCTTGGTTGCTGTACCTGGTTCTCGATGGCCTTCCTGTTCCTGGGGTCGCTCACCACGGACAGCTGCAGCTCCGCCATCTTCTTCATCTTGCTGTCCATGTCGATCTTCTGGAGCAGGCTTCTCGTCTGGCTCTTCAGCAGCCGCACCGTGTCCTCTTTCCCATGCTTCTTTGCAAAAAGGGATGCACATGCAGAATGGATGGCAGTGACCCAGTTTTCCAGGTCTGTCTGGCTGGTGGCCTAAACACAGAGAGCAGGGAGATGGTTTGAAATCACCTTGACACAAAATTTCTCTCCAAAATGGCAGGCTGGGTTTGGATGAGTGAATCCCAAGAAATATC
Source organism: Callospermophilus lateralis (assembly GCF_048772815.1). Classification (NCBI taxonomy): domain Eukaryota; kingdom Metazoa; phylum Chordata; class Mammalia; order Rodentia; family Sciuridae; genus Callospermophilus; species Callospermophilus lateralis. The sequence goes on from NC_135310.1 coordinate 12,653,648, forward strand.
TGCATTTCATAAAAAAAGAGTTTAATTTCAAAAACACACCCAACCACTCACTGGGCTCAGAGGACCAGAGAGAACGTGGACTGCGGGGCAGACACAACCCTGGCGCCCTAGCCACGAGCCGCCAGGAGTCAACAACAGAAGTGACGGAAACCGAGGCCACATCTATGCTGCTCCATCACGCCACTCCGAGTGGCTGCTTCTCTTCATCAGTCTAATAGAAGAAGAAAATATTGGGGCTAAAACACAAAATCTGGATATAAAATTATGTCTACAATGTGGCTTCAATTATTAAAAAAAATCAATAAAAAATATAGGGAGAGTTCGCACACTAGGGACACTAAAGTAGACGTCTTCCAATACTGGGCGTTTGTAACAGTTTCTCTTTGGTAAGTGACTTCGGATGCAAAGACCGCATTATTTTGATAAAAGGAAAATATTTTAACAACTATAAGGAAAGGCTAAATTAAGTGGAATGTGCAAATATATGTGAAGTTAAGAAGGCTGAGAAGCACTTTCATGGTGTCCAGAAATGTCCGCATATACACAAGCCAAAGAGTGGATCTTCCATTGGCCTCTGGGATCATCGAATAGGACCAATTGGGAGAGAGTCTTAGAACTAAGAATATTCAGCGTGAATAACAAAACATTAGCCTCACACTCACTCCTAGCAGTCCACACAGATTTAACATAAGGGGTTTACCTGCCCGCATTAAGGTTGACATCAATTCCTTATTTGGCTTTAAAACATTATGAAAGGTATTAAATGATCTTTCTGTTAAGACACTTCGGGCCCTGATTCCTGTCAGTCAAGTCAGTTTGGGGACAGAGGTAAGGCTGTTCTCAGGAAACCCCGATGCAGTGGCACTAGAGAACTCTGGACTCCCAAAGTTGGTCTAGAGAACATTTGTTCTGCAGGGCTTCTGAGGGCACCTAGGACCAACTTTACCAGAGACCTAAACCAGGATCCCTGAGGTTTCTTTTCTTTTCTTTATTAATTTTTTATTTATATATAACAGCAGAATGCATTGCAATTCTTATTACACATATAGAGCATAATTTTTCATATCTCTGGTTGTATGCAAAGTACATTCACACCCATTCGTGTCTTTATCTGTGTACTTTGGATAATAATGTCCATCACATAGGCTCTCTGAGGTTTCTATGAACCCTCCAGCCAGATACAATCTACAGCCCACGCTGCATCTACATCAAGCACTAGGCTTGGATTAGGAGGCATTGGAAGGGCACATTTCACTTCCTGTTTATCACTCCCAACTCTTTTGAGTGGATTAATAATGATAGTCAAAATTTCTTAACCCGATGGCACCTGGTAGAGCCAACCACCTCGGAGACTGAGGCAAGAGGAGAGTTTAAACTCAGGAATTTGAGACCAGCCTGAGCAACCTAGCAAGACCCCATCTCAAATAACTGTCAGCATTCCTTTAGGACTGAACACATGCATATGATGATATTTACCCTCAAAGCAATCCTATTGGGTACGATAAACATACACGCTGAAGGGTCTGAAGCTCAGAAGTTCCCCAAGTGCTCCACGATGACCTACTTACCCCAGTACAGCACCAGAGTTCAAATGTCAGGTTGACCCAGGACCCCAGGCTCAGCACCCCTATGCTCCACCACTCGGCCTTTGGAACTAGAAAGTGGCTCAAACTTCCAACAGCAGATAGCCTGAATTTTCACATCTGAAGGCCATTTTCCCGGGGAAACAAGGCCTCGCTTGTCCAGGAGGTTTTCCCTAGAAAGCCGATTCTTTGACTTCCTCTGGAATTCTCAAGAGCCCGAGTCTCCACTGTTCCCTGGGCTTCCTTTAATAGGACTCGGCTCTGGGAATCCCAGATGCTGCATTCTCTACACCGTGAGCGGTGCTGGAGCGGGGACCATGATGTTTCTCTGCGTCCTGTGAGCATCTCGTGGGCCGCAGCCCTGCACTTGATGGGTGCCTGGGAAATGCCAGCTGCACCCATGTCTACACTGGCCATGGTACCAGGGCACTGGCAGATGGCACCACGGTCTGCTAATCCAAAGCCCAGCTAAGCACCTACTTCAGTTCTCGGTTTTGCCTTGTAACTCTGTTCCCTTTGATCACAGGGCAGCACCTCAACCCTCCATTCGCAAAGCCCCAGCAGTACCTGGAAAAGGTAGACATCACCAAGGGAGTTGCTAAGGCAGAACACGTTCTCCTTCTTGGGATGCTCCGGGACGGACTGCACTATGCTCTCCTCTGCAAAGAGAGCACACCGCGGGGCACCGCTCTGATCCGTGGAATTCTTCCCATAGGTCTCGTAAAACAGCAGGGTACAGCCTGGGAAAGAGAGAAGCAAGATGATCTCCCTGCCACAAGACACAGGGTCTGGGAAAGGCATGAGAGTAAGGGATGCGTGCAAACAAGACCGCCAGCCCTAAATGAGACCATCGTTAACCACCACCAAGTCAGATGGCATCTGAAGTGGCCGGCTTGTCTTAACAGGCAGGGGAGTATGTTTCTGTAAATGTATCAGCAACCATGATGCCCAGCACAGACTGGGCTTAACTCCTCTGGGTTCTCTAAACACATGGCTCAGTCAATCCCCAAGGGGCTCTGCAGGAAGGAGGTGGTTATTCACCCACTCTTCAGGCGAAGACCCTGGACGATGGACTCCCTGCGCAGCCCCTCAGCTGGCACTGGGACAGGGCTATCAATGCAGGCCCTCTGGCCCCAGCCTCCCGGTTCTTAGGCAGACTACAGTGTTATTTAGGATATATTTATTAAATAGGGGAGTCTAAAGAAACCACAGATTCTAGGTACAGTTACTGAATAAGGAGTTAACAAGAAACTACAACGAGGTAACTTTGCATTTCTGAGAAAGTGCCCCGTTTAACCTCCAAAGGCTGGGGCGAATGATTTCCTTTTAGTAAATTCTCTAATTTCACAAGTGATAGAAAATATCACAGTAATCTTACTGACTCAGGCTAAGGGGGAAACTGAGTATTCCTGAATTTTAAATATTACTCTGAGAATGTAGCTTCCTAGGCTTTTAAGTATTCATTTCCCCCAAAATTAAGCTAGTAAAGAATCGCTGGTAGAAGTTACCAAGGGTCTGAAGATTAGATAGAAATGCCTTAAAATTATTAGAGACAATTTTTAATCAAATTGATGCTCCTGGTTTAGGTTTACTATCCCTTCAGCCTCTGTCCAAGAATCAGTTCTGAGCACCTCTCCTGAGCCAGGCTCGGGCACACGGCACGAATGAGGTAGTCACAGTTGATGTGCTCAGCAAATACCTCTCACTCCAGTCAGCGCTCACCTGCCTGAGAGCCTGCAGAGTCCACTTAACGGCACTCCATCCTGCTGTGTGGGTGTCCTCAGTCATAAGAGTTTAGGAGTTTTCACTCTTTTCAGTTTCGCTGCTTCCTCTAAAAATAAGTCTTAATCTAAACAAACAGCACAATGGTGCTAGCCCAAGCCTGGACTTCAGAACTGGCGCTTTCTTCTTCAAAGACTGCAATTCATGAGCTCAGGAGGCACTGAGCTGAGCTGTCTGCTCCCATGCATGCAACTCACCCAGGGGCTCCAGGTGGAGCCCAGTGCCACAGGGTGTGCTTAGCGTGCTGGAGACCCTGGGTTTGAGCCCCAAAACAACAACAACAACAAAAACTCAAAAAAACAAAAATCTCACCCCAAAAGGCTACACATGCTCAAATATTAAAGACAAGGGAAACAGCAAGAGATTAATGGCCAGCATTGCTTCTGGAGGGTCTGAGTCTCTCTCTTTCCCCAGCTAATGGTACACTTAGAAACAATACATTTCTAATCCCTCCATCAGGACCCTGGCCCCTGCTGAACGCGGCAGGGTAAAGGTGAGAGAGCAAGGCTCAGTGCGCCCAAGCCCACGTTCTCTCCAATGGGTTGATGTTTTCTTCCCAGTCTCCCTGCCATTGTATCCCAAAGGCCTTGATCTGAGTCACTACATCTAGAGGAAATGAACACAAGCCCTGGACACATGCCAAGATGTGGCCAAACACCCCATCAACACCAGACGGCTGCTCATGTGTACGTTTCACTTTAGAGCCGGCCAGGATGCAGTTCCATAAGCAGAATGGTGTGCCTATTGAATTTAAAGGACAGGAAATCCACCTTAACTCTCGTTACATCAATTTTGACTTAAAGGAACTCTGCCTCTCGAGGGGGGCACAGGGACTGAGGGGAAGGGACTGATCTGTACTGATGAACTCTCCTCCCATTCGCCCCAGGGCAGCAGCCATCGGCCCTGTGCAGGGCCCACCAGGTGCCAGTGTTCACACGGGAACAGTTTGAAAGTTCAGGTTTCACTTTGGTTTTTTTGGAGAGGACCGAGGGTATCCTCTTTGCCTCTGCAGCAGGAAAAAAAAAAAAAAATACACTGGAACAGGAGTGGAAGTACAATATACAAGAGGCGATAACAGAAAGACCTCCAGCGGGAGGAGAGCACCTGGCTTCAGTCCTCCCTGAAAACCACCTTATCTTGAAAACCTTCTTGCCCCACACTCTTCCCTCCATTCCCTGCCGCTGGCCTGTCTCAGGGCAGAATCACGGGCTTCCTCAGGTTATCAGATCAACTCCTCTCCTGATGCTGGACACTGGGTGATGTGCACTCTGAGGGACATCTTTAGTGACCTTGCCAACAACTTGGCCCAGGAAGTCCCTGTTAACTGCATGAAAGCCACTCATTAGAAAAGACAGATGTAAAGCAGAACCACCTGGTTAAAGTATTACATTTGTGTACCCTTAGCCCACCTGCACATTCAAGGGAAGCAGGCCACCAGGTTGTTGGTTAATAACTGCTCTCTCTAGAAACCCGTTTCTGCTTTACTTACACAGATACTTTGAAAACGATTTGTTTTGAGAGTAAGTTTAAAATCCTGTTTAAATATTCATGCGAATCTACACGTAGGTATGATTTTAAGGACAATTGAACCAAAGAGTTAAGTCTGAGCATTACAACTTGGACTTCAAGCCAAGGAAATGGAACTTGACATATTGAAGTCCCAGAGGAAAAGGTGTCAAGAGCCACATAGGAAAGGTCGTTCTGGGAAAAACATCTTTATCGCATGGCGAGCCCTGGCTGCAAAGGAAACGGGGAATGAGTGTTTGATAACGTTTACAAAGCTCCGTTTGTGTGTGGATCGTGAAGTGTTTTACAAGCACAGCGTAGATCTCTCAGGGGTCAAAGAAACTCGGGCCTTTCCTCCCTGAAGCCAACAGCCGGAAGCTCTGGCTTACCTTCAGGGGAACACAGGGGCCTGGCAGTTGGGTCTTCCAGCCCTGAGGGTATTTCTGAATTCTCCACCATCACATCCACCCAAAGCCTCCACCAACTGGCCCTGCACAAGTGCTGCCGGGAGTGTGGGAACCAGGAAGGTGGTGTCTTTCCACCTGCCCGAAGCTCCAGTGGTGGTGGAGCTCACGCTGACTTAGAACCAGCCTGTCGACCTTCAGTCCGTCTTACAGAAAGAAGTCGAGGCCCCTCTACAACTCCACTGCTCGCTCTCACACCAGTTCTGCAGTCTCCAGGATGGACAGTCCTTCCACAGGGCCTGGCTCCAAACCCTTTCACTGTCACTCACACCCCGTTTCTCAGGTGGGATGTGGCCACACAAGCCCCACTATCAGCCCCACACTGTGGAGATGCCACCGGCAGCAGGGGAGAACTTCCCAAAGCATCAACTGTAACAAACAAACTTTAAGAAAATGGACACATGATGCATTGCGGAGTAAGACGCCTATGTTCTCCCTCTTGAAAGTAGGAGTCATCTTCAGACTGTGGTTTGCAAATGATTCCAGAGGACCATACCCTGGGGACAGTGTCCTCGCCGCTCTAGGCAGGGATTCTTCAGGCAGAGCCTTTCCAAGAATCGTTTTCTATTTCTGAACAAGTCTCTTGAAATACCGGGTCCACCAGGAGGGGAACAGCTAACTCTGACCAGAACAAAGGATACCACTGTCACCTCCTTTGCAAGAGACATGGCACCGCTAAGGATAGAGCAAAGGATGACATCCCCTCCTTTAAAACACGTTTGCTCTACTTTAGTGATAGCACCTTGGAAACTCCTTCTGAGTGGCCTGCTAATTAAGACCCCAAATCTTTGTCACCTGCTGCCCCGTTTCCCTGTCCCATTCTTCGGTGTCTCTTTTGACTTAAATCTTTAAGTTTTCTTACTCCTTCAAAATTTGATCTTCCTGGATTTAACCCAGTGTTCCAACTTTCCAAATCTCTGCTGTTAAAATATGAAAGCCTGTCTCCCCAGTACCCGAAAATGAGGTCCGTTCTTTGTCTTTCCCAGCCATAATATACCACAAGGATCTAAATCCAGGGTTAGAAAGAAGGCTGTAGTGTGTGCAGAATGTTGGGTGTAGACACACACACACACACACACACACACACACACAGAGATGTGCACAGCTCTTTCACTGGGGGAAAAAGTGTAACTTACAGGGAAAATGCCTCTATAGGTGCACATTTACCAGGGGGGCTCACTGGTCATCCAATAATGAGGCCTGCCCTCCCAGGCTGTGGGTATCTAAATATGGGGCAAAGGAAAGCAAGGAAGGGGCACCTCGGAGAGCTCTGGGCATTTCACACCTACTAGTTACAGATGCGGCTGCCCTCTTCTGAGATTGGGAGGGGTACCGTGTCACCTGAGGAGGTCTGACTTGTAATGTCACATTCGTTCCTCTGACAGAGGCACAGGGGGGCTCCACAGAAATGCTGGGGTGGCGAGGCTGTCCTCCTGTTTGCCTCTGTGTGGATCAGCACTGTGCTGATTGAGGGCACCACACCTCCTCATTCAGATTCCTCAGCTCCACACAACTACGAGGAGCAAAGCGATTCTGATTTTCTTTTTTTTTTCAATATTTTTTTTAGTTGTGGATGGACACAAAATCTATAACTCAGTGGTAGAGGGCGTGCCTAGCATGTGGGAGGCCCTGGGCGGGAATTAACAATAAAAAGAAAGACAGACTACACTGAGAGTATAGCTCAGTGGTAAAACACAGGGTTATCACGCATGGTCAAAGCCCTGGGTTCAATTCCCAAGACCAAAAAAAAAGAAGAAAGAAAAAGAAACGCAAGTTGTTGCACTGGGGATAACAATTATACTTTCTTAGTTTATAAATGTGGAATGACAGAAATCCAATAATCCAGTTGATATTCAAGGTAGGAAGAATCACTGTCAAATGCTGAATGTATGCAAAATATGAAATTTCTGAAGTACATTTAGCAATTCATTTAGTTTGGTTTGGGTTTTATTTTTGTTTTTCTTTCCCAAGAAGCAGGAAAAGTATCAAAGAGTGGTACAGTAATGCATACAAAATGATAAGCAATCACTTTTAAATGAACCCCAATTATTTCTTAGACTAAATAATAAACATAAATAGTAAGTGAACCATTTTATACAGGTTTGGCAAAGTGCTTGTGGTGAAGCACACCGTAAGGTTCTGCGTGGAAGCCCTGCTCACTAGCTCCAGTCAACACTGGCCTCACTGGCACTTCCTAGGCAAGCACAGGGGAAGACAGGGACCACCTGCCCCCTGCAGCAGGTCACAGTGCACTCACCTTTAAGAGTTACCCAGTACTGTTTCCATTTCCTCCGTGCCACGAGCTCCAGCTTCCTCTCCTTCTGCAAAGTGACGAGGGGTTTGAAGAAGAGCCACCCAGCTTTCCGGACCACTCCTTGTTCCTTCTCAAACAGCAGATCCAGTTGCTCCAGCGAGCTGAGTGACTCGCTGCTGGACTCCACGGTCTCCGTGGATGTTTCTATGTGCTCTGGGTTGGTCCTGCTCATTTCCAGCTCTCTCATGAAATTCTCGTAAATGTTCTGTTGCAGGGGATCACTACCAATCGCATGAGCAGATTCGCTCCTCTGAGACAGGATGTGAGCCGAGCCCCCTGGCCACAGCAGCGCAGTGCCTGGAGGGGGCATCTGCACATCTGCATTCAGCCCATCAGAGCGGCTGTCAAAGTAGTCGCTGCCCTCCTTGGACCGTGGCTCCTGTGCAAAACACAAATGATCATGCATCAGAGGTCCCAGCACCCAAAGCACCCCCCGCCCTACACAGCCTCAGTATCATATGGGTAGTAGCTAATTCTTATAATAAGATTATTATAATAAAAATACATTTTTAATCATCATATCTTCAAGACAGAAAGAAGTTTAGAAACCATGTTGCCTGGAGTTGGTATGTAGCTCAGTGGTGGAGCACTTCATAGGAATGAGGCTGCCCAACCCGATATTTATCAGCAGAACAGACACTTAGAGAGTCAATAAATACCACAGACTCTCCTGTATCTAACCTGCGCTGAGCATCAAGAAACTAACTGGTATAGTTAACCCAGTAGTGAAAATTCCTAGAATGATATTTCTTTTTATTTATTTTTTAACTGTGAAATCAATGACTTCCAGGAAAGAATTCACACTCTTGCAATCTGTTTTCAACCTATATTATTTAAAAACTAAGTTATAAAGCCACCGTTTCCAGGGCAGGGTGGGGAATACAGATGTTGGTGTTATTGTGTAAAACCACGCAAACTTCTCTTCCTCTTCTGTGATAAACTTTCCTCGGCTTCTGGCCAATTGCCCAGGTCTAGACTTTGGACTTAAGGATCTCTAGGTTATTTTCCCAATTCCTATATTAAATACCACACTCCAAGGATTCCTTATCCACCAAGGGTACTGCCAGTAATTGTAGTTTTTCTCCATAATTCATATTTTTTACTTAGTTGGGGAATTTCTTTCATTGGAAAAAATGCATTTATTTACATCTTTTCACTTGAGTACTATCTTATTCAGCCAAAAGTGGACTTAACTCCTGACCTGAAAGGTACAGATATATTCCATATTCGTAGCTTAGACAGGCAATGGCAGAGAAAGCTAGATACATTCAAGTCCACTCAACTACAGCTGGGCTTTCAATCATATTTCCCTACATATTAAAATGAAAGTGGGGCTAACTGGGCCAAGAACCATTGATTAAAGGGATTATTTTGAATATTCCTCTGTGTAGACAGATTCTTTTTTCAAAAATTTCATCCAGGGGCTGGGACTGTGGCTCAGTGGTAGAGCGCTGGCCTAACACGTGTGAGGTGCTGGGTTCGATCCTCAGCACCACATAAAAATAAGTAAAATAATGATATAAAAAAAAAAAATTTCATCCAGAAAACTAGTAGCATTTACTTGCCTTTTGTAAGAAAATCATGATCATGCAACCGAAGAATATTTCTAAATGCCCAGGAGCTATAAACAACCGAGCCCCAAACACAGCTATTAGTAATGAAAATATTCTTCCCCACTGTGTTTACACTCTGTCCCATGGTCATATTTATTTATACACTGATGCCTGTGTAGAACAAAGCAAATAAAGCAGCCGCTGTGAGTCACTTAGGAAACTTTCAAAATACTTTCAGATTTTTGTCACTTTGTTGAACTTCAAAAACTCCTAACAGATGAAGGAATTCTTAGCTAGCGTTCACATCATTTCAGCTACAAATATGACTCTCTGACTCACTGCCCCAAAACACTGGGACTACTCTGTTACCCTGCAAGAGCCATAATAGGGCGTTTCAAAACAAGCAGGACTCTGCCAGAGAAAAGTACACAAGTGCCAAAATTACATGTGACTTATAAACACTCTTGTTGCTTCTCGTTAGACAGAGACTTCAAGTTGCAGGGCTGTTCAACATCCAACCACAGTGAAGCAATTCTCCTTAGTGCACATTCGTATTTATAACTGATTTTTATACATAGGTGCGAATTTCCCTAGTCTCTAACCAATTTCTAATCCTATAATCCTAACAGCCCATCATAAATTTTCAGGCTAAAACAGGGCCTTTTTAAAAAAAATCAAATATTTTTTAAATAAGTTCATACAGAATTCCTCGTCCTTGTGAAACCATAGAGCTTGTTATGTATGTACTTCAGGCATATGATTTCCATTTCTGCCCAATCCGATAATCACAAACGATGACTAACATATTCTTGATGGCCAGGGAACTGTAGCCAAAATAGAGAGGGAGTCAAGAGATGTCACACAGCAGAAAGATGACCCTGAATGATCCAAAATAGTCAAACTCATAGAAGCAGAGCAGAAAGGTTTCCAAGGTCAGAAGGCAGACCAACAGGGAGAAGTTGGTCAACGTGTACAAATTTCAGTTACACAAGATGAATAGGTTCTGGAGATTTAACATACACTATTGCAACTAATAAAATTGGTTTGCATTCTTAAAATTTGCCAAGACATCTACTGACTCAAAAAAAAAAAAAAAATCAGACAACTCTGTGAAGTGCAAGTGTGTTAACAGGCCTGCTCACGTTGTCCACTTCACAATGTACCTGCATTTCAAGTTATCAAGGTGTGTGCTTTGAACATACACAAATTCTATTTGTCAATTTTACCCCAATAGGCTGGGATGGAGGATTTAACCCCTTAGAAGCTAAAGGAAAATCAGTGGCCTTTCCTCACATCCTAGGAGCCAGTACTAAATTGATACCTTGTTATTGTTCACTTGCCATTTTTCTCTATTATCGAGTAAGAACCACGAGTTCTCTGTAGAAACTCCCTGAGACAACATGGCTGTAGTTCTTGGACTTAGAACTACGAGAAACGCTGGGGGACTGTGTTCTTCGCTAGGCCGTGATAAATCTGCAGCAGTTGCCAGTGTACCCACCAAATATTCCTGGTCCTCCCCTAGACCTCTCCCATCCCCGCCTCCCTTGCCGTTATCGGGGCCATGTGTCTCACTCTGCCCAATAAATGTGAGAGGTCAACTGTGTCACTTCCAAGCAGAAGCTTTAAAATTCAGCACACAGATTTTTTTCTTCTCCTGTCTAGAATGACTTACAGTATTCTGGATGGTAACTGCTCTGGTAGTGGTTTAGCCCAGGAAGTGATGACTAAGGAGGAAGCTAATTACTATATTCAGGGATAAGAGGAGGCCCTGGAGCCAGGCAGGGGATCATCTGTTCCTTGTCTCAGTGGGGAGGAGACGGGCAGGCGAGCACGGCACAGGAGGGACGACAGTGGACATCACGCACAAGAAGGAAATAGCTAGGGTAAGCTAGCGAAGCTGAAACAACCTACTCAGAGAAGTCATGTTATTTCCTATTCCTTAAGCTCTACAAGTCTTACACTTGTCCGTCTAGGATGGGTGAGACCTGATTCTGTTAGAGACTGACTGCCCAGTCGACTTCTCTTCAGCTCTGTGACTTATACAAAGTGATGGTGGGGGCGAGAGGGGGTAAGCTTTCTCCCTTCTGTTATTAAAAGTAAAAGTAACCGAAACATCCACAACCCAAAAACCTAGCAATTGTCACTACTGAAAAAGGATTACTCCCCTTCCTGGTGGCTAACCACTTTGCTGACACATTAAAACTTCATATGTCGGGGCTGGAGTTGTAACAGTGGTAGAGTGCTTGCCTCATACGTGTGAGGCACTGCGTTCGATTCCCAGAACCACATATAAATAAGCAAATAAAATAAAGGTTCATCAACAACTAAAAAAGATATTTTTAAAAAACTTCATATCATTAAAAGTATCATCATCATCATCATCATCATCATTCTTCTTATCATATCAGCATTATATTTTTGCTATTACTTGTACTTAGCTATAAGATGCTTTCAAAAGTGGCTAGCTACCCCCATGAGCAAGAGGCCAGATTTCACCCACAGGTATACGACCCTAACAACTTCTTCCTTTTCTTTTTTCTTTCAAGTAATAAAAAGTTCAGAAAGCCTAGTTATCCAGAAAATAATGATAATCATCCTAATCCTTTTTGTTTGGACTTAAAGAATGAAGTCCAGCAAAATCCTCCAATGCTTCAGGAATTCTCTCCAGCTCCAACCTAAGGACAGTTTGTCCAGTAGTTAAGGTTGCTCCTGTTGGGCTACCATGGAGTCAAGCACAGAACCTGGAGCTGTGGACTGAATGTCCGCCTCCCCCAAGTCCCCTGTGAAGTCCTCACACACACTGCAATGGTTTGGGAGGTGGGACCTTGGGGAGGTGACTGGGCTGTGATGGCAGAGTCACAATGGCATCAATGACCTTCTAACAAGAGACTAGGGCTCCCTCTCCCTGTCACCCAAGGACTCAGCAAGAAGGTAGCCATCTGCACCAGGAGGAGGGCCCTCCCTGGAATCTGACCACACTGGCACCATCATCCGTCTTCCCAGCCTCCAGAACTGTGGCAAATAGACCTGTAGTTGGAGCCGGCCAGGCAGAGGTACCCAGTGGACTCAGACATGGAGAGACCGAGGTCACAGACTAAAAGTGATGACACACGTCTGCAGTAATTAAGACAGACAGACCCTGGAAACATGAGCCAGGTCTCAGGCCAGACTCCCCCATCTAGCTGGCTCCCCAAGCGTCTGAGTGCCTCCTAATACCATTCCCAATTTACAGACAGGAAATTCGGGGCCCCTCCCTCTGCCCCAAGGGGGCCTCACCTGGAGTTTCCTTTTCTTCCTCGACAGGCTTCCGGTCCAGTCACTGATCCGTCGCATTCTGGCTTTGAGGGTGTCCTTCTTGGCAGGGTCCTCGGTGAAGGCTTTGGACTTGCGGCAGGGGAGGGTGAAGGAACTGTACTGGGCAGGGTCCCTGTGCTCCACCCTGGAGGGCACGTCAATGTCGGAGGCAAAGGAAACGCGGTTGCTTAGGCAGGTGTGGGAGCCGATGTACTCATCGGAAAGGCAGATGCCGGAGGGGGAGCAGGTCCCCAGGTTGGCATCTTTGTACAGTTCCCGGAGGGAGGACAGGGAAGAGCTTTGGTTGAAAGGCTTTTTGGCATCACCTGGTGGGAAGCTGATGGGGAGGCTGGGATCGGGCGTGCTGGGGACCAGGAAGGAGCCCTCCACCTCGCTCAGCTCCCCAGCATTGCCCCAAGGGGAGTCGTACCAGGACGACTCGGAACTCAGGGAGCTGCCCTTGCTGGAGCGCAGGCGAGAGTCGGTGGGAGAAGGGCGCTGGCTGGCTGGGGAGCCGGCACTGGAGTCCCTTCTGGCCTCGGACACAGGGGAGGTCTCCTGAGCCAGGGTGGGTGAGTATCTCAGCAGCTGCACAGGTCCACTGGGGTCCCCTGCGGGCCCTTTGCTGTGGTTGGCACCACTGTGGAACTCCACCCTTAAACACCCATCCAGCTTCCCCAGTGTCTTGATGAGTACCCTGGGGCTCCGGCGGTCTTCCCCTGGCGGGGTGGAGGCCACGCTCTCGTTCCTCCCATAGCAGTTGAGAAGGTGTCCGTTGCAGTCTCTCGAGGTGATGTGGTTATCTGCCAGCTCATGGCCAACGTAGTGGAAGCCATTCTCAGGTGAGAAAGCAGCACTGTTGCCCTGGAAATCATTTCCTGGGGCGCTCGCCCTGTGCTTAGAGTAGGCAGTGCCTTTGGAGAGTTTGCACATGGGTCCCCCAAGTCTTGATGCATAAGGCTGGTGACTCTTAAAGTGAGAAAGGCAGCTCCGGGCCAGGGACCTGGACTTGTAACCTGCTCCACCACCTCCGTGACTCCATCCATGCAACGACTTCTCATCTTTTGCATGAATGCTGCGTATTTTCAGGGAGCAAGGCTTTTGCTTAGCACCAGTAATAGTATTGCTATGATTTTTAGATCCTTGAAGGGTGTATTGACTCTCAGAGTTCCCCATTTTAACCTAAATTAAGAACAGTTGCATCATAAAAGAGCCATAAGCTAGTTACATCTCATTATGACAAAATTTTCTCAAAAATAACATCTGACACATTACACAGGAAACCATCAACTTCTGTCTGTGCCTGGCATGACTCGGAGCAGAGACAAGAGTTGCTTGCTGAACTGGCTCTCCTCATTGTGAGAAGCTGCTCATTAGCCACATAAACAATAATGGAAACCCGTGTGCTAGTTATTTTAAATAAATTATTTGTGGCATGACATAAATTCAAAAGTTGAATAGGCATAAAAATCAGCTGAAGGCAAAGACCTCCTTCATGCTTGATGTTGGCAGGTTTTGAATAATGGTTCTTGAAGACAAAGTTTAAGGGAAAGTTCCTTTACTCTGTCAGACCAGACAAAGGCTTCAGTGATCAGCAAGATACATTTTCATTACACATACATTATTGGAAGAGCTAACAACTCATCACAACATTGGGGAACTGAATCAAGGATCCCCACAGACACCAAAATCTGAGCTTGCTCCAGGTCCCCATATAAAACGGCATAGAATTTGTGCATAAACTACACACCTCCTCAAAAACATTTTAAATCATCTCTAGATTATTTATAATATCTAATGTCGTGTAAATGCTATGTAAATAGTTGTTACACCATGATAGGAAAACAGTCTGTAGGTGTTTAGTATAGGTGCTTTTTTCTCTTCATTGGGGACTGAACCCGGGACTGCTCATATACTAGGCAAGCATTGCATCACTGAGCTACATTTTTTTTATTCTGAGATCAGGCCTCACTAAGTTGCCCAGGCTGGCCTCAAACTTACGATCCTCCTGCATCAGCCTCCCCAGGAGCTGGGATTATAGGCATGTGCCACAGCACCAGGCTAGAAGCAATTTTTAAAAAATATATTCACCTTGCCACTGGCTGAACTCATGGGTGCAAAAGGCATAGATACGGATGCCAGTTGTATAAAAAGGTCACTGCTCAAAAACTATCGTATTTATGGTAACACAACCCCATGTAGCAGGCTCTGCAAAGTTTTCATGGATCACAAAGCTAGGAATACCACACAAGAAAAGGATTAGTCCTCAAAAATCAGGCTGCACACCTAGCCCCCTCGTTATCCCAGCTTCTCAGAAGGCTAGGGCAGAAGGAGGGCAGAAGGATCTCAAGTTCAAGGCCAGCCTGGGCAACTTAGCAAGAAGCTCTGAAAATAAAAACTAAAAGGGCTGGGGATGTAGCTCAGAGGTAGAGTACCCCGAGTTCAATTCCCATTATCAAAAAAAAAAAAAAAACTTAAATGAGACTAAAATAAAACAAGAGAGGGACAGAAAAACATTTTAATAAAACTCACCCTGAGCATCTCTAAAGACTTCAGGCATCCTCACTTTGAGGAAGGCCTGGGATGTGGCTCAGTGGAGGGCACTTACCTAGCAGGTGAGAGCCCCAGAGTTCCATTCCCAGCACCACAAAGAAAACGATGAAGGGAAAAAGTCTTCAGCTGGCTCATAGGAATGTGGCCATCAGAAAAAAAGTATTAGGGTCTTTTAACTCCCCATGCAGTCCCCGTTAGCTCAAGAACGCTAATCCTAAGGCAAAATGCAAAATGAAATTTGCTCCAAACTTCCCGCTTTCCATTCTAACTGCCCGTCACTATTTGAGTCAAGGTGGAGCTGATGCTTCCAGGTAGTTTTCCCAATAATTCAGGTTTTTAATTTCATATATAAGAACGTACAGCCACAAAACAGAAGCCAAGTAGATTGGCAAAGCCAAACATTTTTTTTTTAATTTTTTAGTTGTTAATAGACCTTTATTTTATTTATTTATTTTCATGTGGTGCTGAGGATTGAACCCGGTGCCTCATGCGTGCTAGGCAAACACTCTACCACCGAGCCACAACCCCAGCCCTCAAAGCCAAACATTTTAAATTCAAATCACTGGACCAAATAATTGAAGGTTGTACCTATTACTCACAGTTACACACTCAACACGAGCCTCACGCAGGAGAGCTGGGTTACCTGCAGCCTCGTTCTTGCTCTGAGGAGATTAAAGGTCAGCAGGTTTTACATGGTCTTGGGAGCAATGCGACACATTTAACAAGCACGGGAAGCGAGTCCATGAAGAGATCCTGAAAAACAGAAACGTGGACAAACTCCATCAAGCATTGTGTACCAAGCTCCCGGAAAGGAAAAACAGGTTTAACGTAGATTATCTGAAGAAGCAACTGATGTCTGGAATCGCTGTCAAGATAATAAATGTCTATGGACTGCTTGATTCAGCAAGGTTGTCTGGAAGATGCAAAGAAGCCAGAACTGTCCATCCAATCTCGTGAAGGCCATCAGGCCCACGCCTGGTCTGCAGTCAAAGGCCTGCCTTTGTTTGAGGGGAGGGCAGGTGAGGCTGGAGTGAGTCATGCCTGGCTCATCTGTCAGCACTTCCAGAAAAACAACCCTCAGACTCCTGTGGACAGGACTGCAGGGGCACCCCCCTGACGGGACAGCACTTCATTGTTCTCTACTCCCCTAAGCAGTAAAAACAAACCCCAAATGTTAAACCACAGCGACCAGCCCTTGGCCAAGATAACTCCCCTTACAGAGGTTGACCTCAGGGATGACAGGCAAAGCTTTTCTCAAGAACACGTTAGTAGGGCTAGGAGGCTGGCCCTGGAGGGGACAGAGGGGCTTCTGATGGGGAAAAGGAAGAGCTGTGTTGGTGGCTGCATCTGGCAGCATCCATGGCCAACACAGATCCTAGATTTTTGTCTGTAGACACAAAGCATGGGATGGTGAGGGCTCAAGAGTGACCATTCAGTTCTTTTTTAGATGGAATTGATCACTGTGGTAAAATGTGCCTAACATGAAATTCACCATCTTACCCATTTGTCAAGAGTACGGTTCAGTAGTGTTCAGTGGGTTCATGCTGTTGTGCTGCGGTGACCACCATCCACCTCCAGAAGTCTTTTGTTCTTGCAAAACTGAGCTCTGCACCCACGGAACAGCCGCTTCCTACACTCTCCTGGCCCCCAGCCTCTGGCTGCCACCGTTCTACTTCCGCTCTCTATGAATTTGACAACGCCAGGTTCCCCGTGTAATAGAACCACACAAGGTCTGTCAGTCTGTGACTGGCTTATTTCACACACCCATGTCCTCGAGGTTCATTCTTGTGGGGCATGTGTCAGAATGGCCTCTTTGTTAAGGCTGAAAACATTTCACCGTATGTATTCACCACGATTCATCCATCCATCCATTCACCTACACCAACAGACACTTGGACTGCGCCCACCTCCTGGCTATTGTGAATAATGCTGTCACAAACATGGGTGGACAAAGACAGCTTTGAGACCATGCTTTCGATTCTTTTAGAAACATACCCAGATGTGAAAGTGCTAGATCATCAGGTCATTCTATGACAGCAGCACTGTACCATTTGACATTCCTACTGACAGTTCAGCAGGGCTCCAATTCCTCCCCATTCTTGCCAATACCGGTTAATTTCTGGGATTTTAGTTTGTCTGGGTTTTTGTTTTTCCTGATAGCAGTGCCCTCGTGGGTGGTGGTGATACCCACTGCAGTATTCCACTGCTTTGCATTTCCCTGATGAGTGACATCTTTCCCTGTGCTCATTGGTATTGTGCATCTACACTGGAGGGTTCAACAGTGACTTATGGTTAATAAGAGGGGAAGAAAGGGCCCCAGACATAAGTTCTTCTAATAGGGCAAAAGACAAGTCTCCTACTTGAGTTTATCCCCACAAATATATTTTAGATTGGGGAGGAAAAAAAGTCAAATAGATTTTCCACTCGAGCACCAGCAGGAAATCCAATAGCTCATCCGAGCCTATGAGATCTGAGGCCAGCACCCAATTAATGCACTGAAGGGGAGCCTGCTCTGTAATTGGCCTGTACCTTATAGTGGGCAGCACTCTACACCACTGAAAGAGGGACCAGCCGTGGGGTTGCAGGTCCCAACTCTGACACTGCAACTCCTCCAGCTCCCCACGCCCAGGGACTGTCAGATGCTCCGGGAAACACGAAGGCCAGGACTCAAAACTACACGAGGGCTCCAAGCTGGAAGTCTGCACCCTAGCAGCAGGTTATAACCTCAATGCATCTCACTACTTGTTACATCAATTTTTTGTTTCATGTGACTTTTCAGTAAGTACTCCATCCTTCACAAAAACTTGTCCGTTTGAGGCCTGAAACAGAAGCCCACAGGAAGCCCTCCACAGACACCTGCTGAATTGCAGGAAAGCGACTTCACAGGCTGGAAGATGACCTGGACACAGACAGAGCAGGAACTCCCAACCGGCCAGGGCTGGAAGTGGTGCAAAAGCCCACGTGGCCGTTCCTGATGACAACTGCAGAGCCTGGAGAAGAGCAATCTAGCAGTGACAGAGTGGCGACCAACACGCACTTTTCCGAGGCCTGATGCTGACCAGCTGTTCAACAGATCTGGTCAGTGCTGGCCGTGGGGAAATACAGCTTCAAACTGCAGCAGGAAGAATCTATCCAATATTTATGAGAAATCTTTTGACAGGAAGGATAACCCCTGAGGGAGAGTAAGTCATTATTGTCCCCAAGGAGTTTGACCAATTTAACAGATATTTATCTGTCATGCTTCAGCCGTGATCTTTGTCTGGAAGAAAGAAATAGCAATCTGTGGCTCTACCTCCTTTATTAAGAGAATTTAATGGTATTCAAGCTTTAGCACTGTTTTGTTGATATTCAGGGAGCTGAAAATAAAGACAACAGACTTCCTGTGAGGGGCTGAGGATATAGCTCAGTTGGCAGAGTGCTTGTCTCCCAGGCACAAGGCTCTGGGTTCAATCCCCAGCACCACCAAAAAAAAAGAAAGAAAGAAAGAAAAGATTTCCTGTGAAGTCTTAAAAAAAAAAAAAAAAAAAAAAAACAAGAAATACTCAAAAGGACTTTGTGCCTGAAAATAGCAAAAACACCTGTTAAAGACAGACACAGCTGGCAGGTAATACAAGTGAAGTCACTCCCGGATAAAAAGAAGATGGCACTAAGTGTGTACTTGCCAAAAACAATATGCTTCACATATGATCTTATACAATTTTTATTTATTGGATAATCAAAATATGGAACTTTTTTAAGTTGGCCAAAATCCCATGAACCTTAAAAAAACAAAAAACTATTTTTTTAATTTTCTACACTCCCCTCCAATCCCCACTCACATGAGAGCACTATGTAGCTTTTTAAGTTAAAATCATGAGGGTGAAAGGTTTTTGGTTTTTAAGTTATGATCGATTACCACTCTAGAAATATCCAGCAGCGTGGACGGGTTTAACAAATGTGCCACTACAATCCCAGCAGCCACTGTGGTTTAGCCACTGAAAAGCAGAGAGGAAGATTAGCCTTGTCTTCGTTTGCCTCAAGACTGGATTACACTGACCGTCAGAGTCCCAACACCTCTACTTCTAGGGAGGGCAGCATTAGCAGCAGGAAAACTAACCCACTGGACTCTGCTTTGCCTCTGGGCTGCCCAGACAGAGAACAAGAGGGACCCAGAGGGTGGGCAGATGGTAGTGGGAAGCAGGGGCTGATGGGTGGGGCAAGCCGATCTGAGGCCTGTCAGGGCCACTGCCCCAGGCAGATTTATGGCTGGGTGAGATGGGGTGAAGGAACTCAAGTTCACCCTCCAAGGGAAACCAACAGGCTTCACATAATTCCAGAGAGATTTTTATACTGAAACCAGGACCCCCCCACCATTGCCAAGGCAAATACTTCAACAGAGATAATAACCAGATAAGAAATGGGCTGGCCATCATGGACTATCACAGTATCTCCACGGTTCCCTTTATTTGGGCTGGTGGGGGAGAGTCTCAGAATTCTAGGCTGGTTTTTGCCAGAACTCAGGTTAAGATCAGCTTCTGCCTCTTGACCAGCCTGTGAGTCTGTGGGATAATGACCCTATCTGGATTTCATTTTCTCCATCTGCAACTTGAGGATTAAAAAAAAAAAAATCCATCCTGCACACCTCATGGATTAAAAATCAAATATACAAATGTATGTGGAACCACCTAAAAAACTGTGAAATGCAACACAATACTTTTATTAATTTTTAGCTATAAAACTAATTTTGTGTACTATGATATCAGATTTTATTATAACTGTCACTGCAGATCTTCCATTAACTATTAATCACTAAATATTATAAATATATCAATGTGGAACTTTCTAAATCCTACTATCAGCATGTGTCTGATTACAATTAATTCCCACAAAGTATTACAGTACAAAAAACTACCCAACTTGTAAGAGAGCTGTCAAACATCAAGAAAACAAGGACAAAACCCACTAGGTTGCATTATTAGATACTCATGGTTGTAAATATGGGGCAGAGCGGTACCGGCCTGGAATCTCAGAGCCTCAGAAGGTTGAGACAGAAGGATAGCAAGTTTGAGGCCAGCCTCAGCAACTTTGCAAGATCTTGTCTCAAAATCAGGATAAAAGGGGGTGGGGATGTAGCTCAGTGGTAGAGCGCTCCTGGGTTCAATCCCTAGTACTGTGCAAAAAAAAAAAAAAAAAAAAGAAGAAGGAGGAAATGCCCTGGTGCCCACTGAACAACTGGTGTTACCTTAAGGCAGACATTCTCGACTAAGGTGACGTTGCCCTGCAGAGGGCATTTGGCCTATCTGAAGATATTGTGGGTTGTCACCACCGCCAACATCCCACTGGCACCAAGTCGGGAGAGGCCAGGATCATTGTTCAACATCCTGCAACACACAGGGCTCCTCAAGGTAAATTGAGCATCTGGCCCAATGCATCCACAGTGCTGGGGCTGAGAAGGCCCGCCCTACAGTTCTACTATGCATGTGTCACTAAAAATGCTAAAATAAAAGGACACATAGACCTAAAAGAAAAGACTAACAAGGATCCAAACTTACACTGTAAATATTTCCAGAATCTGCTTCTCTCATCCCGAGTCAATGAACTCCACCCTGGATGCATGAACCCAACACCAAAACTCGAAGGAGCTCGCTTCTAATTTACGACAATGAGCCAGCTCTGTGTAAAGAGGCACAAGGAACCCCTGGTCCCCATGGGAATGCTTCTCAGGAAGAAGAATCCTTAACTATCAGACTGGCAGAGAGCTAAAGGGCTGCAAAGCCAAGACCGGTGAGGGGATCCAGGGTCCTCTTTCAGTGCAGGACTCCTCCCCAGCACCTGCTGAAGATATTGTGGGGATGGAGGGAGGAGCCAATCGCAGCACTCAGGGTCTGAGGGGCAGGACCGCCCTCACAAGCTGGCTGCTGTTCAACAGGAGGAAAGTGATAAATTCCACAGAGACAATGGCCTGGCTTTGTGCACAGATCATCCCCTCAGTGAGTCAGGTCATCCCAAGGATCTCAGAACCCACACCTGTTTGGTTAAAAAAAAGAAAGAAAGAAAACAAAAAAGAGACCTCAACATCTGCAATATCACTTATGAAAGTCTTGATCAAACTATGGGTCGTGGTCCAATGTGGGGGTCATGAAATTCCTTCAATAAATTCATGCTGCCAGTATTTTGAAGTTAATGGGACAGGATAGGATAGGATAGAATTTGAACAGTGCAGAAGAGAGCGTATAATAAACAGAACAGGAAACCAGAGTTCATCCCAATAGGATAAAACTGTCTTACGAAACTAAATCGAGTGCTTGGGCGTTTGCCTGTATGCTGGAGTGTGAAGGAAAAGCGTGGTTTCTAGAGTCGTGGTCCAAACAAAAATTCAAAGAACAATGACTTATGAAACTTCCAGGGGACTATCATCAAAACGGCACATCCGTTCTAATAAGACCTGAGGGCAACCAAGCTCCAAAGAGTCTCAAATAACTAAAAAAAAAAAATAATAATCATCCACAACAAACGCGTTGGCTAAAACGGGAAGCGCCAGACAAGAAAGGGACCATTCATCAGGAGAGCGCAGTTCTGCGCAAAGCGGGGCCCTGGCCTCCCACCGTCCCCCTCTATCACTGAAGGGGAACGTCCCCTGGGCATTCCAATTCTTCCTAGGAAGGTTGGGAATGGCCCTGTGGGAAGATAACTGGGACGTGAACAGTGAATGAGAGTCTGTCAGGTGAAGAAGGGAAAGACGGGGTTCCAGAGGGGCAGACAGCAAGGATGGGGCTCCCAGCTACAGACAGCCAAGATGGGGCTCCTAGCTGAATCCACAAAGGACGGAGTCAACACCCAGCGAAGAGCAGAGGAAGCCCAGCTTGTTCAGGGAAGGGTGACAAGGGTGGTGGGGACAGATTGGAGAGATGAGGAGGGGGTCAGAGGGGCGAGGCTGAGAAGGAGGGGAAGCTGGTGGGGGGAGGTGGCCCACCACCAGCAGTGCCCAGAAATAGGGTGGAGTGAACAGGAGAGGGCAGGACCTTCCCCGAAAGTGCGGGGGGGGGGGGGGGGGGGGGATTAGAAACGCATCCTGGAGGATCAGCAGGAGCACATGGCAACCTCCACAGCACTGAGTTTACCAGGGAGGTGGTGAGACCCTGCGTCCCCCAAACGTTACTGGTCTGCTTTTGGAATGTCAAATAAATGGGGCGACCCAGCTACTGCCCAGCCATCGTGGAAACTGAAGATGCTCAGGGTTAAAAAAAAAAAATACAGCCGTTTCAGGCAAAATAACAGAATCCATATCATCTAAAATGAAAATAATCCCAGTAAGAGATAAAACATTGTCTTTTTTTTTTTTTTTTTTTTTTTTTGCTTAGAGATTATTGATCTCATACGTTTCCGAGCATGGATTTGTTGGTTTATTGTTGTTATTGAATGTTTGTACCATTTCCCACCCCGCTCTGTCTTTCTCATCTCTCCTTAATTCTCATCCAAAAATTTGCCCAACCTCTCAGTCACCCAAACATTACAAATTCCCTAGAGACTAACAGAACCAAAGATTCTTATTTTGTAACTTATGAATATGAGATTCAAAACTGTTAGCATAACTTTTAAATAACCTCTCTTGATTAACTTTTATGAGCATGAGCCACTCCAGAGAGCAAGCTCAGGCACGGGTAAGCTCTGTCCAGACGGAAGGCCCTGCCTGGTACTCGGCTGCAGCCTCGGCTCTCACCAACCCAGGGCCCCAGACAGAAGGCACACGCCTTGGTAAATTGGAAGCAGACAGTGTATTCCTGAGCCTCAATCACATTCTAAGACCAAAATATACCAAAGTGATTGTACCAAGTTATTCTTGGCAGACTCTTTCACTGTTCCATTTAAGTTGAAAAAAATGAACAGGCCTCAACCACACGTTTTCCCCTCATTTAAATAGGTGTTTTCCCCACCCTCATAAACGTGTGACTACTCTCCTTCAGCTAGGTGTTGCCCTACTTGAGAGTTCACTTCTATAAGGTTGTGTCTTAAAGGTGCAATCTAAGCTGCCCTTGGGCCCTCAGGCAAGAATAAACCAATCCTTGCTGAAACTTTCCTTAACTCAATGATTATTCACAAACTTGGTAAGATTTTAGCTAAAAATTTATAGGGATTTAAAATATGTTTATATGCAAAGCAGACAGACGCATGGAAGAAGGGGAAAGGGTTTAATCACATTCTGAATGCTGCTGCGGGCCAAGCCCCACAGGGCACAAGAGCACAAACAATCTGTGTGGTCATCCCTGCTCCATAGAAAAGGGAACCTTCACCTCCATGGATTAATCATTTGACCAAGATCATTAATAGGGTAAAGGTAGGAAGCTAAACCTGGACCTTTCGAATCATTGTTTAATATATGCATGACATCAAAATAATTTTTTTAATATTTATTTTTAGTTATAGGTGGACGCAATATCTTTATTCTTACGTGGTGATGAGGATCGAACCCAGTGCGTCACGTATGCGAGGCAAGCGCTTTCCCTCTGAGCCACAGTCCCAGCCCCTCAAAAAAAATGTTAAATTCTGCATTTTTAGAAACCTGACATTAACTCCTTGTTTTCTTAAGAAGTTCAGTTCAACTTTAAGGCTCCCCTTTCACATCAGCGGTTAAGACTGATCCATGTCCCTTTCCCAAATAAAACACTGGGAGGGTTCTCTCTCAGGGTGTCCTTTTCCCAAGCAGTGAGGGCTTCCAAAGCTGGGAACGAGAGGCGGAGAGGAAACAAACACGGGCATTTTAAGGGACTTCAAGGTTAAGTCTGGCTATTCTATTGTACCGCTTCAGAGAGAACATTGCAGAGAGGGGAGAATTTTGTTTTCTTCATGCTGTAAGCACCACAGTCCTTATTCTCTCCAACTGAAACAAACTATTCCTCTCAAAGGCTGTGGGAACATGGCCATGGACCCGGCCAGAAGGGTCTGAAGACCAGGGGGTAACCACAGAGCATCTTCCTGAAGCTCCAATTTCAGTTAATGCCAAGTAATTTAAGTCCTGCTTCCATAATAAAACCTATACATCAAGTAAAATACAGATTTTATATTTTTAAGATAAACTATACGAATCCAAGGACATTCAGCATTGAGATTGGGTTGCTGTAGTCGTGTGGCAGCTCCCCAGGTAGAATGTGCTCTTGCTGATTAACGCAATAAATGCTCCTGAATAACTACTCCATACCAGGTCCTCTTCTAGCTCCAGGGGACACAGCAATAAGCCAAACTGACCTGTCCCCAGAACCCCTGCTCACGTGGAGCTTATGTGACATGGAGAGACGTGAGGCCCAAGCAGGGAAAACAAAGTACACACTGCAAAGTGTTGAGCTCTCGGGCCAAACAGAGATGGAGAGAGGGGAAGCCAAGAGGGAGGGAGAGAAGAATGAGCCGTGATTTCAGTAAAGAGAGTGGAGAGGCCTCGGGAACAGTGACAGGGAGGGAGACCATGCGGGAAAGAGCATCCCAGGCCCCACGAGAGGTGGGTGGGCAGGAGGCCAGGGTGGCAGAGCAGAAGAGGCCGCAGAGAGACAAGGAGCCCGGTATCAGCCTGGAGGGCGCCTGGGACTGTGGCTTTCATGCTGAGATTACGTCGTGACAGAGAGGGTTCACAATGGGGCATATCTTTAGGAGAATCACCGTGTCCGCTGCATGGACCCAGATGGCCAAGGCAAGTGGAGGCTGCAGACCAGCGGGGCCACTGCAGTCATTCAGGGGAGAGACAAGGCATTTAGGGCTCAAGTGAGTCTGAGAGAGAAGAGTGGACTGAGTCTGGATACCCCCACAGGACCCCAGGGACAGCAGTGAGTGGTGGGCAACATCCAGGCCAACTCTACGGCTCTCGGTATAAGCCACTGCATTATGATTATGCATTATGTCCCCAAAGCACCAAGTGCTAAGGGCTTGTCTGCAGCCTGAGGCACTTCTGGGAAGTGGTAGACCCTTCAGGAGGCCTGCTGGAAGGAAGTCGGTGGGGGGGGGGGGTCCCTTAAAGGGAAGACTGAGACGCAGTCCCTTCTCTCTCTGCTCCCCAGCTCCCACGAGATGCAGTTTGCTCCTCTGTGAGCTCCCTGTCACGGTGCCTTCTCGCCTCTCCCTAGGCCCCCAAACAAGAGAACCAGCCAACCATGGACTGAAACTTCTGAAACTTTGAGCCAAATAAACCTTTCCTCCTTTAAAGTTTATTTTCTCAGGTATTTTGTCATAGAGAAGGAAAGCTGACTATCAGAAGATAAAGGAACTGACTAGAGGAGTCTGTCTGACATTAAAGTGACATCACTGAGTGGACATTTGGGTTTGAAGTCTGGAATCAGGAGCGAGGCGGGCTAGAGGTCCGAATCTGCTGCATATCCCAGTGGAGATGGCATTTAAACCACAAACTGATTGAGCTTTCCATAAGTAAACAAGGGAATACAGGAGATCCCAGAAGGCCCTGGAGCATTACAGCATTAGGATGTCAAAGAAATGGTGTATGGGAAAGGGGGGAAGCAACAGAAGGAGCCCTCAACTGAATTCAAAGGAAACCAAGAGAGTGTGCTGCCCAAGAAGCCACCCGAAAAAAAATTGCTTCGGGGAGGAAACTGTGAGCAAGTAACAGAAGCTTCTGATTCAAATTACCAGGGCTGAGAAGGAAGCACAGGCTTGGCAGATTTGCAAAGTGGGAGTTCCTGGTGAACTCGCGAACAGCGTGAGGGTGGAGGAAGGCCGACTGCAGAGGACGGAGGAGGTCAAGGCAGCCCAAGATGCAAAGAAGGAACTCGTTCAAGGAGTTTTACAGTCAAGGGGACAGAGAGGCTGGGGGTGGCTGGGAGGAAGGAGGGACCAAGAGCTGTGGCTGCTCTGTCCCACAGGTAGGCCATCTGGCTGCTTGGGCTCATCCATGACCCACCTCTCCACTTAAAATGGCCTGACTTTACCCACTTTCCAGGAAGCGCTTCATTCTCTTCTTCTTCTTTCAACCACAAGTTTCCTTGGTACACTGCTGACTGTCCCCTCACTTGTCTGTAAGAGGACTTCCAGGTGGTGGCCAGGGGTGGCCATGGAGGGCCCTGAAAACCAGTCCACTTCCATTCTCTCCCCTGGAGACTTTCTCCCCGCCGTCTCAGTCCCATGGACCTCAGCTCCGTCTCTCCTGGCCTGCAAACTCCTGCCTCTCGCCCTCCTCCACACCCTGCTACAACAATTCTGCAGCCGTAGAGATGTGGCACAGCTGGGGACAGAAGCAGAGTGCAGAGCAGGCTCACTCTGCAGGGTTGTCCTAAAGGCACGCGGGAGCCCGTATCAAAGTCCTGGGAACTTCCTGGGTCAACTGCACCTGGTCATCTGTACTGCCCACCATGTCCTTCCCTAGACTGTAAGTCAGACCTTAGTCTACCACTTTTTATATAAAGTTTATTTTTCTAAAAGTACCTTACATTATCTTGGCCCTAAAGCCAGGCTTATCTGCTAGGTTTTTTGCTCCACTTTGTAGTGTCTCTTGTAAGGTACAGAACAAAGCCTAAATAGTCTATTGCAAAGTGACCACATACAGGAAAAAAAAAAAAAAAGGGGCAGAAATCCTCTTAATCTAAGGCTCAAATAGGAACCGTCTGGCGGATGAATCAAAGTTGTCTAATCAACTAGGTTAGAGTAACTCCTGTGAACCTAAACTTCTCTCTAACATTAGCTACTCAGAGGGGGCACAGGGTTGAGCTTCATTAGGCTCCAAAAAAAAAAACAAAAGTCCTGCCTTTGATTAGAACATCCAATCTCTCTGGCTTGATAAGAAAATTGGTAAAATGAACGAACGAACAAGAGAAAGGCGGGCGGGTGGGTGGGCAGAATGGAGAGGGAAATGGATATACATATATGCACATGTGAATATACATGTGCATTCATGTGTGTGCATACACACATATACACGTACACACACCCCTATCTCTATCAATTTACTAAGACATATCAGGATGGGATGTGCTGAGGTATTCCCAATTTAAGAGTGGTACAAGAAAAGGACTAACAGGATACAGAATCTGGGTGACTAACCAGCTCTGTCATTTTGAACACATCATTTCAGTTCTGTGGCTTTGCAGTTTTCCAATTTTAAAACTTATCCAAGATCCATTTTCAGATCTAAGATTCTGTGTCTGTATAATACTATAGACTATAACTGACAACAGATTATATGACATATTCCTAGGATGTGGTTAAATACTAACACTTATTAGCCTGTTTTAAACAGGACTGAATAATTTTTAAAAAGATATCAACCATTAGAAATTCACATTTACTATCATCATTATTACTTTTCCCCATCTTCAAAATTGTTGCTATTTCTTTCAATTCCATACATTTATCTCCCCTCTTATCATGAAGCCATCGTTACATGGGTCTATACCTAAGACACATTAAATTTCAAAAGAAAAATGCAATCTAGCTCTTACAAAAGTCTAAAAAGATTTCATTCTGAAAGATTAAAAAAAATCCTGGGCTGGGGATGTGGCTCAAGTGGCAGCGCGCTCGCCTGGCATGCGTGCGGCCCGGGTTCGATCCCTAGCACCACATACAAAGATGTTGTGTCCGCCGAAAACTAAATAATAACCTAGAGGCACAAACAGAACTAGTAAAGCACACCATTAGATATTTAAGGAATGCAAACTCTGGGTTTTCTTTCTAATATTTTTGGCGGGAGGAGTTTGCAGAGGCTCCATACTGACTTTGCACAAGGAAATCTGTCTCTACTCAAATGCAAGCTGAGACCACCAAGACAGAATCATCTGTCTTACTTCATGGGTGAGGAACCACATTGGGAGGATAATCTCTTCTCAAAGACCCTAACCCTTATCTTGCACTTCCAGACCTCCTTCCCACGGGCCTGGCCTAAGAGGACCTTTGCAAGCTGCGCCCTCTGCACAGAGACAGAGACAGAAGGTGTTATCTGTGAGTATTCACAACACTGTTCACGGCCTGGTGGTGTGGACTTGGGTCTTAAGGTTCTTCAACAGAGGCAGCTTCTGTGTGCAAGCTCTGGTAAAAATCAAAGTCAGTGACAAGTGTTAATCTCACTGGAGACGGAGCTGGGCCTCCACTCTGCTCCTCCTCCGAGTATTCACTGGTTCTGTCAGAGCAGCACTTCTTAGGTTAAAAGGAAGCTAATCAATAAAAAGTGACAACGTGTCTATTAATTCCAACTCACCCAGACCACACTCAGTTCCTCTATTCCAAGGAGACTTTTTTTTTTTTAAAGGAACTGAAGGGAAGGAGAGAGAGGACACACGCACGGGGAGAAGACAGCCCTCCTGCAGCTGAAAAAGGACCCACCACGCTGCCCGCAGGAGAACGACTCACACAGCCATTACACTGAGCATGGGCGTCCGAGTTCAGAGTCCCTAAGGGCGATGCAAACCACAGGGAGGCGCTGCAGCGGGTCAGGAAACCCCAGCAGCTAGATCCTCACTTTCCAGAAAACCTATAAATAACCTCAGAGTCACAGTGACTTCAATAAAGCTTCCTATTTCTGTCTCTCCACCTACCAATTTTCTGAGAATTACATGCTGAGCCAAATTAATGTGAAGCCCAGGAAGAAACTCAGGGAAGTCGGGGCTCCTCTGTCCCCGCAGTCCAGCACACGCGCTATGCTGCCCGTGTCCAGCGCCTCATGAATGGGCAGCTCTGCCGGATGGCAATGCGGTCCCTCACTCCACTTAAACCAGGTACCCCCACCCTCCAGATGACCAGGGATCTTCCTCAGAAAGTCCGAGACACAATTTAAGGGCAAACGGTACCGAACAGTGAACTCCAAACTATAAATCTGAAAACTCTAAAGCCAAAGAACTCACACAGCTAAAAATTTAAGTCCCAATGGAATTACATATTAACCAAGAATCTATAAAAAAAAAAAAAAGATCTGACATATTTAAATTTCCCATTCATCCTGAAGGAACTGGCCAGCAAAGACGGAGTAGCTGTCATTAATGCTTTACCATTAGAGGAGAAATCATGATTCCTTGAGACATCAAGAAAAAGAAATCCACAGAATCAGCTTTTGGAGAATTTTTAATTCATAAAATGTGGCAGGAAACCACACACACACAAAAAAAATTCACCATGAGGCGTTTGAAAGCATATAGACACTCCAGTTCATAGATGATGACTCTCTTCTGCACAACAACATGTGCAGCTTCAGCACAGAATAATGGAAAACAAAGATAAGTCGGCACAGGAGGCGATGATGCCAAAGGACTCACATATAAAATCAAGTCTCAGTTCCAGGAGCAGGAAAATAAATATGTATAAGCTTACCTTTGCCCAAACTTTGGATGCAGCCAGTTTTCCTCAGGGTCTCTGGGTTAACAGAAAAAGTTCCCCGGAGCTAGAATCCACATTCACATCCCCGGACTCTCCTGCCCCTGCCCGTGGAGAGCCAGGAAGCAGCGTCTAACACTTCAAATGCTCAGCCGTTAAGAGCTAAAAACGGATCCTGGGCAATGCTGATGTATTTTTGTCTGCTAGCTACACACCCTCATCATGTTCAATTTTTTCCATTGGTGGAACAGTATGAGGCAGACTTAACCAGAAAGTGGTTTTCCACGGGCTGCCTGGAGCGATTAGCCAGGACAGCCTGCCATCAGGCCAGCGACGCCGCGCTTGCCTAGGACTGGGCTGGTGTGGGCCTGCATTCCAAAGTCACCACCAAAGTTCCCTAGGAACCGGCCCAGGGTTTGCTGAATAAAGGTTGACTCACTTGAAGGGAGACTCAGCTTCTTTTTCAAGCCCTTTAGCAGTAGAAACACACACCTACCACCCGTGTGTTTGGGGTGGTAGTAAACATTCTGCCCCCAAAACCACAGCTGGAATGTCATGCTCATAAAAAACCTGCCTCCGGAGCAACCCTGAAGTTATTTAATGATTTGCAAAATAGCTGGTACACTTAGCTGAACTACAGTGTCCTCTTACATTCAAAGTCCTTGTTACCTTATTTTATTAAAAGTCCTCATTAGTGCTTATTTTACTCAAAATTTTTCTAAAAATAAGGACTAAATTACAGTAAATTAAAGTTACTCACCAGAATCTCAGACTGTTTTTAAGTCTTGCTATATCTTTTGAGAAAACACCTTAAATATAAAACAAATACCTGAAAGTTAAAGCAACATGTTCAGATAATTTTATATATATTTTTTTTTGGGGGGGGGGTGCCACTGCTGAATGAAAAAACAGATCACATCTGTGGGGGGCTTTATATATTTGTGTTTGTTCTGCAGTAGCAGGGATTGAACACAGGGGTATTCTACCTCTGAGCTACATACCCAACCCTTTTGATTTTGAGACAAGGTATCACTTTGTTGCCCAGGCTGGCCTCAAACTTGTGATTTTCTTACCTCAGTCTCCCGAAACACTGGGATTTCAGGCATGTGCCACCATACCCTGTTCTAAAATTTTTGAAGTTATATTCTACAGAAAACAGTTTAATCAGAAGTTTTCAAGATATGCACATTCTAAGTGAGCAGAGACATAGTTGTTCTGGATAAACACATAAGGAGAGCTTTGTAAGCAAATATTTTCATTATTTTAAAACAGTGAATGGAACTACATATGAAATAGGCAAAATTGTTATTTCATATGAAAGACCAGATTATGCTAAAGACGGATAACTTAACTCCTTCCCTGTATGAAAAAGTATCTTTACAGACACACGTATACATCTACCATATAGACGTATGGTAGAAAAAAACTGGACTTTTTCCCATATATTAGTTAATACATGCTTGAAGGGATGTTTTCTAATCCTAACTATCAAATAAAAGCCATTAAATAAAATAGTCAGTCTAATAGTCATAAGATTTCGTCTAAATTCCTTGGTTCTGTGTTCACATTTAGAATACAGAACCAAGGAATTTTTAGCGCTCATGGAATAAACTTGATAAATTCCCTATTCTAACCCCCTCCCATTACAGATATAGAAACTGAGCCCTTATGTGAATGCCCGAGGTCAGAGAGTTGGTCAGCTGCTGGCGGCAGAGCAAGGATGTACCACCCCAGTGACCACAAGCCCTGGGACTGAAGTCAGAAGGTTGCTATGGAAACCAAGTCTCATAACATAAAATGTGGGAATTCCCCAAATGTTAACTAGACATGTATGTTTATTAATAAAATACTCTGGGTAAATACGGAAGTCGTAAGATTTCTGCTAAGTCACTGAGCTCCTGTTCCTTTAGATCAACAGTGTCATTTCTGTTAAGGAAAAAAAAAAGGTAAAATAAAATATCAGCTAGTGTAAAAGAAGCTTTCCACATAATTTTGAGACAGGGAAGGACTTCTAAACATGAATAGGAAAAGATAATACAAGAAGGAAGAATGAAATTTAAATTGATGAATATTTCTAAGGTTGAAAAATATTTCAGAAGAAATATTTGCTCTATTGCTGCTTATAGATTTTCATGAGACAACTCTGGTCTTTTCATACATGTTATATGTAGATCTCTCTGTGCTAAAAATCTCTTGTAAGAATGAACTACTTCCAACATTCTTCAGACATTTCAAATGGATTTTCATTTATCTGGTCTATTTTTTATTACTGAGGTCACCCAAATAATTTACTTCTGTGAATTTTTAAAGTCACTTGGGGATTCAAACTATGCAAAAAGGTTTTTCAAGTTCTTTAGACTTTGCCCAACTACATAAAATACTCAATTTAGTTCTCCATCCTACAATTCCAAAAACCAGCATACTTTCAAATCATAAAACTAGACTTGATCTTTTTAATGCTTTATTCTGAGATAGCAGGACATATGTGTTAACAAGCATCTAAAATTAAATTTCTTGGCAAAGATCTGAGAAACATGTAAATTACTACTTAGGAAGTGTTCAATTTTGAAGCATTCAATACAAAATGGCACAGTTAGAAGCGAGTATAGCAAAGTGTTAACAATTATAGAACTTAAGTGTTGGTTATTATGAGTGTTCCCTGTACAATCTTTTTTTTTTTTGTACTTTTGCAAATTTCCTTAATAATAGGTTGGAGAAATGGCATGCATACACACAGGTGCATCCCACAATTGGCCAATCATAACACCTGGTTTTACTCTATACCTCCTCAAGACTGAGCAGATAATTCTTAAGGACAGAATTATCCTTCAGTGAGTATGTGAGCACGTGTTCACAAAGGCATGCTTCAGAGAGTTTCCGTGTCTATCCAGAGAAGAGCTGGAGGATATAAAATGATAAATTATGGCTTAGGAATACCTTCAGAATTTTTAAAAAAATATCTGAAGACTAGGGATATAGTTCAGTGATACAAAGCTCACCTAGCATACGTGAGGCCCTGGGTTCAATCCCCAGCACCACACACAAAAAACTTTTTGTTCAGGACCACCATCAGATAAATCATAATTAATAAAAAAAAAAAAATAAGAGTGCTGTAGAAACATCTCAGACTTCAAAACCAGTATACCCAGACCAGCAACTGATCTCTTGGTAACTTCAATGCTGTCTGAAACCCATTTTCTTTTTTTTTTTTTTTTCCTTTTTTAAATTTGCTCTTATAAGTTATAAATGACAACTAGAATGCATTTTGACACATCATTCATAAATGAAGTATAACTTCCCATTCTTCCGATTGTACATGATGTATAATCACACCCATTATGTAATCATATATGTGCATAGAGTAATAATGTCCAATTCATTCAACAAAACTTCCTGCCCCCTGACCCCCTCCCTTCACTCCTGCTACTTTATCCAAAGTACCTTTATTTTTTCTGAAACCCATTTTCTTTCATAAAATGGAATCAATAATGTTTACCAAAATAAAAATATAAATAAATGCACTAATCTATAAATAGTTAAAGAAAAACTGACATAAAAAGACAATTTTTTTTGACCATGGTGGGCATGGAACCAGGGCCTCATGCATGCTCAGCAAGTGCTCTTCCACTGAGTCATATCCCAGTCCAAAAAGACAATTTTAGAAGCAATGTGAGCTGTCAGAAATAACCTCTTTGCTTAGAACTCAAGAATCTCCACCCTTTTACCTCACCTTTAGGGTCAAAAAGAACACTACTGAGGGAACATCCCATCAAGCATCTTCCCTTATTGTTAATCTATAATCAATTTATGGTTTAAAAATGAGAACAAAACAATAACAATGAATAAAGATTAAAAATATAAATTACTTTTACCAAACAAAAATGCAAATGGTCAAATAATGGCTCACACATGTCAGCATCAACCTGTGAGGCAGTTACCACCTTGAGCAAAAGAGAAGGAAGAACCTTGTGCTCTCCATGCAAACAGAGTGGGTTGAGAGACAGAACTGGAGACACTGTTGCAAAAATGTTTTGGATAAGGGCACTAGAAGAAAATGATGCATATGATGTATTCACATGAGGATGCTGAGAGCTTCAGACGTATTTCTTGAGAAGGTGATCCCCATAATCCAAAACCTAACAGGTATGTTTCTGAAACCAAAATCTTGCAAGTTATCCCAGAGAAAACAGCAGTTGCATGCACAGCTGGTCCTTATGTCTAAACCTGGCATGGTCTGAAGGTTTACCTCCCAGATGGGATGCTAAAAACTCACAAATGTAGGGCTGGGGTTGTGGCTCAGAGGTAGAGTGCTCCCCTAGCATGCATGAGGCACTGGGTTCAATCCTCAGCACCACATAAAATAAAATATTGTGTCCACCTATAATTAAAAAATAAATATTTTTAAAAACTCACAAATGCACAGTTGACACATGCAGTTCATTTGCTACTCAGTCATTATCCCCAGAAAGGAAGCCAAACCCCCAGGGCCTGGACAGTAGAGCTCCTTAGGCCTGCCTCCGATTATTGCTTTATGACTCTGTATGTGTTACTTGGTGTCTGTTATGGTCTAGATATGAGATATACACCAAGATTTCATGTGTGAGACAATGCAAGAATGTTCAGAGGTGAAATGATTAGATAATAAGAGGTGGGATCTAATTGGTGGATTCATCCACTAATATGGATTAACTAGGTGATAACTGGAGATTGTAGGGTGTAGCAGGAGATAAGTTGCTGGAGGTATGCCTTGGGGTTTATATTTTGTCTCACTGCTTCCAGATTGCCATGACCTGAGCTGCTTTCCTCCTCCACACCCTTCCACCATGATACTCTGTCTCACCTTGGGCCAAAATAAACTTTTCCTCCTCTAGGTTGTTCTTGTAGCTACACTGGTCACAGCAACACAGAGGCTGACTCAATGACCTCTCTGAGACTTGGTTTCTTAACCTGTAAAATGCAGGCGATACTACCTGCCTCCCAGGGCTATTGTAAGAATTGAGTAAAACAATAAACTGTTCAACACAACCCCTTGCTGAGAATGGAAACTCCATAAATCAGTGTCCTTATTAAAATCATTAACTGTTAAAAGTCCATTACTTAAAAAATTGTATGGCACATGGTAAATACCCATTACATACTGGTTAAATAAATGCATGAACAAACAAGCGAGCGAGCGAGTAGAAAGCTCACAGTGGTGGTGGTGGTGGTGGTGATGGTGAACGTGAAAGGAAGAACTGGCTGCAGTCCAAGTCTCTGTGTCAGAAGCTATTTGATCCTTTTATTTAAAATACACCACCCCACAAGTGGTCACTACCCATCAAGCATTTCTTCTGCAAGCTCCCCAGCCCTTCTCACAGAGTGATCCCCATTCCAGGCTGCTTCAGTCTCAGAGGACGCCTAAGCAGCAACCTTTGCTTCTTCAGCAACAAGGTGATACTGCGAAGCCCCTGCGCTGGTACTGGCCACTGGCGCCCGTCTCCTGCACCACAGGGGCTGTGAGTCTGCGTCTCACAGCTCAAACTTCTGTTCTTCTTTTGAAACTTTCCCTGAGATGAAGCCTGTGCATAGTGACTCCAGGGTGTTAGAAACGCATCTCTCACAAATGCTGATGAAGAAAGCAGAGTCCAGTGGGCCCAGTTATCAACTCAATACTTAGTCTGGGTTGATTCAGACAAATCTAGACAAATCCTAAACATAACATAACGCACAACTAAATACACTGTCTTAGTAGCTTTGCTTCTGCCACCTCACCTCTGTCAGGAAGGAATGCCTGTGAGCCTACAGGGCCTCTGCAGGAATGCTTTTCCCTAAAATTATGTACCACTTTTTTGGGGGGTGGGGGAGATTACAGACATGTACCACTGTAAACGGCTATGCACCCCTTTGGTGGACCTGTACTATACCATCATTAAGATGCTCCTAAGCACTCAATGGCTTTTTTAAATGAGAACAAAATAAAGAGAAAAAATAGATCTGTGACATTTTTGAAAGCAAAATGGAGATGTCTTCAGAATCAGTTAAAGTCAACTTTAGGAAAACTCAAAAAACAATACTAACATGGTTATGTCTTGCTTTAAGTCCATAAAAAAATCTACATTCCATAACATAAGCTTTTCTATGTGTTTCTAAGACATCAAATGTGCAAAAATATTTTAAAGGAGTCAATTATCATGGAAATGAGAGGTTTTACGGCATAAATATTTACAAAGTAACTTACACTACATAACAAGCAAGCTCCAATAATTTAACCATTACTTTTGCAAGAATGAGCAAATATAAAGTGACATAAAAATCAAGATTTCATTAAAACTTTTCATGAAAGCTTTCCCTTATTGTGTTGTTTTCCCCTGTAGGCCATGCCATCCAAATTAAATATACTTTGACTATTCATAATGAACAATAGTGCAGAACATCTTAAATTTTGAAATTTAAAAGAAGGCTTTCTAATAAGTAATTGATAGTATTTTAAGTAAATGAGAAATGTGTATGTAAAAAAGAAACCTACAGAAATGAGTTTCAGATAAGTTAAAATAAAAATTTTGGTAGAAAAAAAATCATTTAGAAAATATGCTTGTAAAACCCTGGCTTATAAATATTATCCACTAGATACATTTGTTTACAACATTTTTGAAGGATTACACTGGAACAGTTAAGAAAGTACAAGTAATCTGCCTGGATCTTAATGTAACTTAACACTTTATATGCAACCTCTCAGTTGGCTCACAGTACTTTCCTTTACTGACTGAAGCTGCTTATGCTGAAAGGTTTCTAATAAGTTTAATTCTCAGAATAATTGAATCCAAGTTTCTAAAGAGATCAGAGAGGTCCCCTATTACGCCCAACCTTCCTTCTAATTTGAGAACCTCCTACAGCATCCCGACAGATGGGCCACTCTCTTTTACTTAAATACCCTGAATGAAGGGTGGTTCGCAGCTTTGTTAGAGATTAAATAACCACTCGGTGAAATAACCAGTTGGTAGAGGGGAACTCCCTCCCGCAGCATTAACCAGTCATTCTAGAACTTCTGTTCATCAATTTCATTCTTTCTGCCATTGTCAACACCCGTCCTTGCTCCCTCTTCCACCCAACCACCCTCCACACAACCCAAGGCAGCATCCCTGGATTTTCCAGCTCTCTCCTGCCCGGCTCTGCACCCTGGGCTCTCCCTCACCAGGAAGCAGAATCAGTCTTGTAAAGCAAAACAAAGGAAGAGAGCCAGACCATGCCCTTCCCTAGAAACCAGGAGGCACATAGAGCAGAGTGCTGAGCCTTCAGACGGCGGCCCACGAGGCATAGAGTCCATGCTCTTGCTTACGGGACCATGAGATTGAAGCCACGGAATCCAGGGAGGACTGGGGTCCCCTGGAGAAGGCAGAACGGAACCCAGTTCCAGGGTCCACTCAGGTATGCAAATTAGAGACTGTTCCCTTTTCACAAGCCAGTAGGCCCAACAGCTGACATCAGGGAAGGCAAAGACGCTGCTCTGCCAGGCAGCGTTCTCCAAGAGCAGAGGACTGAGGGAAAGGACGCTGTCGGAAGGCAGAGGGAACATTACTCTCCCACCTGAATACCTCTAGGGCCACTAAAAATGAGTGTGTGAAGCAGGCGAGTACTGCAGCCTCAGGGCCCACAAACCACTTGTTTGCAAATTACACCTTTACCAGTGTGATACACACACCAGTGCTCTCTTCTATTTTTCTTAAAATAAGAAATTCTGGAAATAGTTTTCCCACTACTAATACAGAGATCAGTATTTTTTCTTTCCAGCTTTCTTCTAAGTTAGAACAAAACAAGTGAAAGAAAAATGGCGACCAATGCTTGCTGCTGGGCAGATTGGCCCATGTGTGACCAACAGAGAGCCAGGAGCTACCCAGCCCCACCTGTTCTCGGCTTCCTGGGAGGCAGAACCCACCGTGCCAGATGATTTACTTTTTTCTTGTTGTTTTGTTTTGTTTTGGTACTGGGGATTGAACCCAGGGGCGCTTTACCTCTAAGCCACATCCCTAGCCCTTTTTATTTTTTATTTTGAGACAGGCACTGAATTGTTTGGGGCCTGCCTCACTAAGTTGCTGCGGCTGGCTTTGAACTTGTGATCTTCCTTGTCTCGGTCTCCTAAATTGCTGGGATTCCAAATGTCTACAACCATAGTTGGTCAGACGAATCACATTTTTAAGAAACACTGAAAATTCTGCTTTTAGGTAAAGCTTTTAGTTTTTAATTGTAGTTAACTAAATTAAATTTTCTTAACATGCTTGTTGTCAAGGATGCATTTTGCAGGCCAAACAAAAGTTATCCATATCCCAGAACCAGATGGAAGCCCATCAGTTTACAACCTCTCATGAGAATAACAAAGCACAAACAGGAAAATTTTCAATCTTGAAAAATATTTTAAATGAAAACAATTCATTGTCCCAACTCCCTGACTTAACAAAGCTTGGTTCTGACCCTCTAAGAACATACACCTCCACTTGACTAAGGTGACCAGATATGCAGGCATGGTTTTAGAGAGGAGCCATTCATAGAGAAGAGGCATTGTAAAGGACTGTAAGAGCCAGGCCGTCCACCTTCCTGGTGAATGGAGGAGCCTCTCTACAGAGCTCTTGATCTCCAGCAAACCAGCCTCCAGACACCACTATACTGAAAACTTCAACTCCTGCACAAGGCCACCCCCACTTCTCCACAGCTCTGTAAGAGTCCAGTTGGCCTCCCTCTGTTGCTGCCCATGGCTCCTAGTGTGTCCCTCAACAGCAGCAGCCCAAGCACACAGCATGGCTCCTGTTACCTCTCACAGGTGTCCTCCCAAGCGCTTCAAGATAGGAAGAGGCCCCCCACAAAGCTCACTGCACCACTAGGTACGGAGGGGACACTATTTCCACACCTCCTTCCAGATATCAATGGACAGCATAAATCTAAGGTCTGGAGAGAAGCAAAGGGACACTTGGCAGCTGTCAGGCATACAGCGCCAGAAGTGTGACTTATTTTCATATTTAATTCTTATCATATTCCACTGTGATTTGTGTTTTTATCACTAATTTGCAGAAAAAGAAGCTGAGGCCTTGGAACTAATTTGCTGAAGACCACAAAACTACTACAACTGAAAAACTCAAACCAAGTCTGTCTGATAGCAAGACAACAGTATTGCTATACACATAGAAAATGACGTATGTGCTATCAGTGGTGTTGTTATAACTTAATGACAGTATAATCAATATGATCAAATCTGTTCTTTCAGCTGATCCCAGGAACAGACTGTTGTTTTCAACGCAAAACAAATTTTCCACACAAATGCATTGGCTTTTTAAAATATATTTTTAGTTGTAGATGAACACAGTAACTTTATTTTTATGTGGTGCTGAGGATCGAATGCAGTGCTTCCCCACACATGCTAGACAAGTCCTCTACCACAGAGCCACAACCCCAGGCCTGAATTGACTTTTGATGAACAGTACCCAGATATAAGTTTTTAAACCCAGTTGGCATATTAAATATATAAAGCTCTAAGTACTAGTAAATATTTTTTAAAAATCATGTTACACATACATTAACATATTTAATCCTAATCACTTTTAAGAGAAAAATATTCGTATTACACCCATTTTAATAAGAAACTGAGGCACCAACAGGTTAAATAAACTGCCTGGGGTCACTAAACCAGGAGATACCATAGATGAGAATTCAAAAAACTCAGTCTCACTCCAAATAAATCTAGACTTGAGGTTCTTCATTAACACATAAATATCTTTCCAAGTCTAATTAGATCTCTCTTTAGTAGCCCAATGCAGGTGATCAAAAAGGTCAGTCAACCCACAAGTTACCAATTATCATCAATATTTCTAGCTTTCATAGGTACTATATTTGCAAATACCCAGGAATGTAAGGCATCTTCCTGTTTAGAGGTAACGTCATGTCAGGCTCACTAAGAATCTGCTCAGGTTTGGTGCCTTGTTGCCACAGCATCCTCAATGACAAGCAGGGAGGTATCCACACTGGCCTTCCTCACTCAGATCCTCAGTCAAAAAGCAGTTAACAGCTACCCAGGAATGTGGCGATCCATCAGGGACGGAGACTGACACAGACTCACGGGGCCTGCAACTTACCCACAGAGGAGGCGTAGACAGAGCACACTTGGGGCACTCATTCATTCATTCCTCCATGCAGAACCAGCTGGCGGAGGAGGACTCTTTGTCATTCAAATACCCAGCCCTGGCAAGAGAAAATAAACACACAGAAGGAGGGAGAAACAATTTTTCAAAATTAAATTTTGTAATTAAAGCTCAATTTCTCAGCACTCTGCTGTATCTTGGGCTTGATACAAAAAGAGGGGATCGAAAAGGGAAATCAAAGGGCAAGTGACTGACTAGAAAGAAAACAAAGGGGTCTTCCCACATCCTGAGTGAAGAAGCAGATTTACTGCTTCATCCCACCCCTTCACATTAATAAACAGACCTATAAGGAGGAAAGAGCGGGCAAGTGAGAGAGGAAAGACACACACAGAACAGGCATGAGAGGGAGAAAACAGGCAGACAGGAGAGATAGTAAAGGTATTCAGGTAAATAAAAAAGAGATAGCTATCCACAGGCAGGTGATAGGCAGATAAATGATAGACTGATAGATTAGACAGACAGACAGACAGGCAGGCAGGCAGGCAGGCAGTGCCTACCATGATCACGCCAAGAGCTAGCTGGAAATATGAATGTGAATAAGAAAGTCTCTGCTCCCATGAGCTTCATTCAAATGGGGAAAAGCAGTCAAAATAAATAGAAGGGAAAAAATATGGGAAAAAAAAAACAGAGTGAAATATGCAGTGTAGAGACAGATGGGTAATAAGAGTGACAAATGACTAATTTAAATTGGAAGATCAGGAAATGGCTCTCTGAGATAGCAAGTAGGCCAAGGTAGGGAAATGATTCCTCCGCCTCCACCTCCTACACACAGAAAGACCAGCCCAGGCCCCAGTAAGAACCAGCATGTCTTAAACAGTTATCATGGATTCTGGAGCAGAATCCAAATGCAAATGAGTGGTGTCAAAGGAGCAAGTTTCATTACTCATTAAACAGGTCTAAATCCTCTCAGATTACGGAGAATAATGCCTCCTCCCTATGTTTGATCGGCTCCCCAGGGACTGTGAAAATGCATGGGCCCATTAATCAACACACCAGACAGTACTTCCTTTTTTTTTTTTTTTTTAATTGTTTTAAATGTGAAACAGATTGCTGTCAGTGAGAGGGGCTTATCTTTTCATAAGGTATAATATCAAGTCTGAGGCATACACAAGATACAGATGGAGCATTTCTTGTCCAAAATGCTTGGGACCAGAAATGTTTTAGATTTCAGAGTTTTTCAACTCTTGGAGTATTTGCTTGGATGAGATCAGGTGAGCATACCCGTTTCAAAAATTCAAAATCCCAAATGACCCCAAACCCCAAACTTCTTGAGTGCATACATGATGATCAAAAAGTTTCGGATTTTAGAGCCTATCCGATTTTGGATGTATGGATTGGGGTGCTCACGCTGTACCTCATGAGGGCAGTACTGATGTGCTGTGCAGCCACAGTCCCTGATAGAGCATTCTGACATGGGAACCGCAGATGGACATGGGCATGCACACCAAAGCTTCAGTACAACCAGCTGAGTGATTATTTAGATGGACTGAACTTCTAGTCTCTTTAACTATAAAATGGAAATGATACTGCCTACCTGACAGTGTTCTTATAAGTATTTAATGGAATAACGCATGAGAAGTACTTAATAAAGCGGGTGAGTCATGTGAAATGTTCAGAACAGCAATAAACCACCCCTGGACTCCGAATACAAATAGTTGCTGCTGGGATCTCCTTGGTGATCACAAGTTGTGCAAACACACCTATACAACCAGAAGTGGCGGAGGTGTGATTTTCACTTATAGCATCTGACTATCAGAATGGTATGGACCTTTTAAAACCACCTAATTCCCAGGCTGGGGTTGTAGCTCAGTGGTAGAGCTCTTGCCTCGCACACATGAGGCCTTGGGTTCAATCCTCAGCACCACATAAAAATAATAAAAATAAAGATATTGTGTCCATCTGCAACTAAAAATAATATTTAAAAAAAAAATTAGAAACCACCTAATTCCCTCACCCTACAGGTGAGAACTGAAAGTCACAAAAGAGCCTAATCTGCCCACCATGACACAATTAGAGAAAAAAATTCAGAAATCTGATATATCCAGTCAAGAACACCTCAGAAGAAATTATCTCAAATTGACAAGAAATTTTAATTCACTTTATTAATTCAGTAGAGACAAAATATCTTTAGGTTGTAAGAGTTCATCTAAATACATCACTGATAATATTTGGAAAATCAAGAACTGTCATATTTTACTGATGGCCTGATATTTATTTACGAACCAAAAACCTATAAAATAGAAGATCTACCACATTTTAATTTTTCCAGTGATGATAATATTGTCTTAAGCATGTTACATGATAGAGCTTCCACGTACTCCTTCTGAATGCCTTGCCATTTCGTGACTCTTCCTTTACATACACTGTTCCCTACTGGGAATGTCTCCCTAGAGGACTCCCAATCACTTGAGACCCAGCTTAAGGGCTCCCCTCCTCCCCCAAACTCAGGGTCGCCCTTCCTCCACCTCCCCGCCCCATCCAACAGAGGCAAGCCCTACGATGCTGTTTCACTTGTTTCTCTCCTTTACCCAATTTTAATTGTTTGGAAAGTGAAGGGCTCGTCTTAGTCCGTTCACCTAGTGTCTAGCACGGCTCCTTACGTGAGCTCCTTATTAGCTCATTAATAAGTCCAGAATAAATGGGTGGATGGAAGAACTGATCATCAAACTGCTCTTAGGACATGACTTCACTTTCGACTAGCCTGCTTTTCCATCCCATCACCACCCCCTAGGTTAAAAGTAAAGGGAGAGTTGCAGTTTACCTACTGATCATGCAGGATTGAAGAGACTTTAGGCAGGATTATAGAATTTGCTTAGGGAACATTGACTTCAACCCCATTCATTTCGTAGATGAAGAAAGCGAGACCCAGAAAAGATCCATTTGACCTGTCACACAGGTAGTGGGAAAGAACTGGGACTCAGTTCTCCAAACAATGATATCAGTTCTGTCCCCAGTGTGACAAATTAGTGGCTGCCAAGAGTATCCCTCTGTGAATCCCAGACTCTTCCTCACAATCTCTCCACATTCCTTACGCATCCCTCTGTCACACAGACACAACTGTCACCTGGTTGTCTATGATCCACTGCACCAAATGTAGACTCGGTATAGCTGCCAATGAAGGCCATGTGTGAAGGAGAATTAGCTATGAAAAGGGGCAGCAGTGTCTCATGACCATGTGATCTATGAGAGGCAAGGAAGTGCCAGGAAAATACATCTGTAATAACACTCCAGCCATTCCACGCACTTAGTTATAAGAGCATGCTTGTGCCTAGAGCAGCAAGCAGACACCAGGTTTCAACAGTTATTCATTGATATGTGTCACTCATGCCAGGCAGACCTGGAAGCCCACGTGGCTGCTTGCCACCACGAAACCACTGCAAGTCAACATGATCACACCTTACATTTTTCTCCCTTTTTTGTTTTTTGGTTGGGGGACGGGGTACTAGGCATTGAACCCAGGGGCACTTTACCACTGAGCTACATCCCCAGCCCTTTTTATTTTGAGACAGGGTCTCATTAGGTGGCTCAGGCTCTCACTAAGTTGCTGAGGGCCTAAAGCCCTCCTGAGCCACTGGGATTACAGGCAGGCTCCCCCACACCTGGCTCCGCGTGAAGTTTTCTGAGATGAAAAGGGGTTAGATTTTTATAATGTTCAAAATTCTGTCCCCACGCCCTCTCCCAAAGCTGTGGCCCACTCCTTCAGCTACATAACAAAGTATAAAAGTTAAATTTTTAAGAAGGGAAGACTACCCCTAAAGAGCTGCTATACTAGTCATCCCATAAGCTGTCAAGGCCTGGACCAAGTTCAGAGGCCCTGAGTCTGCAGAACTTCCACTGTCAGACAAGAGCAAGAGCCCACAGCAGCCAGCACAACTGTCCACAGTGACCTGTCAAAGTTGAGGGAGAAGAGAATGGTCAGGTGCCTACTTCACCTGTGTCCTTCAGACCTGTTCTCTCCTACCTTGCCCCCAACTAGGCAACAAAGAACAATTCTCACTGAGATATTTCACTCTGAGATTTACACCTTCTTCAAGATATATCCTCTTTGCAATCAGCATCTCCTGGAATTAAAAAAAAAAAAAAAAACTCATATTTCTGGGTCACTTCAGCCTTGTTATCAGCTGGGCAGCTTTTCAATGCTAGAGACTCAAAACAACGTGGTATGTGGAACCCATTCCAGGCCTGGGAGCGAGAAAGATGACTCTGGCTGCCATTAACCCCTCCTATGACCCAGGTCTGTTGGGTCTAACTGAGTGACTGAACACCTCCAGAATCTCCACCCTCAGGAATGATTTAGCATCTCAGGGCCCAGAGAGACTCAGGGACATAATGAACAAAACTCTGCAACTGAGTCCCGGGCATTTGCTAAGACGACAGCATGACGTGCCATCCACTGTCCCTGACAGTCTCCACCTGTCTCTCCCACCAACACTAGCACAGTGTTCCTGCACAAAAAGCCAGGGGATCAGATGTTTCCCTCCACAAAGGGAAACCCTGGAGTCCCCCAGTGGACTACAGAACGTGAGAGAAACTGCCCTTCATGACAAAGAGATGACTCATTACAATGAAAATAGCAAGTTTCAGTCTACCCTCCCCATCCATATACATGGAGCCCAGTACCGACTACTTACTGTAAATCCAGTTACAACGGGGCCCTTGTCATGAAATGGCTCATGTGAAACATGAACAGCTGGAGGCAGAACAAGGTGTATCCATCTGGTCCACTGTATTCCCTATGGTAGGGTCACATCAGCCAACTGAGCTTCTATTTACAATGAGCCATCACGGGATTCCCACAAGGGTTCGTGTATCCAGAGATAAAATTCAAGGGTGCAAAAGTTAGCAACACTGTGGCTTGAGCACCTATGTATTGGGTTTACTGAGTTAATTGAATTTAATTCAAGAAGTACTCGCTGAACAATTATGGTGTTCAAGGCACTATGCTGAGTGTTGGGTATAAAGGTGCCTGAGAGCTTGCTTAGGGTTTTGCACAGACTGTGAACAAACAAGCCATCTGTCACTTCAGCCATCAGCCTGGATTATGGTCCAGGGGGGTAAGATGCTGTTGGAACTACCCCTGTCCCAGTCTTCAAGTAGACTCAAATATGAGAAAAATAAAACCGCACAACAAAAACTGCCCACATTCAGTGCCCTTGGAAGATCAGAATGGGCCTTTCCTCACTAGGATCCTATGAATGTTTCTGAAGTGTTCTACGAATCCTGTGGCACTCCTCTTCTGGAGGGGGTGGGCAGTCCGTGCTCCTTCCCTGGGAGCTGCACCGACCTTCAGTACAGCCATGAT
Source organism: Callospermophilus lateralis (assembly GCF_048772815.1). Taxonomy (NCBI): domain Eukaryota; kingdom Metazoa; phylum Chordata; class Mammalia; order Rodentia; family Sciuridae; genus Callospermophilus; species Callospermophilus lateralis. The sequence continues at coordinate 12,698,433 of NC_135310.1, forward strand.
GTAACCCTGGGGACGGTCAGGCCTGGGTCGAGAAGTGTGCACTTGGGTGCCTGCCTTGAAGCCCCAAGGCTTCCTATCTAGCATCAGATTCATTTCCTTCAACACTGGGACCCACCTGCCACCTTCCACCACGTTTTCCAGCACATGAGCACATACTTCTAAGAATCTCATCCGATGCCTTGTTGAGACAAAAGACATCAATGTAGCACTGGTGTCTGAATTTCAGCTTCTAGATAAGGAAAAGCCCTCAACTACGTGGTTGAGAGAACTCAGTGGGTGATGGGAAATGACCCTCTCACTTACCTTATCACTTCCAAATGGACTGTGGCATCCATGCCTCCCACCCTAGAGGTACACACATTTAGTTTTACGTCGTGTTTATAGCACATACCCCACACGCAACAGCATGCTAGACCTGTGGAAAACAGGGATGAGGCCAAAAATCCCTTTTCCATGAGATGCTTACAACTGCACAGAGCCCGAGCGGTAAAGCCCAGCCTCCCTCTTCCCCCTGTGCTGCCACCATTTTGCCCATCTCCATTTCTATTTTTATCCCTGTTGATACTGAAAACCATCCCATCATCATTTCAAGCATCTTTTCAAAGAGAAAAGGAAATAAGATTCACAAGCAAATGTAACAGGGTGCTTGTGTGGAGGCGGAGGGGGCGGCACAAAGCAGAAGGGCGTAACCGTGACGTGTCCTTCCACAGTCTCTCTCTTCTTCACCTCCTGAGCTTTGTCAACACAGTGCCAGGCATAGCAAGGCTCCCTCCGCGACAGGCAAAGTACCCGTCTTCACAGCTCCAGGAGCTCCGGGAGAGGCGGGGACAAGGCCCCCTCCCAGTGGGAACAGCCTGGTTTTTACACTCTGTGTTTTCTTTACACCATTTTCAGGCTGAGCCAAGTGCTCCTTTTCAACACTGCAGAAGCCTAAGAATGAAAGAGGAGGGCAAATGAGACCCAGGAGGAACCGTCACGTATCTAATGAGCACCACACAGCAGTTCACAAAGGCAGCCTCCCAGCTGAGTGAAACACAAGAAAGAGATCTGTCCATCTTGAAGCAGGAAACACATCTGTCAGGTGAGCATCCGAAGACACAGGTATGGAGCTGGGGTTGTGGCTCAGTGGTACAGCATCTGCCCACCACATGTGAGGCACTGGGTTTGATCCTCAGCACCACACAAAAATAAATAAATAAAGGAAAAGTATTGTGTCCATCTACAACTAAAAAAAAACGTTAAATAAAATTTAAAAGAAAACACTGGTATGAGGCAAACTCAAACACTTCTGTATCGCGAAGTGTGTTCAAACCTGAGCCACCTCTACTGAAGGATATATTCGATGGTCCTCAGCAGATACTTGAGGAATGAGTGACTCTGGGGAACCTAATGCCATGGAGCCAGGAAGAGAGGCTGCATCTGCCTGCCTGGGCCCTGGGAGGGTGGTTCCTAAAAATTAATCAAAAGGTGGGGACCCTAGCTTGTTCTCAGAGCTGAGCCAACTCAGCCTGGGCCAGACACTCTCTCCAAAGGCTCATACGATCTCATTCCACCGCCAGACGTGACTTCGGAAACGTGGCACAGTATAGAAAAGACCTCCGAGGGCTGCTTTATCATACAGTTCAGTGTCACTGATGGTCCCTTCAAGATGCCTTGAAGATGAAGATCGTTTAATGACCAACAGCAAGAGAGACAGTGACTGGGAAAAGGCAGGAGTGAGCGAGTCAACGGTGCTGTGGTCATTTCTATGGTCCCAGAATCCCTGGACTTAGGAGAATCTGGAGAGGTGTGTCCTAGCAGGTATTCCTGCTGCAGCCAGCCGCAGATGACACTGCGGATGACGGGAATGTTCTACCATCCTACGCTTTTCAGAGCTGTTCCATTTTTCCTTCCTCCAAGAAGGAACAAGCTAATAAGTCCATGCCCAAAGAACTTCTTCCTGACTGGCCCCTCACTGTGGACATCCAGGAAATAATGAGCCTTGACTCGCTCATTCCTGCCTTTTTCCAATCACTCTCTCTCTCTCACTGTTAGTCATTAAAACAGCCGAGAAAGTCAATGCTGTGACCCTGGCCAGAGGCATCGAGTTCCTTCCAGGGAAGGCTCACTTCAAAACTGCTTCAACTGTGATTCTCCCAGGTTTGTCCCAGAGCGGGAGACGTTGGTCAGGATGTGAAACACTATTTCAGATGCTCTTCTTAAACTTTTATGTCACCGAAAGTTGAAAGATACCATCCTTGACACTTGAAGATGTCATCTTTTTTAAACTAAACTTTTGTTCAAAGTCAAATACTCAGGAAAAAGAAAATCTATGTTCATGCAGTTTTCTGCAGAATATATAGCTTTATTTCTAAAAATAGAGAATCTTCGTAATAAATTCTCTTTTAAACACACTTCATAAATATTTTCATTTCCTCCAATCAACAAAGAGTACTACGGAGGTCTTAGCTTACTGGGGTCCTTGGGATACTTGTGTCAAGGTAAGGAAATCAGAGATAAGCTTTTAAACAATGCTAACAGGCTCAGATAATGATGCCTTTCTGGAAGGTGAGAAAAACACTTGACAGAAGGCTACTCTGGTTTGGGTTCATTGAATCATCTGGTGTCAGAGTTCCTGGAGATCACACGGCTGTTCCTGTCTCCTGCCACCGTGATGAGCAAATTGAAATGATCCAAGAAGCAAACCAACCTCAGGAACATTTTATACTAAGCCAGAGCTGGGATCTGCCTGAAGGTTCCCACTGTGCACATCTGAACTTGCAGATGCACTGGCCACAGCCGACCAGAAACTCATTTCACACCTAGGAACCTGGAAGGTGCTGTGCCGGACACTGGAACATGCCCCACAGGGACAAATCAGGCCCACCACCACTCACTGAAGGGCCCAGAAGTAGGAGGGGAGAAAAGGTAACTTATAAAGAGTCCGGATAAACTGGATGGCAGCAAGATGGTGCTGTGAAGGAGCATGCCAGGTGCTGCTGGCCTTGGTTCACCAAAACCAAAACAATATCCCTTAACTCTAGCTGAAACAGAGTTTCCAGTGGCCATGACTAAGTTGAACTAGGGGAAGAAATAGTTTGGATCCAGCTTAAAAGCTGAACAACACATACCTAGAGGAAAACATCAACTCCTATGACAGAACAGAGCTCAGAACTTTACAAAAGATTTGGAGCATGCATGGAATCCATTTCCAAAGAGATAAAGGCGGATACCGCACCCATCAAACAAGAGCAGACTGCCCTCAATGAAGATTTCGAGGAATGACGTCCACCAGAGGCCTGTTGGGGGATGCCAGGGAGCACCTCCCACGGGAGAGAGCTCAGACAGAGGCAGATGATGTCAGGCTGGGCAGAGGCACAAAGGCTTGCTGGCTGATCCGGCCCCGGAGAATGTGTCCCAGTTGGACATGAGGAACCAGGCAGCTGCTGCAGGTTCACAAGAACAGCATGGACAAAGAGGGGCCAGGAAGCGTGAGACCACCAAAGGCAGGAGGACACAGCGTGGGACACCGCGTGAGGTGAGCATGGGGAAAGCAGCAGATGCTGGAGGCCACCGAAGACCGGGCTGCCGCTAGCACTTCATTATTGAGAAGACAACCCAAAAAGCAAGTCAGGAGCCAACGAGCAAAAAGCCCTTCCCACAGGCACTAGGCTGTCTCTATCACCCAAAACCAAATGAGCTTCAGCTGGAAAGTGGGTGGTACAGATGAAAACAAACTGGGAGATTCTGAAGTGTGCTCACAACATAGAGGAGTGCTCACTTGAAAGAATGCCAGTGCGCGTGCCCCAACCTGGACCAGGAGGAGCTGAGCACAAACCCCAGATCTGCCCCTTGCTGGTCCCCGACTCTGGGTGGTTGATCACTCTCTACAACCCATTTCCCTTCATGCAAAATGAAAATGATTATATGCACCTCCTGGGACTCTTAAGAATACAAAATGAGAAAATATCTCTGTATTATCTGACACAGGTTCTAGGTCAATTATTAAACATTCACTAACGAACATGAGCTCTCTCCTCCCGCCCTGGTTTCGGGGATCCCACTGTGAAATCAGGCAGTCTCCCGCAGTATGCAGCACTAATAAAAACTTTGAATTATTCTTAACAAGCTGGAGGTTAGCAGGATGACTCAGTAATACTGAGGCCAAGCTGAAATGTCCGTTACTAACAAATACTGTGAAACATTTCTCAAAAAATATTTCTCCAGGAAGCAAGTAGGTGAGTGAATTATAAGTTTAAGGGAAAACATAAATTAAGAAACTTGAATAGACTTGGGGATGATTTTTATATCTCTAGTAAAATATTTAAATCATCTCATAACTGTCTAAAATCAAAAGTAATGCACTAATTGCAGCCTTGACGCTTCCTCCATTCTAGGCAACGACAATGGCCTCCTGAATCGGCAAGTTACCCCAAGTCCCTTCCTTTGCTTAGCCTAAGACTAAGCCCATAGGAGAGCTGTTCTTCAAAACTGAAAAATTTACCCATCACTAAGCAGAGTACTGAGCATGCTTTAGGAGTTTGTAGAATTAATAGCTTCCTACTGACCCTCAGGCCCAAAGTACAATGAACTATGGGAAAGTTCAGAAACTAGCATAAATCATGACAAATTTAAATATAAATTTTATGTATATGAAATAAAAGAATTTGGGGCAAAGATAAGAGTTTCAAATACCCAGTAGCAGAGATGTAAAAAAGGGGGGGCGGGGTTTATTTACATCATATATTCAGGATTTTGCTCTTCCTGTGGTCAACAATTCAGCAATCAATCCTCACCTTCTCCCATTACCAAATTAGAACATTCACACAAATTAGCATCAAGTGATGATTACTAGTTCTAAATCATGTGTACCTCCCTCAACAACCATGACCACAGAATTTTCTTCTATTGAAAGAATTTCAGAACTTTGATTCTAATTACTTCAGTAGGAAATTAGCAACCAACTTCCCATAGGTGTTTTATTATCTGTTATTTCATGAGCATGAATAATGAAAAACCTCAATTGAAAAGGGCTAGGGGAGCAACACATATGTGCATTGATTTTTATTACATGAAACACATTATAGGGATACAGCCTAGGAATATAATTTGAACCAGTGACAGGTCCCTGAGCAAAAGCTCCACCACCTCCCAGATTTTAACCCATCCCAAGAAACTCTTATCACCATTATGCACCCCCATTAAGTCCTAAACTTAAGGAGGGTTTGACTTAAGAGTTTGTAATTTTACCATGGTGCAAAACGTGTACCCACAGAACCATTCTGGTCTCCACTTCAGGTACAGTATTCCATAAACTACATGAGCCATGCAATACTGGATTATAAAGTAGTCTTCATGTGAGATGCTTTTGCCCAACTCTGGACTGACGAGCGTTTTGGGCACATCTTGGATAGGTGAGGCTGGACCATGATGTTTGGCATGTTAGGTGTATTAGATGCATTTTCAACTTAAGGACATTGTCCAACTTATGGTGGACTTACTTGGAATGTAACTCCCTTCCTAAGTTAAAGGGCATCTGTACTATCAGCTCCTTCAAGCTCTGCCCTAAATTCTGCCTGGCTTCAAGCCTTGCCCCCACCATGCTCCCTCCTGACAAGTGCTGCTTTGGGCCCCGCTATCTTTACCATGTACGTTCTCTCCTTCACTTTCCTCTATACTAACTCTTTTGTGAAACCTTCTTTTCACCTCATTAAAAGCCCTGGGGACTCCCCAGTGGCATCAGGCATGGAAAGTAGACATGTAGTTATTATAGCCTCGACCCCCCCACCCAAGAAATCTAAAATAAAGGCAAGGGATGAAGGTTTTCTTGAAAATGTAGTTGCTCTTTTTTTTTTTTTTAGTTCCAAAGTAATGACACAAAAAGGCCAATGTCCTGTTTAGTCTTTAGTCCTAATAGTGATTACAGAATTTCTCTGCACTACTGATATTCCTTTGGTAATGAGCATGGCTTTAACAATGTTCTGTGCTGATTACACAGAGGATCTTTCTTTTGACTTCATCCAACTTGAACATTTAATCCCATCTCCCCTATTCCCTCACACAGATCCCCTCCCTCAGTAAGGGGGCCACCAGGGGGAGGCAGGGCCATGGTCCCAGCTGCTGCTCCACTCTGTGTCCTACCCCTCCACCTTGTCCACAATTAGAGCTGCACCCACCACCCCGTGCAGAACAGCACGGAGGCCCCTTCCTCGTTCACAGGTCTGCCAGCCGCCCAGTCCTTGAACTCCCCAGGCCATGGTCACGGATGAATGCTGGAGGTCCCATTTCCCTCTACTGGCAACCCTCTGAAGTGATGCCCCCTTCAAACAGCACTGCAATTGGCTCTGAAGACAAAGCACCTCAATCGCATTTTAAGAACTAGAAGCCCCCGAGTCCCATAAGACGACAGACAAGAAAAGGACGTCGATAGTGAAAATTTTGGAAAGACATTTTACCTAAGCTTATGATTACATTAATTCAATAAGGTTAATATTCTTAAGCCTTAGCAGATAAAGCCTCGGTACAGTCTCTTACAAAGGACTACGTGGAAGTCCATTAACTGGTAAGGGGAAAAGAGAGCTCGCCGTTGAGTCCGTCATCAGGAATTTTCTTTGTATGAGTTCCGAGGAGCCACCTCAGCGGCTCCTCGATGCCATCAGTGGCTGATGGGGCCCGATTAGGATCAGGAGTGAGAGTTGGGCAGCGCCAGTGGGCACTGTGATCCCAGTGCCGGGCTGCTGGCGAGCTGCCCCGGGGAAGGCACCGAGCTCCCACCTTCTGCCTCAAAGGGATTTTGTGGGGATGACGGATGTCTGGCGGAGCTTTCATCTTGGGGATGAAAGGTGCTAATGAACACTGGGTTGAGAAGCACTCCCACTCTGCCCCAGGGGAAGGTCCCAAACTCTTCTAAGGACGTCTGTGGCAGGTAGGGAGATGCTGCGTTTGAAGTGGAAATCACCGCAGACTTCTAATTACGGGACGGGACGTGGGGCAGCTTGCTGAGAGCAGAGGAACTTGGCCCTCATTTTGGCTGTGGTGGGTGTGACCCGGAGCCTCCCTTTCTTGCTCTTTAAACCTAGGTTTAGCACGCAAATCCACCCTGAGGAGGAGATCAAGCTGAAGCGGAAACACTTGTATGATATCACAGTCACACAAAGTGGGACTTGACTCCGGCCCTTCTGCAGAAGTACTGTCCCCCTGGAACAAGAGAAGTGCCAGGCACCAGCTAAAACTGGGTGATCCCCGAGAAAGTCCTTTAATCTCTAAATAAATGTTAGCCGCAGATAGGGGACGTGATAACTACCAATTTACACAAGGGAGCTAATATCAAATTGACTTACTTCCTAACAGTAACTAAGAATTTTAATTCTGCCGACTACAGACTACAGTCCTCCTTAGTAACATCTTTCATTTATCACCAAATCTAACACGAGGATGAAGCCAGGCGTGGCGGTGCTCACCTGGAACACCAACTACTTGAAAGGCTGAAGCAGGAGGATCCCAAGTTCAACACGGCGAGATCCTGCCTCAGAATGAAAAATCAAGAGGACTGGGGATGTAACTCGGTGGTAGAGCGCTTGGCTTAGCACGGGTGAGGCTCTCGGTTCGATCCTCAGTATTGCAGATAAAATAAGAACAAACCATGCAACGTCTTGAGGCTCCATTCTCTATTGGATCCCCCTGCTCCCCGGCCCCTCTCAGCCTCACAGGCTGACCCTTGACCCCTGTGCAGAGTTCCTCTACCTTTGCCCACTCCTGGGACAGCCTGGTGATCCTCAGGGCTCTGGAAAAGGTCCTCACCTCTGCATCTCCAATATTCTTCTTGGGGGCGACTCTGTGGCTTTCAGTACCACTGACAAAAGCCAAGTCTCCATCTCTTCTCAACCCCAGAGCCACCTTCCACTCCCTGGGTGTGCCACCTCTAGGTCAACATGACTCAGGCCAAGTTATTTTCAGCCCTGCCCTGCCCCCTCCTCTGGGTACTGGAAACAGGAGAGGACCCTTCTGCTTCCTCATCTTGAGCCTCAAGGTAGTCCTTGTCCTTAAGTCCTCTGGCTTCTACCTCCCGAGTGGCTCTCTCACATGCGCCCCCTCTCCTCTGTCCACCGCAGTCTGCAGACTCTGTACTCCCGGAGGATTTCCACACCTCCCCCCATCCACCCAGCAGCCAGAGGAACACGCTACAGCATCGATCTCATCCGGTTGCGCTCCAGCCTGAGACCTTTCAACACCATCCACCCCTACAGTTAGCGGCCCAAACTTCTTTCTGTGGCATACAGAACTCCCCCGGCCTTCCCAGCTCCTGTCCTGATCAGCACTTACCCCACTGTGCGGAAATCACCTGCTTATCCACCTGTTATACTGGGGCACAAACTCTGCTCCACAAGCCTCTGTTCAGCTTGGCAAAGAACCTATGACCCGTGAGCGTGGGGAATGAGGGGCTTAGTAAACGAGCAAATGAAATGTATTAGTCTCACGGTCAACAAATGCATTCTAAAAAGCAGCTGGTACTTTTCTTTGCATATCCATAAAGCCGTAGCTATCTCAGGTTCTGTTATCGTCCGTATCTTGATGAAGATTTCAAAGAGCGACGCTCCAGTGAGTACCTATTCCACAATATTCAAACATGCCTTTAGGTTTTTTTTTTTTTTCATATCCTCTTGGCACTTGACCAGAGACCCTGTGCCTAACAGAAGAAAAAGTAGGCCCAGATCTTCACCATGTCAACTTAGGATCCGACTTCCTTAACAAGACTCCTAGAGCCACAAGAAGTAAAATCAAGAACCAATAAATGGGGCAGATTCAAACTAAAAAGCTTCTCAGCAAAGGAAACAATCAATAACGTGAAGAGAGAGCCCGCAGAATGGGAGAGAATCTTTACCACGTACACCTCAGATAGAGCACTGATCTCCAGGATATATAAAAATCTCAAAAACCACCAAAATAATAATAACCCAAACAATAAGTGGGCTAAGGAACTGAACAGACTCTTCACAGAAGAAATACAATCCACTAACAAATAAATATATGAAAAAATGTTCAACATCTTTGGCAATTAGAGAAATGCAAATCAAAACTACTCCAAGATTTTATCTTATCCCAGTCAAAAAGGCAGTTATCAACTTTCCACCCCTACCCCAGGTCACCATTCTGACATAAAGATGAGACCATCAGTGATAAACAAATAAGACTAATAAACAACAACAAATGTTGGCAAGGATGTGGGGGGAAAGGTACACTCATACACGGCTGGTGAAGATATAAATTGGTACAACCACTATGGAAAGCAGTACGGAGATTCCTCAGAAAACTTGGAATGGAACCATCATTTGACCCAGCTATCCCACTTCTGGGTTTATACCCAAAGGACTTAAAATCAGCATATTACAGTAATTCGGCCACATCAATGCTTACAGCAGCTTAATTCACAATAGCTAAACTATGGAACCAATTTAGGTGCCCTTCAACAGATGAATGATTTAAAAAAAGAAAAGTGACATATATACATATATACAATAGAATATTACTCAGCCTTAAAGAAGAATGAAATTATGGCATTTGCTGGTAAGTGGATGAAGCTGGAGAAAGAAGAATATTATGCTAAGCGAAATAAGCCAATCCCCCCAAAAACCAAAGGCCAAATGTTTTCTCAGATATGCAGATGCTAATTCACAATAGGGGAGGGGCTAGGGAAGAATAGATGCTGAGAGCCATAGCCAAGTAGGAATGACGCATGGCAATTTTCTTGTCAGCCTACCCAATGTTGCTTAGAGGGAGGACTCTCCATTGTGGAAATGGGCTTGCCTTGGACCCAGGTCATCTGCAGTGACATTGCATGAATGTTTGAGAGTTTTGGTTTGTAAGGTGACCCTGCTCAGGGATTAGGGTGGCTCCAGGTTTAGGGTGGGTCCTGCTGGGAATAGGGCATATCCTGCTGCCTCAGGCGCCCGCTCCTTGAGTTCCCGTTGAGTTCTGCGGGGTTCTGAGAGAATTGGCGTGCAGAGCCCGGTGGAGGCAGTGTATTTTCCCAGAACGTGCGTGTAGAGTGCGGGTGACAGTTCGGGAATAAAGAGTTGCTGTTTGAATCTATAAGGCTTTTGTGGTGGCTGGGTGATTTTGTGCCCAGACAGACTGCGGCAAATAGAGTTACTTTAGATGGAGGGAAATGGAGGAAGGATAGGAGAATGAATCAGATATTACTACTCTATGTACATATAAACTATACAACCAGTGGGATTCCACGTCTATGTTTAACCAGAAGAATGAGAAATTATACTCCATTATATATGAGGTATGAAAGTGCATTCTACACTCATGTATAACTCATTAAAACAAATAAAACTAATTAATTAGTTTTTTAAAAAAAAAAAAAAGAATAAGCTGCCTGAATTCTACAGAGAGAATCTCCAAATGTTTTTCCAGCAGAGGCAGCACCTCTGGGATTCCATTGGTCTTCCAAGGAAACTACCTTCATTTGTGTGTTATTTTAATATATTTTTAAATATTAGTCTTTCTACCCTGTATTTGTGCCTTCAGGGGAATTGAAAATTTCCCATGCTTAGAATATTGTTATATTCCATTTTGGAGGAAAACATGTTGCAGTATTTTAAACTCATTATCTTCCTTTAATCAAGCAAATTTTCCAACTGTTTTTGGTTTGGGTACTATTAGTTCCCCAACCTCAGGGTTGGGCCAATTTCTTTCTGATGTTTTTTGGTTTCACATTTTTCTGAAAGATGTTGAACTCACAATAGAATATTAATGTTGAAAAACAAAAAAAGTCTCCCTTTAAAAATAATTTTTTTTCATATATATTCAAACCCCAAGCTGAGCCACTGGGCTCAGTCATCGAGTCAAACAAATAAAGGAGACTTTTTTGGAACTAAGTCTCCGCTCCCACCTCAGAGTGTCACCATTCTGACAAGAAGAGATCGAGACAATCAATTTATGGCAGTGTTTTTAAGGCCCTGTGCCCTCCGTTATTTATCATTTCAGGGTTTAGTTCCACATAGAGAAGTCCTGAGAACCCACCTTATGCAGGAAAGAATATGCTTACCCGAAACAGCTTTTAACTATTTCTGACTACATCATGTAGGATTTTTTTTTTTAAGTAAATTAAATTTCAGCTTAAAAAGGACTATCTGGCCAGGTAGCACATTCCAGAGCAATACATGGGGTAGCAAAACTGACAACATATGGAAAACAGTCAATTTGTTTATTTAACATTTCTACTGTTTCAATTTCATTTCTACTTGCTTAAACAATAAGCAAGGTGTTGACCCAAATTGGATGGCAAAGCAAATCTCCTGAATCTGATTTGCTAGTACCTTTCAGCTGCTGTGCAGAATCTCCGTGAGGCACTGGGTGAGCCCTCTACGCTAAATCCCTGACAAAACATCTGAGTCACTGCTAGAGGCCTTCTATGATACCACAATGTCACTCCTTGTTTACAACCACTTCTCAGGGGGCCTACCTCCAAACAGAAACAGATGGCTACTTTTCTCCAGGATTCTATACAAATACATGCTGCTTTGAAGAAGCTTTAATAACAGTCGCTCCAAAGTAGGGTCATTATTTTCTTCCTGTGAATGAGGCCCTGGTGGTTGTCTGATTACACTCAAGGAAACAATGGAAAATCAGCTTTCAAAGTTTACTAACAGTTACAAAGGATTGTAAAGGAATTTAGAGGATGATAAGATAGGTGGCAGCTGCTTCTCACAGAATTTTCTGAAGAGGGAAATGGAACTAAAATAGAGTGGCCAGTGTGACTTCCAAGCCTGAGGTAAGGGCAGTCCTGGGTTCAAATCCTCCTTCCACCCCTGTGTCCATCAGGACTAAAATGTACAAAGCACTCAGCTCAGAGGTCAGCGCAGAGGGTCAACAGAGGCAGGGGAGCTTGGGAGAGTGTAGAAATAAGGCTCAGGAGAGACAGGAACTCAGAGTCAAACAGGAGCGCAGGAGTCCTCACGGGGATTTTCCAGCTTTGTTGGGATACTGGATTTTTCCCTGGGAGAGGAGTACGGAGCTCAAGTCAATTTATTCAAGTATTAAAGGAGAAGGAGATCTCAGGAGACACCTGGTTCCAACTGCTAAAAGGCTGAATGTAGTAACTTGGGAGAAGCAGTGAAAATAGAGGCCCTGGAGTGGGGGAGGGCAGGGACAGTTCTGGGCAGGAGCAACCGTGTCAGGGTGGACCCCTTCTGCCAAGCCCAGAGCACGTTCCCCTGAAGAGTAGGGTCCTGCTAAGTTAGGCGTCCTATCCTGCTGTGGTTGCACCATGAGACCCCTGGGCAAGGCCTTCTCTGACAGCCCTCCACATCCAGCAGTTTGAGATGATCATAAATAGAAATACTTGTAAGGAACTAATCAGCCGTCAGATATCAAGAAGGTATACAATTCTTTTTTTTTTTTTTTTTCTCCAAGTTTACTGTTAAAATCTGGGCTTGCTTCCCATGTCTGAAATCCAAGACTATTACAAAGGATAAAACTCAGGGCAAACCGGAGCCGAACAAGAAAGACACAGCAGAAATACAAATGCAGGAATACCATAACACATCGCAGCCTGCCCACCAAAGGCTTCTTTGTCCTGGCCGGCTCCCTCCAAAAGTTAGCAGACATTTGTACAACTCCTTGGGCAGGAAGAAACGCTTCCAGGCCAAGACACTGTACAGAGAGGAGTCACTCAGATTTGACTTCTGCCCATACTCCGGGCTCTCAGTCTCCCATGTAATATGATGTAAACAACCAACAAAATCAGCAAAGTAAGAGACAAATAAGAACCAGACAGAGATGGCATGAGGAAGAGCCATGGTACTGGGAAAGCTTGGAAGGGGGCCTGAGATTTAAAACTGAAATGCTATCTATTCCAAAGGTTTCCAGGTATGCAGCACAGACCTGTCTCCAAATCACCCACACTGGGTCTGGGGTTAGCAGCACAAATTATCTGCGTGACCTACTGCCAAATAGGCTCCCACCTCTTTTCCGACCAGAGTCGCCAAGCCCCAAAGGATCTTTTCCTCCCTTGCATGATGTCATCATTTTAATTCAAATGTAAATTCACACTTTAAACTACAAAAGGAAGTTGTGCTTTTGAATTAAGAAAAAAAAAGTTATTTTTGATTTAAAAATAACAAGGTTATAAAGGGGCAGGAAGAAAGGAAATGTGGGATCATTTCCACAGGATCATTTTTAGTAGACTTTGCCCTGCTTGAATAGAAGCCAAGAAAGGAATGGAGGAACAGTGTGTATATAAGAACAACAATAATTTTGCCCATATCCGACCCCGGAAAAGAGAGGACAGCAGGAGAGAAGGGACGGGGAGGGAGGGAAGGGAACGGGCAGGCAGGAAGAGGGGACCGGGGAGGGTGGCCAGATGGGATGTGTACCTTCGCAGCAGTAGTAGCTAGATCCGGGGAAAACCTAAATGTAAGAGGAGGAGGCCCTGTTTCTTTTCAATGTGCTTGCACACGGGTTATTAATCACACAAGCCATGGAGTATAATTATGTAACCTGGTTTTAATGTTCAAGCCCTGTCAACCTTCTGTCTGGAAATACTCAAAAGCATTTCCCCCATTGAGAACTACAGCAACACAGTAATAAAACCCCACAGTGAGACACCTCCCGCTGGGCTGGCCCACTCCCACTACACTTGGTTCTGGTCCAAACCAAAAGTTCTGAGAAGGTCAAATATTTAAATTCCAATTGCAACTATATTCACAATTCTCCAGGAAGGCACAGGCAAGCCAGAAACATGAACCCGGATGCAGGGTCTTTTTTAGCAAGGTACCTGACTCCAAGCTCTTGGGTTATGCGATTTTCATGACCTCAAGCTGCAAAAGCTGGACCCTTAGACTTCAGACTTGCTTCTTAACGTGAGGTCTTATGTGCCACGTTACCTGATTCTCCACTAACACCAGGCTCATTCCTACACGGGCAAAGGAAGTCTTCTAGCAATAACAAACTGACAGAGGGAAAGAAACTGAAAAGGAATTTACAAGTCAATCCTGGTTTTCAGTAAAACCATGCAATCAAGATGTTAGGCTACTTAATGACTCATGGTGATCAAGATAAAATTTTTCAAAGCTACAAGATATCTAGCAAGCACCTCCTGATCCATCATCCACCCTAGGCGGCTCCATAATCGTTCATGAATATTTAGTCATATTTAGTCATCCATTCTTTTTACATAATTTCTGCTGTCTCTCATATATTCCTTTTATCCCCAAGCCTGCTATTGAGCTTCACTACCTTATGTCCACATATTCACTGGTTTTTTTAATTCAGTTATGCATGCAAGGAAATGCACAAATTTTAACTGTCCCATCCCTTTTTATATGTGCATGTACTCATGTAATTGTTAAGAAAAAGATACACTGCAGGAAATGTACACACAATTGTACATGTACACATTCACACACTCCAACACACACTCTCCACCCCTGAGACTGCAGTAAGCTGTGGTATAAACAAACAGTTGACCACAATATGATCAACTGCTAAAACGTTGTTTTTGAGTTGTGGGAAACATGAAGTATTTAAACTATCATTTACAATGAGCTGCAGAGATCTTGTTACTGCATTTCTAAGTTTTGAATCACCACCCCTTTTATTAAATCATGTTGCCTTGCCACTAAATCTGAACCTGTTATTTTCTTTAGAAAAATGTTACAAGTCACATAATGGGAAAAAATCACATTTGTAAATCACATGTCTGATAAAGGACTTGTATTCAAACACATACGTAAAGAATTACTAAAACTCAAAAATAAGACTACCAACAAGACATTTTTTTTAACTGGCAAAAGATCTGAGTAGACATTTCATTAAGAAAGACATATTCATGGCAAATAAGCACATGAAAAGATAATCAACATCATTAGCCACTAGGGAATTCAAATTAAAATCACAGGAGACTTCACTCTACACTCTTAGAATAACTAAAAATTTTAAAAAGTAAACTAATAACATCAAAAGCTGTTGAGGATATGAGGCAACAAGTGGGAATAACAAGAGGATATAGTCCTTCCTGGGACCTAATTCAGCATCTTATAAAATTAAACATACATTTACTATATGACCGTCAATCCCACGCTTAGGTATTTACCCAAGTGAATCAAAACTTAGGCTTACACTAAGTTGTACACACGTGTTTATTGCAGCTTTACTATAAATGTACACAATGTTTATAGCAGGCAAGAATTGGAAATAACCAAAATGTCCTTCAATGTGTCCTTCAAATGTCCTTGAATGTGTAACAATGATACATTCGATAGAATACTACACAGAAATAAAAAGTAACAATCTATTGTTCACTCAATAAGTTGGATAAATTTTCAATGAATTTTGCTAAGTGAAAAATGCCAGACCAAAAAAGACTACATACTTTATGATTTTATTTATGTGACATTCTGGAAAAGGTGGAATTCTAGGGACAAGTCAGAGGTTGCCAGAGAGTGGGGGTGGGCAGGGCAACCACATAAGGGAATATTTCAGATGACAGAACTGCTCACAGAGCACAGTTGTGGTTGCATTTGTTGAAAATTCATCGAATCGTACACCTCAAAGAGTGAACTAACCTGTTGCACAAGTTTTAAAGAACCCAAAAGGGTGTCAGGGAAGCTCAAGGTGGAATGAGTCTGGAAGAAAGAAGTAGCCATTGTACAGATACAGAACTTCACTACGGTTGGCGAGGAAAAAGGAACTGGTCTAAGCACCTCTGGAACCTACTATTTTGATTGTATACTATAAGACAACGACAGAAAAATGAAGTAAAACTACACAAACCCTGCACTGCAGTAGGTAAATACATCGCCATTAGAAGCACAGCTGGCAATTCTGAAACTACTTCATACACAGAACTGAACAAATTTGCAAATAAATCGTAGATAATGGGAGCCAAGATTTTCACCATCAGAAAAAGAAGTTACAAAAAGGAGAAGGCTAGAAAGAACTCTAGCACTTGTTTAGAGTTAAGGACATCATTATGAGCTCAAGTTTATTTTAACACAAATACAGTAAGTAGATACAAAAATAAATATAGATCATGGGTATGAATTTGGAAATAGCAGTATGTATTTGTGTTCCACATATATACAGATACAGAAAAATAAAGAGCTGACCCAGAGATATCATTATAAACTCAAATTTATTCTGATTGACAGATATAGACGGGTTAATATAAACACAAGTATTTCCAACCTCTATTTATGGAAAAGACCTAGAAGAAGAAGGGGCACTCCAGTAGCACTGAGCACACCAAGCACCCAGGCCTTGGCATCTAAGTGCCATTCTCAAATGAAAAAGTCAGGGACTATTTGGAAAACGGCTTGTTCTAGGACTGGAGTAGGAAAAGTTAAAGACAAGTCAGACACATCCTGTCATAAAGAACACAGGAGCCTATCCAAGAGTTCTCAGCAGCAGATCACGATGGTATTGGGACATGACCCCCCTCCCAGATGCCCCAGAGTCTGTGATGACATAAATAAATGACCAAATAAGTGGGGGAGAAGAAACAATCTTCTTGACACAAGAAAGGGTTGGGGATGCAGCTCTCGGGTAGAGCACTTGCCTAGCATACCCACGGCCCGGGGTTCAATGCCCAGCACTGCAAGAAAGAAAAGGTGTGAGGGAGAGTCATCATTAGAAAGCCACAATCCTAACTGCCATCAGGTGGATGAACAGTAAAAGCAATAGGCCAGGGCGGTGGGGGGGGGGGGCGGATTTTAAGGAGAAACAAACCTCAGCAAAGCCTCAAAGTTCATCTTCCAAACTTTGCCAGATGCCATGCTTGCTTTCAGATAAGACCTCCGGGAGGCAGAGTGAAATTCCTCCCCATGAGTGTGGCCTTGGATACCTGCTTCTAATGAGTGGAGAACAGAAAGCAAAACATAGCCACTTCACTGCTCAGAGAGCCACCTGACTTATCAACCAAGGACCAAGGACTGCATCCCCCTCAGAGAGCTCTGGTGAAACGATATGCCCCTGACACGAGGCAAGGAGGAGAGCATGTCACCTTCATGATATTGTTGTCAAATCTGGATCCCAATCCGGTAAGATACCAAAGCACCAATAGAGGGGCATGCTACAAAATTTCTGGTCATTATTCACCAAAACGTCAACGTCATGAAAGACAAAGAAAATCTGAGTCATCCACAGACAGAAGTATACTACACTAAGACGTAATGACCAAGAGCAATGTACCATCAGATCCTGAATTTTGCAAAAGAAAACATAAATTGGTGAAAAAACTGGCAAAAACCCAAATGGTCGGTAGTTCAGATAATTATTACTGTATGACTTAAGTGCCTTGTTTTGATGTCCACATACCTTTCCCTGTCCAAGGTGCAGAGCTGACTTCTAACACTCCCTCTGAACACAGGGCAGGTGCCTACTCCAGGAAACCTTCCATCATGATGACCCCCCTGGTTATGTCAGATCCCACCGCCCTGTGGCTCCATCATAACACGTATCACTTGGCATTGTTTTGTTTTCTCCTGAATATCATCCTACATAGACTTCTGTAATAAAATGTCCCATTCTAATGTAATTATCAATTTGTTTCTCCCATTCTAGCTCAAAATCCCTGGGAAAGACAGGATAGTAAGTGATGATCATCATTACCCTTGGAGAGCCACAGGCCTGAACAGTTCCAAGGCTTACCATGTGATCTTGAGTAGGCTCTTCAATCTTTCAGAGCCTCAATTTTACTCAGTTCTAGAATCAAGAGCTGCTGGGAATGGTGGTGGCACGCCTGTAATCCCAGTGGCTCGGAAGGCTGAGGCAGGAGGATCGAAAGTTCAAAACAAGCCTCAGCAACTTAGTGAGGCCCTAAGCAACTTAGCAAGACTCCATCTCTAAATAAAGCATAAAAAGAGCCAGGAATATGGCTCAGTGGTAAAGTGCCCCTGGATTCAATCCCTGGTACCAAAAAAAAAAAAAGAATTGCTTCGCTGGATGGACATTAAAAATCACCTGGGAAACTTTAGCCACATACTAATGCCCAAGTCCCAGCATCAGAAATTCTGATTTAGATACTCTGAGGACAAGTTGAGATCCACAAATCTAGTCAGAGGAATAGGAAATAAACATTAAAATATATGTATGTGGAAGTACCAACATCCTAGTAGCAAAGAGCGTACCTAGCATCTTCTAATACCAGGGATTCTTGGAGAAATGGCCAGTTCTGGGACTGAGGCAGGAGAAACCCACAAGGAGGGGATTTAATAAAGGGACACAGGAGCCAGTTGAGAGAGCTCCTAATAGCCAAAACTGGAACCACTGGAGCAACAAAAGACAGTACTGGATTATAACCTAAAATAAATATTCACGAAACCACATTGATAAAAATGACTGTACAAATAACTACAAGTCTCCCATGTAGAATTATGAATAATGTATGTGGATTTCTTCCACCTCAAGTTGATGGTACTTAACTCAAATTCCAAGTGTGGGCTGCAAATGGCGACTTTCATCCAAAGAGTACAGTATGGAAAGAGAAAGGGTAACTTCACAGCTGAAAAACGTGACAAATGCGATCTTGAGCTGGGTGATCAAGGGCAACATTAACAGTGACAGGTCACGCTGACAGAATGTGCCCTTGACATCATGGAACGAGGACACTTCACAGCTGCGGTCTTTCTCCCCCAAATACATGAACCCAGTAATGAGGGACATTCCCTAAAATCTGACTGGTGCCCTTAAAACCGTCATGGTCCTCAAACACAAGAAAAAAGTTGAAGAAATAGTTACTGCTAAGAGGGGGCTAAAGAGATGTGTAGTGTGGTCTCCTGGATGGGGTCCTGGAATAGAGAAAGGACATTAGGGGGAAACAGAGAAAATGTGAATTCAGCATGGACTTCAGTTAATAATATCCATGTTGCTTCACTACTCGTAACGTGTACCACAGTGAGGTTGGAAGTTAATAACAGGGGAAAATGGGTGTGGGCTATACGGGAACTCTTTATACTATCTTTATAACCATTGTGTAAGTCTAAAACTATCCTACAACAAAACTTCATTAAAAGAGAAAAAGTTGGCCAAGAGATAAATGGATGGCATCATTGTCGTGGGTCAGAACAAAGAACTGCAAAAGAGCAGGACTCACATATGGGAAATAAAGAGGTGCCAAGAACTCTCTAAATTCCCAGGATCTGAGAACTACCAGGAGGGGCACTAGAGCAATAAGATAGGAACACAGAGCGTGCAGAAAAAAATTAAAAGGTAGATTTTTTTTTTTTTTTTGAGAGAGAGACTACTGGGGCCCTTTACCACTGAGCCACATCTCCAGCGCCCCCCCGCCCTTTTTTGAGATGGGGTCTCTTGAGTTGCTTAGGGTCCCACTAAGTTGCCAAGACTGGCCTTGAACTTGCAATCTTCCTGTTTCAGACTCCAGAGCTGCTGGGATTATAGGCATGTGACACCACACCCAGACAGAAAGGTAGATTTTATAAGCCATCAGAAACAAACAAAAATTCTGGAAGAAAACAGTTCATTTTGAATAGATTTTTTTCGCCATACACACTCAATTCTTTACCAAACACCATCCTCTCTCTCTGATGGTTCATTAACACCCACAAATATTCTATCTCCTTACAAAAAAGATATTTCCAAATAAAGTGCATTAAATGACAGTGGGCAAAAAATTCTCATGTTTGAAGTCAAAAACTGTTTCAGATTTTAGAAGACAAGTCCCCAAACTTGATTTGAGAAGTCAAATTTTTACTGTTTTTGTTTTTGTCAAGGTACAACATGTATCGATTCAACCTTACATAACTTCACTTCCCACAGCTGGTCCCTCTGGGACTAGTCCCTTTGGACACCATGGGTGACCAGCCTGTTCTTGTTGGTTTCTTTGAGAAATTTTTGCACAGGGACACCATCACATTCCTAATGTGTGAGAGGACTTTAGCATGTTTAAGCTGCTGTTAGAGCATAGTACTTTGATTTCTGCATGTATCACAAAAGAAAGAAGCCAGAGGCTTATAGAATGTATGTGGCCCAGAAAGACAAACTTATTTCTTGTTCTAATGAAATATGTTCTGAAATGATCTGTGATCCAGACAAATCTCTTCTAACACAAAACACACCCAACAATGACTCCCCAAGTGGAGGAAATGGCTCCAGATCGTAATTCCACAGCCAACAACATGTTCCAGAGCTTCCTGCAACCACAAAATGTTCTCGTCCATCACACAAACACGAACTATGAAAAAAAGCACTCTAATTCCTTGATATGCACACAGACCACAAAAACTAAATCACTGTCCATAATTAAATTATAGACTTCAAGATATGCAACCCAACCTTCTATGTACAAATGTCATAAAAGCTAAAATGGATATTCTGAAGCCTTTTGAAATGATACTTTACAATAAATATGCCCAATGTCAAATACTTTGACTAAAACCACAGCAGATCCTTTATATCACAATTCTAATACTGCATATTTTAAGATGGTGTTCTTATATACAATAGAAATCCTTTTGATACCTTCAAATACTTAAAGCATGCCACTACCAAACAACTCTCCAACTTCCTTTTTCCTTTCTCACATAGTGATTTTCTTTCCTCACCCCACCCATCTAACTCCTATTTCTGAATTGTCTCTGAACATTATTTTGCAACAAGAGAAAGTAACAGGAGGCCTCCTCAGACCCCATCAAAGTCTTCATGAGTCCCCACCTGCCCAGCAGGGCTGCTGTCTGGAAGGTGGGGTAGCACCTCCAGGGAGGGTGCACATAACCACATCCCTAGGCCTCATTCACTGACCAAGAAAAGTTAACTCCTGTATACTATGGGGATGAAAGCCAAGGCCACTAGGCAAGCACTCTACCACTGAGGCCACACCCCAGTCCAAGAAAAAGTCACTCTTCAGCCGACCAGGATATTTGCCTCAGCATAATTTGCAGAGCAGATACAAAGTTATAATCAGAACAGAGTGAACTGAACTTGGACACAGAAGGGGCAGGGGGATCAGGTGGAAAAAATGAAAGTTTAGCTAGACAAGTTGATGCCTTCCAGTAATTCCAGTGACGCAGGAGGCTGAGGCCAGGAGGGTTCCAAGTTAGAAGCCAGCCTCAGCAACTTAGTGAGACCCTGAGCAACTTAGTAAGATCCCGACTCAAAATAAAATAGGCTGGAGATGTAATTCAGTGGTAAAACATTTAATTCTCAGTATCAAATAAAGAAAAAAAAGCTTGATGTCACCAGGCTGAAAAAGCTGATACATCCATCTCCTCAACAATCCCTTGCCCAATGAAAGATAAACCCTCCTGAGTTTGGTAACAACACTAACAGAGCCGGTAAGGTTGTGCATACAGGTCTCATAGGCCTTTCTGTATCTGTCAGGTGTCCCTGAACATCTCTGCTCTGATTCACCATGAACTTTTTATAGTTTAACTTTCAAAGAGAAATAAATTCTCCATTTCTAAGTCATTGACAAAAAAGGATGATCGTCTTTATCTGCAAATACTGCCAGTGTTGTTTGAGTTTCACTACTGATGAAATAGATGGCAATGTGTTTTTACATTAAAGAATTGTTTTTGAAATAGTTTCAAGCCACTGAATTTAAAAAATAGCTTAAGGCACTTCCACATCCCCCTCATCCAGAAAACTAGTTTCTTCAAATGTCACCATCTCACCTGGTTTGCCCCTGCTGCCCATGCACTTCCCCTCCATACAGATGCTTTAGGGTAATATCTTGATAAATACTTTGTATTCCTACCATCTGTACTTTCTAAATATCAACAATTATTTCCTTAATGTTTCAGCACTTTGTTCAAGGTCATAATAACAATCCATTTTTACTCCACTGTACAGTGAAAAATACAGAACCCTGAAATGGATTTGCAGTAATATTAGTATAAACTGGGTTTTTCTTTTAGAAAAAAATTTCATTCATTCACATACATATTCATTCGATAAATACTTAATGTAACACAATTCGTCTAAGTGCCAAAGTCATCATTGGTCAATGAAACTAACATGGTCCTGGCATTTATGGGCCCTACAGAATAGTTTCCTAGGATTAACTTCTTTCATAAGACGTATAGCTAATCAGATCATGGAGAATAAAGATTTCCCCATGTGACAAATTGTGCAATCGATTTCTTAATCCTTCCATTATTCAGTATTTGCTAAGCATAATCAACAGATAATTAAGATATTAAAAATATCTATCCTCGGGCTTGGTGGTAGTCCCAGCTACTTGGGAGGCTAAGGCAGGAGGATCAGTGCTTAAGCCCAAGAACTTGAGGCTACATGGATAACACAGTAAGACCCCATCTCAAAAAGAAAAGAAAAAGGCTAATCAACATATCAAGTAACTTCCCTATAATTTCAAATCGTATTTAACATAAAACATTATTTGTCCACCTATAATATAAACAATTATATTTAATATGATATATTAAAATAGTATAAGCATAAGTAAAATCATCCTAATAGGCAACTACTTGAAGGGTTTTGTTAGAATCTGCATTTTTTTATCTTAATGCATTACACATTGGTGCACTAAATAGCTAAGCACTTTCT
Source organism: Callospermophilus lateralis (assembly GCF_048772815.1). NCBI lineage: Eukaryota > Metazoa > Chordata > Mammalia > Rodentia > Sciuridae > Callospermophilus > Callospermophilus lateralis. The sequence continues at coordinate 12,720,942 of NC_135310.1, forward strand.
TCTCTCATGTACCACCTCCCCTCACAGGTAACTTCAAAAAAAAAAAAAAATCTACTGGGACTAGAGTTATAGCTCAGCAGTAGAGCACTTCCCTCATACATGTGAGGTACTGCGTCCAATTCCTAGCACCACATATAAATAAGCAAATAAAAAATAAAGATCCATCAACAACTAAAAAAAATAGTTTAAAAAAAAAAAAAAAGGAAATCTACTTTCCATGGTGGTAACTACTGAGTGACTTTGACTTTGGAAGCTATGCCATTAAATAGAACAGTATGGAAGAAACTGTCACCTCATTTTTAATTGACTGCTAAGGTCTTTGAAAAAAGTGAGATTTTCAAATCGTTTGTTAGAAGGATAAAAAAGAAAAAAAAAAACATAGCTGAACAAGAGGACATTTTAGGCCAAAAATATCTTGCAAGTAGACTTACAGGAAACATGAGGGTTTAGTAGAAAGAATGTAGGCTTTGGAATAAGGTGGATTTGGGTCTCACTTCTGGCCTCCTCATTATTATTAGTTCCTTTTTTTTTTTTTTTTTTTCGGCCCTTGGGCAAGTTACTAAAATTCTTTCCTTCTCTAAGGAAAATAGACATGGAAAATAAAACTCAACATGAATCGTCAAAAGGATTCAAAATAATGACTGCATAGGGGCTGGGTTTACACGCAGCATGGTGGACACGTTCTGCCCAAGCCCCAGCTGACAGGTCTCAGCCATTGCAAACCTTCCCCTGCTCCCCACCTTGACCTCACCGTGCACACAAATGGCACCTTTGCCCCATGCCCACTAGCTTCAAGTCAGTGTCACTCTCTTTCCACTCCCTTTGCTCTGTCAATCACTTCGATCACTTAGGATGAAGAAAGTGAAAAGAGAAATTAATGAAACTATTCCCACTTGAGAATGACTCTGGTGAGAGTCTAGTTCAGATGAATAAAAATAGTGCATGAAAGAAATGGGGGAATCTGTAAGGAATAGCTCCCAGCACTAGGATTGGCTAGGTTGGGATATCTCCGGGAAAGGAAGCACGTTCAAACAAGAACCAGACAGTGCTTCCAGAAAAAGAAAGAAACCACTGTTATGACAGAAAGCCACCCGCTCACTAAGACCCAAGTAGGGGTTTGGTGGAACAGTATTGGAACACCTTCTGCCACTGGTACTGCTACTGCAAGGAAACCAACAGCTAGCAGACCTCCCCCTCCTCTCACGTGGCTGGAGTTTCTGCCCTTCCAGGAAGCAGACAGGAGTTCCAACACCTGAAGCTTTCATGCATTCATTTATTTTCTTCACACTGCTAAGGATAGAACCCAGGACTCCGTGTATGCTAGGTGAATGCTCTACCACTGAGCTATATCCCTGTCCTACCTACTTCTATATCAATCTATATCCAGACCATGATCCCAATTTTCTGAGATGGTGACATGATCCATAATCAAAATTACACCACACTCCATGGTTCAGTACCTAGGACTTGGCAGACAGTCTTGGCCTGGGAGACCTTCCTTCTGAAAGTTGGCCCAGCAGCAGCCACAAAGCCATTCTTTTGATTTTCTTGTAATCTCAAGTATTAAAATCGGCAAAGATCTGCTTACCAATATTATCTTAATTCTAATGCCAAGATTAATGTTTTAAAAGCCAAAAATATTTTAGGCAAACTATCTGTCCCCGAGGATCCATTGTATGTGACAAGAAAATGTAATAGTCTCACCCCTCTGAGAACTTCAGGTTCAATGTCAAACACTTACTCTGTACCTAAAGCAGTAATAGTCTTAGGACCTTAACTTAGGAAGCGAGGAACAGTGTGCTAACAAAGTGTTCACTAAAGCCATCAGAACTCTTCAGCTTTCGTCCAACAAAAACCATGTAAGCTACTATTTCTCTTATCATGGAATATACTTAATACTTATTGTTGCCTGTAAATACCAGACTCTCTAACAAACAAGATTTTTTCTTCCTGCAATTTAAAGAGAAAACTTTAAATGACAGTATCTTGCTTGCCCTGAAGTCATTGGTCTGTTTTCCTTTTCAACCAAACATTTATATCATTATCTTTTTACTTAATGCTCATTTTTAAGGACTGCTATTATTTCAAATTAGAATCATTCTGATAAGTGAACCAATTAAAATATACCATCAAAACCCGGAGAGCTGCTGTTCATACAACAGACATGCCAAGGCTGACCTGCAGGGCACCATCAGACTAACTAAACAGCACCAGCCAAATCTAACAATCATTACAGCACTAATGACCCACCGTGCTCGGCAAGACCGTGGGCAAAAACTAGAAAAACACTGAGAAGAAAGAAAACCACATTCCACTATCTACTTTAGTTCTAAGTCTTCAGTGAGGTTCAGGGATGAGCTACCTGTAGAGCCACCTCCTGTGAACACATGTCCCTCTTTGACCTCCACAGGGGTGCCTTGTGGCGTCCTCTCACCAGGAAGACCACAGGCAGAAATGGCTCACTGCACTCCAGGAGGGCGCGTCTGAAGGTCAAGTCTTTCCCTCAGGTCTGCATGTGCACTTGGCAGCCAGTCAGAAACAGAGCATGGCCTCTAATCTTGGGCCTCAACCAGTGGCCACATTCCCTTCCAAAGAGGGTATTAAGTTTCTCGAGATCTCTTTCTGTGCGAGCATGCCCTGCATTTATTTGTTTGTTGCTCCACTTACTATGCTATAAAAATATTATTCTGGAAGAGTTCAGCCAAAACTCTCAAAGTCATCATGCTACCCTCCCAAGGACATCCCAAGGACATCAGGCCCTTCCTGAGCCTCTTCGCCAGCCCCAGCTTCTGCTTCCTCAGGCCTACAGCCCTGCCACAGGGGCCATTTTCTTTATCCCCAAACCTCCCACTCCCCTCCCAACTCCTTCCCCGTGCTTTCGTAACCATGCACACCCTACTGCCTTTTTCATTCACGTGCCATTTTCTTCTTGTGCATGCTCTGCTCCAAACATTTGGTTACAAAAGGCAGCAGCAGAAAGTACAATCAAAATTTTACCACCACCCTTGCTCAGCAACCTGCACGAGCCTTTGCCGTTCAGCCTGATATGATTGGATGGTTAGTGCCGTGAGGGCCCAAACCCCAGCTCCTACTCACTCATAACATTCCTTACCTTGCCTTCCACTCGAAAATCAGGTGGAGACAGCAACATAGGAGAAGCTGTATCCTCACACACACACTTCAGGAGGGACATTGCTTCTCATCCTCTTTAAACTGTGTTTCAAGATGTTAATGGGCTTTTTAGAAGACTTGTAAAAAGATGAAGGAAAGGGAGAACATGCAAGGGTGGGGTGGTAGTAGGGTTTCTCTTCCTCCCTAGACCATGTTTTGGGTTTAGAGACCTGTAGGTGCTGGATAGCCAGTAACTGCTGCCCTCCTGGTGAACCTGGGCTGAGGGTAATAGACAGTGCATTGGAAAGACTCAGGGAGAAGTGAGGGTGTTTTATACCCTGAACCAGGTCACATCTGCACTTGGAAACCCACCTGGACTCTCCTTCTCCCTTCCTGAGCTCAAGCTGGCCTTCATGGATCTACAATATCTCCAAGAACACATTTCCACAGGCGCCAATCCCTACCACACCGCCACAGCTCACATGGAGTCCAACAGGAATAAACATTGGCAGCAAATGAAAATCCAAGTAGCAGAGGCAAATCTAGGAGGGTAGAGTGGCTACAACACTCCCTGGGCAGTGACCACCACACATCTCCCTCTGTAGGGGGCACAGAGGCCTGGGGAGGAAGTACCCAGAGGAGCCTAAGCATTCCACAGCACAGCAGCAGCATACCCAGAGCAGATTCCTCACCGGAGGCCCCAGGCAAGGAGGAAGGGGGATCCAAATCCAATGAAAGAACACAAAACAATGATGCTGGAGATAGGAAAAGCAGCCAGGTGGACTAGAACGTTTGAGGGAATCCTGGAAAATAGGGAGCAGATACAATCACACCCACTGCAAGGATAGGACAGCAAAGACCACAGCACAGACTTTTGGAGATGAGCAACATCCTTCCAAGAGGGGCTTGGTATCAACCCTGGAGTTGAAGATAAGGGCGTGGAGAGGGCCTGGGGCAGCCCAGGGATGATGCAGGAAGAGCTCAGGGCAGAAGGGATGAGCTCCCATGCCCCTCCCACCATTCTTGCCCTTTCTCCCTGCCCTTTCTCTTCCCAGCATCAGGCCACGTAAAATAAGTCGGACTCAGAAAATCAAGGGTGGAATGCTTTCCACTAGAGTAAGATAAAAGGGGAAAAGGGTGGGTATCAAAGACAGAGGGAAGATCAATGGACCAGAAGGAGACTGAGGGGAAGAGAAGGCAGGGGAGGAAATGCAGTCCAAATTTGACAGAATTATGCAAAGTGCACCCATAAATGCACCACAGTGAATCCACTTTACATATAGCTATAAAGCACCAACTAAAAATATATAGATTTATAAACATAAGGAAAATCAGTAGAGTAGGGGAAGGAAAATGCCGGGGTGGGAGGTGTACGGGGTGTGGAGAGGAGGTACCTGGAACTGAAATGGAGCAAATTAAACTCCATGCGTGTGTGATTGTGTGAAAATGAATCCAACTATTATGAATAGCTATACTGTACTAATAAAAGCATTTTTAAAACCCTAAACAAGATCTAAATACCTAAACTCTATATCTGCAAACTCCGTTGATCGTTATGCACTTTTTCCTATTCAATTCCCACCCAACATGCATTTTGTGTTGTTTCACTAGAGAAAAGAAATCATATGGAAGAAAATATTTAAAAAAAAAAAATCAGTCCTACAACTGGAGGAATCCTAGTGTGGTGTTATAGAAGAGCTAAGGGGAATCCTGAGTTCACGGTGTCAAAGGCACCTGGTAGGCACCCCTTTCTCTGACATCACCAGCAAAGGACAATCTGCCTGCTGCTTACACAGGCCTGTTTTGCAAACTTTACAATTGCACAGAAGATCAAAGCAATCCTCCCAGTTTATCTGCAGAGTTCTTTACTCACAAAACCAAACCAAAAAACAAGGGTCATAAGTTATTTGAGGAAAAACTAGGATATGAAAGGGGCCAGAATAAACACAGGACAACTGACCCCAGACGAAACAATTCCCAAGAGAGAAGACAGCATTAAAAAAAAAAAAAAAAAAAAAAAAAAAAAAAATCTATTAAGTATTTTAGGAAAGATTTGAGACAATATTATGCTCATAAAGCAAGATCAGGCTTCTGTGAATACAAAAGTGATCAGAGCATTCAACAATGCTCTGACTGTAAGAAATAAATTTCAAATGACTGCTAAAATAAACTTCAATGGATTTGAGAAATAAAGTGAACCATACAAAATAACCAAAGCTGTGATCTGGGAGATAATGTTGCTGAGAGACAAGGATTAATATATTCAGAGGTAGAAGAGGCCTTTCAGAGCCACTAAGACCTTGGGGGACAGGGAGGGCAAAGCACTAAGAAAGTCCCCAGAGAATGAGGACCTGAGCCCTCGGGATGTTGGGCCCAGTACCTGAGAAGCAGCTCAATCTAGGAACACAGCCCACCAATGCCCTCCGACACCCACAAGGGCTCTAGACAGGGCACACCACGTCCTTCACAAGTCATAGGTGGCTCATGGCTCTGCGGCAAGAGAACCAAACCACGACGGAAAGGCCTCACTTCTGGTCTCGGCTTGAGGAACACCTTAGATGACTGTGCAGGACGAGTCACCTCTATATCCAATCCGTTCCCACCAGAAAACAGAGACGGTCATGGTGCTGCCTAGCTGTGCTGGGGATGCCACACGTGCAAACCACCTAGGGAGCGGGCAGTCATGCAAACCAACTGTGATCGACAGCTGTATGCATGTGAATGCACACAGGGATGGAACCGATGTAAGGCACGCATCACGGGTAACAATATTAAGGTTTCAGCTAATATCCACCAGGTCACATTCTCACTATCTGTGATCCTTCAAAATGGAGCCGGGCCCTCGAGTACACAGTGGCAGCAGGTCATGGGGTAAGATGCCTCCCAACTGAGGTTTCCTGTGTTTAGACTCCATTGTCAAGGTCAGAAATTGTACAGCAGAAAGAGATTAGGGGCTATCAGAAGACTTGGGGCTACGTCCCTGCTTGTAACTAACTACCTGATGATCTAGGAAACACTGAGGCACTTGGACGGGACAGTGGTAGGCACCTGACTGAGCTGCAGAATCACCGCCAGCTCTATGGAAGGCGAGAGGGCAATGCTGAGGGCCTTGAAAGCCGCTCTCTGCCTCTTCCCATCAGTGCGACTCTGAGCCTTTTTTTGGGGGGGGGAGGGGGTACTGGGGATCAAACCCAGGGGCACTCAACCACCGAGCCAGATTCCCAGCTTTTTAAATATTTTATTTAGATCCAGGGCCTTGCTGAGTTGTTGAGGCTGGCTTTGAACTTACAATCCTCCTGCTTCAGCCTCCCGAGCCACTGGGATCACAGATATGCACCACCACGCCCCGCAACTCTGAGTTTCTAATCCTTGTGAATTTCACTTTCCTTCCCTGTATGTGGAAATAACAATGCATCCTCTGTAGTGTCCTGAGGCCTAAATAAAATTAAACAAGTGAGGAACCTGAACTCAGAAACTGACTCTTAGTAGGTGATCTCAAACCGTAATCCTCATTATCATTCCAATTCTATGATTAAAGTATAGAGGTGCGTGTCACCTCACAGAGGGGTGTGTGAGCTGAAAGGTAAGTGACATCCTAAAGTGCCCTGACAGAATGGACTGACCAAAGGGATGGGTGCTAGGGGGGTGGAACGAAAGCATGGTGGCACCCAGGGCAACAGCCCGAGAGGGGATGGGTACAACAGTGCTCAACACCTGCAACAGGACGGGAGCCCACGGGCAGGAGGCCATGGGAATGGACCTTCCTCCCCACAATGAACAAACTCTGAGGATGAGAAATCTGGGTGGGGACAGTGAAGCACAGTGAAGTTGTAGCTGGCTTCTGCCCAACCAGCCAGGGTGAGGGAACAAATTCCAACACAAAACTCTTTCAACTGAGACTCTTGGTCGATTTATCCCAGTGCCAACACCACTATCTCCCTCTCATTCTAAAAATAAAAATGTTCAAACAGCTCTAATCGGTCCAACAACACGTTGGCCCTGCAGCCACCTCAGAAGAAGGAGGGAATGTACAGAGGAGCTCATTTGAAGACAAGTCTCAGTGTCATATTTTAAGTAAGGTTCTCAGAATGTGCTCCAGTGTTCCTGGGGGTGCACTGTACAGGGGGACGTTCGTCTGAAAGCACTCCTGACCCAACCAAAGCCTCAACGCGGATGTGCCAGCTACTTTTTATCTGGCTCTATTCTTAACTTCTCCCCCTTGCACCATGGATAACTTGGAACAATACAAAATTCCTTGTTTAACTCGTTCTCATCTCATTTTTTCCACCACGCCCTCTCCCCTGCAATATAGACCCAGCCAAAAATAATCTGGTCAAATTCAAATTCAATGGAAAAGGCCGCCACCCTTGACGGATGTTGAACCACTTTTAATTTTGCTTTTCTGAAGACTTATGAAGTCAAAGGAGCCTTCAATTCACCACCAAGGGGAACCAGTTTGATAAAGTTCTCCCATGCCTGAAAAAAATTTTTTTTCAATTATTTTTTGTTATGCAAATGGCCTGAGATAGTGTAAAAGTCCTGCTTGAATGACAACAGGGCTGTAATTGGCTCCCAGAGTTTGCTTTTTTCACCTTTAATTTAGGATCCAAATTCTGGCTTTGGCCAAGGGTGACAATGAATTTGTCAACTATGTCCAAGTGCCTCACTGGCACTCAGAACATCGGGCAACCTGGACACTGACCCTACATCCAGCAGTCAGGGACGTGGCCAAGTGGGAAGGCTGGCAGCAGATGCCCAGCCGGCGAGCCTCACCCGCTCTGTGCATAGAGTAAGCCCTGCTCCAGAAAAGAAATGAGGCACATTCTTTGATTTCTGTGTCCATTTTCATGACCTGAAAAACATACCTGGGATTTTACTTCTGAAAGGTGCTTCTCCCGAGGGGGAGAAGAAATAAGGATTATGAAACTTGCTCATGCTGTTTTGTACTGAAACAAAGCACCGATGACTAGACCAGGACCCTGCTTCTGCCTGCTCTGCACCATCAGGAGTCAGGCTTCCTGAGACTTCTCTAAGCTCCCAATGGTCCATCTCCTCACTAAGAGTCACTTTCAATGCTAAACGCTCTCTAACTCCATCCATTAAAGCCCTGGGCCACCCGCAGGAATTCCCACAGGTAATGAGAGGATTCTAATCTGGGGTTGATGAAGTATTTATCTAAGTCAGAAAACAAATAGGAAGACTAATCAGAGAGGAGGAAAAAGATGAGAAAGTCATTACCGAAGAAGAGACTGTGCATCTTCTTTGACCCAAGAATACCTCAAGGTCATCATTACCATGGAAATTTTATGTAATTTCTCAGAAAATGCCTCTCAAATTTTATAATGCAACAATCCAGGAGAGAAATTCAAAGTTAATTGGTTTTGGTCAAAGGTCACTTTGTAATACTTAATTACAGTCTAAATTATTGTCAAATTGAAGTTCAGAAAAAAATGGTTAAATTAAACATGGACTGTAGCCGAGTTTCAAGGGCATAAACCGTTTTCCATTCTTAGGGGTCTCCCAGCTACTTGTCAAATCTTCTGAATGATACACATTATTCCAAGTCTTTTTTGCTTCTGGAAATAAAACTCAGATGAAGGAAGCAATTTGGGATAGAGAATCCTTATTTTATTCTTCCTCTAATTAAGAATCAAAACAAATGACATGTGCTCATAACAAATGTCCTTGTAGAATCAGAGAAGATTCCCTTCTGGGTGTTGGCACCAAAAGAGAAAAAAAAGTACAGAATAAGGATCTTTTTGCAGTTTTGTTTTGTTTTTTCCTTGAAGAGGACTCCCAAATGGTATGAGCTTGAGGTTCACCAAATGGGGATCTCCTAGGGAGAAAATATTTGCAAAGTACAGTTCTGACAAAGGGTTAATATCCAAGATTATATAAAGAACACCAAAAACTCAATAGCAATCAGAAGACAATTAAAAAGTGGGCAAGCGGGGCTGGGGATGTGGCTCAAGCGGTAGCGCGCTCGCCTGGCATGCATGCGGCCCGGGTTCGATCCTCAGCACCACATACAAACAAAGATGTTGTGTCTGCTGAAAACTAAAAAATAAATATTAAAATTCTAAAAAAAAAAAAAAAAAGTGGGCAAGAGACTTAGACATTTTTGAGGATATACAAATGACCAACAGTGTTACTAAATATCAGGGGAAATGCAAACCAAAACCACAAAGAGACATCACTTCACTCCAGTAAGAATGGTCATCCCCCCAAAGACAAAAGATAACAAGTGCTGGCCAGAGGGCGATAAAGGGCAGCCCCTGCCCACCTGTAGTGGGAACGCCAAGGAGTGCAGCCATTATGGAAAACAGGGCGGGGCCGCCTCAAAAACATTCAAAATAGAACTGCCATACAAGACCCACCACTGATGTGCACCCAAGAAATCAGGGTGTCAGAGACACGCCTGCCTCCCACGTTCACTGACACTATTCACCGTGGCCAAGAAACGGAGCAACCTGCGCACCCTCCAACTAATGAATGGATGAGGAAAATGGGACACTTAAGCACCATGGAACACATTCAGCCATAAAAAGAATGAAATCCCGTCATTCGCAACAACGTGGATAGAACTAGAGAGCAGCTTGTTACGAGAAATAAGCCAGCCAGGGAGGCAAGTGCGACGTGACCTCACTCATATGCAAAATATGAAGAGGCTGATCTCCTGTACATTGAGAGCAGAGAGGGTCAGGGAGAGGTGGGCTGACGGGCACTAAGTTACAGTGAGATACGAGAAGCTCTGAGTGCCACTGCACAGTGGGGTGACTACGGGTGACAATAACACGCTGTATGTTTCAAAAAAACTGGAAGAAGGGATTTGAATGTCTCTGCTATGAGGCAACGATGAAGGAGTTATGTGGAACTTCAACATTATGCCATGTATACATGTACTGAGATGTCACGATACCCCATACAAATGTACGATTTTAGTTTTTATCAGTTAAAAATAAATTTAAATATTTTAAAACAAACGGCTGCGGTCTCCCTAGATCTTCATTTTATTTTATGTATTTATTGGTTGGAGGGTGGACAGCCTTACCTAGTTATCCAACAACCTCTGGGAAATTTCAGTGGAAATGAATGTCTCTCAGGAAGCCACTTACCATGGCCCTCAGAATTCTGCCTTCCAGACAAACACCAAGAAAGGGTTCAAGGAGTGCCCCCCACCTCAGGTCCAGGGGAAGGCAGAGCAGGGAGGGGGCTGGTTACCAGAACTGTGCTCTGAGCCTCTTTTGGCAGTAATCAAAACCTTCTCCCAAGACTGACCAGAACACAATTCTTAAATTGAAAATCTCACACGTGCCAATTTGACTTCTCTTAGAGAAACAGCATACAGGGAACATGACTTTTTGTAAATGGTTCTTATTGATCAGTTGTGGGGAAATGTGCGTAACGTGAACCCTGCCATCTTCACCACTGTTAAGTGTGCAACCTGGCATGTTCCTGCTGTGAGGGCTCCACCATCCTCCTCCAGGACTCGTCCTGCCCTCATGTTTCCCTTGGACTTCCAGCCTCCAGAACCGTGAGCAGACACACTTCTGCTGTTGAAGCCCAACAAGAACAAAACATGATCCTATTTCAGGAGACATTTTAAGGCACAAATGAGACCAGATGGCTGGAAACAAACCCCATGACCTGTCAAGGCAGATGCCACCTGATCAGTCACCTAGGATTAGTGGCAAAGGCACCAGGGCCGACCTCCTAAAAAAGTGGCATCTTGCAGACCAGGTGGACCACAGGAGTCCAGGTGGAGCCCATCCCTGGAGCTGGTACCCCGTGGCAGAGCGAGCCGATGTCCAGTCCCAGACAGGTCTCCCATCAATCCCAAGGGAGGTTTGTGGGCCTTTGCAAACCAGAACAACTGGCAGAATATGAAAGAACTTGACGCACTTCAGTGCCCAAGAAGTACCTAGAGAAAAGGAGGTGCGGAAGGTGGGACTGTCGCGCTGCACCAGGTAGCTTGGGAGTACAACCTCCTGCAGCTTAGGAAGTCCCCTGTGCCTTATCTCGTCCACCTTCCAAGGATCCTTAACAGTCCACTACTAATTCAGTGGTAAAGCTGGGATTCATCTGAAAACATTTGGCATCATCACCTCCAAAAAATCTCTAATCCAATGCCAAAATGTCTGCATAATCCATCTCTTGTCACTAAACGACTGATACCAAAAAGGTATTAGTACCCTTTATGGTATTTAGTAAACTACATGATAACAAAAGCATTAGAATTAAGGAAAGTCAAGGCCAATCTTTGACAGTGGCCGCTAGAAACACGATTCCATCTGTCCAGACCCCTAACCCCCACATTCCAATCTGCAGAGCCTCTCAAACAGGAAGCTATTCATAAAGCAATCAAGACCCCCACCACCCCCCAGGCCTGGATTTCTGTCTATAGCCTTCTGACTCCTACACTACAGACCACGTAACCTTCCTGCCTCCATTCCTAACTCTTTCATTTACTCTTCCTGGGGAATCTGGCATTCTGTCCAGCATCCTCCATTTTTAAGATGCAGGCAGCACTGGGAACAAAGAGCCAGTCTCGCTAGCTCCAGGCCCCCCTGTGAGGGAAAGGGGAGGGAGGCAGGCCAAGCCACATGGTCCCAACAGACTAACTGGCAGATGGCGGGTCAGGGGGCACCAGAGGATGAAATGCTCCTCACAACAGGTGGGTAATCTGAAAGATAAGGGGCAGGAAGGCTCAGAACAGCTTGGAGCAATCAGAAGCATCCTTAGATTCACTACCCCCTACAGCACAGGTGTGTTCACACGGGAACAAATCACAGAGCTCCACACCATGACTTGCACCCAAAGGCTTCAATAAAAAGCATTTAGAAAGAAAAAACGCTTCTTTGTTAGCAACTCAGCAAGAAAGAAAATCTTCAAGTTCTGGCGTCTCTTTATGATGGGAGAGAGAGACTGGCTCCCTAGTTCCTCAATGAGAAAGTGAAGGGACGAATTATTCCTTAGGGTCCACCAGGCACTGCAAAAACTGCACAGAGAACAAAGACCAGTGAACCACCACTTTGGATAAAGATTCAGAACAGTAATGGGCACAGGAAGGGTGAGGACTCAGGAAAACTCCGGAGAGTGCAAAGAACATTATTCCCACTGCCCTGCCACACTGGGGAGGGAGCGTCCATTCTGGAGGACAGAAGTGGGCTGGGATCCCGCTCCAGGACCACAGAGATACAGGAATCCCATAAAACAGAAAATCAGAGCCAGGCACAGTGCTGTGTAACTGTAGTCCTAGCTGCTCAGGAAGAGGTCTTGAGCCCAGGAATTACAGGCCACCCAGGGCACACAGTGAGACCCTGTCACAAAAAAAAAAAAAAAGGCAGGGGAGAGGGAGAGAAAAAGAAACTGCAGAACTATCTTGGCTTAAGGGAAAAGGAAAATGGTAATTTCCAGAGTTTACTTAGTACCTAATACATGTTTAATATGATGGTGTCAACCCTTTATTTTATTCAAGGCTCATGACTAGATTTGAGGTATTTCATTGCACAATTTTACAGATGAGAAAGTTGAGACCCAGAAAATTTGCCTAAAATCTACACATACATAAGAGAGTTAATAGAGAAAAGATCTGAATCCCATCTAACTCCAAAGATGCTCCTCCCAAATCACCGCAAGTGGCCAGGGCAACTTGGAAGAATCCTCCCTGCCGCTCCCAGGGCTGGGGATCAAACCCTGGGCTTTGGCACATGACAGGCAAGTGCTCTACTACTAGCCACATCCCAGCCCTTTTGAATTTGAGACAGGGTCTGGCTGACTTCAAACTTGTGATCCTCCCGCCTCAGCCTCCCAAGTAGCTGAGATCACAGGTGTGCAACCCAACCTTGCGCCCTGCTTTGGAAGAATGACCTTGAAGAACAGGATGGAAAAACTATAAAGTAAATCAGGTGAGGAGGAATGAAAAAGTTACAGAGAGCTGTGCCTAGGGATAATGGCAAGTTCCTTGGCATAAAACCCTACGGCTAACAATTTTAATTTTAAAACATTTTCTATTTTTTCCAAATTTTACAGCTAATGGAGATCATTGAGATCAGCTCACTTTCTAAGAAAGAAACCAAGAATGAATGACATGTTTCAGCCCAAGACATTTCTGGCCTGTTTTCATCCAACACTCTCAACCTTTGCTGAGCACCTCTGTGTGGGCGCACCTTTACGACTCTAATTAATCGTCTCCTAAAATGCCGAAATGATGCATCCTCTGTATACACTTTTTCTTTCTTTATTCTGTGCACACAGATTTCCCAGAAAATCTGTCTAAAATGACATATACATAAGAGAGTCAATAGATGAAATAATTGTTGAACCAAAGATGAACCACAGTATTCCCAGGGTCATTTATGTCACCCAAGTAAGGACTGTATGACCCTATCCGAGAGCTAATCACCATTCACTCAGTGATCATTATATAAATAATAAAATTACGATGTTCTGATTAACAAGTGATTCTGATGAGTAAAGAACATTCAGGCTTTTCCAAAGGCCTCATCTGGGATTGAATCAGGTTTAGTTTTCTTAGTTACAGGATCGATTGAATTCCAAGTTGCTTAGACATTAAGGTTGCAGTGATGATGGTCAGAACCCCCGACATGGGGGTAACAAGATGTTTCCAAAACTCCTCCTTCACTGTCAGTCTCCTGGACTATTAAAGTAAAGGGAAAATATACTTAAAGTCATCAGCAAAAAAATTAGCAAACCTAAATTTACATCACTTTTACATCATTCAGCAAATAAAGAACTGATGCCTACCAGAATTAAACAAGCTACCACAATAGCCCACTTCCTCCAAACCACACTCCTACCTTTTCCTGTTTAACCATGAAAGTTTCTTTGACCTGTGTCACTTCCATTAAAATACTAGTCTAGTTTCCTTAAAATTTCTACATTTCGGTTCTGACATTTGTTGGTATTAATAAGGAAGCCTCTAAACTTTAAAAACGTTGATTCATAATCAGATAATGACAAACATTTTTTAAACTTTACTAAAAAGTATACACACAAAAAACATTTATAGCTAACATAATGGTTAAAATGCAATCTTTCCACTTATGTCCAGGAACAAGCCAATGTTGAGGTTCTAGCCAATGTGATAAGATAGGAAAAGATCAATTAGCTCAGACAGGACTTAATCATAGAGCTCTTCAAATCTCAAGCACACTCTTTGAGGCAGGTGGTTAAAAAAGAGATACAGTCCTGAAGGAAAAGGCTTTGTCTTTTTTTTTTTTTTTTTTTTTTTTTTTTTGACACTGGGGATTAAACCCTGGGATGTTTATCCACAGAATTACATCTCCAGCTCTTTTCATTTTTTAAATTTTGAGACAGGGTCTCACTAAGTTGCTTAGAACTTTGCTAAATTGCTGAGACTGGCGTTGAACTTGGGATCCTCCTGCCTCAGCATCCCTAGCCCCTGGGATTACAGGCATGTGCCACAGCACCTGGCTACATTTTGGTGAACTTAGTCCAGGAGGGTCACCAATATCCAGATGGAGACATCCAGATGGGAGTTAAACACACAGGACCCCCGGAGAGAGGTCCCAGTGAAAGGTCAACTACCAGGGCAGTAATTGGCATGTCATGATTTAGGTGAAGGCAAATTCAAAACAAAACTCATCCATTGATGAGTGGGATGGCAGCCTGGGAAGGACATCACTGTCTGATAGTGGGTGCCGAAATAGAATCCGAAAGGAGGCAGGAAAAGAACAGGGACCACAGAAGTAAGTAAGAGACAGGAGGGCAAGGAGACCAGACTCAGAAGATGAGCAGGAAGCAGGTAGGGCTACTCTGAGAGAGTCACTGCCCAGCGAATCTCTGGGGCAAGTTTTCTCTTTCTGCATGTAACTCACTCGCACAGTTTTCCTCTTGACTTCAGTTCAAAAGTTTCTTTTTGACTTTCTGCTCTTAAACTTTTATCTTTAAATTTGAGAAACCTGCTGTGTTAACTCTGAATCTAGAAGCAAAGTGTTATCTATACCAACTCCATGACTGGGAACTATCACAAAACAGAACAAACATTATGGACCACAAATAAGGTCACTCCAAAGTTGTTTCTGTTGTTGTTGTTTTGTTTGTGTTTTTTTGTATTTTAAAGTCTATATTTGATCTTTAACAGTTGCTTTAGGGAACATGCCAACTGCCCTTGAGAATTTAGGGAGCAAAACACTCAAACAGCCTGTGGTCTCTTTGGGTTGCATTCAAGCAGGGCTGAGGCAGGCAGCAGAGGCCCTGGGCCACCATGGTGTCAATGATTATCTACGTTCTCAAAATGGGATCCAGCTGTCGGTCAACTCCCAGGGTCCAGAAAGGGGACCAGGGGACCAGAGAACAAGGAAAGTCAAAACCAGTTTGACCAGACATGTGTTTGAGGTACAACCTAAGCACACAGGCAAGAACACCAACATGGACAACAGAGGAAGTCTAACTGGCCCGGGGCCTGGAATTGCAAAGGACAGTAACTGAACACATGGCTTTTCAACTCAAGGTCAGAAAATAGAGGAAATGATTCTTCTATGTGCCCCAAATTCCTTTAGTGTATCTACAATGCAAATGTTTACAAGGGAGAAGAAAAGTTCCTCACATGCTAAAGAGGCCTGGAGTGCAATAGAAATGGAGGAAACAAATCTTGACCATCCTCAAAGGAGTCCCCCTGAATTGTTTCACAGGTGCCTTAATCCTCCACTTAATTTTGCTTGTGTGGACAGGGACTTAATGATTAATGCTGGACATGACAGAGACTGCTATCAGTTTCTTAAGTTTTCCAAAGGCAAACCCACTGAGTGGTCCATTCCACGCACCACGTGGCGATGGGAGTCGGGGAGAGAAAGACCAGGGAAGCTCCCAAACTTCAATTCCTTTTCACACAAGCCTCAGACCCGCTAGGGAGACCACACAAGGAGACACTGGAGAAAACATTTTGGCACACGGCTTAGATAGTTCAACCTGAAGTCTCCTGCTTAACATCAGTGTGACCTTGCTCACTGACGCAAGCCTTTCTTTTCCTCCCAAACTGCCCATTGAATGTTATAAAAAGTAGACCCCACATCCCCAGGAAGCTCTTCTGCCATCCCAAAGTAGCACCTACAGAAACTGTGAATTTGTCACCTCGGTTAATAGCCTCTGGTCTCTTTCTATACATTTCCACAGATACTTCAAGTCATATATGCAATGTGCTTTTGTTCCCAAGAATTCTCTTAACTTTTGATTCTATCCAAAAGTATGAAAAATGAATGTGAATCCAAATTAATAATGCTCCCTTTCAGTCCTAAAGCCCATGTTGCAGAAAGCCTTCCTAATACATTTACTTCCTTGTCTTTAGATACAAATCCTGCCTTTTGTTTCAGTCTTAAAGACTATTATATCCAAAGGCAATGATAATATCCAGATTAACTACTACTTCACTTTCAAAGGCAAACAAAACTCATTTTCAATTTGAGACCACTAATTTTTAAAACTATAGATAAATTATCAAAGAATAACAAAGAGTTCTGGTGTGCTATTGCACAGCTGAGTGACAGTATTGACTGTATCAGATCTCAAAAGCCTAGAAGAAAGGATTTTGAATGTTTTGGCAATAAAGAAGTGATAAATGATTGAGATAGATGTTTAACTTGATTACACAATGTGTGTATGTGTGGAAACAGCACAACTCTGGGGCTGGGATGTGGCTCAAGTGGTAGAGCACTCGCCTGATGTGCGTGAGGCACTGGGTTCGATTCTCAGCACCATATGAAAATGAAATAAAGATACTGTGTCCACCTAAAACTGAAACAGCACAACTCCATTTATAAGAATTATTGTTTTTTATTTATCATATAACTATAAATGAATTGCAAAAAAATTTAAATATCAGCAATAATGACAGCTATTAAAATGTCTTGACTCATCCTAAGGTACATCTAACACATAGGTGCATACATGTACTTAGCCTTTTAAAAACAAAGAAATTGATAGGAAAACTAAGTAACACCTTTACTCAGCTAATTAACTGTGTGAAGTATTTATGAATGTGCATTTTCACAATGGAATTTTCACCAGACTGTCAAAGTACAAAATGTATTACAAGAGAATCCAGTGAATATCAACTGCATGAAATTTCATAAAAATTTAGCCTAACCAGGCAACTCACGAGGCTGAGGCCAGAGGATCACAACTTCAAGACCAGCCTTAGCAACTTAGTGAGACTCTGCCTCAAAATGAAAAATAAAAAGGGCTGGGGATATGGCTCCCACATTTTTTTCTTCTCTCTAGTAAATATGGCACCCTGGGTTCAATCTCAGTATTGCACGCATAAACAAATTTAAAAACTTATGAAAAACTTACTAAAGGGCATAAATACTTAAAAAGTTTGGAGCCGTCTATGTTATTGGATAGGAAGATTCAAATCAAGAGTAGGTCAATTCTCCTTACATTGCTAAACATTCAGTGCAATCTCAGATTTTTTTAAACAATGTAGTAGGTAGATTTTTTTAAAGTTCATCTAGAAAAAATAACCTTGTGGAGAATAGTCAAGAAAGCATATTTTGAGGGGGGAAATGATTATTTGCCCTATCAGATAATAAAATATTCTATAAAATTATAGTGATTATAATGTCTGCTACTGAGCCCAAATAGTCAAAGTCCAAAAACTGAAGTTATGAGGTGAGTCAGAATAGTGTTCCAAGCAGGTAAAGTTGGGCCCCATAACAAGAAACAAACAAGGTTTTCTCCACCTCCACCCCATCCCCACTTCTCTGGGGACAGTGTCACTGGTGTATAAGACCAGCAGCAGCCAGTCTTCCCTAACCACATGCAAAGTCAAAGCAAAAGCTGAGTGGTCCTTTTGGATCTCACCAGGTCCCTGAGCGAGGCTGAGCCCACACTCAAGGCCAGCCATGATCACCACCGTGTACTCCACCCTTCAGGTTCTTGTGGGAGAATGGAGGCACGAGGCTGGTCCCAGAGCCAAAGGGCCACACAGGCTGCCACTGAGTCACTGTGAGTCTGTCCCTGCTGACCAGTCGGTCCTGCTTGGAAGCATCCCCTCAAGCTCACAGCCTCTTTGTTACCTAAACTTTCCAAGCCTCCCTCGGTGCTCAATAGCTGTCCCTTCCCTTCAAAACGTGATTAACCACGGCAAATTCTGCAAAGAAAAGTAAATGCTTCGCTTTAAGACAGGCTACTCCCACGAAGGGGCTGGGGGGGTGGGGGGAGAGAAACTCGGTTCTCATCACAGAGGATGAGTCTTAACAGTCAGAGGGACTCCTGAAGCTTCACAATGATGCAACTCATTCGTATTTGCTGAGGAAGCAACAAAGATCTGTATCATTTGAAATTCTGAACAGGTCCTTAAGGGGAACACTGTTTTACTTTTTATGGTGTGACAGCTTACCTGGGTCTGATGTCCCTCTCCTTAGTTCGTTTTCATGCAGCCAAAGCCATGCAACACTCTCTGATGACCAAACAAGATGCCTGGAGGTCAGTGTTTTCCGTCTGGCGGGGCCTCAAGGTACCTGTGAACAAGAAGAACTGTTAGATAGCCCCATTGTATTTCTCAGCTGGGATTACTAAGAATCCTGTGGAACAGTCAATCCTGTTCCTTCTCCTGAGTCCCCAGACTGTCAGGGGAGGCTTACATCCCGCTGCTCGATGGCAAAGGGTTAAGCACTTTCCAGAACCTACAGGCTCTTCTTCCCTTCCTTCATTTCTTTTGGCTGGAGAAGTTGTTGGGAAATAAAAGATGCTCAAATATGAGTGTGTGCGCACACACACTTGTGTATTATGTATTAAAAATAGATTTTAGGCTGGGCGCGGTGGCCCATGCCTGTAATCCCAGTGGCTCCAGAGGCTGAGGCAGGAGGGTCGCGAGTTCAAAGCCAGCCTCAGCAACATGAGGCACTAAGCAACTTAGTGAGACCCTGTCTCTAATTAAATACAAAATATGGCTGGGGATATGGCTCCATGATTGAGTGCCCCCGAGTTCAATCCCTAGTACCTAATAAGAATAATATTTTAAACTGGAATTCGCAAAATTGTCAAGTATTATTTAAGCTTCAGTTGCAAAACGACATTTATTGTCAAGGAAATTAATTTCAACTTTGTTGAGAAATTTATTACAATGTGGATAAGTGTGCCTTAAGTAAAAGCTGACCCTTTTATTTTTATTAACTAGGGACAAATAAATGACACATAACAAGGTAAAAGCTGAGTGGTCCTTTTGGATCTGTCACTTAATCCATAGGGGGGTGCCTACAGGGACAATCTCCAATCAGTCACCTATAAGTCTCTATGATCCTGGTTTTGAAACATTTGCAATCCCCACTCTGCCACTGCAGGACACAAAAGGGGGAAGAGATTCAGGGAGATTTGCTTAGTAAAATGCAATCCTGACTGGCATCGCCTATGATTTCATTTACTTTTTATAGCTTGGCTTTCCAACATAGTAATTGCTTTCTTTTTTTAAAGACATGGATTTACACCACTTTTAATTTGAGTGTCCCTATACATAGATTTCAGTCTATAATAATAGCGCATTCACAAGATCCCACCCCAAAGACCTAAATATAACAAGCAATTTAGGAGGATTTTCTTTTCCTATGAAGCAAACATATTAAGGTAGGCAGAGGTGACTTATCTATCTGACACCAAATGACAATCACTAAACCAGCTTTTATGACATTCTCAGGGAGAAAAGACAACACACAACTTCATGCCTTATTTCTTCTAGGAAATTTCTTTCTAAAAAGTGTCAGAAAATTTTAAAATTATGTTACCTTGTTTTGCTTCTTATGATCTCTGGTCCTGATATTAGTAATCAAATCTTACAATGAGAAAAACTTGTTTTCCCACTACTTTCAAGTCTCGAGGCAGGTACAGAATTCACCTTTGTCCTTTGATTACCCCAGGGAAAAGTGTCCATGAGTACTTTTCCCAGAATCATAAAGCTGTAGAGACCAGCATGGTGTCGTTCTAAGAACCACGTGTGCTCTGACCTCTGATCAGGCTGGAACAGCTCTACTACAGAGTTCCTTACCCTCTGGCAGCTAGTGCCCTTCTCTACAGGCCTGGAGAGCTGCTGCATAGTACTTCTTGTTTGTTTTGATGCTGGGGCCATATAGAATACTAAATGGGATGCTGGTGAAGTGGCTGATATAGCTCCTGGCACCAACAGGCTTTTGCCAAGTGAAAAAGATGCTACCACTGCTGATGAACTAGGCCTTTGGAAAGATCTTCTCTAATCCCTTCATTGCACAAGTGAGGACCAGAGAATGGACGTAATGCACAAACCAACCATCTGCAGCTCAGCAAGTCGTTTACACACTGGGACAACTAAAGGATTCACTTAGGACTTCTACAGATGAGGAATGAAAGCACAAAAATATTCAAGTTCACAAGGGGCTTCATCCTAAGGGAGGCTGGCTACATCTGGTTATTGCCGAGTGTGTGCACAAATAACTACTTTCCCCACAGGAGCAGGCCTCCAATGGATGATGGGTAAAATCTGCCTTTATTCAACTTCAAGTAAGTCTTCATCTTTGCTTGGCCGGTGGAGACTGTGCACTTCTAGCTGGTTCCAGGCTAGGATGCCACTCACCCCATCAGGATGCAAGAGAGAACACCCAGACCCAATGCCATCCACACCCACATGGACCCCATTCCTATTCAGAGAAAATGTCAACTTGGATAGAAATCATTTGAAAGGGGGGGGGGGGTCAATATGAAAAGGAAAACTCTGCTAGTAATTTGTGAAGTTTAATAAGAAGTGCTTTTGCCCTAATCACAAAGGCTCTTTACACTGAAACCCATCAACCATCTGCATCATGCTGGGCTTCACCCTCCAGATTTCACTCCAGGCTAAGACTTGGCTTACAGCGAACCAGGTGCCAGGTACAGGCAGTTTCTCTAGTTGACATTCCCACCTGGTTCAGATTTTCCTCCAAAGCGGATTTCCTAAAGACGTTGTAAGCAAAACCAAGTTAAAGTCAGATACCTTGCACAAAGGGGAAAGGTCGGCAAATTTCAAAATAAAGTAAAAATCACTAGCCAGGGAGGGGGAAAAAAGAAAGAAAAGAAAACCGAGTTCCTCTTTCTCTTTCAGTGCCCTGGTTTGAAAAATCTGCTTCTTCAAAACAGGAGCCAGGAAGGAGGGAACCTAAGATGAATGCAAGAAATTTACTTTGGACACATTCACAGCAGCCAAACCCAGCAATGTGACCCAAGCAAGCCCCTGAAATGCTGCCCCACAAAACCGCCACTAGCCCCACATTCCAGCAACCTCACATGGAGCAGTAACCATACCAACTCCTCCTAACTCAGGGGATTTCACCACAGACACTATTGCTTTTGCAAGGAGGCCAGGGGCAATTGTCCCCACCAGGGGAAAGCAGTGCAAGTCTCCTGTTAGCATTCAATGTGCCTGGGATGATGTCAACCAGCTCTTCAAGTGCAAGACAGGCACACCTGGGCACACGGTTGGGCTACTGACGGCTCTCAAGATCTACCCTCCCCTTTTGTATCTCATGGGTGCTTTCTTCTCAGATGATTTTCTGGAAAATTACCCAGCACTGAGAGCTCCATCATGGCAGGAGCATTCATTTGCAGAGGCTCCTTTGGGCCAATAATATGATAGAAGAGGAAAACAGAAGCAAGAGTTATCAAGCAGGTTGCTGCAGATTCTACCAGGTGGCAACTAAACTGGAAGATTGACAGTGTAAATTCATTTGGGGGAAGCAACAGCAAGAAGTAGGTCGGGGACAGGACTGTATTTGAACCATCTCTGTCAAATCCTGCGCCTCACACAGTACTGAAGGACGTGGTGTGTGTTAGATAAGAAATATAACAATGACCAGTACAGAAACAGGCAACTCTTAACTCCAGATTTCAAAAAAAACAAGACAGAAAGCCTGTGGTGAGCCAATCTAAGAAGGAAGTGTATGATACAAGGCAAGACAACAATTATTGCAGGAAAACATTCTGCAATAAAGAAAACTGGACTTCGAGTATGGATAAGTGGATGGAAACTGGGAAGCCATCCAGAGAGAAACCACACAAACAAAGTTCCCGAGCAGAACTTTAACTTCCAACAGAAGTAAGTGGTGAGTGGCATATCTAAGGTCAGTTTCCTAGCAGCCAAGTTGGAAAAGTAAAACACAGGTGAAAACCAATTTTAATAATATATTTTAACCCAATATATTATAAATGTCTGGGAGACGGAGGAAGGAGGATTGATATTTGGGGGCCAGTCTCTGAGCAACTCAGCAAGACCCTGTCTTGAAAATAAAATGGGCTAGGAATGTAGCTGCGTAGTAGACTCCACCAGGGTTCAATCCCTAGTATCACCAAAAATAGGAAAAAAAAAAAATTTAAAGACTAAAAATATTAACAAGATATTTTATATTTGGGAGGTTTGTGTGTGCTGTCATCAAAACCCAGTGTGTATTTTATATTTATAACATACCTTAGTTGCATTCACATTTTTTCCAAGGGCTCAACAGCCACATGTTGCTAGTGGCTACTGATTTGCTTACACAGGGCAAGAGGCAAACCGGTTAGGTGGTTTTTTAAGGGGCAGTAATTAAACCAATTAGACCAAAGCAGAGGCTTCCTGGGGACACCCTGAACAGACAACTTTAAACGTCAGACTGGAGCTGAAGGTGCAGCTCAGTGGTAGGCCGCTGCTGCCCAGTCTCGGCAGTGACTTCTCCTCTCTCTCACCCACATAGTGGGGTCTCTCCTTGCAGATCACCAGGCCTCCTGTATCAGACCAGCTCTTGCCCCCAGCTCCCCAACATGTGCAAGGCCCTGGGTTCAATCCCCAGCACCAATGAATGAATGGATGGACGGTATCAGGCTGTTACCTGTGAGGGGACAGAAGGAAGCAGGTGATGTTCTAGAATAGGTAGTGACAGGAGGCAAGGTCCTGTTATCAACCACTGTTGCTGCTGCTCCACCCTCAAGCTCTCAGAATCGTGGGGCCTGCAGCCTCCCTAGACTCCAAGTCATCTGCTGTCCACCTCTCATGGGGCCCCTGGTCCCTCCAGTCCCTTTCCCAGGGACCCTCCTTATTGAACTTGCCTCCATCAATTGGACCCTAGTTATTTCTGGTCATTATTGTGATAACATCAACACCAACCTGAAACCCTATGTCCCTTAACTTTCCTGGATAAGCCTTACTGATCCCACACAAAATAAATTCTGAAGTCCCATCATGCCATCTCTGCTTTCTGGTCTGGCCAATCTGTCTAGAGATGCCAATGGAGCAGGTGAAGAGGGGAGACAGGGGATTTTTTGCATCTACCCAAATATCCAAAGCCACCAAGATGAGACCCCTTCGTGCTTACCTGGTAACCCCCCTCCCACATTATTCTAAGAACACCTTCCCTCAATTTCTTTCCTCTAAACCTCAAACTGGAGCTGGAGGTGCAGCTCAGAAATTAATTCTCTTCTTTGACATCCTTTCTGAGCCATCTCCTCTGTCTCTTATTCTTCCACTTCAAACTACTTCTGCCTCTTCACCTGGCCTGTTGGCCTCAGGAGATGTGATCTCCCTGCCAAGGCCACCTGCCTGTGCTCAGGACCTGAAAGACCCCTCCACTGTGTCTGGCTCCCTCCTGTGCTTCCTAGATCTTCTACACAGCCCCACACTAAAAAAACTTTCCTAGCCCTTTCAAGTTGTCCCTTCACTTTTATTACCAAGATTTTCCCTCAAAATCACTTGAAAAAATCATACCTGCATGTGACATCTCTAATCTGCAAACATTCCTTTCAGCAAGGAATTCCCAACTGTCCTCTGAATGGTTCTCAATGATTCCTAGACTCTAAGACCCACAGCCTTTCTTCATTTATTTGCAACGAACAGAGAAAAGTCATAAGGAAGAAAGAAAAATCAGTTGCAACTCCGCACCCTGAGAGACCTGCAGGTAGCGACCTGGTGAATGTCCTCCACCCTGTCTGTGCAGGTAGACGCACCTGTGTGGCTCTCCCTGGCATTTCGTCTTAGACATTCTGTAAGCAGCCTTGTTTTTCATTTGCCCTGCCCACCTCCTCCCACACTGCCCACCTCTCCTCCTAAACAGCATATGTACAAGAATCTTCTCAGCCTTTCCGGTTCTGTAAACATGGAATCATGTTTTACATGGTCTGACCTCCTCTTTCTCAGGGGACTCCTTCCAGGTCAAGTGAATGGAAATCCAAGGCCTGGATGTGCCACCTTTTATCCAGCTATTCCCTGCTGAAAGCATCCACTTAGTTTCCAATTCTTTGCCACTACAAACAACGCTGCAATAAATAATCTTGTACAAACAAATTACATACGGCAGCTTTTCTTTCTATGGGAGCGTCCCAGGGCAGGAACTGCTGGTTCAAAGGCTAATGTGCACTTGAAATTTTGATAAACTGTGCCAGAAATC
Source organism: Callospermophilus lateralis (assembly GCF_048772815.1). Taxonomy (NCBI): domain Eukaryota; kingdom Metazoa; phylum Chordata; class Mammalia; order Rodentia; family Sciuridae; genus Callospermophilus; species Callospermophilus lateralis. The sequence continues at coordinate 12,745,451 of NC_135310.1, forward strand.
TTTATAAAATGGTTATTCCTTCCCAGCGATGCTGGGCAACTCCCTGCCAGTAAGGGACATTGCAGCTTTTTAAAATTCACTCCAGTCTTGGTGGCCTCATGTACACACAGTTTAAGAATTCTCCTTTGCCTCGCATCCTGCTCAGGAAATTAATTCTCTCCTTTGACATCCTTTCTGAGCTCCATCTCCTCTGTCTCCTATTCTTCCAGTTCTAAAAAATGAGTATAAACAAGTCTGTCCTGTCCCTGTCTGCTCTCTCTGCAGGCTCTGTGGCAGGGTTTTGGTGTCCCCTCTAGGAGATGAACCTTAACCCACACAGCAACAGGGTCCTTGCTCTTGGAGTTCCAGGTTTCTAACTAGTGATGGGACCTTTCTCATAGAACTGCTGGCATCTCAAAACTCAGAAGGGTCAAACCCAAACCTAGTTCTTCTAGTAGAGTGGCACCCTTATTGTCACCAGTGCCCTTGCTCGCATGCCCACTGTCACTTTACCCCTCTCTCTACTTTGTCCACATATCAGCCAACCCAGTTATTTCTCCTCTCTCTTACCCACATAGTGGGGAACTCCCCTCACAGACCACCACCTGTGACAGCCCAGCTCACACCCCCAGCCCTGCAGTCCAACCCTCCTGCTCCTCTCTTGCACGCCCAGTGAGGCCCGGGCTTCAGTCCTTCCAAGCTCTTGTTCTGATGCGCCCCTGCAACCTCCAACCCATGACTCTCTTGTACTACAAACACAACAGGTGGCTGTAGCCCAAAGCTTCTTTTCTCATAGGAAAAGAATTTATGGAGAGGGAACAGAAAGGTAAACAGATGCTTACTGGAATTCCCTCTGTTGCTCTGGCCCTGCTTCAGCCAAGGAAATGTCTTTCACTCTTTTGGTCTTAAAGAGGAAAATATTTGGCCAGGCTCCGCGGTTCACGCCTGTAATCCCAGCCACTCTGGAGCCGGAGGCAGGAGGATCACAAGTTTGAGGACAGCCTCAGCAACTTAGCAAGACACTGTCTCAAAAATAAAAAGGAGAAAGGACTCTCGGTATGACTTAGTGGTAGAGAGCTTCCTAGCATAGATGAGGCTCTGGGTTTAATCCCCAGTACCATAAAATTTTTTTAAATGAGAAAAAAAAAATTAAATTGGTAGAAAAAATTAAACCAACAAGCCATGTAATATAAAATGATAAGAACCTGCAATAGGGCTTATATATTCACTCACAATGTGAGCAAAAGCTAAAGACAAAAGAGAAGAATCACCCACCACAGTCAAAAGCACACTTCACTTATACAAATAGCAGAGAATCATTTCCCATGCACATCTGTCTCATGGCTGGCAATAAAACCCAGGAGGACAGTCCTACACAATGAGGGAAAAGAAGCCTCCAGAGCCGGCCAACCAATACAGAAACTTTGGAGAAACAATGCAAGAACAATTTAGCACGATACCTCATCTTTAAGCTAGTAATATGGCAAAGAAACAACAAAAATAACTACTCAATAAGCACTTGATGCCTGTCAGTTTACCTCTATTCTACATAACTGGGAGATGAAAATAGAGAAATAAGAGACAAAGTGAATGACCTTGGAGAGTACACACACCAGCTACAGAGATGAAACATACCTACGGAATAAGAAAGGATGAAGAAAAATATTGTTTCAAAGACAAAGAATCAACAAAAATGAAATATGAATGAGTAGCATGAGATCAGTCAAACTAAACTCCCTGGGATTTGTTACGTGGAAATAATGTATATATTCCCTTTTGGTTTTTGCCTAGTTTTCTTGCTTGAAGACACAAAAGTACAATGACATGTCACCACCCCTCCCCCCAGTTGTGCTTAGGAGTGTATAACATCCTACCTTAAAAGTTTTCTAGCCTGGCAGTAATGGTTAGAAGCCAGGTTTCAGTTATACTTACTGAACACTTAGGAAAGCCTATGAGTACCCCTCCAGCACAGGACCCCAGCCTCTTCTGACGGAGACTGTCAACAATCCATCATCCTGGTTAATGGTAGGATGCAGTGTCACAGATAATTTAAACAGCTGTCAGAGCTGAGCAGCTTTTCAGAATTCCATATGGCTTGTAAAATGCACATGTGTTGCAAACCCTTCCCCCTCTTAAGAAAGAGCTGGGAGGCAGGATGTGAAATCTGACAAACTGGGATTCAATCCTAGCTCCACACTTCAATATGCTCATCTACGATCCCCACGTGACATGGAACAGGAAGCGTTCACTCGGAAAGCCCTGTGAGTGCCTAGCACAGTGCCTGACACACCTAGGTTTTGCATCCCTAACCCTCAAACCCAAAATGCTCTGAAATCCAAAACTTTTTGAATGCCAACTTGCTGCTCAAAGAGTCTCTGATTTTGGAGCATTTCAGATTTGGGGTTTTCAGATTAGGTATGCTCAGCCAGTCAAGCCCATACAAATATTCCAAAGTTGAAAACCTCCCAAATCTAAAATGCTTTGGGTCCGGAGCATTTTGAATATTCCATTCATAAAACATATTCCTGAAATGTCATTAGCCATGCCTTTCTTCCCTTGAGCTCAAACTTGCACAGCATGTCACTTCCAAACTACAGAGTTCTCCAAAGTGAAACAGACAAGGCTCCATGCCAAAGTCTGAATAAGAAGAATTTGTAGGATATCAAACACCTAAATAAGTTGGAAGGGCAATCCAGCTTCCTGGATTACCTATGACTCACACTTGAGGGAGCACTGATGATCTAAGCTAGTTGCAGACCCCAAAACCCAGCTGCACTACAGGAACTGTGAAGATTGGTGGGCATCTTAGTAGAGAGAAAGCCTGGGTCCTCCACCGTGGACGACCCACCAACGAGGACCCACAGCAGGCCATGTACGAGGAGTATGAGGAGATGCGCAGACGCCCTAGCTCAAGGTATGGACATAACTGAGTTTCTCCTACCTCCATGCTCTGAAGTGAGCTTCAGCTCACACTAAGATCCCTCACGGTAAGAGCTCAGAGACCCCAAAGATCGCAATGGAAGAATTCAAGCAGGAGGAGGAGCTGTGCAGGAGGTGACACATGCCTGTCAGCCCAGCTCCGAGGCAGGCTGAGGAAGGAGGATCACAAGTTCAAAGCCATCCTGGGCAGCTGGGGGAGACATCACCCAGGGAAAGAAGAGAGGAGGAAGAAAAGGAGGTGTATGCAGAATATTTTAAAAATAGAATCAGGGGCTCAGCAGTAGAGTGCTCACCTAGCGTGTGTGAGGCCCTGGGTTCGATCCTCAGCACCACATAAAAATGAATAAGTGAAGTTATTGTGTCTAACTACAAATGAAAAATAACTATTAAAAAATAGTATCAGAAATTGTCCTGTAAAATAGTCATTTTATATGTAGGATAGAATTATGAATTAATAGAGATTGGTTAATTGGTTTTTGCTCTTAATCTTACCCTACCTTTTGCATAAAGGCAGCAAAGTATATATATATATATATATATATATATATATATATATATTTTTTTTTTTTTTTTTTTTTCAATTGAAAGCTCAAGAGGGGAAAAAAAAAATCAAGACACTGTAAAGATCGCCCTTCCCCTCCTGCACAGCGAACAACCTTTTGCTCTGTTAATGCTCCTAGTAAAGAACAGGATGCAAAGCTCAGCCCTAAAGTGAAGAGGGCTGCACGTTGTAAAATGCAACAGGACTCTACAGCAGAGGGCAGGAGGAACAGGACTCAATGTTTACAATAAGCTGACCACGAGGAAAGACTATCGCTTTGAAACTGTGAGCTCCACTCCAGCGCCATGTTATTTATCAGCCACTCCCCTTTTCTTTTTCTATAAAGAAATCCAATGCAGCATAAGTTCGAATATATTTACAATACTTCTCTTGGAAGACATCCAGGGGCTACATTTGGTTTTGAAAGAAGGTTCCTCCTACGAGGAAGCTATCTCAAGAAGCCAAAACACACACTCTGAAAAGCCCAGCCTCTCATTAACATTTTCCAAGCACACAGTAGCTATACGCCATTTGGCACCCATCAAAACCCCTCCCAAGGCATCAAAATGCTGCCAACTCCTCCCCGCATTTATAAGAATAATTCCTGAAAAGGTGTCTGCTTGCAGGAGAATTCCACTGTCACTGGTATGCCCAGCAAAAGTTTACTGTCTCCCCATGGAGATGACTGGTTTTATTGACTTGGCCAAAGAGCAAAATAGCTACAATTAAACGGAATTGTGAGAGCCAGATGAGATATAAAATCTCAGGGTGATCCCAAGGGAGCAAAAGCTACGCTTAGCACGTGTTTAAATTACACACCAGTCACAGGGCAAGCCGTTGTCAGACACACCTCTCAGGAGGAGAAAAAAAAAAAAAAAAAAGATCAATCTGAGCAGAGGAAGTGTGTGCTGAGACGAGCCATTTCCCGGCTTACAACTGAGACCAAAGCAATTGTCCAGGTTTTTCAAAGTAAAGTATCTCACACTCAATTATTTTAATAGGATAGGAAAAATCTGAGAAGCCCCAGGATCACACTTCAGTTCCTTTCCATTATAAGTTGAAACGGTTTGGGAATGTAACAGCTGTAGAGGTCAGGCCTAAGAGACCTGACTAAATGATCAGCTCTCCAAAAATTTTCCTCATTAGTGTCAATTCCAGAATGACTCCCCCACACACACACCCACACACCCACTCTTTAATGGCAAGTATGCCTTAAAAATTGAGTAGCTACCTGGAACATCTTAAGGAATCATATTATATTACAGAGGGTGCCCCCAACACCCTCTTCAAAGAAGCATCCCTAAATTTAATTTGGCACCTCCTCCCAAGGTTTAAGAAAACAAGCCAACTGCTGATTTATGTATACTGTAATCTCCCAGGTCCCCAGCCCCTCATCCCTGGGGAAAACTTCACCCTGTGGTTTACAGGGCATGGCAATAACATTTAGTAGATTTGTTAACAATAAGCACCATGGTAAAAATTTAACAATAAGCATGAGGTAAAAACTTAAAGACTGTCATGGGAATGCCACAAGTATACGGTACAGGTTCCCGTGGACCATCTGCATTATTATCACACGTGTATTTGTCATCAATTAGCATGAACATTGGGATGAGGGCAGGCAAAACAGCATGGTGTCGGTAAGCATAGCTGAGACCAGTGCAAACTCCAGAGGGTCTGTCAACCAGGGCAAGCTCCCTGCCTCCCACTTGCTACATAGAGCCTAAAATTCTCTCAGAACTTCCGTCTTTTCTTGCTTCAGTTCATCATCTCATTTAAGATCTGTGGGCAGGGGCCATAGCACGACATGTGTAGCTTAGAACACTTCCCCAGGAGGTTAAGGCAGACTCTCTCCTCAGACTGGGAACCTCTGCTATAGCTCAAGTTCCGACCCCCTCTGTGCAGCCTTCAGAGGTATTCTAAGGAGACAGAGAGGGTTGCAGATCTCCGTGGCTTTCTAACTTTGATAGGCAAGACATATTTTTCATCTTATAACTCAGTGTACACACAGGCACTGGTTGACTTGACAGGTCAGCTTGGAGAGGGTTTGGGATGCTATCTAACATTCAAATTGGTGAACTTTCAGTAAAGCAGATCGCCCTCCCTGGATGGGCCTCATCCAATAATCAGCTGAATACAGAGTGAAGGACAGAACCCAAAGCCCAGCCTCCTGAGCAAGAGGAACTGCCCACTGCCTCTGGGTTCCATCGACACCAGCAGCTCTCCTGGGTCTCCAGCCTGCCAGCCCACTCTGCAAATTGGGGACTTGTCAGCCTCCACGAGTGTTCACGTCATTTCTTGCCAACAAATCTATGTACCTTATTGTTCTATGTCCCTGAAAGCCCCTGACACACCAATGATGGATAAACTAACAGTTTCAAGAAATGATGCAATGCATATGGATACTTCTTACTCCATATTGAATGAGGTTGCTCCACAACAGGTGGGTCTTAATATGGGTCTTAGTAAAAAAAAAAAAAAAAAAAAAAAAGGCAGAAAGCCACTGAAATCTTTAAAGTCTGTTCATAGGAAAACACACATGAACCTGATCCACTAGACTAATTCACTACCCATGACTCACACTTTGAAAATCAGTCTTATTTTTTAAATGGCAAGGGACACACAGTGTTCTGCACCTGGTTTGCTTTCTTGGTCCACAGAGATTGTTTCACATTTGCTTAGATTGTTTCTATTTTGAACTTTTTTAAAAAAGAAAGGAAGAGTTAAAAATAAGGAGTTCAAAAACCCAGAACAGCAGACACGGTGGCACATGCCTGTAATCCCAGCAGCTCAGGAGGCTAAGGCAGAAGAATTTCAAGTTCAAAGCCAGGCTCAGCAAATTAGTGAGACCCTAAGCAATTTAGAAAGACACTGTATCTAAATAAAACATAAAAAGGGCTGGGGATATAGCTCAGTGGTTAAGTGCCCCCTGGATTCAGTCCCTGGTACCCAAACAAATAATCCCAGAACAGATATGCATAAAATACCAAAGTCAAGCTTAAACTAATATACAAGTTCTCTAAAGTTAATTTTAGGGCTTCCATAAAGTGGTGGGCAGAAAGAACCAAGGACAGAAGGAGACCTCCTCCTGGGTGTTTGTAAAGGATGAGTTCCTTCACTCCCTTTATTGAATGGCCTGTGCTATAGCTCTCTTTCTCTTCCATTTTCCAGAAAAGATTAGAATATTCAATCAGGCTTGACCGGACTTATAAGAACAGGTTAAGTATTTTTCATTCAGCTACACACACCTGTGGTGTACAAAACCAGGAGGCACATAAAAAAAAAGGGGGGGGGGAGAAATGATTTAACTAGAATTTCCTTTTTTTTTTTTTCTCCAGCTGAAATGAGCCAGAAATCTTTTATGATACTGGAAAAATCTTAAATTTATTCCTGACCTCTATATGTATCCTAAGCACAGGTTTTCTGTGTTTTGGGTTTGTTAGTCTTTTTGCCTCCCTGGTACTGGGGATTGAACTCAGGGCCTTGCCCTGCCTGGCAAGCTGCTCTACTTCTGAGCTACACCCACAGTCATTAAGCACAGCTTCTTATACTGAAAGGCACAACTTTAATTTTTGGTACGTCTCTTGGTCAGATTCTCTCAGCCCTCTAACAGTCTACAATTTCAACAGAATATAGAATGAGAGAAATCTACAAGTGCTGGGGACCTTGGAATTGTCTCTTTCTCCGACTTGTTACAGAACTAGGTTCTTCAGAGGGGCCTCAGGGGCTCCCCCGAAACTCATCCAAGGGAATAGGAAAGGCAAGCTCTTGAGCCCTTGTGTCCTTGATCCCTGCTACAATTAATATGATCTCAATATTTGTTTTAGACTGGAGCTTCACACAGGCGTGGTTTGAAACAAAGATTCCCCTGATATTCAGAGGTTTGAGATCCACTCGTGTTGTGCCATTTCAGACAGGAAGACAGAGATCAAGAAGCTGAATGTTGTCCACGGATCTAAATCCCCATTCAGCACAGAACAGCACTGAGGAGGGGGCGGGGGGGGGGCAGCATTTCTCCAGAGGAGGTTCCCAGCTACCCACAGAAGCATCATTTAAAAACAAATTCTCAGGGCACCCCCAGATCTGCTGAGTAAGCAGCTGTGAGGACTGGTTCAGCAGGCTGTGTGTCATCGAGCCCTCCAGGTGGTTCCAATGCCCTGGGGTTTGGGAACCTCTGATCTAATGCCCTTTCCCATTATTCTCTTTCTCCTCCTATTTCAATCCTAAATCTCTCCTGCAGTACACATTGAGCAACTCTCCCCAAAACCCTGGGCCAACAGATTAGTCCTCTGAAAAAGCAAAGCCATCACCATAAGGCACATGAAGACTACCATGGCACCAACGCATTTCTCTCTGCTCAGCAAGAAAGCCCATCCAAAAGGGTCAAAAAAAAGCTTTGGTTCCTACAGAATAATTTAAGAGTGCAGAATTTACTAATACTCCAGAAATTTAATTTCATAAGGGATAAGCGATACGGAGAAATTATTTTCTAGAAAACAAGGATCCCTGTAGCCTCAATGTCAGTGACCATCCATACCTACAAGAATACCAAAGAGACAAAACATGGGAAGATCACTGAACTCAGCAGCTCCTTCCAGGTAAACCTGGTCCAGTAGTGACACAACTACTTCTCATCTCCAGAGTGATGCCATTAATTTCACTTTATCTTTTATCATGTGAGGTTAGAGGAATATATTGGCCATCTATACATGTGAACTGCTGACCTTCTGCAAAATATACAAATAACACATTATGCAGGCTAGCTATTGGTTGTAAGCCACAGCTCGATTTTAACAAACTTCGAGAATGCCAAAAGAATCAGGTGCAGTCATGTACACCAATACACCTCACAGTGGCTTCGGAGGCTGAAGCAAAAAGATCACAAATTCAAGGTCAGCCTCAGCTACTTAGCAAAGCCCTAAGCAACTTTGTGAGACCCTGTCTTAAAATAAAAAGGGCTGGAAATGTAGCTCAGTGATAAAGTACTTTTGGGTTCAATCCCCAGTACCCCCAAAAAACATAACTTAAGAAATTACCACATGACGTTGAACATCTAAAACCATGAGACACTACGGCAAGAATCAATCTTTTGGTCCTGTTACTGACATTTTACCTTTTTAAAGTAAAATCTTTTAAACTAGTCTTTATTAAGCACTCCCTAAATGAACATCATCTTGAAGAGTAAATATGTACCAAAGTGAAGGAGCCTGCTTTGGGGAAGCCTTTTAGCGAATTTCCTGGATAACATGGTTCACAAAGAACATAAGAATTGCTACAACCTCTGCTCATTTATTTGCCTTGCAAATGTTTATTAGTATAAAGGGTTACAATGCAGTAATGATTTGATAGACAAAGCCTTTCATCTCTGCAACCTGCTTCTTATCACAACAAGCTCCTGGGGGTTTGCTAATGTCTGTAAGAGCCTGCCTAACAATTCCAGACCAAAGATACACGCTGGAAAAGCTTCCTTGACTTGGACCTTGTGCTATCAGTGCAAGGCTGCCTACCTACCCTTACACAGCAACTGAGGGTGTGTTTGGGGGTATGGCACACTGACTTACAAAAGAAAAACCAGTCAAAGCCCCCCCCCAAACTACCATCTTTATAGAACCATCACTAACCTCTTCCACTGATCTAATAATAAATTATGAATTTCATGGACATTGCCTTATAATTATTTTACTTATAATATAACCTAATAGACTGACGACATCAGGCATTTCTTTTAAAAACAATTAATAATATCATAGCTATTGATTATATTAGGAAGGTCAAAATTGTGTTTCATCTTATGCAAAATAAAGGGGATGCAGCAGTGTATGCTTGTAATTCCAGCAACTCAGGAGGTGGAGGCAAGTGGATCACAAGTGTGAGGCCAGGCTGGGCAGGGTAGTGAAATCCTGTATCAAATAAAAATTAAAAAGAGCTAGGAATGTTGTTCACTGATATAGTATCCCTGGGGTGTTAGGAGACTTTAAATTTATATTATGTATATAAATTACATATGTATTCATGGGTGAACTACATTACTTCTAAGATTTCTTTCAGCTCAAACAGCACTCACTGTGTCTTTGCGTCTCCTAACCACATTTGATTGGAAAAAGATGGAAGGGCCTTAGCTCCAAAGATACCATCTGCCTTAGCAAATGCCCTACACCCTACTGGAAGGCCGTTCTCCCTGGGTAGGTTGTGCATTCCTTGGATTCTGCTGTCAAGCACACAAGCTAAGAAGTTGTTATTTATTGTCTTTGCTAATTCCAAAAATTCAATGCTTTAGTTTCCATTCTCATGGAAAATCTAAAATACTTTTTGGCTTTCTGATGCAGTTCTCATAGCAAGACCTTTTGGTTCTTATGCCGCAGAGTAAAGAAATCTGGGACCAAGACTTAGTTTTATCCACTGTTAACTTACAAGGAGGGAGCCTGAAGCAGGTCCTTTAACCTGCCAGAAACATTAGGCTTCTCTTATGAAAACAGGCTGAATCCAATTATTTCTTTTTCATTTGGCAGCGACGGGCACCAAACCCAAGGCCTCACATATGCTAGGCAACTGCTCTACTACTGAGCCCAAATGACATAATTTTAAAAGTATCTCCTGTTCTGAAGTGTATGCTAATAAATGACAACTATTAAAATAATATGGCATGATTTGTGACTTAGGACCACAATATTTTGAATATGCACATGTGAATATAATAAATTCTCATTTAAGTATCACTGTTTTAAAAATAGTTTTTAAAGTTTTGTCATATCTATGGTACACAGATAAATTTATAATTTCTGAATTCATTCAAGAATTTTAATGCCCTCTATGAATGTGTAGAGGTTTTCCTTTAGATAATAGCAAAAATTTGGAAGAGGTGTTATATAATGTTGACAATAACATATGCATATGCCCATCCATCTCAGAACGTCCTGTTTATTGATTTGCTGAAAATTCCAAGTGTTGCCTGTCAAGCAGTATACTCCAAGTTGCAGTGAATTTTCTGAATCATGAGATTTATCAAGCCATCAAAATGTTGCTTCAGTGACAGCTCTTCAGAAAATGCCACACTGCAATGACATTTCTCTTCAACACATACCAAGAATGCTGTAATGCCACCTATCCTCCTGGGCTCAATTCCCTCACACACTTAGACTAATGGCCAGGGTGGGAACTGTCACCGTCTGCTTTACTGACATCTTCAAATGTTTTTAGGACAGGTAATTTTTGGTTTTCAATTACACAGAAAACCAAAATAGAGCAAAACAAAGTGCTACCTATTGGCATCCTTTAGGAAATGACTCTATACTGAAAAAGGTAGAAACACTTCCTAACAGTTATCATGAAATAGATGCCCCCCTGGGCTGGGGATGTGGCTCAAGCGGTAGCACACTCGCCTGGCATGCGTGCGGCCCGGGTTCGACCCTCAGCACCACATACAAACAAAGATGTTGTGTCTGCCAAATACTAAAAAATAAACATTAAAAAAAAAATAGATGCCCCTAAATTGGCTGGAATTTCCCCCCACTCATTTTCACAATTAACAAACATATTACATTGTTTACAGAACAGATGTTTCTCTTTAAAAATAGTTTCTGTCAGACCAGAAATCAAAGATCTGTCTAAAATAAGGAAAACTGTGTTGCATTTATATGTGAACAACCTACAAACCTCCTATTCAGCTCTGGCAAATTAACTAAGGTGGCTTGGTCTTCACAATCTTATATAAGTCATTTCAACTGGAGATCATGCCAGGGAACACCTGAGGAAAGAGACCTCATTAGATGCCCCAAAAAGTGTCCTAGGGTCATTAGATGCCCCCAAAAGTGTCCTAGGGACAAGTCTCACAGCCTTTATGGCAGTTTCTCACCCTTGACCTCTAGAATCAATCTGATGTGAGCGCCAGGAATCTGCATCTTAACAGGTCCTAAAAAGAATCATTTATGCAATTTCAAGTTTGAGAACCCCCATAACAGGCTTCAGTTTTTTCGCATGTAAGAAAAAATTTACAGACACTGTTTAATATCTCTAGATTTCTTATTTGACTCTTCCTTATAATCTGTCTCAACAGCACTCCAACCATCTTACCAACCATCACTGTATGCTTTACCTTCTGATCTGAGTGGCTACTATCTATTGCTACTTTGTTCTACAAGCATCTAGGTTGCTACTTTGTTCTTCCTCCTATATGGCTACTTTGTTTTGCATACATACTCCACCTTCCCCAGCTCTCCATAACTGCCCACATTAAGCCATTACTGTTAATTCAGTTTCTCCCTTGGCAACTCTTCCAACTATTCCAATATGAAATATGTCCTCCAGTTCATGAGGCCTTGAAATTTATATGATCCACAGCCAAGAGCACAGAAAATAATCTAATAACAATGCCTAATTATTCATTCTGGATTTACCACGAGGCACGTGTTCACAAATCCTTTCTTGTTAGCGTTGGGTGATGGTGCCTGTTATCTAGTCCTGTGCAAGTGTCAGTGAGCAATACAGCAGGTTACAAATACACTACTCTAAATTTGTTGTTTCTGTATATGGAAACAATGCCCTTTTTTATATATGGTGCCAAGGATCAAACCCAGTGCCTCATACATGAACCACTACCCCAGCCCCCAACACACACACACACACACACACACACACACACTAAAATTTATGAATGTTTGCTTTCTTACTCACTATAGCTGCATAGGAACACTGAGTTTTGCCAGGTGCACACCTGGAATGCCAGCTCCTGGGGAGGCTGATGCAGGAGGATCACAAGTTTGAGGCCAGCCTTGGCAACTTGACAACACTCTGACTCAAAATAAAATTTTAAATAGAGGGCTGGGAGTACAGCTCAGTATGTAAGGCTCTGGGTTCAATTCCTGGGTGAGGGAGGGAGGGAGAGAGAGAGAACAAATATGTTTTAAAATTGAGAGGATCCCTAAAAATCAGTTAATCCAGTGTAACTTCCTGCCCACCAGAGTTACAAATTAAGAAATGGAAACCCAGGGAGAATGTTTTGTTCATGATCACACCACTATTTTTGTCAAAAACTACCCAGAACCTAGAGATCCAAGTCATCTTTTCAGTGTGACATGCTAACTACCCTGGATTATTTCCTCTGACTGGACAGATAACAAGAAAAATCCTTCAAACACACACAAGTACCTTTTACATAGTTCACACTTGAGCATCCATCAGAAGGAAGACGTGAAAGCACCAATAAAGTCATGTGTCTCAAAACATTTCAAAGAACAAACTCTGAAACGATCATGTTTACATAATTAGTAAGGAATCTGACTGGGAGGGTGGGAGGAGGCACAGACACATCCACAACCACTGCACAGATCATGTGGCTGCTGCGGTGTGGATCTGGAGAGGCTCCCAAAGGCTCACGTGTTGAAGGTCTGATCCTCAGTGCAGCAATGTTCAGAGGTGAGGCTTTGGAAAGTCACTGGCTCACGGGGCTCGATCTCATCAGCCCACTGAGGGGTTCACAGCTGAATGGACTGTTGGGAGGTGGTAGAAACTGTAGAGGGTGGAGCCTAGTTGGAGGCAGGGGGTGCCCTGGAAGGGTGGGTCTCATCCCTGGCCCCTTCCTGTCTCTCTCAGCTTCCCAGCCACCACGAAGTGAGCAGCTTTGCTCTATCACGCTCCCTGTGATGTTGAGCCTTTGCTTGGCTACAAAGCCACAGGCCAAGGGACTGTGGTCAGGGGCTGGGGTTGTGGCTCAGCGGTAGAGTGCTCACTAGCATGCATGAGGCACTGGGTTCAATCCTCAGAACCACATACATGTAAAATAAAGATATTGTGTCCACCTAAGACTAAGAAATAAAATAAATATTAAAAAAAAAAAAAAAAAAAAAGGACTGTGGACAGAAAGCTCAGAAACCATGAGCCAAAATCAGTCTTTCCTTAAGTTTTTTTTTCTTCAGAGCAATGGAAAGCTGGCTAACTGAGTGACCATACAGAGGATGGCACCTAAGCAAAGCAAGAACAGATGATGTTTCAAGAGAAAGACTGGGGGGGGGGGTGGTTAGAGAACAATCAAGGAGATTTAGAAGGAGCATTGGAGATGAACCTAGGGGTTGGGGAGACTAGTGCTCTCTTGTTTTAACAGCCAAATTCTAATATAGAAAATGAAAAACATAGTAGGGACCATGAGGAGGGTTTGGTTCTATTCATTATTAAACATATACCTATCAGTGAGGTTTCTTATTAAAAAATCATGAATAAAATGTAGCTCTTTGCTCACATGCTATGAAATGTACTTCCCAGCAAGGAGCCCAACAGACAGTTGTCAAGGAAGAGTTACTGTGGAGAACTATGCTTTCACAGAATGATTAAGATTTTCCAGAGGGAGAGCTCAAAATGGACACGTTAATGAAAATATTTTGGTTTCTGATTCAGCAAACATTCATCAAGGCTTCATGAACTCATACCATAGGTATTGATCCCAGAAGTTGCAAATGCCACCAACACAAATGAGAGCTTAATTCATGTTGACGTATTCCAGATGTGTTCTTCCTCCGTTTCTGTTCATATGCATAAATGCCCTCCTTTGAAAGCCCTTGTTTTAAACCAATTTCATGGTTAAGAATGTAAGGATGAGTATGAATATTATCCTACCAACCACCACCATAGCATGAAGCCAGAGGAGGTAAGTTAACTAGAAGAATTTGATGCCGCACTTGCCAGAAGACATTGGGAATCATTAAATAAAAATTTTATTCTTTCCCTGAGGAAACAAAGGACCTCAAACATTTAAGTGACTTTCCAAAGGAGGAAAAGTATGTTTTAGACTAGAATATAGATGTATTAATACCCACTAAAATGACAGTACTACTACACTACCCAGGAAAGACAGATGTTATTATCCTTTTAGCACTTTATTATTGATAAAACCCAACGAGTCAGCTTCATAACCATGACACTACCTTCAAAAAGAATTTCAATGGACACTTCACACATTCTGTCAGACACATTTAATCAAAAGTATTCCTAGCCATTCATCTATTGAAGGGCATCCAGGTTGCTTCCACAGTTTAGCTAATGTGAATTGAGCTGCTATGAATGAACATTCTCTCTGATAAGTGGATGCTGATCCATAATGGGGATGGGGGAAGCTTGGGAAAAATGGAGGAACTTTGATTGGGCAAAGGGGGTATAGAGAGGGTGTATGGGGGCAGGAAAGATGGTGGAATGAGAAGTGCATCATTATCCTAGGTATATGTATGACTGCATATATGTACATCGTGTACAACCAGAGAAATGTAAAGTTGTGCTGCAAGTGTGTACAATGAATCAAAATGCAGTCTGCTGTTATATATACCCAATTTAAATAAATAATTTTTTAAAAGTATTCCAAAGACACCATGCTGGTCCTGCAAAGGGACTCTTTATGTGACAGAATGTTAAATATTACCCGATGGATGGGACAACTGAACGCAAGGATAAAGAGCCTGTGAAGCACTAGAAAATGAGCCTCACACCCAATGGAGGCCCTGCCAACCCTCCACAGTTGGCTCTGCATCCACCAACAGGGAAGAACTGGAAAAGAAAACAAAGGATGGGCACTGTGCCGTATGCTTGTAATCCCACTGTCTCGGGAGGCTGAGGCAAGAGGATCACAAGCTCAAAGCCAGCCTCAGCAATTTAGCTAGGCCCTAAGCAACTCAGCCAGACCATCTCTAATTTAAAATAGATAGATACATAGGTAGATAGATAGACAGACAGACAGAAATATAGATGGTGGGGGGGGGTTGGGGATGTGGCTTGGTGGTTAAGTGCCCTTGCTTTCAATTCCCAGTACCAAAAAAAAAAAAAAAAGAAAAGGAAAATAAGGAAGATAGCTAAAACCAAACCCTCTCATGGTTGGCCCAGTTCTAAACACACGGTGTTAATTAATCCATCAAATTATCAATTCTTAAAACAATCTTCCATTGAGGAAGCTACTGCTGTCATGTTCCTCTTAGCTAGTAAAGAGGGTTTTCATCTCTAACAGCAAAAATGTTTTGAATATTAAAATACAGTACACTGGACTAAAATCCACCACTGTATTTTAAAAGCTTGGGAATCCTTAACTCTCACTGGGATAAGGGAAGATTTGCAAGCTTACTTATTATGCTGTTTCCCAAACTGACAAAAGAATCTTCAAAATTCTAGTTTTACATACTGTTCCCAATGCAAAGAAATCACTGAGTAATGGGAACTCGAAGAACCATGTCCAAAAGACACATTTGGAAATCTAACCATGAATTTAAAAGAAACCTTGTAATCCAACACCAGAAAAACACAATGAAAGCTGCAGTCCAGATTCTGTTACTCAATCTACAAACCTCATACATGGAAACCAAGCAGACCAATTTCCAGCTGGATGGCCTGCCTGGAGAGGAGTGGCCAGCTCCCAGGCGTCCAAGATCCAAGATAGGAAATACATGATACACTCCTGGCAGGGCCCTGGGCAGGGCCCCAGCCGGTGTTTACTGGCCTTAACCATTTGTGGGAGGGGCTTGAATCCAGTGCTTTTTGTTCCTAAGGTTATGAACAAGTCGCTCACAAAAATAAAAGCTTTCAAATTCTAAATGACTTTTGATTGGTTTACATTTATGGGCATGCTAACAACTGGTAGTCGGAGAAACCTGGATTCCTGTGAGATTCCATAACTGTGTGGTAAGGGAGTCACAGGTCCCCAACCTCCTCCTCCTCATGGCTGATATGGATGGCCATCCTGGATGTCATGCTCCCTGCCTTCCACATTCTCCCACTTGCCAAGTCCACTTCACCTACTTTGCATTTCTGGAACCTTCTCCATGTCTCCCACCACCACTCCCCTACTGCCACTGCCTTGGATCATTCACACTATTAAGATTGACCTTCTTTCTGCCAGTCTTGCTTCCTCAAACGCACTCAACAATCCAAAGAGGGACCAGTCTAACATGCCTGACCCCTCTCTCTGACCTAAAACTTAAGAAGTCTGTGCTTCACTTAACATTACTTGCTGATCTTCTCTGCTTGGAGTTCTCTTGGGGACCTCATCACTGGACCTTAACTTTTTAACACATTGTAGGGGACCACTCAACTCTTGTTCAGTGCTGAGGGACAGTTGCTTAAATTTGGGTTTCTTCCTTATTCCATAAAAGCCTTTTTTTTTCTTTCTTTCTTTTGGAATAAACTGGAGGGTGTATACAGAGCACCTAGCACAGTGCCCAGTAGTTACTACCACAACTTCTAATTCTTATCTTCTGTTCCAAAGCTTGCCAAGTGCTTCCCCCATAAAAGCTCACTTGATTCTTCCATTAACTCTAAGACTTATGAGGCTACATAGAATAAACTGAAGCTGGTGATGTCTAAGGCCTGTCAAATCAAGGTCAATATTCATTATATTATAAATCCTAATTTTCTTTAAGGTCATATCTTTCTGTCAAGAGTTCTGGCTTCTTTTATTACATTTAAGGAATAAAACACATAGGCCAAATTCCACCATAATGGACTCCAAAGGACTTTGGTTTGTTTCACATCCCATAATTACTTTAAATAAGTAAGCCATCAACTGGTTCATTCATTCATTCCTCCAATCTGCAAGTACTTATAACATGCAGACTTCACAGAAGGCATTGTGTTTGGAGTTGAGAATGTTCACTTTGTGAGATCTTACAATCTCTTATGTAGAGACAAACCTCTTATGTGACCTTGGAGAAATCCCTGATACTCAGTTTCCTTACTCATAAAATGGGTGGATTTTTCCAATTATTCAATGCTATTATGAATTGTAGACATTCTAGGATTCCATATAACTGGCAAGCCCTCTTGACATCTACCAAGGACATACTTTTATATCACAATTCTATAAATTTTTGTGAGATGATCCATATACTCGTTGTAACTTGGAAAAACACTTCCAGATTACCCTCATGCATTGTTGGGAGTTTTTAAGTACATACATATTTGAAGCATTTTTAAGAATTTTGCATCCAATTTAGTTTGTAAATTGCCCCTACATAAAAATTGTATTTTCATGGGCAGATTGTGATCTTAAATGATTTCACCAGAGAACCTAAATAAATCAGATTAAAAAATCCCCTCTTCCTCTTCTCCATTTAATTCTATGATAATGTCATTTTGGGATGCCTGAAATTCTTCTATACAAAATGGCACTTTAATCCAATTTGTTAGCATGCATTTACTGAGCAAGCTCTTTGTCGCCTTGGAGTTTCTTGCACCTATCTGTGTTGGCAAATCAGGCTTGGATGATGGAACCCCAGTGCCTTGCAAGGGCAGCAGAGGCAGCCGACCACATGCTGATGCAAATCCCTGCTGCCCACCAGGGAGTTCACACATCAGAGTCTTCCCTGTAATCAACTAGAAGGCATCTATCTGTCTAAGCATCATCTGAACAGCCAGATGTAGGAGCCAAGTTAAGCACATTTCCATACACCTGCTTACACAACTCTTACTTCCTTCTAGAGTTCACAAAAAATAACCCTTTCTTTTCCCATTGATTTGGAGAACCTTACCCGATCTCCTACTCCATCATTTGTGGTGATGTATGCTGAAAACAGTGGGAACAGGCTTAGGGAGGGTCACCACTAACCTATACTGTACCTTTGGGTAAATTACAAAAGATATCTTCTTCCAGCAGAGAGGACTGCACCAGAGGCTTCGCGAGTTGATTTGCCAATTGGATTTTAGTCTCTGCTTGCCTGTTGGTTGAAATGACCTTGTGCAGTGGAACAACCCACCCAATTCTACAAGATCACATGAACAGTTGTGCAAATAAAAACGTGTTCTCATAGTAGCGCTGACAACTAGAGGAAGAAGAGCTTAACTCTGCCAACAGATCAAGGGGAAATGAGAAGGTATTTGACTGACATAGGATGGATGTGTGGGTAGTCAACAGATGAACAAGAGGAGTAAGAACAGTGAAGGCAGAGTGTCACGCATTCTAGATAGTGACCCCCAAATGACAACCTGCAAGCAGTTTGATATGTCTGAAGCAGGCAGTGTTTGTGTGCTTCTGTGTGGGGTGGGTGGAGTTGCAGGGAGGGAGACCTGAAAAAAGGCATCAGATGAGACTGCAGAGGCAGGCGGGAGGCCATATTATTAAGCATATTATACAGCATGGTAAAATGTTGAAACCCAATTCTGGGATCACTAGGGGCTTGTTTCATGATTGTAAATAATAAACTTTTCTTCAGTTATACCTTGCCATACTTTTTATATTTATCACAAATATCTTTAATATCCTAAAGCAACAGGCTTTATTTTCCTGTAAACTGAGCAGGTAAAATTCAATGAAATTGAAGTTTCTGGAACTGTCCTGATCTTGAGACACTTTTAAAACAAAAATCTCAGACTATCAGGAAATACTTCCAAGTGTATACATGTACATGTTCTAATGTTTAATGCCAAAATTCTGAAACTGGCTATTGACTCTTTTCACCCAGAGCCTGGGGCTAAGATTTTTGTAACACATGATCTGCACCTGTAAGAGACTTGGAAGACATTTCAAAAGCTTTGAGAGGCGATCTGGCTTAAATCTCTTGAGAAGAGAACTGGAGATTGCCAGGTGTTATCGGTTAAAATAAGTCTATATCAGAAGCACTTGAGAAACAGCCGGTAGAATGAGTGAAACCCTGTGAGAAGAGAACCCCAGGACCCTCACGTATAGTGAATAAAGGTCTTATGGCGACCCAAGGCTGCCTGGCAGTGTCACCAGGTGGCCTCTAGCCCTGGGGCTGCAAAGAGCAAGAAGAATTCCCCCTGAATCGGGGATCAAGCAGCACCCCCGCCCTCCCCCACCACACACTGTAGATAAGTTACCCTATTTTCCAATTAAAAAAAAAAAAAAGCAAGACAAGGCAGGAAACACGTTGATATTAAGTTTCACCCTTTCAAAGACGAAAACACCTCGTGCAGATCTTACTCTCACACTTTATGGCGCTGTCAGAAGTCAACGGTTGGAAGAATGGAAGAATGGGCTCTTTTCTTCCTAGTCTGTTTTTTCGTAAATATGATCCCGCAGGGACACAACGTATCGGCTTTCAAAGAAACTTGGCACCTCGGTCCCCAGAGGAGCGCGGGTCCGGGTGGTCTGCCGGGTGGCCGAGGCGGTACTCTGCACCTCCCGACGCCACGCGAAACTCGGATGCTCACAAGGGCGCAGCGGCGACGGCTCGGTCTACACCGTGGAGCGGGGGGACCCAGAACCCAAGGCCCCTGGACAACTCGGCTTTGGGCGAGGACCTGTGCATCTGCAAGCCGGGGCGCGCCGCCTGCTCCCCCCGGGATCGGGTAGGGGTAGGCCTGACGTGTCCGCGCCGTGCCGAGGGACCGGGGGACCGGGGGGCCGGGGGACCGAGGGACCTGGGGACCCTGTACCAGAGTCTTCTGTAATGTTTACCCCGGGGCCAGGCTCCGCACCGGAGAACAGGAAGGGCCCGGGGCTACCACCCCGGGAGAGGGTGCCGGGGCCTCGCCTGCAGCCGCGCCCCTCTGCGGGGTCCCAACACCAGGGGGAAGGAGAGGGGGAAATCCACACAGCGGGCGCCGCGCCCGCCGCACGTCCCGGGAGCCCGCGTCCCTGCCCCGCGGCGCCCCTTACCTCGGGTCCCGAGCCGGACGCAGTCAGAGCCAGTCGCGCCCAGCTCTCCCCCTGGCTCGGCGTGAGGCCCATCCGGGACGCCGGGCGGAGTTGGAGAAGTTTCTGGGGTCACTTTGTTCTCCACTCGGGCGCGCGCGGTGCGCCTGCGGCGGTCAAGGATGCCCCCGGCCTGCGCGCTGCGCCTGTGAGCCCCGAGCCCCGAGCCGCGGCCGCACCTTTCTCCCGGGCCGCCCCGCCCCGCCCCGCCCCGCCCCGGCCGCCGGCCCCGCCCCGGCCCGCCCCTGCCCCCGGCCACGCCCCGCGCCAGCCCCCGGCCCGCCCGGCCCCAGACCCCGCCGCCGCCCCTGCACCCCCGCGCTTTCGTGGCGACATCCCACTAAAGAAAACAGCTCCGCAAGTTCGAGCCAGAGGCCGGTCGCTCTGCCCAGGACTGCGGGGTGGGATGAGCGGAGACGGTCTGTCCGTCCCCAGAGAATTCACGGTAAAGACGTTTCCCCGGGTCTCACCAGAAGCCGGTGTCCCCGAGGCAGCGGAGACTGCCCATCTCTCCCCCAGCTGAGACCCAGACGTGGGAAGGCTTAAAGGCGGAGGAGGCAGTCGAGACTTCGAATCAAGCCGATTTTGGATTCTCCAGGTGCAGAGGCTGTGAGGTTTATTAGAGAAACTCGAGTGGCCCAGGGTGGGGGTGGGCGGGGGGATGAGAGAAGGCTGAGGAAGCTGAGCTGCGGGAATAAAGGCGGCCTGGGAAGCCGAGTGCCTAGACCATGGACCTCGCCTACCAAGGCTCTGCCCCAGAGCAGAGGGATGGGGAGGTAGATGGAAGCGATGTGCTACTATGGGGTCTCCCAGAAGCAGCCCCGAGACAGGAGTAGGAGTGGAGGGTTCTCTTTGAGAAAATGACTGTAAAACTAAATAAGGCAACTAGGGAGAAAGCCTGGCAGTATGGAAATCTGAGCCCGAATGAAGGACAGAGGGAAGCCACCACCTAACTTCCTAGAGTCTAAGATCATTGGTGAGTTCCGCCACCAAATCCACCCATTGGGGGGATACCGATCTCCTGGGAGCAGCCAAGTTGGAAGTCAGTAAAGCGCCAAGATAATTGGAGCTCCTTGCAGATCTGTGAGAAGCATTCTGACAGCCATTCTCACAATCTGGAAGGAAATCAACTTTCCCACAACAGGACCCACAGTTTTAAGCCCCCATGGCTTGGCTGGGATCAGACAGACCTGCTCTCCATTGGCAACCAACACAGGCTCTGTGCACACTGAACCAGTAGTGACAGATTATTCCCACTATGTAGGCTGCCCTGGTCCTGTCTCCAGATCCCTACACCCAAGGCTCTGCCTAGGAAATGCCCCCCACCCACCCTCAACCTTCCCCTTCCCTGCTCAATGCCAGCGTCACATCACCTCCTCCAAGGCACATTTCCTCCTTAATATGTTACTTCTTCCACATCTATCAGTCTGGGGAGGTGTGTGTGTGTGTGTGTGTGTGTGTGTGTGTGTGGTATTTGCTTGTTGTAGTGCATTTCTTCAGTTTTAAAATACTTATTTTTTTTCTGATTCTGAAAGTAACATGTTTTTTGTGTAAACTTAGAAAAATACAACCCAGATAACTCCAAATCCCCCAGTCTTATAGAGACTCTGTCCCTCCATAGTCACATAACAGTCTGAGCCTCCATCCCATGTATATCAGTATAGAAAGAAAACACACAGTCATTTGAACAGCGAATGTTTAATATGAAGAACCATCACTTATAATAGGATTTGGAGTAATGAGGAACTGGTCAGTGAGAAGCAAAGAGAAATCAAAAGAAAACAGGAAGAGTAGATACAAAAACTTAAGTAGCCACTAAGCCTCCAGCTGAGATAAAGTCCTCAAGGGTGAGCCTCCTTTTCCCCTGGGGCAGAGACACAGGTGAGATGTCACCAAGGTGTGGGGCCAGCAGTGCCTGCCGGAAATCCACCCTTTAAAACTTGCTAGAGCCAGGCCTGGTGGCTCGTGCCTAGAATCCCAACGGCTCAGGAGGTTGTGGCAGGAGGTTCAAAGTTCAAGGACACCCTCAGCAAGAGGGTGTAACTTAGCAAGACCCTGTCTCAAAATTAAAAAAATAAGAAAGAGCTGGGGAAGTGGCTCAGTGGTTAAGTGCCCCAGGTTTCAATCCAGGCACAAAAAAAAAAAAAAAAAAAAAATGCTGGTATCTTTATTACGAAAGTATCTGAAGGGCAGAGTTCAGGAAAAGCTGACTCCATGGGTGTTCTTGGAGAAACTGCCCATACTGAAGAGGTCTGCCCAATGCAAGGGCAGCCACCAGAGGACAAAACTCTCCCTTCCAGTAAGGTTTCACCTGCCCCCTACTGACAAAGCTTAACAAGTCTGCACACAGGGCAATTATTTAAAGGACCAGATCCATTCTTACTGAGAAGGCAAAAAAGATGAGAGACAACTGGACCTCTGAAGTCACCTCAGAAAGTCCAGGCATTGCCCAGTGCCCCTCTCAAAACCTTCCTGCTCATTCCAGATGAATCTGCACATTTTTACAAATTTCTCCTGGCTGGCACTTGTCCCCTGCACCAGCTGATTTGTTCCGGACGTGGACTTCTCTGCTGCAAGCTGTCTCTCAGCATTTCTCCCCCAGGAGCTTCACAGCTGGAGATGGAGTCCTCCTGTCCCAGGTCCCATAGCACAGCTATGACTAAACTGTGAATTCAACAAAATTTGACAAAAACTTTGGGGACAGGTGGGGATGGAACATAGGAATTACAAAAGGTTAAAGAAAAAACTTAGGACCAAATAATGGTTCTGAAGATGTGAAAACATCCATGGGACTGAGCAGGGAAGCAGTAAGTCCCCTCCACATGGAAGGTGTATCACTGTCCCACACTGAAACCCAAGTTGCATTGCCATCAGGGCCAAACAGAGAAAAACAAATGTTCCTCCTTATCCTCAATCTGAGTCCCACTCCATCATCTGTGGAGATAGTTCTGTCAGTTAAAAAAAAAAGTTAATATCCCTTTAGGA
This sequence comes from Callospermophilus lateralis, assembly GCF_048772815.1. NCBI lineage: Eukaryota > Metazoa > Chordata > Mammalia > Rodentia > Sciuridae > Callospermophilus > Callospermophilus lateralis. Next base: position 12,768,511 of record NC_135310.1, read on the forward strand.
AGAAAAAATAGTCCTCAACGCCTTGACTTGGTCATTTAGTAATCCATTTACTGAGTGTCTACCCAACCCTGGCACTGAACCAGGCAGTAGGAATGTAATCTGCATAACTGTTACAATTTGAGGGTGATAGTAAATTTAAAAACTTACAAATAGTTATTTTTTAATGTCTCATAAATACGGTGAGGACACAGTATAATATAGTTTGAGTACCCTGCATCCTAAATGCCTGGGGCCAGAGTGTATTTCAGATTTTGGAATATTTCCAGACACACAATGAGATATTTAAGGGATGGGACTCAAGTCTAAACCCGAAATTCATGCATTTATATACACAGCCTGAAGGTAATTTTCATGCAATATTTTTTGTGTGCCTCAATTTTGACTGTGCCCTGTCACATGAAGTGAAATTGGGTATGGAATTTTTCTACTTCTGGTGTCTGTCATGGTGGCACTCAAAATTTTTGGATTTGGGAACATCTCCGCTTTTAGGATTTCAGGTTAGGGATGCTTAACTTGTAATGAGTGTTCCCAGAGAGCACTCCAGATGGTCCCTAGAGAGGGCCTCCTTGAGGCAGCAACATTTGAGCCAAGTCCTGAAGGACTGAGGGAGAGTTGGATCATTCCAGATAAAGGGGATGGTACATTTGAGGCTTGGAGTTTGAAAGGAACAAGGACAGGTTGACAGGAGATGAAGCCAGAGAAGCAAGTAAGAACCAATCATGCATGGTCAGGAGGGCATGTTAAGGATTTGGGATTTTCATTCTTAGGCCAATGAGAGCCCTCCAATGGTTTTTAAGCACCCAACTAGCTGGTGATGGAGAATAGACTAGAGGGTACATTTAAGACACATCTGGGAAGAATATGGGAAGAATACATGAAGCTGATGCTCAGGATATAGGTTGAACCTGGAGACTGAGACTGGCATGCAGAAATAACGTGTTGCAGTGGGCAAGCTGAAATACCCCTGGGCAGACACGGGCGAATGAGAGGAGACAGAGCCTTGCAAGGCAGAGGTGGGTTAGCAGACAGAACAGAGGAGGACGGGCAGGGGAAGGGAGATAAAGAAGAAAGTGTATAGGACATCCATATGGTACAGCAGGATCCGCTTGCCTGTAGAGTCACTCAACAACCACATAAAGAAAATCTACCTGCAGAGATAAATTCAAATTTCCACTCCAGCAAAAGAAAGTGTGAAGGTTATAAACGGTCACCCAATGTCATGGGTATCCACTCACTTCATAGCCATCAAGGTTTTCAGACTACCCGGATATAGATCCTTTTCTGTTCTAAAAAGTTAACAAAGAATAACAGCAGCAATCTCACCACTTAGAAAGAGCCATGTTGTCATATTTTCTTTGATTACCCAAATCTAAGGGAAGGGGTCTTGTCCAATGCCTCTTTTTTATTCCTCTAGTAATTTAGTACACTTTGTGACACTCAGAAGGTGCCTCGTGATGTTTTCAGAATGAATTCTGCCTTCTTAGTACAGTGCAGTATTTTGATGGACTTTCTGGTTCCAGGATACTAAGCCAATAGCTTTAGCATCCTTCCCCTGAATTCTACCTCAAAAACAGCTTCCTTAACACACGTTGCTTGCTTTTAGAAGATTCTTTTGAGTGGTGGCCTTCTGCTCTCTTTCCTTTTCTTGACAGCACTTGAAGGAAGAGAGTCTTCCTGACTGTAAACCCCCTGCCTCAGCTTGAGCACCACCAGCTACAGAAGGGACTTTCTGCACACATTCACACAATGACAAGCCCATGGAAAATTACTGCCTTTAATACCTATCTCTTAGGAGCTCCTATGTGGTTTTACAGATCATTTGTGGAAGACACAAGGGTTCCAGCACTGGTTCCTCCTACTAGGTGCATTCCCATTACTTAATGCCCCACACATTAATAGGCTAACCCCAGTCTCCCTCCCCAGTGCTCCAGAATCTAGGAAACAGGCAAAGATTGTACTGACTCCAGTCCAGCCATCTCTTTGACATAGGCAGAAACTCTGCAATAGGTTAGGATAATTTTGGAGAAGTTGAGATTTCTTGAAGAGTCTTTCCAAGGAAGAACATGGTTTCCTTTCTGCAGATCACTTGGCCAAATACAAATGGATCTTTTCTGCTGAGTGCTCAGAACCTTGTATGATTTTCTTTGCTGCATGTTTTAAATCAAAGAAAGAAAGAGAGAGAGAGAGAGAGAGAGAGAGAGAGAGAGAGAGAGATAGGCTTCATTGGAGTTCCAAAAAGCTGACTTTAGCCCCAAATTTGATCCACCCTCCAGTGGCTTCAAACCATTTGCATATATGTATGGTATGATTGCATGATATAGTCATGTGTGTGGGCATGCATGTGTGTACCCTGTGTGTGCACATATACATGGGCAAGAGGTTGCTTTTCTTTCCCTTAGATTTATTTTACCAGTTTCCCTTCCCTCTGACAAATTACCAAGTAAGTTATATATGTTAGTTATATATGTTTGAAAGAATACTGGAAAACAAATAGCCACTTTGTATTAATACTATATAATCTCTATAAAATCTAAACTATATCTATGCTTTCTTCAGACAACTGCTCAAGATTCCAAATCCAAAGCCTTGATTCATGTCAGCGACTCTCTCCTCACCAGGACCATCAGCATCTCCACCCCATCACTGACATCTCCAAAGAAGAGACGGTAGTTTTCGGTGCTCCCTGGGAAGCAGACCATTCTCAAATTGAGTGAGTTTCGAGTGGCGCACTCAGGTTCTACTTGCTCATGTTCCAGCCTGTCTCTTGAGGAGCCCGTGTGCAGGCACCCTGTATGCTCACAAAGACTTACCTTGGACTTCACCCTCAGAGAGGAAATTCTTTAAAAATATATCACCTTGACATTGATTGCTCGAGTTTGTTTTATTTTTCACAATTTATAAAACTTAGCCTGATGAACGTATCTGAACATGTATCTGAATCAAAATAAAGTTCTATATATAATACTATGTATGCCCAGCACCTGGTCATGTAGTCAGCAGTTATTTTCACTGGCGCCCTCAGCATAGGAAATGTGTTCATGTTTCCATAAACTCACTGTGAAATGCAAAACTTACAAAATACAAGCATACCTTTTCTCTCAAACTTCCCTTTATGGCCCTAATTCTACTTTTCCAATTCCCTCGTCCCATTAAACTTGTTCTTGGACGTCACCAAAAGCTTCTCTGTTGACTCTTCTGAATTCCTTTTGCTTCCTCCCAGGCCTCTCTGTGGATATTCAGTTTTTTTCCCACTCTGCCCCCAACAGCCTAGTCTCCCTAACTTTCCGTTCTAAAACTGCTTATTGTTATTATTGAGAATATTGGGGTTTAGGGTTTTGGTGTCTCATTTCTACATGGATAAGAAGGACAGGAAAACAGGTAATACTTCTGCTTGCTGACAAAGATAAATTGAGTCCCATTTGAAGTGGAAAGTTATTGGCATGGGGCCATCTGGTGCACAGATGGGATCTTTAGAAGGGAACTAATTTTTAAAGTTAAACTATCTAGAGAATGGACTTCAGCCAGGATGTTAGAATTGCCTGTGTAAAAGAGCTGTGAAATTTGTCCAGGTGTACTGGCAAGTAGTTGAATCAGTACACACTAATCATCATGTACTTCCTGAAAAAGTATTATAATTGGGTGATGATATGTAATTTGGGATTCTTGTATCAAAGTAAGGCTATTAAATGAGCTAAAACTTAGGCACAGTGGTGCACACCCATAATCCAGCTACTTTGGAAGCTAAAGCAGGAGGATCCCAAGTTGAAGGCCAGCCTGGGCAAATTAGCAAGACCTTGTCTCAAAAATAAAATTGAGCTCCATCATAGAGAGCCCTTGGGTTCAATTCTCAGTACCAAAAAGCAAAACAACAACAAAACTAAATAAGTAAATAAATAATAGATTGGGGATGTATCTGGGTGGTAAAGTACCCATGGGTTCAATCCCCAGTACAAAAGATGAAGGAGAAGAAGGAGGAGGAAGAGGAGGAAGAAGTCTTAGGGTATCATCTATAATAATTTTAGTACATATTCATTGGTGTGTCATACATATTTATGTGTATAAAATGAATATATTTGCATGTCAATGTATACAGCCTTAACTAATTCATTTAACAACATTATACTTTTGTAGTTTTTGATTCTTTTTTTTTTAATATTTATTTTTAGTTTTCAGTGGACACAACATCTTTCTTTGTATGTGGTGCTGAGGATCGAACCCGGGCCGCACGCATGCCAGGCGAGCGCGCTACCGCTTGAGCCACATCCCCAGCCCTGTAGTTTTGAATTCTTAAAGGAATTTCACGACCTTAGTGATATATTGGAGAATGGTGTCATGTAGAAGTCCCTTTTTAAATTTTATGTCTTAGCACAGAACATAAATACATATTAACAGATACATGCATTCATAAATCTTTGTTGTCTTAAGTTTGAGCAATAATACCTTGAACTTGGGGCTACTATTTTCTTTTTACCCAAACTTTCTAATTATAAACTTTAAGAAAGTCACAAATATTAAAAATCCAAATTCAAGCTTTCAAACTGGATTTTTTTTTTGTCCAGTGCTGAGAATATAATCTAGGACCTCAAGATGCTAAGGCAAGCACTCCCAGCCCTTAAAGTGTTCAACAGGAGTGACTAAAAGGTTAATTTTATATCATGAGACCAAAAAGAACAGTTTTTTTTCTTTAAAAAAAAAATCAAAATTTTTTATGTTCAAATTTTATCCTCTAGATTATTACAGAACTATCATGAACACCTGCAATGGCTCCCCATAGTTATAGATTAGTGAAATCTTTCTGCCCACAATTTCCCTCTGAGTTTTAAGGGTATTTGCATTTAACCATTTTTTAAAAAGAAAGAAAGAAAGACAGGAAAAAAAAAAGCAATTATTGTTGGCTACTCTTTGCCAATAATATCCTTTCTCACTCCAACCTCTACATCCCTCTTCCAACCCAGGGGAGGAGAGCCAGTTTGCACGCTGTAGAAGCCTTCCACATCATTGTAGGAGGAGAGTCTCAGTGAACACACTGACCAGTGTGGGATTCCCTAATAAAAACAGACGGCCTGTGCGTCAGGTTTTCAAAGCTGTGACCAAACACCTGACAAGAACAGCTTAGAGAAGGAAAGGTTTGTTTGGGCTCACAGTTTCAGAGGTTTCAGTCCCCGGTTGGCTGATACCATTGCTCTAGGTCCAAGATGAGGCAGAACATCATGGAGGAAGGGCAGGGTGGGGAAAAGTAGCTCCATTCATGGCAACCAGGAAGCAGAGAGGAGGGGGAAAGGCCCACAGGGAAGATGCACCCCTCAGGCCACTGACCCACCTGCTCCAGCCACCCCCTCCTGCCTACAGTCACCACCCAGTTAGTCGGCTCCAACTAGGATGGACTGCTGAGGTTACAGCCCTCATAACACAATCATTTCACCTCCAAACATTCCTGCGCTGACACAGGGGCTTTTGGAGAACACCTCATATCCAAACCATCACGCCCTGCTTTAAAAATTCAGCCCTGAGAAGGAGAGAGGACAGAGACACACTGGGAACTACTTTCCTTCCTCCTCTCCACTCAGACTGTCTTGATTCATCATGTGCAAATCTGTACTCTCAGCCAGCAAAGGCTCCCTCCCTCTCTCCCTTCCCTTCCCTCCCTTTCCCTCTTTCTCCCTCTTCCTTCTCTCCCTCCCCACTCCACCCCCCACCACCCCCACCAAAAGACAGGGGTTGTCTAGACTGGCTTTGAACTCCTGGGCTCAAGCAATCCTCCTGCCTCAGCCTCCTGAGTAGCTGAGACCACAGGCACTGCACCTAGCACAAATACAATTTTCTATAATAAGAAAGGTGATGATTGGTTTTTGTTTTTATTTTCTTGGTGCTGGGGGTTGAATCGGGGCCTCCACCACTGAGCTCCACCTCCAGCCAAGAAAGGGTGCTTGCTCCTGGATTTGTGGGGAGTCCCACCAGGACCTGACCTTTCACCAAGAATGGCAACCACTCCAGATTAGCATTTCTATGAATCTCAGAGAATCAGACAGTGAAGCAACCAAAGCCACCCTCCTGCTGCTACCTGCTCACCCGGAGTCACTAGGGCATTCCAAGTTCACCTACTGGCAGTGGGTGGTTGAGAAATCCATCTTCTCACTGGGGTGAGGTAATGAGAAGCAGCCAATTCAGAAATGTCTCCCGGGCACTGTCCTCATGGCCAGGTAAACAGAGGAGGAATTGGCAGGCTGTTAGCTAAAGCCCTACCAGCCTGTGCTAAAAACAAGTGAATACATAAGACTGTCCACTTAAGGGTCACTGTGCAGCCTCACGGCCCCGTACCACCCCCAACTCTTCCTCACCTACTACCCCTGAAGAAAGTGACATTTTGTTCCTGCTTTGCTCCCATTCCAACAGCTTCGTCAGTATAGAAACACTAGTGTATAATCCCAGCTACTTGGGAGGCTGAGGCAGGAGGATTGCAAGTTTGAGGCCAGCATCAACAAATTAGTGAGACCTTGTCTCAAAATAAAAAATAAAAAGGACTAGGGACGTAGCTCAGTGGTAAAATGCCCAGGTTCAACCTCCCAGTGCCAGGAGAAAAAAAAAAAAAAAAAAAACTAGTGGGAGAATTACCAAAAACATGCCCTAAGACTCTAGGATTTTGCACAACCCTGCCTTTCTTTCTCCCATGGGACCTGACTTCACATTCACCTCGTCATTGTGGTGGGTCCCAGGATGGCTCCTTGTTGGGGCTTAGATGCAAAACAGCTGTGTTAATGCAGGAAGACTCAGAGGTGAGATGACTGGATTGTGAGGGCTGTAGTCTCATCAGTCCATCCTGGTTTGAATGGACTGACTGGGTGGTCACTGGAGGCAGGTGGGTGTGGCTGAGGAGGTGGGTCACAGGGAGCAGGGCCTGGAACGGTGCATCTTCACTGTGACCCCTGCCCCCCCCCCCCGCCCCCGCTTCCTGGCCACCAGGAGCTGGGCAGCTGTGGCCATGGTATTTGCCTCACACTGGGCTCAAATGCAGTGACCGCGGCTGTCTATGGGCTGAAACTCTGGAAGGGCGAGCCCCACATCAACTTGCCTCCTCTAAGTTGTTCTCATCGGGTATTTTGGTCAGTGACACAAAGCTGACCAAAGCTGCCCTCCCCCGCCCCATTCCCTACTGCAGTCAGTAGCTTCTGTTTCCCACACTGCTCGGGGCCACCTGTGTCATCCGTCTCCTGTCCCTCTCAATCATTTGGCCTCCAGCTTTCTCCTTGTTCCCTCCTAAAGAGCCTCCCATCCTCTCTGCCTCTCCACTGCTGTTCCTGACAGTTTTCCCCACACAATGGCAGCAAATCAAAGTTACCCTCTCACGGTCCAGAGCCTGGCAAAAATGGCATCCGTCTGTGCGTATCTACCAGGTCTGCCCAGCTGGAGCCAGCTTTGGGCTTCTGGAGTCTTCCGACTACTAGATCCTTCCCTGTCACTCCATCTTCCCAACCACAGTGGCGAAGTGTCTTTATAACTGGCCCAGGAGCTGGGTCCTAACTCCAGAGCCACTGGAGTGCTGAGGGGCCCTGGTTTCCTCTGCAGAGCTGCCTTCCTGTCTCGCTGGGCACAGACAATCTGCAGAGCCCTGGGCAGTGGTGACATGGCAACCGAATGTTTTTCCCCAGGGGGGACAGACCCTCTCCCCCTACCCTTCTCTGTCACCTTAGGCTCTTTCCTCACCACATTTGACCTTGGCATTCCCAAGTTTCCTTTCCTTCCCTCCCTGCTCATCTGGGAGCTGGTCCTCAACAACTCTCCCTCACTACCCCAGGCTGGTCAGCTTCAGCTGAGAGTGGAGATAAGGACGGAGGGCAGAACTACCTAGAGATGGCAACTCCACCCTCTGGTCACTCTCTGCCTCCCTGAAGAGGTAGCAGAGACCTCTCCCTGTGAGCCACCCAACCCCTCCTTTCCACTCCACCACTCCATATGTGATTGCATAGGAAATTATCTAGATGGGCTAGGGTGTGGCTCAGTGGCAGAGCACTGCTCAGATAACAAGGGCTGGTTCCGTCCCTGGAAGGGAGAAAGAGAGGGAGAGAGGGAGGGAGGGAAGGAGGAAGACAATAAAAGGAAAAAGAAAAATATAAAGCTAGGACCATCACACATTTTCAGGAACAGTGAACGCAAGCGTAATGGAAGGTAAAAGCTACACGGCGTGTGTCTGTGTCTGTGTGTGTGTGTGTGTGTGTGTGTGTGTGTGTGTCCATCCGTCCACCAGGCACATGCCCACACACAGCAGGCTACTTCATAGGTCAGAGACTGGAGTCAGAATGTCTGATTTAAATCCTGGCTTCACTGCCCACACCGGCTCTGTTATCTCAGGAAGTGACCTAACCTCCAGTCCCTCCATTCCCTTGTGTGTAAAATAGGGATAATAATCAAATTTACGTGATGAAATTATATACAGAAGAAATGACTTAATATTTGCAAAGGGCACATATACGTAAAGCGCCAAGTATTAGAAGAGAAAAACAGTTGAGGAATTCCTCTTGTCCTGATGCTCTTTTTATGTGGGTGTATTTTCAATGTGACAAACACACAGGTGGCATAGGGGCCCTGCCCAGTGTGAGGACTTGAATGCTTTTTTGGTGGACAGCTAATCTCCATGTGCAGAATGAAAATAGGGCCCTGGGTCACTCTGTGGAACAAGACAGTTTTAGCAAAAATCGGCATTACATGAAGAAACAACTATATATTAATGAAGGAGAAAAAATTCAGACTGATGTTAAACTAACATTCATTGAATATTCTGTGCCAAACACTGGGCTCGTTTCTTTCTTTTTTTTTTTTTTAATTCTTAATATTTATTTTTTAGTTTTCGGCAGACACAACACCTTGGGCAATTCACCTCATTGCATCTTGCAACCTCCTCCTGAGGTCGGTAGTATTGTCATACCACTTCACAGACGAGAAGGGCCCTTAAGCTTACAAAGAGGCGCCACCTGCTCACTGTCACAGTGATCAGCTGAGCACGGAGTGGATCACACAGAGAAGACAGAACTCTTCATTTGGCCCATGAACTTGTTTCTATTTTGGAAACACAGTTCAAGCTTTCCAAGTTCATTATCACTGTTTCTACCCCGATGTTCGTTGAATCTTGGCTATTGTATGGGACAACGCAAGAAACTTCAGAGGTGAAATGATGGGGTTATAAGAACCTTAACTTAGTCCCTGAGTTAGTCCCCCATCAGAGAGCTGTGACTACAGGCAAGTAGGGTGTGGCTGGAGGAGGTGGATCACTGGGGACTTCCTATGGGTGAATATATTTTGTGAGATGAGCTTAGACTCTCTCTCTGTCTGCTTCCTGGTGCCATGATGCTTTCCTCTGCCACACTGTCTTGCCTCAGGCCTTGAGGAATGGAGCCGGCCTTCTGTGGACAGAAACCTTTGGAACCATGAGCCCCAGGTAAACTTTTCCTCTTCTAAAATTGTTCTTGTCAGGTCTTTGGGGCACAGCAGAAAACAAGCTGGCTAAAAGAGATGATTATGATGACCTGGCCCTAGGCCACATCCCTGGCCTTTCCTGTGACAGGCTCAGTATACCCTGTAGGTCCCAGACTGGAACCACACAGTAAACAACGGCTGGCTGCTGCTAAGAGTGTAAACCGTGAACCTTCTCAGGCGATGTCTGTGCTGTAGTTGAACAACTGACAAAGGACTTTTGGAACCCAAGGAATGAAGATGCAAGATGGGATCTCAGCCACACACAAGCAACGAAGTGAATTAATCAAGGAGGAATCTCCGGGAGCCCTTCAACATCCAAACAGATAGACCCTGATGAGAGACATTCATATGAGAAAATGCTGTAACTGCACAGAGCAATTCAGCGATTCCCTTCCTGGTGAGACCCTGGCCTCAGTCATTTCTTACTGCACAGTCACATCTTGTACTGTCAGTTGTATCTGTGTCCTCGGTTGGTGTCAATTCTCACTCGAGCCAGGTTCAGCTGGCTTACCGGGCGCCTCCTGACACTTGCTGTGATCGATGCACACAATGCGGTTGACACTCGCACACTGTGGTGGGGGTCAGGCGGGTCCAAAGGTGGCAGGGGAGGATACCCTGGTAAGCAAAACACAAGTTCAAAGATGGAATTTAAAGCAAGATGAGGAGGGGCATGGAAATGTGACTGCCTTTCCTTCCACCCTGTGAACTGAACTCGGCTTACCAACCCCCATTGCTAGTTAGTCGTTGTGTTGGTTTGCTGCGGCTGCTGTCAGGAACTATAGCAAACTAAGTGGCTTAACACAACAGAAGCCTAGTGGCTCACATTTCTAGAACATCTACAATCCAGGGTTGGGTAGGGCCTTGCTTTCTCCGAGGCTGCTTTCACAGACAGCTGTTCTGTGCCTTTCTCTTCTCTTCTCCGGTTGGTGGCAATCCCTGTGTTCCTAGGTTTGTAGGCCTAGGGCTGCAATGTCTGCCTCTGCGGCTACATTGCTCTCTCTGTGTCTGTTTCTTCTCTTATGACCCCAATCACATTGAATTAGAGCCCAGCCAAAGAACCTCATCTTACCTTAATTACACCTGTAAAGACCCTATTTCCAGATAAGGTCACAGTCACAGGTAGGACTAGGAGTTAGGACCTTGCTATATATTTGCAGCCCATTCTTAGTAATGGACTACTAAGTCTCATTACCAAAGAAATGCAGCCCCATCCAACTGAAAACCCTTGGAATACTCTTGTCAGTTAGGGATTACCCACAATGCCCCGATGCTTTTCCTCTTCTCTCCAGGAGGAGGGGGAGGGTGGGGCGGGAGCAGCGTTTTTAAACACCAAGGCAAGACCAGCCTGATGCCAGGGACATCTGGGTGGCAGACTTGTCCCAATCCTCCATTCTGCCTGGACCTGGGCATCAGCCATGGTCTTCGTAGTAAAAGCCACACTGCCAGCCCTTAGACATGCCCTCCTCCCCTTCCCAGCCAAGTTCTGCACCGTGCTTTGAGAGACAGACAGCATCTGGAAGCCCCCACCACAGTGCGGGGGTACACAGCACTGAAGAGGTGTCCTCTGCTCCGAGTTTAGCCCTGGCTTTTTCCTTCCTCCCTTCCTCCCTCCCTGCCTGCCTGCATGCCTTTCCAGCTGACAGTCATTTTTCCAAGCAGTTGAATGAGGCGTCCACAGCCATGCCATCCACCTGACCCGTCATCTCCATGCTGCAGGAGGGATCTGCTTAGCAATGGCAAGGGACTGTGCACGTCACTAAGTTTTTCGGGGGTTCTCGCCTGGAAAGGACCCCGTGTCCTGGGCCCTTCAGCACAGAAGTGCTCCTTGTAGCAGTTCTCAGTGCCAGTGGCTTCTCACCTGCTCCTTCACTCTGAGATTCTTTTGCTCTGCGCCTCGGATCAGATGACCACTCTCCTTCTCTAGCCCACTCCTGGGTGCTCAACAGAATTGTCACTTGCTATGTGGCCACCTCTGGTACCACAGGTGTCTTTCTGGCACCTTTAAACACCACGGCTACAGGACAGCTTCCTGGATGACTTGTCCCTCAGCAGGAGGAGCTCTGTGCACCCACAGCCAGACTACACCTTCCCCCAAAAGACCCTCCCTCCCTCCCTCCCTCCCTCCCTCCTGTCCTTCCTCTTTTTTTTTTTCATGACTCCACTGGATGGAGTTTCCCAAAGAGGCCCGGTCTCACAGGGATGTTGTGCTAGGATCTCTGGACTAGGGACAAGACCTGCATGGCCCCATCTAAACTCCTCACCCTCTCTTTCCACCTCAGGCTGGCCCAGAGGATTTTCTCTGTGCATGTTTATAGGGTACCAGACACCCTTCTCCATCCCAAGGTACTCCTCTGTGATCCTCTGTGATCAAATGCGTCAAGGTGAAGGGACAGTTTACTTCAGATTGATCCTTATGAAAATCTAGAAGGGAAGCTGGATAAAATATTAAGCATCCAAAATTCCTATATTGGGGTCATCCAAGAGTGACCCAGACTCGGAGGTCTTGGACCAAAATCCCGGAGAAAAGGCAAAGTTGAAGAAGGAAACCCCGCGCTTGGCTTCCCGTTCCCCGAGACCCACTTGCCAACCACTAAGCTCCAAGATGGCCACAGAAAACACGTCTGCAGGAACTGTGTCCCATAAAGACCTGGCATCTGGCATACACACAGAACTGGACAAACCAATTAATAAAAACAAAACATCTGACATTGCAATTCAAATATGAGACCTGTTACTGTTGGAAAGAGTTATCCAAAGAGCTAATAACACACATGAAAAGAGGTTCCACCTCTCAACTATCAAGAAAAGAAAAAGTAAGACCACAAAGAGACTCCGGTGCATGCCCTCCAAATGCCTAAAACTAAAAGGAGGACAATACAAAGAGCTGGCGAGTTTGCAAGCAAGTCCCCTAAATTGGTGGTGGCAGTGTGACTTTTTTTTACGACCATTTTGGAAAAACTTTGACAGTAACTAGTGAAACAGCTCAAAGGCATCCACGACAACCCAGGGATTCTCCTCCAGGGGGAGAATGCAGCAGAAATGCACATAAGAATGTTGACAGCATCATTCCTTGTAACAGCCCAAACAGGAAACCACCCGGATGTCCCTCAAACACAGGTGGAGAAATTGTGGTATATTTATAACATGAACTAGTATGTAGCATAACAAATAGACCAACTCCTGTATGATGCTTACAGACCCGATGTTAGAAATAAGTCAGACATAAAACAACATGGACTGAAGCTCAAAAAAATGAAGTTAATCCATGATGCAGGCATCAGGGTAGTAGCGGCTGGCTGCTTTGGTACAAGGAGGAGGGTTCTTGTAATGTCCTTGTTTGTTTGTTTATTTCTATTGGGAATTGAACCCTGGGCACTTTACCTCTGAGCTTGCCCCCCATGTATTTTTTATTTTGAGACAAGTTCTAAGTTGCTGAGGCTGGCCTTGAACTTGGGATCCTCCTGCCCCAGCCTCCCAAGTTGCTAGGATTCCAGGAATGCATTGCCGTGCCTGAATTGTTATACTTCTTTTTAAATGCTGCCCCCTTGGCATTGTATCTGGACCTATGTCAATGCTCAAAAACATAGGCTGTCACATGCATAGAATCACGTTTTCCCTTCCTGGCCTCCTGTGGGGGTAAGGGCTGGCAAGGAATGATAGGAACAGCCTGAAATCACGGTTAATGTTTTGAAGAGAAGAACTTGTGTTCAGGTTGCTTAAGGCTTCATTAAGTATTATCAAGTCACACTGACTACATCACATGGAAAAGTGACAGGCAGCTTATGACACAGGGCAAGGTTGTAGTACCTAATTGGAACATGCTCCAAGAGACACCTGTGGGTTCCAGTAGCACAATCAAGTCAGGATGAGGGCAGACACTTGCAGAATTCCTTCCCCCTGAGGAAAGCTCCAAGGCTTCCTTACTGATAACGATAAATCTCACTTGGCAGTTGCTGTGTGCCAGACACCATGCTCTGAATTCCCAAATCAATCAGGAGGCAGAACTTGCTGTTCTCCCAATTTGCAGATAAGGCAACTAAATGTAATGAAGGCAAATAAAGTTTTTATGACTACCAGAGTAGTGAAGTCAGGACTCATATCCAAGTTTCCCAACCTCCAAAGCAAGGGATAAGGGAAAAAAAAATTTATATATATATATAAAATAGCTGGGTACAGTGGCACACACCTATCATCCCAGCAACTCAGGAGGCTAAGACAGGAGGATCAGTTGAGGCTAGTCTCAGCTACTTAAGTGAGGCCCTGTCTCAAAATAAAATATAAAAAGGGCTGAGGATGCGTAAAGCACTCTGGTTCAAAGCACTCTGGATTCAAACCCGAGTACCAAACAAAACAAATATCTAGCAAATAGCTAACAGATTTGGATGACAAGATTTCTACACAAATAACAATTTTAACAGATAGTCTGTGGTGAGTGCCACAGGAAGAAAACAAGCAAAGTGTAAGAGTCACTTCTGGCTACAGAAAATTCAGCTAGTAAATAAGGTGAAACTTTCTTCCCCGCATTCCAACTTAGTAAAAGCCACGCTGAATTTCCAACCTGGCAACAGTGGAGATGAACTGATACCAAGACACCTTCAGAATGCCTGCTGGAAGATGAGAGATTTGATCCAGATATCAATGGATGAGCCCCCTGAAGTGAGAGCAGCTCTCTACACCCCTCTTAACCACACATCCCTGGTCTCCCCAGGCACCTTGGAAAACACCCAGAAAGGAACAGGGATCCTAGGGAGACACAGTGCTGGAGGTGTTCTTTTTTTTTTTTTTTTTTTTTTTTTTAATACTGAGGCTAGAACCCAGGGCACTTAACCACTGAGCCATATCCCCAGTCCTTTTTATTTTTTATTTAGAGACAGGGTCTCACTGAGTTCTTAGGCCTCACTAAGTTGCTGAGTTCAGAACTCATGGTCCTCCTGCCTCAGCCTCCAGAGTCGCTGGGATCACAGGTGTGCACCACTGCACCTGGCTGAACTTGCACATTCTTTTGTTGAGGCTCTGTTTGAATGTTTGGCTTCATGGCTCCAAACTTGTGAGCTGAAACAACCCTCTATTGCAACATTTTACAAAGGTAGTGTGAGACCGAGAACAGAAGCCAGGAGTCCTTCACTTGTTTAAACAGGCTCCTTCACGGACTCCCGGATTCACCAGCCCCCAGCGGTGGACTCTGACAGGCACAGTTCTAGTCCCTGGGAACACAGTCATGGCTCCTGACCTAGAGAAAGTTCCAGGCCACAGCAGGACAAGCAGATCATTGTGAGAGCTAGGCAAGGGGCAACTCAACCTTGTTCTTAGCGTTCTGTCATCCAAGAGGAAAGCAAGCAAACCCAACCCAGGTCAGAGTTCGTCCCCTTTGTATCACGTGATGATTTTCCGATGGCTGCAGTCCTGGCTTGATGCCTAAGTGCCACAGCTCTATCTGAGGTGTGTGTGGCTCAAGAGCCAGGTGTGGTGACACACACCTGTAATCCCAGCTACGTGAGAGGCTGAAGCAGGAGGATTGCAAATTTGAAAGCAGCCTGGAAAATTTAGTAAGACCCAGCCTCAAGAATTTAAAAAAGGACTCAGGGTACAGCTCAGTGGCAGAGCACTTGCCTAGCATGCATGAGGTCCTAGGTTCAATCCCAAAACTACTAAAAAAATATATATAAATAAATAATGAAATTTTTAAATAAAATGAAAGCACTTGAAGATGCTTTGTGAACTATCATCTTACATCAGAGACTCAATCTAAGAGAAAATAAGAAATTGTGTTGCATTTTATATGTTAAAGCTTAATTCTACAATCTAATTTTCCTTGTTGTACTTTTTTTCTTCACGCAGCTTTGCTTTCTAGTTATTAATATATAAATATACCCATTATTTAAACAAAACGGATATATGTGCCTGTTGATTCAGTCATTGCAGAAAGAAGGTAACAGGGAAATTAGACACTAGTGACCAACAGCATGCTTTTAGCCTCTTTGTGCATGTCCTTGCTAAGGAAATTTAGGAGTCTTTGGCTATGGTACCACGTAACTGCCAATCAAAATAAGTGCATGCACCTCTTATGGGAAAGCTGTTTTTACTTGCACAACCATTAATTAAGGCAGCTGTTTTTATCATTTACAGAGAGGCAATGCAGAGTAAGCTCATTAAGATCATGAGCTTTGGAGTCAAACTGAGCCAACCAACAGGAGTGCAATCCCATTACTTTCTGACTATTTGACTTTGGGCCAATTACTTAGCCTTCTTCTGGCCTCAGTTTCCTCGTGTGTAAAGTGCCTGCCTTATGAGGCTGTTGTGAAGAGTTACTGAGAGAAAGGTGCAAGGTGTTTGGCATGTCCCCCTGGCCGGTGGCAGGTACCCATTTTCAAAAGGTTGACATCATTACCATTGAAGTATTAAATTTCTCAAATTTTCCAAAAATTATAAGTAAGCTTTACATGTAACTTACTATATATATGTGGAATTTGGGGAATTCTCAAGAGTTTTAAAGGAGGTGATTTTTCAATATAAAAATAAAGCTGGCTTGCATAGGCCTTTAAAAACAACACTGCATGCTGCTATGCCCTAGAGTCTCCAGATTTCTCCGTGGAGGAAGGAAACCTTCATAAAACTCAAACGCAACTGTGCCCCAAACACCAATGTACCTCCAACACGTCTTTTTATACTTTCTTCAGCAGTCTATTTAGTCTCTTTGTGAAAAGCTCCCTTAATTATATGAGATTGGCCAAATCAGTAAATGTAATCAAGCTGAATTTCATTTATCATGAATAAGAATACACCAGAAAAAAAAGAACCTGGGATTTACATTTCACAGGACATTTTCTGGAAGCCCTGAGATGAGAAACACTACATGTGGAGTGACGTGAGCCCGGGCACACTAAGAATGGGCTCTGTGTCCCTCCTGCAGTCAGGAGGCCCAACCTGCATCTTGTTCTAATAGGAGCTTTTCTTCCCCATGGACACAGTGGTTTGTCTCATGGAGTGACTGGGAATTCATGTTTCTGTCCAGTTGTGTAAAATGTTTCTAGCAGCCTCCGTGGACAGGAGACTTTACTGACCTCGCCCGGTCACACGTGTGGCATTACACTAGCTCTGCCAACTCTGTGGGTGTTACTCTGTATGAACAGGAAGTAAAACCCAGTTTTTCTATGTGCGGCTTTAACTTAGTGATCACGTCCTAGAAGGTTCTTGGGATAGAGAGATGCATGTAGAGGACCAGATGGAACCTTCCAAACACAAGGAAGAGAACTGGCATCACACGCCTGTCTCACATCCGAGGTCCAGAGAAAGCCCCCAACACTAGATCATGGTCTCCTTAGAGGAGAGCCATCTGCTGAGCTCTGCTCTGGGGAAAGAAAGCAAGCTTGCCTCACCTTTATGAAGAAAAATCTATAAACCTGAATTAAAATTCCACTCAGGGCTTCAGTATAGCTCCGTGGTAGAGCACTTGCCTCGCTCCATCCCAGCACTGTGAAAACGACAACCAAAAGCCATTCAAACCAGGAGCAATGACCATGATTTAGCAAGGCAGCCTTGTTCCTGAAAGAACAATTGGTCATGAAGATAAATCCAAATGCCTCTTTTCCTCCCTTTCTTCCAAGATACAAGTGAAAGCTCATAAATCCAGGCAATTTCTTAGTTTAAAATATTTAAGTTATATTGATGGAGCAAGAGTTTTTTGAAAATGCACTGACCCTTCAATGAATTAGAAGCACTCCACTATAATTGGGGGGGATGTTTGAAATATGCTTTTTAAAGGAAGGGTTCACTCATCCTCTGAAGATTCACTGCTATCCTCTGAAAGTGACTTATAAAAATAGGAGATGAATCAGTATACATTTATTATCTGGGATGTAGTCGGTGTTTATGAAATGAGCATAAGTATTTCCATGGTTAGTGACTCAAAAGCAACCAGAAAAATCCCACTGGTCTTCCTTGCTCTCAGGACATACTGCTCTGGAGGACAGGAAGGCTCAAGCACACAGATGGGCTTCCAGTCCTGCTTGGTGACGCGTGTGGACCCCCAGGCGTGTGGCTGGCGGGGTTTGCCTTTGGAAATCTAGGGTTTAAGATTTAGCAATTAGATGTTTTTAAAACTCATCTCTTTTTTGGTCTTTTTATGTTTTCAAAATCCTACGAATATTATCCTTCCATGAAGAAGAAGCCCAGAAATGAAAAGTGGGAGAATGGACAACTTTGGGCAGTGACTTTGGTAGAGGGAGAAACCACATGGGGTCAAGGTGTCCTTGCATTTCTACAATCTCAACACCCAGCCCTGTCCTGGAATATAATAATTAATTAATGACTAAGTGTGGTCATTAATTACAAATCAGTGGTGACTTAAAGGCAGTCACTATTCAACAGAAGAGAGAACATGGTGCATGAGAAGGAGGAAGACAAGAAAAATCATGGAAATTAGCATCTGAAGGTGTGGTTCACTTAAGATGTATTTCTGTTTTACGTCTCTGCGTTCAAAATCATTTATTTTTCTTTGCTATTGGAGAAGTCAAGTTCATTTTTCAAGAACAAGCTAAGTGCTGCCCTGCAAACATGACTACAGAGACCAAGGAGCACCAGAGAGGGCCAAGGAACTCCCTGAGGAAAGGGGCCAGTTGGCTCTGGTTCTGTTTACAATTATACCCCTAGCGCTCACATAGTAGATGCACAATAAACTCGTGTTTAAGATTTCATGGAATAAAGAGGGCTACAAAATGGTATGAACATTTGGAAAATGACTCTTTATAGGTAAATACCCCCGACTGGTAATTACAAAATGTATCAATCCTTCATTGGAAAAATGGTCATTCATACATGTCAACTATAATCTGAAATAAGTCAACTATGAATCTGAAATGGAAGGCAAACAATTTAGTGCTTCAGAGAAAATGTATGCTTTCTTCCTGGATCAGTCTAGACTTCTAAATCCCCTGGTTTCCATGACTCTAGACCACAGGTTTCTGCAAGGCTCTGAGTGTTTTAATCCACTCCAATGATGAGCATAGACTTTCCAAATTTCTTACTGGTTTGCACCAATATACTTCAAAGCAGGGTTTAAAGAAAACAGTAAGAAAGAAATAATATGAACCAACTCACTAGAAGTTGCCTTATTTTCATACAAAATTATTTCATGAGCCACAGAATAGCTGTACCAAGAATCATTCTGAGTTCATACATGGCATCAAATGATGGTCCTCTCTTCGCCTTTCAGGATTGGCACTTTGTTCCTCTATCTGTCTGTTTTGTATTCACAAAGCAAAGTCACATCTATGGCCTCAGGCTGTGAAAATGCTTCACTTGGCAACCAAGGTGGGTATTCCCTTCCCAGACGGCAGCCCAAGTCCAGGGGCAATTAACAAGGCCAGCACTTGCATCCCCCTCTCCCAGGGCCATCTGCAGTGGTCCCAGTAGCCTCTGCCAAGAGCCACAGCAGGAGCTGGAGGCTGGAAAGACAAGCTGTGTCCTGAGCTAAACTTGCGCAGAGAGGAAACTGGGTGGGATCCCCGGGAAGACTTTCTCCTTCTCTGTCTCTCTCTTCTCTCTGTCTTCTCTCTCTCTCTCCTCCTCCTCCTCCTCTTCCTTCCCTCCTTCCTCCACTCCCCCTTCTTGTCTTTCTTTCCTTCTTTCTTTTTCTGTGGGTCTCCTAAAATATACAAAAGTAATCCCAGAGGCTCAGGAGACTGAGGCAGGAGGATCGCAGGTTCGAAGCCAGCTTCAGCAACTTAGCGAGGCTGTCAGTAACCTAGCTAGTGAGACCTGTCTCTAAATAAAAAATACAAAGGGCTGGGGATGTGGCTCAGTGGTTAAATGACCTTGGGGTCAATCCCCAGTTAAAAACAAACAAACAAACAAAAATCCCCAAAGAAATATTTTACTAGCAGAGATTTCTGAAAAGATTTCGGTCTTTTCCTGACTCACTCTCCAAATTGGCCCTTTGCTTTCAGAGTTAAGAGAAACACATAAGTTATGAAAAAAGCATAAGAAAATCCAACAGCTACCCCTCATTAAAGTAGCAAAGCTGACACTTTAATCTGAAAAGCAATACCCAAGGGTCACCTGCCTACAGTATGAGTTGTCACCCTCAAGATCAGCTGGGATCCCCGGCCACCCAAAAGAGGTTAGCAGGATCATCTTGGCTCAAGACACTGAGCTATATTACACTTGAAATATATATTATGGGATAACTTTTGGACTCTGAACATAATTATGACATTCACCAAGCCTGCCAAGTTTTCCGTGTAAACAAGAAAAATGTAGTTTAAATATTAAACAACTCAATTTCTTGGACAATTCCTCTTACAGTGGACCAAAGAAACCAATTTTCAGTTTGTATGCATGTATTTTACTAAGAAGAGTGTGTTTCAATTAAGGGGGTCTCAAAGGTTATCCATCCAGTAACAGCCAGTCCCCCAGAGCCCAGTCCCTGGAGGATGCCCCTTTGAGAACTGAATGGCTCATTCAGCCCCAGAGCCGTAAAGCTTGAGATCAGGGAAGCCGGTTGCTATCTTTATTCCAGTCCTCTGTTTCCCAATTCCCAGATCAGTGTCTGCAGGTGAGTTCGAGAAGGTGTGGAAGAAGCTCCGACCCGTGGCCTCTTCAGCACGTCCCTCACTCTGCTCCTGGGTGGCAGCCTCTCGACTCAGCCTCAGCATCCCAACTCTGCCATCTGCGAATAGGTGCATTGATTGGTGGGAGGTGAGTGCCAAGCGTCCAGTCCAGGACATTGTCGTCTGGATGATTTACACGCATGTCCTGCACCCCGCTGGGCACTAAAGAGATGGAGACTTTGCTAATAAATTGCCCGTGCATCAACATCCATGTAAAGCAATCCAAGTTGGCAGTCCAAAGCAGACTCCCAATAAGCAGCCAACTTTTCTTCTATTGGATTTTTAAAAGAATTAGCCACCAGCTTCTGGAAAATACCACCTGCAAGAAGGTGAGCTTGAGCAGTACTTAGCGGAGTTAAACTGCCAGCCACAGACATGGTAAGTCCCCAGGCGCACTTGTGATCAGTAAGTTGGGCTGTGTCAGAGATTCTGGGGCCTCTGTGGGTGTCTCTGCCCAAACTCAACCGCTGAGAAGCCCTGGGTGGCCCTGACAATGGTGCCATCCGGGAAAAAGGACGAAGCAGCACTAAAGTGAGAGTGGTCAGGTGCGCCGTCTCCACTGGTTTCCTTGGAGAAGGATGTGAAGGAATGAAGAGACCTGGACTTAGGGGGATCAGAGTCCAGTTGAGGAGATAATGGCCCCCAGGGCATGCCGAGTAGCCCTGCTGAGAGGCAGGTGGCCATACGCTCAGACAGCGATGAGGAAGGAGGCTCAGGTGTCGGAGTGGACAGGGAAGGTAAGATGAGGTGAGGCTCCAGATGTGGAGAGGAGCAAGAGGGGTGTGGGGAGGAGCAAAGGCTTGGGGAAGAGGTCACAGGATCACAGGGCCCTGAGGGTCCCCTGGGAGCTGGGCTTGTCCCTCCTGGGCAGTCCAGGACACCTCAGGTGTCTGAACAAGGGAGGAAAGGAAAGGAACGCAGGTGCTCGATGGGAAGGAGAGGCAGATGCCTGGTGATGGGCAGCATGGTTGGGCCACTGTCACAGTCCTGACCCTGGTTTTGGGGGTGACATGTCCTCCCTGGTCTTCTCCAGATCATCCGCAGGGACACAGGAAGAGATATCAGTATTTTAATTTACAGCTACTTTTTAAAATTTCACCTTTTACACAATGGAGTACTACGCAGCACTAAGAAATGACAAAATCATGGAATTTGCAGGGAAATGGATGGCACTAGAGCAGATTATGCTAAGTGAAGCTAGCCAATCCCTAAAAAACAAATGCCAAATGTCTTCTTTGATATAATGAGAGCAACCAAGAACAGAGCAGGGAGGAAGAGCAGGAGGAAAAGATTAACATTAAGTAGAGTCATGAAGTGGGAGGGAAAGGGAGAGAAAAGGGAAATTGCTTGGAAATGGAAGGAGACCCTCATTGTTATACAAAATTACATATAAGAGTTTGTGAGGGGAATGGGAA
This sequence comes from Callospermophilus lateralis, assembly GCF_048772815.1. Taxonomy (NCBI): domain Eukaryota; kingdom Metazoa; phylum Chordata; class Mammalia; order Rodentia; family Sciuridae; genus Callospermophilus; species Callospermophilus lateralis. The sequence goes on from NC_135310.1 coordinate 12,790,001, forward strand.
AAAAATAAGGAGAGAAATGAATTACAGTAGATGGGGTAGAGAGAGAAGATGGGAGGGGAGGGGAGGGGGGATAGTAGAGGATAGGAAAGGTAGCAGAATACGACAGTTACTATTATGGTATTATGTAAAAATGTGGATGTGTAACCGATGTGATTCTGCAATCTTTGTAATGTTTTGAATAACCAATAAAAAAAATAAAATTAAAAAAATAAAAATAAAAAAAAATAAAATTTCACCTTTTTGGCCAGGTGGGTGACACACCCCTGTGGTCCCGGCTACTAAGGAGGCTGACACCGAAGATCACAACCTGGGCAACCTCAGGAGACTGTGTCTCAAAATAAAAAGGGCTGGGGCTGTAGCCAAGTGGTAGAGCACTTTCCCACGTGGGAGGCTCCGTGCTCAATACCCAGTAGTGCAAAGAAATGGACAAGCGAAAAGCCTCCTCCTTTTGAGTGTCCATTTTATATATTTAAATGTCACACTCATTTAATAGACAGTGTGTATGGTACACAAACAACTGAAAACTGGAAGAGTGGACTGCATCTCCACTAAACACACATTTAATGCTAGGGACCTGCTTAATGGTGGTGGTAGAGAGGGTTAAGGAAAAAGAGGAACTCTGTGAGCCTCTGGGTGTAGAAAATGAAAGAAAAAAGAACAAGAGGCCTCCGTTTTTCCATCATGGAAATGGAGAGAGATGGTTCTACCCCCATCAGAGACAAGGATGGTGGAGCTGACCCCCTGAGAAGACAGTTGAGGACCAATGGTCCCTGTAGAATGTCTACCGACAAGAAAGAATGTGCGAGAGAAGGGAGAGGGAAGTGGGGGATTTAGGAGACACTGGGGTCAAGGGAAGAGAGACTTTCTAGAAGACAGGGCAGACTAGAGCATCGGGGAGGTCAAGTGCAATGACCCCAAGAAGCACCCCCTGGAATCCCACAAGGTCACTGAAAACTTAGTGACTTCAGTGTGAGGAGCCGGGGGAACCTGGGGTCAAGGAGGGAGCGAAGGGGCAGGATCTGAAGGCAGCCGGTGATGTTTAGATTTTAACTATGAAAACGTCAGGATCGGAGTTAGAACTGAAGCGGCAGGAAGGTGTGACGCGCACACGTTTCCCTTCATCTGGGACCCCTGGGAGTTCCCTGTGACTACTTAAACAGTGGTAAACGGTGACTGGGGCTGGGGCAATGTGACATGGGGTGAGAAGATGATAACAGGTCTGTCCTGACCCAGAACCTTCCAGACAGTTCACATCTTGTGCAATGTAATTTTATAAAGGCAAAAGGGTTACGTAATTCTTTTTAAAAAGTATTTATTTTTTAGTTGTAGTTGGACACAATACCTTTATTTCACTTATTTATTTTTATATTGTGCTGAGGATTGAACCCAGGGCCTCACACGTGCTAGGTGAGCATTCTACCACTGAGCCAGAGCCCCAGCCCATAATTCTTAAATCTATATACTGACTAGGTTGGAAACTTCCCTCAATTTTTACGTCTTGTTTGAGATTTTAGTATTAGAAGATCTGAATAGAAATAAATGGCAGGAAGAAGTCTGAATTCATGGGAGCATCAGTATCAGAGTCTGAGGTCTCATCCATACACAAGGGACATCTGGTACCTGTCAGACACCATCCTGAGGGTGACTGAGGTTTTCCCTTCTTTGGATAGATCTCCCCAGGAGTCACCACCTCAGTACTTGAGCTTTGCCCAGGAGTGAAACTGTTTACTATCCATCTGACAAGTGAGAAAATAAATTCCTGGTCACATGTGAGAACTAATTAACGCTTACAGAATTCTTTGAGAGTCACAGATGAAAGGGGCTATTTAAAGGCACAGAATTATCATCTGCTGAAGTTGGAACAAGGGGAACAAACCAGATTCTCCCAGAGAATAAGCTATGCCCTGGGAATCAATTCAATAATTTGGGAAGATGCATTACCTGTTTCAGGTTAAAAGCAGTGATTACTGATCATTCTTCAGTAGCTGGTCTTTCAGTTTCCAGAATTATCTCAATAGCTCACCTCCTTAGACACCTGTGGCTCTCATACAGAACACCAACAACTATTTCATAGAATCACAGGTGCTCAGAGCCGGAAGGGTCAACTTGTCCTCTGCCCATTGAACTCCCTCTTTGGTGAAGAGGCCACCGAGCCCATGTATGATACCTCCAGTGGGGAACTCCTTGCCTCCCATTCTCATTTTCTTCCAACTAGAGCTTTAAAAGTCCTTTTACCATCTTTTCTATCTTCACAAGCCAGGACACATGCTGTGCCTCAGCTGCCCTAAGTCTCCTCATCTTCATCCTGGGTCATTCACTCCACTCTTCCTATATTATCTTTTTAAAATCAGTTCCCACTAGCAAGGCCCCAGATTTTCTGCAATAGTGACTTAATTGTTGTGCAGATTTATATATATTCATCCAAAGGATTTTGTGCAGAGTAATTTGCCTAAAATTGAAAAATAAAAATTGACATGTCTACCAGGTTACATAGATTCACACATCTTCTAGGGGACGTGCCAGGGAGTGATAGGCTGAAGAGACCCTCTGTCCTGGTGCTGGGGATCTAGCCCAGGCACCCACACATACTAAGCGTGCACACTCCCCCTGCACCACACCCCCAGCTGAGGACCTTCATTTACTTTTAATTTACTTATTATGGTGCAGATTGAACACCAGGCCTGTGCGTGCTAGGCAAGAGCTCTGCCCCTGAGCCACACCCTTAGCTTCCCTGATCCTCTTTTGATCAACAAAATCAGATATTACAATATCAATACCTGATTTGGGTTAATAATAATGATGATGATGAAAGACTGCCATTGAGAACACCTGCTTAGAATAAGAATAATGTACAGAGTTCATGGTGGTTTCTGCCCAGATGGCACCAGGGATCTGCCAATGCCATTGATCATGAGAGACAGAGTGTGGATTTCTGAATCAATGGACCACAGTAGCATCTGTGTGAAGGAACTCTGCCAGGGAGAAAGACAGCGACAGAAAGACTGGAGCCAAGAAACAGCACCTCGTGGAAATACATCTGGCAAAGGGAGAAGAAGGAGAGTAAATTGTGAAGACAAAGGAGAGAGCCATTCGGAGTCTACTCACTGTGTGCCTGTGGACACCTCTTCCCCTCCTTGAACTCTCAGTGTGGATGTCTGGCCCACTTTGAGGGCAGCCTTTTGTGTACCTTTGAACATGTGAGCACGTGTTTGGCTGGGGTGGGTCGGGAGGGCTGCAGGTAAGGGTGCCTGGGTGTGTGCGTTTGTAAGGCAGGTGGGCCTGGCGCTTGCTCATGCTGACACCTTCTCTGGCTCAAACATTCAGGTGTGGGGAACAGCCCAGGTGGGGCTGCAGGACTATGTGGCCCAACTAAGGCTCTACCCCTAAGTGCACATGCCCAATATCTCAGCCAGAATTCACACAGGCATCAAAAGGCGTGTGAGCGTGTGTGTACTTACTGTGTGAGTTGGGCACACATGCAAATATATGCCCAAATGTTTAGGTGCAAATCCAGAAGGTGGTTTTAATAACATGGGGCAATAAAACAGCAAATGTTTGAGCTATGGTCTTGCAGCAGGCATGGGGAAATAGTTTATCTTGGATTCTTGGGAAGTCACTAATACAAGGAGGAAGTAATAGAAGAAGGAATCATCCAGGAACAAAAGTCTCAAGTCTGGAGAATTTTTCTGATCCAAGCACAACCATGTCTCATGAATGCCAGGCCACGGGTACAGACTATGAAATTCCACAGGCGTGGAATTCTCTGGATGTGAGGGTTCTGGCTGCAAATTTATCTGTGGAGAGCCACACAGGAAGCTGAACGGTCCTCTTAAAAACAGTACCTCACAGAAAGAGTGCAATACCTGCCCGAAACCAGTCCATTGGACAAGGAGAAAATTCTCCAAGAAGACCATTTCATATTAGTCAAATACTTGACTTTAATGATTATACGAAGATTCAGTAGAACACTCACCAATAAAAAGAAGATTCAAAAGATCTCTTTCAAAAACAGAAAATTAGACAAATCGTTACCCACCCCCATTCTTCTCTACTGACCTCAAAAATCAAGGAAAGTAGATGTAATTTTTCACTCAAAAACTGTTTTGAGCAGGGCATGGTGGCCCACACCTGTAATCCAGGAACTTGGGAGGCTGAGGCAGGAGGCTCACAAGTTCAAGGCCTGTCCCAGCAAGTTAGCAAGAGCCTGCTCCATGTAAAATAAAAAGGACCAGGGGTATATATAAGCTCTATGGTAGAGCACCCCTGGGTTCAATCCCCAAAAACACTAAAAGAAAATCACTTTGAATAATTAATATGATCTCACAGGTGTTCACTCTCGATAACAAAGTGGCTCAAGAAACACATTAAGGCTCCAGGTTGGGAGAGTTACTCTCCAAGCCACAGCATAGGAAATGTCACAAGTAACGGCCCCTCCTCCGTTCCCACATTGCTTCCTCTGCCTTCAACAAGGCCCTGGTGTTATCAGTAGAGTCCGCGAGCTGGGGACACTGCCTCCAGCCCTGCACCCGACTGCACAGGTCTTGCAGGAGGGACTGACAACCTTGGTCCTTTGATTCCCCTAGAAACCTGGGCAGTGACTTGACAGCCGGCAATCTGTGAAGGCCTGGCAGGGCGTGGGGACAAGGTTAATAGGGAGGGTTGGGTCAGGTCCCATGGGGCTTTGGAACAGGGCAGAAAAACCTGGACTTTGCCCGTCATAGGCCAGAAGAGGCCTTGAAAGGCTTTTGAGCCAAGTGATATTGGGTGGCGGGGAGGGGTGCTTAAGTACAGCAATGGGGGAAGAGAAGGAATCCAGAGGGGAACCACAGCCAGAGGCCCTGAGGCAAATCTGAATGCCCTAAAAGAAAATTAGAACTTGGTGACAGTTTCCAGGAGATGAAGGAAACTGGGTCAAAGTTAGCTCTGGTGTACAAGGATCAGTTGACTCCGGACTCCAGGAGGAGTTAGTTTGTGGGGGCAGAAAATATGTCCACTGTTAGTCACAGTGAATTCTCATCCATTCCTTGAACTGAGATGTCCAGTCAGCAGTTATAACTCAGAGCGGGAGTCGGGGCTCGAGATTCAAATCTCTAAGTCACCCTCAAAACCATTGCTCTGAAAAGACAGAGTGCTCCATCAGGAGAACAGAAGGGTGCTCCAGGGGGGTGCTCCGGGGTGGGGTCCAGACCTGCTTGCTGGGGCCGCGGCATCTGGCGAAGGGCCCTTGGAAGGAGCAGCTCGGAGCTGGGGAAGAGCAAAGGCTCTGTCCAGGGCCCGGGACAGCCTCCTGGGCGAGGCAGCAGGAGGCCTGCAGTGACAGGCTTCAGGGGAAGGAGAAGGAGAGTGAGGGCAGGAAGAGAAGCTGCGAGTCTTGCGAGGAGCCGGTTGGTTTCCTGATCTGTAGGAGAGACTTAGCACGCTGGGGCAGAGCAGGCTGCAGGAGAACAGGGAGGCGGGACGCACAGCTGCAGGTTCTGTGGAGGGGCAGGAGTGGGGGCAATGGAGATCTTCCTCGGGAGCACTCATCAGACTCCACACACTGAAGCGCGGCCCGCTCTCTTCTCCAGAACACAGGTCCACCCAGTACACGTTCTGGTGGCCTGGATTTGGGGTCGACGAGTCCCCCATGTCTGAAGCCTTTGAAGCCCTAGAAAAAGAGGCCAACAGCAGCAACCCTGGCTGGGTGGGGCATGTGCAAAGAGGCAGGGGCTCTGGGCCTGAGCCCTGGACGTTTCTGGAACTCAGAGGCCTGGTGCTGGAATTGCTGTCCCTTTGCAGGATGCCCCCACCCCTCCTTGGGTTGGCTATTCCCGCTGCCTGTGAAGATCAAGTCCAGACAGCAGGCCCCCAGGCAAGTATGCACAGAGGCCACATCAAAGAAACAGGGTGGCAGTACCAAGAGTGGACACAGCGCTGAGCTGTCACGCTAAGTCTCTGTGGGGACACTGATGAGTCAGCCAAGGAGCAGACTGCGGTGTCCTGAGCCGAGGAGGTCCAAGTGCAGAGGCTCACCCTCAGCACAACTTTCAACTCAGGGGAAAAGGGGGATCCTCTGCCACCAATCTGAGTCTTCTGTTGCCTTCACATAGGGTAAGGGAACAGATATGGGGACTTCAGAGGGACTTATACTATAGCCACATTTTGGAAACCTCCAAAAGACTTATGAGCTTAGAAGTATCTGGAAACAAAGGCGATTCTACTGCACAGTAAAGAATGACTGTAGAGACCCCTGCGGCACACAAAACACTACGTTCACATTCAACTTCCCTCAGCAGATAAATTCCCAGATGTCCACAAACTACAAATCACTGTAGCAATTTCCATGGCTCTGGTCTTCAAGGAAAGAAAATGCAGTGTCTTTCAATGTGATCTCTCCCACATGAGCACCCGTGATCAATAATGGCTACACAGCACAACCCCAGTGCTTCACACACTCACTTAACACGGACATGGTTGTCTCTTCTTTATGCCCAGGAGGGAAAGTAGGCTAAGAAGAGATGGAGCTGGAGATCAACCCATAAACCGCAGAACCAAGATTTCAATCTGTACTAAGCCTGCAGGGTCTGACCACTGTGCTTTCCTGCCTCAAGAACAAGGAAGTCCCTGCCCGAGCAGCGTGCCCAGTGCAACAGGAGGGAGACTGAGATAAAAGTGTGACATAGACATACTGTGGTGAGCACAGGGGTGAGCTGTGTTGAGGGCCTTGGGGCCCCCCTGTGGACGGCACAAGAGATCTCAGAAAGGCTCATGCAGCTGAGCCTGACCAGGCAGATGGAGGAGAGGGGCATTTAATTATGCCAGATGGACAGAAGGCAATAGCAAGACAGAGGGACCCACCAGATGATGGGCCCACGGGTATGGAGGGGCACAAAGCAATGAGCTGAGGGGCCTGTGGTGCTCGGATCAGAGAGGACTGGAGGCTGAACTTCATCTCTCAGGATGAGGGGGATTGCCCAGGGAGTGCCTGATGGCACGTGTTTTATTTTAGGGGTGGAACTAGAGCTGGGGGCAAGACTCATGAGAAGGTTGAGGCCAAGACGAACCGTGGGGAGCAACTGGGCCACAAGACGGGGTCTCACAGCCAGCTCTTCTCCTTCTCTTCATGCAGCACCTAAGAGACGGCCCCCGCTTTGCCAGAAGCTGAAGATACAGCCCTTTAGAAGACAGAGGGAAGGGAGTCCCCTGGGAAAGTTTTGGGCGGGTTCTTAGCCTTGAAGGTCTAATCGCTTGTCTCTTTTCCATCAGCGTCTCCAGGGGGCACTGCCAAGGAGCAGAGGAGAAGCCACCACGTAGGAAGCTGGTGGCGTCAAGCCGCAGCGAGAGCCTCACCATGCATGCCCTCCCCTTCTCCCACGCGGCTGGGGAACTGCACTCTACAAGTTAGAAGGGCCCCAGGCAGGCGCGACTCTGGAGTGACCCTGCCAACTTCAGACCGCCTGCTCCTTAAGAACTTCTGAAGACGGCGGCCAAAGGGAGTCACTACTGACCTTCTGAAGCTTCAACCAGACAGCGGGAGATGAGAGCCTTCACATTCCCCCAGCAGCTCAGAAGCTGATCTTCCCCGTCATTCTGCCCTGGAAGGAAACACAAACAGGCCCGTTAGATCACTCAGACACCAACCATCAAGCCACGCAGCGCCAGATGAAACGCTCACGTGTCGTGGGCAAGATGAAGAGTGATTCAGCACAAACTCCTGTGATGATCCCTGCAGAGGCTTGGTTTTTGAGGCTTAATTTACTTAAATAACTGCTAAGCCGACTCTTCCCTGTTCCAAGGTCAGTGAAAGCATCATTTGACCTTTGTACATGGCAGTACCAAGGGATGGTTATGGAGCACAAAGGAAGAAGGTGCCACAGGGGATTTGAACTCTGCAGCCGAGGGACGTCTGTTGGATCATTATGTCCCCGTTGGCTCGTGTGTTCCAGTGAGTATAAGCTGAAGGACCCCAAAGTTCATACTCTGGAGCACAGGATTTGGGAGCTAAATGGGATTCTTCTTTTCAAAGGTGAGGAAATGAGATCCGGACATTCTCTCTCACACACAACCCAGCAGCTAGTGACTAGCCCGGTCAGAAGTTCATCAACCAGCGCCCTTCCTGCTAATTCACATTCATGGCTTTGAAATAAATGTTGGCGAGGATGTGGACACACTCATACTCTGCTGGCTGGGACTGTAAATTGGTGCAACCACTATGGAAAGCAGTATGGAGATTCCTCAGAAAACTTGGCATGGAACCACCATTTGACCCAGTTATCCCACTCCTTGATATATACACAAAGGACTTAAAATCAGCATACTACAGTGACGCAGCCACATCAATGTTTGTAGCAGCTGCATTCACAATAGCTAAATTATGGAGTCAACCACTCTGTTGGTGCAGGTTCTGTGCACTCTGCTTCAAATGCAGGGTCTCGGGCAGTCTTCATTAGCAGATGAATGGATAAAGAAAATGTATTATATATACACAATGGAATATTACTCAGCCTTAAAGAAGAATTAAATTATGGCATTTGCTGGTAAATGGATGGAACTGGAGAATATCATGCTAAGCAAAGTAAGCCAATCCCAAAGAATCAAAGGCTATATGCCTTCTCTGATATATGGGTGCTAATTCACAATTCGGGGAGTGGGTGGGAAATAGGGAAGAATAGAGGCACTTTGGATTAGACAGAAAGTGAAGGGAGGAGAAGGGGTATGGCAGTAGAAAGGACAGTAGAATGAATTGGATATTATTACTCTGTGTGCATGTATGACTCACAACGGTTGGGAATCTACATCATGTACAACTAGAAGAATAAGAAGTTATGCTCCACTTATGTACGATGTGTTGAAATGCATTCTACTGTCTTGTATAACTAATTAGAACAAAGAAAAAAAGAGAAAAATATAACAGCTCTTATGAAATCTTTCAATTTCCAAAAAAGAAACTCTGAATTTCATGTTTATTCTAAACTTATTTTATAATCTTTCTAAATACAGAAGTTTTAATTTCTGCAATGAAATTCTAATAATAAGCTTAAGTCTCAATTTTTACAAAGAAATGAATCCCAAAAGGTGTGACAAAAAGGACTAGTCCCCATGACACTCACATATTTTCAGCCAGAGTCTGACCCATGCTAAACCTCAGGAATAAATTGTGTCCCTGAGGGACAATTTGCCTACTGGCTCCATAATCCATTGGAAAATGTCCCAATGTTGGGATGTTGGGTTAACGGAGTTCCAACCTCTCATTACAGGTAGAGACTGCAGTGCAGAGTTAAACGTCAATTACTGAGAGTCAGACAGAGAAAATCAGATAAAATACATATTAAATGAGCATCTGTTGGCCGGACACGGTGCCGTGTGCCTGTCATCCCAGCGGCTCAGGAGGCAGAGGAAGGAGGATCATTAGTTCAAAGCCAGCCTCAGAACAAGCGAGGCACTAAGCAACTCAGAGAGACCCTGTCTCTAAATAAAATACAAAATGGGGCTGGGGATGTGGCTCAGTATTTGAATGCCCCTGAGTTCAATCCCTGGAACCAAAAAAAAAAAGAGCATCTGTTGGTGCAGGTTCTGTGCACTCTGCTTCAAATGCAGGGTCTCGGGCAGTCTTCACGATGGCCCCGTGAGTTACCACGGGCACTTCTCCATTGCACAAACAGGGAACAAAGGCCCAGAAAGGCTCTGTCCTTGGGTTCAATCATTATTTATCTGGGCATCTGCTGCATGCCAGGCACCAAGAAACGTGCTGCACACCCCAGACAGCAATGGACACGCTCTCTGGCTTCAGTGAATTCCCAAACCAGCATAGAGGGGGAGCCGAAGTCGGGCACCTTAATTAGAACCACGTGGTTCAAACTGTGGCTTCTGACACACTAAAGGTCATGGGATTCATTTAAGTGGATCTTGATCAGCATTGAAAGTAGATGAATGTACAAATAAATAAAGGAGATGGGCAGTGTGCAAGACGGCACGTGAGCATGAAGGTAAGGAAACCCACTGGGGCACGTTTACCTACGTCACTCACATATCTGCCTGTGTGTACTGGTTTGCAATGGAGAGTGCAAAGAGGAGCGAGTGTCTGTCCAGGGGTCATGTAGCGCAGGAGTGAGCTGGGCCCAAGGTGGGTTCCTCCCCAGAATGAGCTGCTCAAGTCAATGCTCAGAGCTGGGAAGAACTAGAAGAACTGGTATGACGTTTCAGGAACAACACAGGAAAATAGAATGGGTTCCCTTTTCTTGCGGCCTGGGACAGTGGGGTCACCATCAAGCTGAGGAGGCACAAGGACACCAGTTCTGCATGGCGTGATGGAGCTGGGCTCGAGAAGAGGAGGTCAAACCTCAAGAAGATGGGACCCCAAATCTAGCCCTAGGTGCTGTGAACCAAGGGAGCTGCGGGAAGGTCTACCAACACCTGCTGGATCTGGAAGAGGTTCCTGCCATCCCACTGTGGGAAAGCACACAGGGCCTGGAATCTAGATGGCCAGTAGGAGGGAGGCAGGCGTGGGGCTCACAAATGACCGCAGTCCCAAAGCAGAGCCTCCCAAGGGCGGTGAGTTATTGTCACCTCCCTTCCCAGGATAAAATATTTATAAAGTTTTCTCTTCTTTTACTAAAAGTGCATTCAGATATACCCTGGATGCCGTGTTTGCCTGGTGGGGGAATCCGTGGCGATTCACGAGAACACCACAAGGAGACACCTTCGCAAGCGTATGGACTGACGGCAGGAGGGAAAAGACCCACCCACACAGCAGGCCGTGCTGCCCACACCAGAAGCCTCTGGTGGGATGGGCTATAGGAGTAGGTAAGGGGCAAAGGCCATTCGTTATTTTGGTGACTTGGCCATTGCATATCCATCTGTTAAGCAATGACAGGGATGATGTCGGGATTAACCATCTTCTCCATTATTTAATCTGTATTTTTCCCTAGACAGACTTATGATGATAGTGACAAGAATTAGACACTAGACAAAATTTAAAGTTCCAGAAACACATAGAAAAATAACAACTAGACGTTCGAATTTGTATTTCTTCACCCATCATGTGTGACAGAACTGTACAAATAACAAGGTCTTTAACAAATCTTTCTTCCCAACAGGTTACGACTTAGAAGAGTAGCTAGCTGATGTTGAAGGCAGGAGAAATAATTAGGGGATTTTTTAAAAAATTCTATTCAGAAATGGATCTGGGAATATAGTTCAGAAGTGCTTGCCTCGCATGCATAAGGCCCTGGGTTCAATCCCCAGCAAAAGAAAGAAAGAAAGAGAGAGAGAAAGAGAGAAAGAAAGAAAGGAAGGAAGAAAGGATTCTACTGTTATGTACAACTAATTAAAACAAATTTTAAAAAAGAAACAGATGAAAGAGTTCAAGTGAAAGTGCTTCATGAACCGAAAGGCATTCTGCAAGTATTTACCATTTAGTTATTATCAAGCTAACAAATAATCAAGTAAAATTTTCAAAGTTTTAGTGCCTACAAATAAATGACATCGTATTTAATAGTTCTCGAGTCTGGTTTTTCACATATCTATTTTCAAATCAAGGACTCAGCTTTAAGTACCACATTCAGGGATCAATATATATTGTCCTTTCTGTTGTTGGGCTGGGAATCCACCCCGGGCCTTGTGCACACTAGACAAGACTCTCCCACTGAGCCACATCCACAGCCCTTACACACACGTCCCTTATAACACAAGTGCAGGTGGGCTTGGTTCATAAACGGGTCCCATTATTTCACCAGATGGATGAAGGGACACAGGAGGGCCTGCCCAGTGTCACACAGGAGCCCAACTAGAATGACAACGGAGCCCTTGTTATTGACTCTGAGCTTGTTCATGACCCTGGCTGTCATTTTTGCCATTTCTTATCAAGCCATATGAACTTCTTTCTAGTCTTTGTCCAGAAGAAAGGTGGTGATATGGAACATGATGATTCTATTTATTAAAACCACACACATCACAAAACCAATGGTATCATTGTTTGTTTGTTTTTGTTTTGGTACCAGGGATCGAACTCAGGAGCACTTAACTGCTGAGCCACACCCCCAGCCCTTTTTTGTATTTTATTTCTTTATTTTTTTTTTTTAATATTTATTTTTAGTTTTCGGCAGACACAACATTTTTGTTTGTATGTGGTGCTGAGGATCGAACCCAGGCCGCACGCATGCTAGGCGAGCACGTTACCGCTTGAGCCACATCCCCAGCCCCCTTTTTTGTATTTTATTTAGAGACAGGGTCTCACTGAGTTGCTTAGGGCCTCGCTAAGTTGCTGATGCTGACTTTGAACTCGCAATCCTCCTGCCCAGCCTCCCAAGCCACTGGGATTACAGGTGATCCCAATGTGCCTGGCACCAATGGAATCATTAAGGAGAAAGCTCCATCTGAACATTAGCAAAACAACATCCTTTCACGGTGAGTCTAGATCCAAAAGAAGTTCTTTTACTTCTTATCTGTGAGATCAATGAGATCTATTTTCATTCTGTTTCATTTAAAATTAGTGTCAACCATTTTATTTTCCAGGGGGGAAAAATATCTCAAAATTATGGGTTACACAGGACTAGATAACTAAAGTGACTCTGTTGGTGAATAGAATTCAACTTAAATACTTTCAGTTTTGTTGGAGTGGTGAGGTGAAACCCAGGGCCTTGCACATGCTAGGCAAACACTCTGCACTGAGCCTACCTGCAGCCCAGATTTTACTTAAAAGTTGTTCAACAGATAACATAGAAGGGGCTGGAGGAGCATTTACAGTTTAAAAGAGGAATAAATAGGGCTGGGGCTGTAGGTCAGTGGGAGAGCGCTTGCCTAGCATGTGTGAGGCACTGGTTTGATCCTCAGCACCACATAAAAATAAATAAATAAAATAAAGGTCAAGTGTCCATCCACAACTAAAAAAGATTTTTTTTTTTTTTAAAAAGAGGAACAAACAGATATTAAGTACTTTTACTTATTTATTTTGGTGCTCAGGATGGAACCCAGGGCCTCACACACACTAAGCACGTGCTTACCGCTGAGTTAAATCCTCAGCCCCATTAGGTACTTTTACATGGGTGAGAATAAACTTTCAGTTCGAGGGATTAAACATTTGAGTGACTAAACTATTCAAAGGGAAACTCAAGAGGACAGGGACCACAGAAAGCCAGAGCGTGGCTGCTCTGGGAGGAGAGGGCCTGGGCTGGGGCAGCCCGGCAGGGCCTCTGCGACAGTCGTTGGCTGCTTCCTGGCTTGGCTGGGCGCTGTTTGCTCTGCGACTCATTCAGCTTTCCACATTTGCGGGGGGTTTCTCTTTTAAGCTAGAGGAGTTTACATAAAGAAATTGTCTGAAATGGGGGACTAACAATAGAGTGGTCAATACAGTGATCAATACAGTGACCACTCGGTGTTTCCAGGTCTAGTGGACAGAAAGAGTGACAGAAGGGGCTGGGGCTGGGCTCAGTGGCGGAGCGCTTGCCTCACACGTAGGAGGCCCTGGTTTCGATCCACAGCACCACATAAAAATAAATGAAAAATAAAATAAAGTATTGTGTCCATCTACAACTACAAAAATACTTAAAACAAGAAATAAAAGCCCACATTTCCTTCATCACTCAAGGGTCAGGCTGCCCTTGGAGGGTCCTGGTGGCACAGACCACCAGGGCCTACGTGCTCGGTGGCTGCTGAGCAGCCCTTGGTACCTCCTGGCTCCTCCTCTCTGGGAACATGCTCACAGCTGCCTGGACGGCAGGTACCGCTGAGCAGCAGATGGAGGTTCTGGTAGCTGTGCAACACACTGTAAAACGCTTGCTGTCAAAAATGCACATGTTTTTCGGCTTTCTTGCTCAGTTTTAACTGGTTTTAATCAAGTGTGGGGCACCTCAAAAATTCTTCCCCAAAGGGAATAAGTTGAGATGGATCCTCAGTAAATTCCGCGGAACAGCAAGCCCAGGCAGCCATCGCCCACCAACACCTGATCCTGGGCCTCTGGGCACCCAGCAAGGGCCTCCACTCTATGCCTGGCCTCAGGTCTCCAGGGCCAGAAAAGCCAGCGCACCGGGGAGGACAGAGCCGGGTCTGGGACTTTGGCTCCCTTTTCTGGAGCTGACTACAAACCGCCTTCTCTGTTTATTTGCTCAGAGGGCTGTTTAACATTGGAGCACAAGGAGTGGGGGAGCCTCAACCTCGCGGGCAGAACGACTTCCAATCACAACAAACACTCCCAAGGAGGAGGAAGATGGCCAGCGACACAGTTCCTTTCCAACATTCTTTAAACTAAATGCACAGCCCTGGGGGCAGTCTGACTTGCTTCCACTGTTCGGCAAGTGTGGAGAAAAGAGACCTTTGTACTCCCTGCTCTGTGCTCACATCCCACTCCAGACCACACCTGAGACTGTCCACCATGCAAAGTGGGCTGGGCGGCCCTGAAATCAACAAGGACTCCTTCCCTTCATTAGCCCTTGCCAGTGTGACATCCAGGAAGATGCTGGGCTCTGACACATTCTGCAGAGCTTCCCGCATCCTCCAGGCTGAGTCTCAGGCCACTGAGAAATGATGTGATAGCTTAGAGACCTCAGCCACAGCAGGCTGCAGCCAAGAGCAAGCCAAACCTAAATTCTGGGCCATCACATTCTGGAGCAGTTCCCCTTGAAGCATGTGAGCAAGAGCCACAAAAATTTAAAGCAACATATGATTGTTGTGAAAGGATATAAGGATCCTGCTTTCTTCATCCACTTCTATGAATCCATCCCATTAATGGCTGACTCCACGTGCCATTCTGCATGAGGGCCTCTGAACCCCGTCACGGCACAGAGCATGCTACACACTAGGAAGCCCTACCACGCACCCACCGACCAGAGCTGGGCTCTCCCGTTGCTGTCAGAAGCTGATAGAAGGGAAAAGCTTCTCAAGTGCTTTAGGAAGGAGAAAAACAGGGCTGAGGGGGGTGATGTGCACCTGAAATCCCAGCTACTCAGGAGGCTGAGGCAGGAGGATCTCTTGGGACCAGAAGTTCAAGTCCCCCTGGGCAACATAGCGAGACCTTGCCTCCAAACAAAATGGAGGTGGTGGTGGTGGAAAAACAATTCTTCTATTTTCAACATAAAAGACAACCACCCACCTCTGCCCAACACATATCTAACATTAATGAGTCAGCCATACAAGGGATTCACATCTCATCAGATGATTAATCCTTGCAAGTGTCTCAATTTCTCACCCTGAACAGCTTATTTATTTGTTGTTAAAAAGAACAGCCCATGAATATGCTGATTTAAAGGATAAGAAGAGCACAGAGCAGCTTGATAGGGTGACCTTTCACCTTCAATCGTGCTGTCCTCTAGAGTTGTGCAGTGTGCAACCTGAGAGGCCACAGGGAACAACCCTGATTACACACGTGTGATATTAGAATCATTCCTCATTCACGTGTTTGTACATTATGTATATTACAAAAGCAGTGTGTTAAATATTAAATAAATATTAAATATTAAATATCCAATATAAACCAGTTATTTTGTATGTCTAGAAAATCTTATTGGTCAGTGAGCTCTTATTCTCTGTTCGAGCTCATTATGGTGGGTGCCCAAGTATTTAGGCTCTCTTTTCCCTTTCGTCTTTGAATATAAATCTATTTGAAAGTCAGAATTGGTTTCACTTGAGAGCACAGTGATCTTTGATTTCCCCCTTCCTATGCCAGTGCTCTCCAAAACTTAGGACTGGACCCTAATTCTGCCCAGTAAATACCTCTCAAGTCTCTTCTCTTGGTCTTCCCAAAGCTCCTCCAACCCCGGACTTCAGTACTGTTCTTCCAGCTACAGTCTCTCCCCCAAAAAGTGTCGCATTACAGCCAGAATCGCCCTCCTCACAGATAGGCTTCCATCACCCTCCACTTTAGAACCTTTAATGACTCTATACCACCCACCAGGTGAAGTCCAGACAAATCACCATGGCATGTGACCTGTTCACACTCTGATTGGCTCAGCGTTCTGGGCCAGTCGACACCACTGAGGTATCCACTCTGTGGAAATCTCCTGGGCCCCACGAAACAGTGGGATTTGGGGGGAAAAAATTGAAAAAAATAAGACCCATTCCCAGATCTCAGGGCACAAACGCTTCTGCAGGAGATGTGGACACGTACATAAATAATCATACTTGGCCACAGTCATTGCAATTTGGCCCCAATCCAGGGAAAGGGCTTCACATCCAGTCAATTCCCACCCCCCCCCTTTGTCCTGCTTTCCAACCATGTTCAATTTTTTATTGTCCAACTACTGCGGCCGGTCCTTCGCTACTTGCGTACCATCAACTCATCTCCATGGCTTGAAAGGCCCTCCCAGGTTGCTCTGCACCGAACTCCTGTTCATCCTTCAGCTGCCCAACAGTTCCCTCTGCAAGGCCCCTCCCGCCATCATCCTTCTTGGGCCACTGCACTTCCTGGGGTTCAGCAAATCCATACCCTCTGCTGTAATCATTCACTTAAGTGCCCGTGCTCCCCTGCATGCCAGCTGGAACGGGAGCACACGGTGGGGCAGCAGAGCAAGGGCACACCAGGCTCTCAGCAAGCGTCTGAACCCAGCGTATTTAGAGCATCCTCTCTCACTGGCCCCCACTCATGCCTGGGAGCCTGTCCCTTCCCCAATGCGGGGAAAGATGGTCTTTGTGTGGCAGAGCGTAGCCTAGGCCCCCCAGGGCTGTGGTCTCACTGGGGGGGTCGAGGGGAGGCAGCGCAGGGACAGGATCACGGTGCTCTAGCCGCAGGGTGAATTCTTTGGGATGAACCAGCAAGAGACACCGGCAGCTGCATGCAGCATCTCTGACTTCCTCAGGGTTTGGTAACTAAGTATCTGGTCTCTAGGGAAGTGGCTTCTAGTGGTGTAACTAAGCCTGGGGCCAAATGAGCTAAGAACATTAGGACGCGTCAAAAAAGAAAGAGGAATTTCCATCTGAAATCAAGTACAGAAAAGCGTTTTCCTATCCTTATATCTTCCTTCCTAAACCTTTTCTTTTCTTCTTTCCCTCTCTCCCTCTATTCCTTCCTTCCTTCATTTTTGAGGGAGAAGGGAAAGGGGCACTGGGAACTGAACCCAGGAGCACTTTGCCATTGAGCCACATCCTCAGTCCCCCTTTGTTTTTTCATTTTGAAATTGTGTCACTCTATTGCCGTGGGCCTTGCTAAATCGCCAAGGCTGATCTCAAACTCGTGATCCTCCTGCCTCAGCCTCCTGAGTCTCTTGGGATTATAGGTGTGTGCTACTGTGTCCAGCTTCTTTCTTTAACTTTAAATATAGAAAAACTTTTTAAAAAAAAATATTTATTTTTTAGGTGTAGATGGACACGACACCATGCCTTTATTTTTATGTGGTGCTGAGGATCGAACCTGGGTCCCGCCCGTGCTAGGCGAGCGCTCTACCGCTGAGCCACAGTCCCAGCACCAACTTTTTTTTTATATGACTGGTAGATGTCATTGTTGTATATTTGAACACATAATTACACAGTGCATTTTTTAAAAGTGCATTTCAACTAAGTGAAATTAATCTTGAGTCGGTGGATATAGGAAAAGCACATTGAATGTGAACACTGCCTCAAGAAATTCATGATTCAGTGGACAAGTTATAGTTGATTGGTAATTCTGCCATTTCCCCCAAGTGAGATAGTATCATGTATTGTGGGTCCTATGACGGATAGTATTATGGAGAAACTCAAATAAAATAAATTAATGAAGTCCACCACTCCCTAGAGGCTAAAACTGGTATTTCCCAAAAAAGTGACCGAGCCAAAGCCCAACACAGAAACGGACTCGAGCGTGCGTGTCTGACTTAGGGTCTGCATGCAAATGTCCACCCAGAGGATGAACAGGGGGGCAGATGTTTGCCCCTCTGTGGCTGCCATCCAGATGAGCTGAGGCCACAAGGCAGGTGGGAACTACCTCTGCCACCCTGGCCCAGGGCTGTGGAGAGGGTGAGGAGCGTGGGGAGGGGGTTTCCCCCAACAGCTGGGTTTGCCAACTCCTCCACCCAGTGGTGGTTCCCAGGAGGCTCTGCCTCCTCCTCCAGGGACTTTGGGGAGGAGACCTTGACTTGCCTGGCAGCCCACTGCTGCTGCTTCCTCCTCCTCCCCCTCCCCCTCCCCCTCCTCCCCTCCCCCTCCTCCCCCTCCCCCTCCTTCCCCCCTCCTCCCCCTCCTCCTCCTCCTCCTCCTCCTCCAGGTTCAACTCCCTGGTGAGACACGTCACCCACACACGCACACCCATCAGGCTGGCCTGTCTCCTGCAAATGGCCTCTTGTGATGGCAGGACAGGCTCAGACTCAGGCCTTCCTCTAACTGCACCTTCTTGCCCCTCAGAGGTGTGTGTCAGGCCCGGCCCTTGGCCCGGGTTTGTGTGGAGCAGCCTTCAGACTTGCTCAGGCCGACTTCATCCTGAGGTAGCTTCATTTCACCCAGGGAAGGCTGAAATCCAGAGTGGCTGCCCACAAGATATCCACCCAGTAAAAGCCCTTCCAGTAAGTTCTGAAGGAAACCAAAGTGGTGCTATTAGGTGGAGGGAAGCACATTCCACAAGGGCGGGTCACCCCGTAAGGGCCTCAGGAATGGGACTCACAACTTCGGATTCTGAAACTGAATCTTCTTCCTGCTCCTTTTCTTGCACAAAGTAAACAGCATCCCTTTGGGAACCATTATGTCAAACGTATATCAGAGAAACAAGCACAGCCTAATACAATCTGGTTGCGGGAGGAAGGTTTCAAAACTACCAACCTGCTACATCTAATCCCCACAGCCTTTGAAACTGAACGCATATTTTTTTTTTTTTTTTTTTTTTTTTTGCCAAGAGAGCAGACACAACTCCACACTTGGAAGGAAGACAGGGGAGGAGGGACAAGCATCATCCTAAGTTTGAACCCTGAGTCGCCATTCCTGAGGACACCCCCTTCCAGATCCACTCTGCACTCCCACGCTGAAAAAGAGTTACATCCCCACCCGGCATCCCCCACTACACATTCCTCTCCCTGTCCTCTATGGCCACTTGCATACATCCCAACCAACCTGGGACCACTTATAAAAGGGCTTGTGTTTAACTGGATTCTGTTGGATTCCAGTGCTTTCTTCCAGCCATCCAATCTGTATGTAATTAAAATCATATTGCAGCAAATGTTGAATGGTATGAAAAGTTTTACCAGATGTATACGACTGACTAGCCGGAGAATTTGGCAAGACTGCAGTGATCCCATTAAAGAGGGGCGAGCTGGCTTATTTTGGAGCAAACGTTACATGCCTTGGATTGGGGCTGCTTTTCACTTACACCGATGCCGCCTACCAGGCTTAACCCTTTGTCAGCAGCGCTGAGACGTGGTCCTGCATTTCAACAAGGAGGGCCACGGCACCCCACCAAAACCCTAGGGCGAAACCTATCTGGCTGGTGGAGGAAGGCTCTTTTGAAAGTGCTCCACTTCCTGAGCCATGATTAGCCTTCTTGGTGGTGATGAAGGCTGAGCAGATGTCATCACAGCCTCCAGCTCATGTGCACTGGACGGGGAAAGAAGCAGATCCAAGCTCCTGGAGACGAGGGCACTCCTCGCAGCTCCAATGAGGTAATCGTAGGATGAAAAGAGGAAGCCCTGTGTGCTACTGTAGAGAACAGAAACTTGAAACTCAGGTGCTAAGAGGGAGCAGATAAAATACAAACAGCCTGAAGACGGAGCGAGCAAAGCTCATGCTGACAGATTCACCTCTGGGGACATTCCTGACACCCACAGCAGCAGGGACAACAAGTCTCCCACCTCATCACAGTCCCTACCCACCCGTGTGTCCCCACCAGAACCCGGAGGCCTTCGCCACAGAAAGGCCTCTAGGCGGACAGGCCTTTCCCGACTCTCTGGGTCGCTCTGCTCCTACTTGGTGTCATCCGTAGATGATGGAGCTGCAAAGTTGCAATTTTGCTTTAAAGACATTCTGCCATAGAGACTTCAGAATGAGTCGAAGTCTCTCTCAGCATGTGACAGGAAGAAACATATGTTCCTAATCTGTGGGCTTAAAATTGTTTCAGAATTACATCAATGAGACTTATCCTCCAAAGAAAAACCGGGCCACCAACGCCAGCACAAGAGCATGCGGGCCCTGAAGGGTAGTTCTGCTTTCAGGCCTACCGTCTCACAGCACATCGGTCAAAATGCTCCTAAAGTGGACTTTCCCGCGGAGCCTAAGAAGCAAAATAAATTAATAAATAAAATTTTAAAATTTTAAAATGAATTTCAAAAACAAATAGGGGCCTTGGAAACCAAGGGGGGTTGGTTTCTTGACCAGAGGTGTGTCCTGCTCAGAGCAAGTTCCCAAGCAGAATGCAAACATTGGGTTCTCCATGCTGAGCGTCAAGCTAGGGAAGGTCAGGATCAGAAAACTGCCAACAGACCTCAAGAAGGGGTCCCTTCCCGTGGGTGGGGGTGGGGTGTAGTTCAGCCCTGGGGCGTCTGCCTGGCATTCACCCCCCACAGCAAAAAAAGAAAAACAGAGGGAAGGAAAGAAAAGGGAGGAAGGAAGGATAACAGGGAAGGTATCCTGAATAGTTTGGGCAACTGCAGTAGGAGGTGAATTATGAAAATCATGATAGTTCGCCAGATGAGTGAAGGGGGGGCGGAATGTAGGAGGGTGCTGTAGCAGGAATAATGGGCCAGGGGCTGGGGCTGGGGCTCAGGGGTAGAGCGCTTGCCTAGCATGCGTGAGGCACTGGGTTCGATTCTCAGCACCACACACAAATAAATGAAATAAAGGTTCAACAACAACTTAAAAAAAAAAAAAAAAAGAATACTGGACCAAAGGAAAAGATAAATAGATTATGAGAAGGGTTGAGAAGTGGAAAGGAGAGTCCCAGACTGTGACCAAGGCTGGTAGACCAGGATTGTCCCTATACCTGGGCTGTGACCCACAAAGCCTTCACCTGCATTCTGCTACCGTTTCATATGAGGCGGGCAGCAAAGTACTCATCTCCTCCGTCTACAGATGAGGACACTGAGGCCCACGTGAGACTCCAGTGCCCAGCTCGAAACCAGCAGCTGGTGGTCTCCTTGGCTCTGAACCTGATGCTTTTTCTCATTGTACGTCAGGGTTCCTGGCTCTCCTTAAATCATTAGAAGGAAAAAGTGGATCATACTTTCCCCTCTTATGAATCTATTATGTAAAAATAAACAGGTTCCAAATGTCTTTCTCCTATTGGAAGATGTGATCAAGCCATCAGAAGAGAAAGAACTAATGGAGATTATGTATCAGGATATTCTGAAGTGATACCATAATTCCCCTCTCCCCTCGGTCAGGGGCAAGTGGAAGGGCCTTCCAAGAGGCTGGAGTGAAACACTCGACGCTTTCATGCTCCATTAAAGACAAAATGGGGGACAAAAATGCCTTACTCCATTTGGGGACCTGCCACAGGGACCACTGAGGATTTGAAGTCTCTCTGTGACATCAAGGTAGAGTTGCTGACCTAGCTGAAGACACCAGACGGAAGGAACAGGTTGCCAAATGTACCATATAGAAGGAAAGAAATTGTGGAGACCACAATCTTGATTCAAAACCTAAGAGTAGACTTAGGAACGCAAGTGTCTCTGGGCGGGGTGTGCTAGCTGATTCTGTGCAAGACTAGGCTGAGCACTTATCCCCTTCCCATGGATTAGTCCCTAATGTTTTTCAGACTTTTTTTTTTTTTTTTTTTGAGTAGATTTGGGTAATAGCAGATCTATTTTCTAGCTCCGCTTAAGGTAGGAAACTAGGAATAAGGCTTAAACGAAACTAAGAGAACACTGTCCAGTCTTCACAATCACCTGAATCTTAATGATACAGAGGCAAAAGATGCTTTCATCCAACTAATTTCTCTGCCTTGTCCTGAGACAGTGCCTGCAAGGTCCAAAGCCATTGTTTTCTCAGGCACGGAAAAAAAGTTAAATCCTATCAGGGCAGGAAATTGAAAAATTCCCTTCTTAGGAGCCAGTCAGGCTGAGAATTAGGTGAGAGAAAAGGCCTGTAGCTGGGGGATGAGGCTGGTCCTCCTGCTTTCATAATCCTATTAGCTCCCGGCAGACCTTTATCTGGTGGGGAAGGGAGCAGCTGGGTAGGTAATGGGGCTCTGATCCTAAGTGTCACTTAACTACACAGGTCAACTATCTGGGAGTTAGCGAGCTCATCAGCATAATCAAACACGGGGCAGGAGGGCCCTCCAAGGAGCCCACTTCCCACCAGCCTGGTGTTTCCTGAGCACTCCTTTAAGAGGTGCTCCTAGGAGACAGATGGGGGCCTCACTTTACCTGTGCTCTAGAAACCCTTCCTGTCCAGGGTGAGTCTCGAGTCTGGTGTGCACTTGCCTGGGCTGAATTCAGGTTCACTCTCACAGGCAATTACTATCCATCTCAAGAAGTCCTTGGGCTAACAAAGGATGCTGAGACAACTGCTCTTCATTAGCCAAGAAAATTAAATAGAAACTCTTGTGAGCAGGGCACTCATTGGCTGGCGCCAGCGCAGTCCCCTGTGGACGGCCCA
This sequence comes from Callospermophilus lateralis, assembly GCF_048772815.1. Taxonomy (NCBI): domain Eukaryota; kingdom Metazoa; phylum Chordata; class Mammalia; order Rodentia; family Sciuridae; genus Callospermophilus; species Callospermophilus lateralis. The sequence goes on from NC_135310.1 coordinate 12,812,459, forward strand.
GCTAGATGAATGAGTATGCTTTTTTGTCTGATTTTTCTATCATGTACTGACAGAGATGTGAAAAATCTCTTTAACAGTTTAGATAGAGAGATTCATGTGGTTGTGGAGACTTAACCTCTAGACGGCTCGGAGAGTAATTCTTATTTCTAAGTTAGCATTTTCTTAGTTCAGTTTAAGCCTGTTTCCTTCCTCTCTGAATTAGGTGAAGCTTAAAAGTAGTTGTATTACTCAAAAAAATAACTTCACTCAAAAAACTAAAAAGGTGTATAATCTTAAGATAAACCAACAAGCCAAATTAACAAAATCATGGGTTTATTTATTAGTCCCTTAAATTAGTCAATATTTCTGCATATATCTTAGGCTCCATTACTAGGCGTATTTAGCTCATGACTGTTGTATGTCCCTGGAGAACAGCCCTTTTATTTCTGGTAATACTTATCATCTTGAATCTCTTTGGTCTTATGTTTACATGGCCACTACAGCCTTCTAAGGTGTAGTGTTTGTATGACATATTTATCCCATCTTTTGAATTAATTAATTTATTTATTTTTGGTATTGTGTATTGAACCCAGAGGTGCATAACCACTGAGCCACATCCCCTGCCCCTTTTATTTTTTATTTGAAGAGAGGGTTTCATTAAGTTGCTTAGGGCCTTGCTAAATATCAGGCTGGCCTCAAAGTTGCAACCCTCCTGCCTCAATCTCCTGAGCTGCTGGATTATAGGGATGCACCACTGCATCTGGCCATCTTTTTTAAAATTTGAACCCATTTTTACTTGTATTTAAAGGCAGGATATAGTTGGAGTTTTTATTTCTCCTCCAGTCTAAGATTCTGTGCCTTTGAATTAGAGTACTTAGTCCATTTATTAAATATAAATGTAATTTATAAATTTATACGTAATATGTTAATTTATATCCAAAATGTTACTTATTGATGTGGTTGGTTTTAAGTCTGATCTCTGTTTTCTGTTGGAGATATATATAAAATAATATAAAACATATATTTACTCTGCTTCTTTTTTCTTACCTTCTCTATAAATTAAATATTATTTTGAATTCCGTCCTTAATTTTCTTTTGCCTTTTAAAGCTGTGTCTCTGTGTTTCTTTTTCTGAAAGAACTAATGGGATTTTTTCAAGGAACAAAAACAAATACCCTAACACCCTCTGCCTCAGGATCCAAATCAATATATTAAATGATGTGCACTTGTCGCCTTACATCCACAGTTTTGCCTTCTGAGATTTCGGGTACCCTGACTCAACAGCGGTCCAAGGATATTAAATGGAAAATTGCAGAAATAAGTAACCCAAACATTTTAAATAACTTTTATTATAGCATCTTGTTACAACTGTTGTATTTTATTATTAATTATTGTTAATCCCTCACTGTATCTAATCTACTTATTGAACTTTATCACAGTTTTGTGTGTATGTCTAGGGAAAACGGCATATATAGGATTCAGAACTATTCCCACTTCAGGAAACTCTGGGGCCTGCTGTAACTGGTTACCAAGGAGAATCGGGAATCCCCGCCCCCCACAAGTCCTTAAGAATAGGGAAACAGTTCTTCTAATCTCTTGGTCCTTCTATGATTCCACATAGTAAAGAATATAGGGGAGGGGCTGGGGTTGTGGTTCAGTGGTAGAGCACTCGCCTCACACGTGTGAGATGATGGGTTCGATCCTCAGCACCACATAAAAATAAATAAGTGAAATAAAGGTTAAAAAAAAGAATATAGGGGAGTTTCTCTCTTTCTTTTTTCTTTGTTTTTTTTTTTTTCCTTGATGAATTATCACTGGGATCTGAGGAAAAACCTAGCATAGAAAATATTCATTGAATGGCACCCCATCAAGCTTGCTGTCCTGAGGAAAACATAATTATTGGGCAAAATAATAAGGTCACTTTCAACTTTCAAAATATCCATGATAATTTTGCAAATCTACATATTCACAAGGGAATTTCTTTAAGCGATCTTTACAGAAACCCCAAGTCCCTGGACCTTCCTGGCTTGAACCCTAAGAACTCCGATCTCTGCACTTCTGTGCTCCCTCGTGGCTCTTGCATGAACTCCCTCTCTCCTCATGCAGGACTGTAATCCATTCTCTGAAAATATGCTTGAAACCAAGTCCTTGGCCTGGAGAGAACAGAACAAGGAAATGAAATCTAAGGCTTGTGCGGAGCGCCCTCTTGAGGCTGCCTTTATAAAGACGCCAAAGACGGTTCTATGAATCATTGCAACAGTTGCAGCGTAGGGAGGTAACGCAGCGTAGGGAGGTAATAAAAATCAATCCCAGAAGATACACGGGCTAAATTATGGATGTAAGCATCTTCTTACCAGAAATAGATTGTATCTCCCAAAATTCAACATAATGTATATAAGAAAAAAAACAAAAACCCAGTGCCTGACTAAATGCGTCCCTTATAATAAAACACAAATGTGGTTCCAGAGTTTTGACATCCCTGTTAGTTTCAGATATTGTCTCTTGGTGTGAAAAGGGCAAGCCTTCTCCAGAGACAGGTGGTAGCTGTGGGGATGTCACACAGTGGTGGAGGGACAGCCTGCTAGGTCAGAGGACCGAGTTGCCTGTTGATTCCGCCACCTGGAAGCTGCTGATGTTGCAGTTTTTCAGCCCCTTAGAGTCATGTGCAGGATGGGGGTGATGAGAGAGTGACGTCAGAGGGTTGTGAAGAGGGCTGAACCCTCTTCACATGCACGTACAGCTGATGGCACGGGGTAGGATGCAGAGGAACTCAAGTGCCTGGTGCCATTAATATCACCTACACTTACAAGATTCTTTGGGGACGGGCAGGCGGGACAGTTTTGTTTTTGTTTAAACCACTGAATCAACTTCTTGTGTCCCTGATTACTGTGCCCTTTCAACATCAGGTGGATGATCTTTTTTCCCTAGATTTTTTCATCATCATTCTGGCTGTCATCTAATTAAAACAATAGCAACTTCCCTCAGGTGACCTGCATGCCGTACTTGAACAGCTAGGTCAGTTCTGCAAGAGTCAGTTCATCACAGTTCCACCAAAGGTATTAGCACAGTCTGGGATGTATGGTCCCCCCAGAGCCCCTCCAGCCCCTCCTGGCACAGAGGAGGGGTGACGCTCACTCTTTGGTAAATGGCGCCACAGAAGGTTCTTGCGGGAACCTCTTCAGTCAGCTCTGCGTCTTCTGTTTTGTCTGTACTCATTGGCTTAGGTCTCCACCTCTGCCCCCATATTCAAATGGAAAACCAGGCAGGGAACTGAGGGCAAGTCTGCAGGACTTGAATGATCTTGGAGAAACAAGAAGGAAAAAAGAGGCAGGCAGATGGTGGCCTTTGTGTCTAAGGGATAACACGGTGGGTGTTGGAAACACCCCAAGGGGGCAGCCACACTGGAGAATGGAGTAGGGATGGGGTGGGGGAGAACCTGGAGGGCAAAACAAGGCCGGGCCTGGGGGAGCCTGGAAGAGGCCTGGGCCCTTCCACAGTCGGCCCGACCTGGGGAGCCTCGGGGCCCACAGAGCCGCAGGACGAACCCCGAGATCCTCCTGGAACCTCAACTTTATTTGAAGACTGGGAGGAGGTGCAGTCAGGAGTGTAGGAGCTTGAGACAGCACACCTAGTGTAGGTAGGAATGGAGGGCAAAGCTGGCCACGGCTTGATGATCGCCAGGACTTCTGTGACAAAACAGGCAATTGCATGCTTGTGACAAACCACCGCTGTGCCCTTGGCCCAAAGGATGGGGATTTATTCTTTTTCTTTTGCCTTTAGGAGTATCTGGTCGAGGGAAGGCTGTGGCTCAGTGGTACACAGCTTGCCTGGCAGGTGTGAGGCACTGGGTTCACTTCTCAGCACTGAATAAAAATAAATAAAATAAAGGTTCATCAATCCTGAGAGCACTGGACACAGCCCTACACGGGGAATCCAGACTCGTGTCCAACACCAACACTTCTGCCAACTGTCCCTCACAGGGCTCTGCAGATGAGCCTTGGAGGTGTGTCACGCCACCAGGCCAAACTGGGGCAGAGCACCCAGGCATGGCTCTTTCCTGTTAAGATGAGCTGCGACAGCAGACAGTCTGTTTTCCCACCTTCCCCTTGAGACCAGGGAAGGCCTGGGACCACCCCTCGGGTGAAAACAGAGGACACATGTCCCATTTCCCAATGGCTTCACCATGACATCCTCTTACATCCTGATGGGCCCAGGATAGAAAACTTAAATGGAAGTGATGCAGGAGGCTTTGAAGGTCAGGAGCAGTTCCCCACACCTGCATTTCCATCTGGGCCTTTGTCCCTGCAGATCACGGCTACAGCAAGCTGCCTTCAGTATGACTGCTAGTGAGTCTTGGGGAAATATTTGCAGTCTCATGAGGAAGAGATGATTGTGTGTGTGTGTGTGTGTGTGTGAGAGAGAGAGAGAGAGAGAGAGAGAGAGAGAAAGAAAGAAAGAAAGAAAGAAAGAAAGAAAGAAAGAAAGAAAGAAAGAAAGAAAAAGAAAGAGAGGGGTTAAGGAGGAAGATGTATTCTGCAGGAAATTCACAAATTAATTTTTTAAAAAAATTCCTTTCAATAATTACAGCTCACATCCTGTGACATAGGCAAACGTAAGGATCCCCGTTTTCTGATTATGAAACTGCACTACCCATGTGACATGAGTGTCCTTCCTAAGGATAATGTTCCTGACCCCACAGAGCTTACTCAGGTCAGACTCAAAGTCAGGGGAAATCTATTTTGAAAGCGAAGATTTCGGATCAAAATCCTTTTTCAATTTGTAAGTTTTTAAAATGGAATTTTGTTTTAAAAAATCGGGTGTATTATTCTCACACACATCACTGGGATCACAGAGAGACCTGGGTCTTTTCGGGGCACAATGCACGTTCTGCCCACATTGTGACTGGGAGGACTGAGGATGCCGTGGAGAAGAGGGGGTCAGACTGCAGAGAAGTCAGCAGAAGCACAGTGACAAGACATCCTTTCCCTGGGAAGGAGAGGAAATGCTCGGTGGCTGGCTAATGTCAGTGGCACCAGGATTCAGGCCAAGCATCATGGTCAGATGCTGCTGGAGTCAAGTCAGAGATCTAGAAGCTGCCAGCCCGTCACTAGAGCCTCCCAGAGCAGATGAAGCTGCCTGTGTGCTGCCCGCAAGCCCTCAGTGTTCAGCAAGAGGCGTCCTGCTCCCTCCTTACACTGCTTTCTGGCTCTCCCTTGGTGATCTGAAGCGGTCAGACAGCACTCACAGGTAGCCCCAGGCTGGTCCTGCATGCCTGACCCTCTCCTTTTCTCTTCTGTCCATCTGTCCTGGCTCTTACAAGGGTCTGGCCCGGTCCACCATGGCGTCATCGCCAGGCTACCAGCACTGTGCTAAGGCTCTGTCTAACATACCCTCTAGGTCACCCCCGCGAAGACTCCCTTCTCTGCTTCCACCTACAGTCTGACCAGTGGACCCACAGTCCTTTTTGCTGTCATTCCCCTGGCTCTTCAAGACCCCAGACGACCACTGTGGGGCTCCTTTGCCTTGATGACCACTTCCTCTAACTCAGAAAACGGCGCATGCCCAGCCTGTCAGTTCCCCCAAGACCTCCATATCCCGCCCTCAGGAAGTCCTTCTGAGGCACCCTCCTTCACTTCTACCTTTGTCCTTCTGGGGCAGCAAGCTCGACTTGTGGGAAGAGCCTCTAGCTGGCCTCCCTACTTCCTCCATCTTTTCTCCCCAAGGCAGCAGAAGGGGCGTGACTTTAACCCTGGCTGGGGCTGCTCCTCGCACCCACAAGTGAATACAGATTTTGGGTCTCAGCCAGGATGTCACCTCTTTAGAGTTTTTCCTTGGCGACACTTTTCATTCCCACTCACACAATGTCACCCCAACGAGTCTCCTTCAGCCTCTGGTTTGTTAAGGTCATTGTACTTCTTAAACCTTCAAGTGACTTTATCCATTTGTTTGCCACTTTCTGGGTGAGAACACAGAGCACGTGTGTTGCTCCTCGATTTCCACATACGTTCCGCACACAGGGTCCGAGCTTGCTTGTCATTACTGTCCCCCGGTGCCTCCCAACATGCTGGCTGAAGGTGGAACAGATGTTCCAACTGGTACTTGCATTTTGTCCTGTCCCTCATGCACCCCACACACCCCCATCGACCCAGCGGCTCAGCTCCTGGCTTTAGAGGAAACACTCCCACCAGCAAGGTCACCCTTCCTCCTGGAGTCCCCGTGGTTCCAGGTTCCTGACCCCCCGGCCCCTCCCTCAAGAACGGCAGCAGTGAAAGCCTGAGGTGGAACTGCTGGCTGCACTTCTGTCCAGCTAAGGGCGCGTCAGGATGCAGGACAAGTCAGGAGCAACCTGAGGTCGGAGGCTAGGCAACCACAAAGAGCATGTGCCTGGCACATGATGACCAAGAGCGTGAGTTTGTGGGAGGGTGCGGAAGAGCTGGGTGCCTTCTTCCACAGGAAACCCTCCAAGCCCCGTGCCCACCAACTGCAGCCTACTCCTGCAGGAGGCTGGTCTCGCCAAGGCAGTTGCCCTAGGTGGCCCCACAACCCCTCACTAGCCAGCTACTAGCCATTGGAGAGGGGATGGGGAGCTGTCTCAGTGACCAACCGTGGGGCCATCAACTCGGGGGAGTTTTCTAACCTAGCCAAGGCCCTCTGGACTTTCACTCAGATCTTTGGAAAGACCAGCAACTTCCCCAGGTCAGGAGCTGGGAGAGCTGAAGAGCACAGTTGGCCTGCTGCACCCACACTCTTGACAAAGATAAGGACTGGGTCACCAACGGGTTTTGTCAGGAAGCAAATGCCTGGCATTCGCTGGTGAAGGTGGAAGATGCCCCAGTCGGGCTGCTGCTGACACAGCGGACTCGGGACTCCGCTTGGGCCCCTCTCTTGTCCACTTCCTGCTTCCCAGACATTTCTCTTCACACTAGGATAAACAGAGATGGGAAGAAAACACAACAGGCAAACCAGCATTTCTTTTTTTTTTTTTTGGATATTGACTAAAAGCAATCCTTTGAGGATTGTGAACGCCTGTGTTCTTCCTAGTCCCTGGGAACAGGCTTCGTTCAGTGAAAGAAGATGGCCGTGGCCTCCACAGGTAAGAGGAGCCGTACTTAGGTGCAGACTGTGCGCAATCACCTCCTCACGCTCGGCTGCAAAGGGAAGCAGCTGCAGGGATGCGGGGGGCTGGGGACATGGCCTCTGCCCGACGCACACGTGGACGTTCTGATGGCTGGCTGAGAAAAAGCATCCTCCTCTGTCATCAGAGACCACCTCTGACACAGGACCGAGAGTAATCTGGCTCGAATGGAAAGATCATGAGCACCTAGGGCCTGGCATGATTCGAAGACACTCAGACCATGGCCTGAAATGGTCACTGATGCCTGAAGACTGGCCTCAAGAGACCTGCTGGGACCCGTGTCTATGCACTCAGGGCTTCAGGGCTACCTTCCACGCTGCTCTGAGCTGGGGGTCCCTGTCATACTAGGCAACATCTGTCCCCTTGTGGTCAAGGGCCCTGCCACTCTTTAAGTAATAATAATAATGATGACGATAAGGATAATAATGGGTGAGCTCCCACGCCACCTTACAGCTCAACTTCTCAAAGTTCCTTGTAGGGCTGGGGCTGGGGCTCAGAGGTAGAGCGCTCACTTAGCAGGTGTGAAGCACTGGGTTCGATCCTCAGCACCACATAAAAATAAAGTATATGTTTTTTAAAAGTCCTTGTATATAAGTGGAAATTATTAAATCCCTCAAATGAGAGATTGCTCTTGATGATTCTGCCTCAAAGACTCACAGCCATTGGTCATCACTCACAGGGTGAGACCTGGAGACTCATTTAACCCCGGCTGACTAGAGAAAGCAGCAGTTGTCATTTATCTTTGCAATTCTGCCGCAAGGTAAATTTTGGTTAAATACGTCAGGGGCCATACGAGGCACATTTCACCACTGAGATTCAGGTCTCCTATGAAAACAAAAGTCTTATGACCAATCTTATTTTTATTTTTTGAGCTAGGGTCATACCCAGGCCCCATGGAGGCTGTGCTCATGCCCTACCACTGATGGTGGCCTCTTCTTTACTCTAAATATCATAAAAATGGAATTAGAAATCAAGGATGGAAAACTTAGGGAAATACATTCAATAAAAAGCAACTTTTTTCCTGAGTTTGATATTTTCCTCTGTAGAATCCTTTCTCCGCTGGGCCCTTCCCAGGGGAGTCACGGTCAACAGTCCGCTTCTCCATCAAAGCCTCCTTACTGCTGTACTGTAAAGACAACGGACGGCACGGAGCCCACAGATGAGACTCGCATCCTGCCCTTGATGAACCCCAGCTGCACACTGTCAAGTTCAGAGGCCGGAGATTAACTGCAGGGAAGTGACTTCCACACAAACCCTGCTGGGATGACCCATCCTTTAGACAAAATCCTCACTGTACTAACATTTGTCCCCAAATGACATTTGTCACCAGCAACGAGCTGAGCACTCCGTGTGTACCCACCTTATTTACTTCTCTCAGCAGTATCATTATCACTCTCCATTCTGGAGATGTGAAACAGGCTTAAGGAGTCTAAATGACATGCTGCGGTCATGGAGCGAGTTAAAAGCACAGATGCAACTGAGTCACCTCCAGGTGACTCCAAAGCCAGGACTCTCGCTGCTGGTCTACAGACAAACACCCAGGACAGCAACAGCTTTCCCAGAAATGCACGTACTCAGCAAAGCTGCACGCGGGGGTGGGGGGTGGGGGGGTGGGAGCGATGGCAAAGAACACCAACACGCCAGAAAACACTGAGACCCACCCCATTTTGCCAAACACCAGGCTTAACTCACTCTCCATTCACTTTTTTCAAGCCATCAACCATAGCTTACATCCCACATTTTCTGATCTCCACTCAAACGTCAGTGAGGTCTTTCCTGAGGGCGACATATAAAATATAAACCCTGGCCTTCCCACCCTTCCTCTCTATCCCCCTTACCCCGGTTTACTCTGCTTTTAGCATGCACGCCCACCCACGACACGACATTCATGCTGTTATCCTTCCCTTCCCACTGGTTGGAAGCTCTGTGGAAGCCGAGATGAGGCAGCGCCTGGCCCACATGAGGATGATCTTAAATGAATGCATCAAATCTTAGAATGAACAGAACGCTGGCCAGTAAAGCAGACAGCAGATGGAGAAAACCGAGGTCACCAGTTCGACACTCCTGCCCCTCACAACCAGACGGTCCACCCCTGCTCCATCCCACAGGACTCGGTTCTGTCCCTGAGCTCCTCACTGCGCTCTGCTGTGCATCTGCCCACCTCCTGGCCTTTGCTCTGGGTTTCCTCACCTTGGAATCCTATACCCCTCGGCCCTACATTCAAGGCTCAGCCTCACTGCCCACTGTTCAGGACCCCATCTCCACCCCTCTCCTCCGCCTGCAGTTTCCTGTTGATTTCATTTTGTCTCACAGAAGTTTGACGCTGGCCTCCCAGCCACCTCCAGGATAGGAGCTCTGTGCCTCCTCCAGTTCTTAATCCTCCTGCACGGCAAGCACAGTTCTTTGTTTAGCAGGTACTTAGTGAATGTTCCCAAAATAAATGAGAGGCAGAGAGCAAGTGGTACCAGCCTCCCTGCTCCATGCGCCACGCTCCGAGGATGCTCTTTGGAGGAAGCAGGATGGAGGGAACATCCAGAGCTCAATGAAATGGCTAATTAACCAAACCACTTTTAAATCTTGTCCTTCTAAACAGAGCCATAAGGAAACATCCATTTGCTCTGATTGACTAATATTTTGGTGGTGTTAGATTCCAGATCAAAAGCTGAACTGAGACTGAGAGGCACCGGCATTTATTTTATTTTTTGCTTTTTAAAAATTAATGTAGCGAGGGTTGAAGATATGGAGTGCTCAATACAGACGGAGGAGACCATGCAAAGCCACTCAAAGACCAGAGAGACCAGAAGTAAATCAAATGCATTGAATCACCCATTTTTTTTTAAACTTTTTCTCCTTTTCTATTTTAAGTTTTATTTTGTTTAATATTTTTTTATTTGTCAACAGACCTTTGTTTATTTATATGCAGTGCTGAGAATCGACCTAGTGCCTCTCACAAGCTGGGCAGGTGCTCTACACTGAGCACCTTAAGTTTTATTTTCATGTGGGTCTTGCAGAGTGGGAATAAGAATTAAATACCCATGTAATTGAAAAACATAAACTTTTTCATTAAAATGAAAAATAATCAATTAATTTTGCAGTACTGGGGATTGAACCCAGGGGTGTCTCTACCAGTGAGCTACAATCTCAGCCCTTTCTATTTTTTATAATGCGACAGGATTTAAGTTGCTCAGGCTGGCCTTGAACTTGCAATCCTCCTGCCTCAGCCTCAGCTGGGATTACAGGTGTGCACCCCACACCCAGCTCTCCCAGGACCTGGTGTTTATTTGAGCCTTACAAATCTGAAGGTACACAGTGAAATCAGTACATTGGGGACTAAATATTAAACATACGATGAGAAACCAATATTCACATGATCTAGGTACTGCCAACTTGACAGCAATGACAGCTCTAGTCACAAGTGCTTCCCACACTGCAGGTCTGGGCTAAGTTCTTTCCAGACAGTGCAACCCTGTGCATCCATTGACCCACCTCCCTGTGTAATTCCAAGCAGCAGGGAAACCACTAGCTCTGCAAAATAGAGAGTGCCGGACACTGGCTGGCAGGATGACAAGGACAGTGATGGTGAGGGATGTGACATGACCCAGGACATGCGTTGCTCACCAATGAGACCTGCAGGCAATCGAGACTGAGTCAATCCCTAGCCCACATGGGTCCCTGAACAGGTGGTGTGCTGCTGGGCAGGTGGTGTGCTGCTGGGCAGGTGGTGTGCTACGGCAGTCAGTAGTCGCTGGATCGCATTTCAATAGAAGGAAAGCTAAACCGAGCAAGAGACCCTCCTGGGTCGTGGCCATCAGGGTTAAGCACGTGAGAAGAATCTGAATGCTGAAGTTTCGGGGTGCCAAGAGAAGTGCTGTGGGGGGCCGGCCAGCACAGAGTCTGCAGTTAGACTGAGATGTGCTCACGGGAAAGCGACCTCGTGCCATGGGATGGTGTGACTGGGGGACTGACTGGAAGGAGGGGTCAAGGAGGGCTCCAAGGGAGCGCCATTCGAGGAGAGAGCTGAAGGGTGAGTGGCAGTTGGCCAGGCAAGGCTGGGAAGAGAAGGGGCACGTTGGAGAAAGGATGAGACCCGAGGAAAATGTCCCCAAAAGATAAAATGAAAACTGCTTAATAAGAGGCCAGTTAAGCTGCCGGCTTTACAGCTAGGATTCAGTGGTGCCGGAGATTCTGCTCTTCAGGAGAACAAGCGGAATGGACTGCTCTCCTTGCCACCACTTCTGGAGCTTCAGGGCAGGACACTCAGGCAGAGCTGTGAGAAGACAAGGTGGCTTGGGCCTGGGGAGCCGGGATAGTGTGGGAGGGCAAAGAAGTGGGCGTGGCTACGTCCCTCCAGGCCTGCACACTTGGATTCCATCATTTCTTGGGATGAAACCCAGGGCCTTGTGCATGCTGGTGAGCACTCTGCCACTGAGCCCCAACTGGGTTATATTCTTAGGAGTGAGGGTGTGTGTGTGTGTGTGTGTGTGTGTGCAGGGGCCTCTGTGTGTGTGTGCGCGTGGCCTCTGTGGTGTGGAAACTGGAGGGAGCGTGGGAGAAGGTGGGCCTGTTAGGAAGGTGGTGTAAGAATTCAGTTTCGAGGTGATGGTAGCTGGCATTAGGAAATGTGGTGGAGGTGAGGAGAGAAAGGCATATTTAAGAATCATCTGATCTTTCAGAGTTAGATTCCTGGGGTGCTGAATTGGGACCTTTAGATGGAACTGCGTGCCCCAGTCAACAGTGTTCTACGCAGGGCTGGCCTGAAGGTATGTCACAGAACACCAGTCTTCCAGGGAAAACATAGGAGAATACATCAGGAAATAGTGCAGGTTGGATTACGGTGTGCAGGGTGAAGGGCCATGCCCAGGTACTAACCTCTAAACCTGCCAATGTGACCTTGTTTGGAAAATGGACCTTTTCAGATGACATTAAGATCTTGAGATCATCCTGGATTGTCTGGGTGGACTCTGAACTTGACAGTGTCCTTATAAGAGACAGAAGAGAAAACCAAGAGAATTTGAGGCAGCCGAGAGAGAATAAGGCCCTGAGAAGCTCAGTCGTGGTGAAGTGGGGCAGGACATACAGGATGCTCAGGAAGGGCCCCAGACTCTTCATCCTTGCTTATTCCTCACACCAAAGGCCCCCATGGCTTCCTTCCTTGGGTTGTGAGGCTGGGCATGGGCATGGGCACCGGTTTTGCTGTCTCCTGGCCCCTCTAGTTCTCAGAGTCAGGCTCCAGATACGCTCTCCCAATACCACCCACAGAGAGGACCCTCTGCAGCCCTAGAATCGAGATCACACCAGCCGGGAACAAGGGGAGGGAGAGAGGACCTAGGGCGAGCAGGCCAGGAGGCAGAGCCTGCCTAGAGGAGAGAGCGCCAGCAGCTGACTGGAGAGGCTCAGAGCTCCCACGAAGCCCTGGACAAGCCTGAGGGGGACACCTGTACCAGTTCTAAAAAGGAAAGTCCTTGGCTCCCCCCCCCCCGCCCCAGCACCTTCACCTCCATCCTGCCCTTCCTTCCAAACCTGGGCATTACGTGAGCAAGGATCCCAGCCCCTTGTTCTTCCTGGCTGGGGTAAAGTGGCCGCGCTGGGTCTGTCCAGGGCTGCTAAGCAGTACACAGGTGGCGTACTGCTCAGGAGCACCCACTGAAGGTGGAACCCAGCTGTGCTCCCCGTGCCACAGGACAAAGGGGTCCCCTCTGGAATCTGCACAGTGGCGCAGTCAGCACTAGCAGCAGCCCTGCCCTCTCTGAGGCTGACCTGGCCCCGGAACCCAGCACAGCCCCAGTGGCTCTGCAGAGAGCAGTAGCACCAACTCCCTCCCCGAGGAAGCCCTGTTCCCTGGAGGGTCTGCACCTCCCGTCTCTTGTCTCCCCATGTCCCTTCTTGGGCCACACACAGGTCCTCCTTTCTAACCCTGGACAGCCTCTTGAGGCCATTGCTACAACTGCCATGAAACTGTCACAATACCACGTTCCCTGGAGTGCAAGAGTCCTCCAGCGTCTATCACAAGGAAACCATAACATTAGGCTAGGTCAGCAGGTTGTGAAACACATTTGATTCCAAGATGTTTCCTGGGCTTTCCCACACGGGCCTATGGATCCGCTAGCACTTGTAATGTATTCTTTTCTTACTTGGACAATTAAAGAAGCAAAGCCAGAGCTGGGAACGGAGCTCAGTGGTAGAGCGTTTGCCCAGCATATGCGAGGTCCTGGGTTCCACCCCCAGCACTGCAAATAAAAGCAAAATAAAACAAAAACAAACCAAGAAAGCTAACGGTCGAGTCAGTCCTACGGCGGGGGCCTAATGGGAAAGGAAGCAACTGGCAATCATTCCAGACCTTTCATCACAGATTCTGAACTCAAATGATCAGGCCCGAATCTTTCATATGTGCTGCTAATTAATAATTAAGGAAGTTACAACAGATTTCACAATGAAAAATATATTCGATATAATGAGCATATGGAATGGGCTAGACACAAGATCTACTTAAAATCACTGTCTCATTCTGTCCTCAAAATAATCCCACCACAGAGACACCATTAACCCCATTTTATGGATGGAATTGAGACTTGGAGGAAGGTAGGGAACTCCCAGGGGTGAGGACTCTTGCCAGCCCCAGTCACAGGTTTCCAGTGTTTGCTGAAACCCTCCCACAGTGCGCTGACCACTGCAGGTGAATGTGGTGTCACAGCCCGATGGCTGTCCCCTTGGTGTCGGAGTTTAAGTCTCAGACACACTTGTAAAATTCCTGCATCCTGCTTAAACTCTGTATGGCTCAGGAAAGCTGAATGATATTAAAGAAAGGAAAAGGAGGCTGAACTCTTCTCGGTGTCTTTAGGCCTCTACCTCCTTTTCCCTCTCTGCACCTGTGTGCCCTGGGCCTGCCTGACTGCAGTGTTGGGGTCAACATCTGGAGAATTTCCATCAGCAACAGCTCTCCCTCCTTCCTGTGCCTTCAGGAGACCTGATGTCCGCAGCTAAAGGACGACGGAGCTGCCTCCTGTGTGTCCTGGGCCCAGAGGCTTTGGGCTGTGATCACCTGGTGCACCTGGGCTTGCACAGCGCTGCCACGGGATGCCCGGGCGCCCAGTGGGGTGGGAAACAGAGCCTGGAGAGCAGTGCGGCCACCTGAGCTCGGACTCTGCAGTTTCATTTGAACATATTCCTTGTTAATAGAAGTGGTTCTTTGGTCTTGGACTGTTCCTGAGCTCTTTGAAAATCAGATGAAAACTCATGCTGCTTCTCAAACTAAAACGTAAACTTGCCAATGATGTCGCCTATGTTCAGAGCGCTCAGAGCTGGAAACCTCTGGGGACAGGGCCGGGTGGCGTGCGCTCCTTCTGCTGGACACTCTACGCCAGAGCCATGCACGCCACTAACTCCCGCATCTCATCTATCACAAGACTGCAGAGGGGTGTACTCCCCCCGGGACAGAGGAGGCATTCTCTGTCCTCCCTCAAGTCTGTGTAATAGGAATTAAATTCATCCCAACAGGCATTGTGTGGGGGGTTCATTTTCTTAAAAACAAAATTGACAAATGCAAAACAGGTAATGAAAGGAGACAGTGGGGCCTGGGATGGTGGCATGGGCCTGTACCCCTAGCTACTCAAGAGGCTGAGGAAGGAGGATCGTGGGAGCCCAGGAGTTTGAAGCTAGACTGAGAACATCTTTAAAAAAAAAAAAAAAAAAAAGACAGGAGGAGAAGAGAGAGTCTCTTTAGATAAAAAGATAGTCAGGTGTTGGATCCTGAGGTGCCAAGAGCCTAGGACAAGATTGTACTGGCCCCTTTACTTCCTCTTCTGTCCTTGGAGACATGGTGGGCTATGGTGAGGGCGATCAGCAATTTGCCCTTCAAACTCATGAAGCCAAGGCCACACCCCATGCCCCTCCAGACTTATCTACCAAGCAGATCCTGTTCACTCCGCCCTGGGAAAACAGATGCACACAATGGCCTTATCTCTGAGTAGAAGTTGATCGCTCTTTCCAAAGCTCACAATAGAGGAACTGGAGGGGCAGGGTGGGGTGGGGGGTACCCCACGTGAGTATGGTGTCACCCTGATTGTTTCCGCTCTCACTGACCTGACCTCACTTAGGCAACAGCTGTTTCCCTGTCTTCATTTTACCTTAGGGATAAATAAAAATTACTTCCTGAGCACCCACCCTGTGCCAAACCCATCAATTACATCACTCACTGCAGAATGCAAACGACGTTTTCATTACACAGGTGAGAAAACTGCTGCCATGATGAGCTCTATCATAGAGCAGAGGAAACCAAGCCATGGTGTGCTTCAATCACTTGCCCCAAATCAAACACCAAACAAGGAGGCAGAGGTGGATGCAGGCCTCAGCTGCCAAGTCTTTCTTCCCTCTAGTCCAGGGCTACCAAACTTGTCCCTGCGTTAGAATTCATTTCTGGAACTCCCAACACTCAGCGCGCACCCAGGGAAGCACAGTCTTTGAGGAAGGGACTTAGGATTTCTTTTTCTTTTTTTAAAGTTTTTTAGGAGACTAATGTGCAGACACGTTTATGAAATGTCTGTGAGCATCTTGAGCAGAGAGCGTTCACCAAGGAAGGCGAGTGGGCACCAAGAGCAACCAACAAGAAAGCTGCAAATCAAAGGCTGAGCGAAGGGCAGCCTTTGTTCTCTTTATGGGTAATAGAAGAAATTTGTTAAGAGAAGAAACTTCTTTGATGCAAGCCCAGTTAGTTATTCAAGTGGGAGGCCAGTTTTAGAGACCCAGCATTTAGGAGATGAACTAAAATTCATTAAGCACTTCTCTCCTATTAAGTGGGTTTTCCTTTTTGCTTTGCTTTTGGGGACAGTGACTTAAGTAGACATTAGTCTACTTAAGTTAGAAGCTCTGTGCCTACAACCCCCAGTCCAACGTGATGAGCTCTAAGAGGGCTGGCCAGGCTCAGAACACCACCAGGTCCTGATGGTCTTTGCAACAACAAAGACCCACAAGATTATATCCAGTAGAGCATTTATGTTAGTGCACTTAAAAAATGCATTCAAATTCCTTAAACACTGGCGATCCATTAGAAAAACAATCCCATATTCTGTTAGTTTTCTAGGTTTTATGGTATTCTCTTGCAGAGTCTCAGTTTGAAGAATTTGATGGTCCAGTTAAACATACCAAGGTTGATTGGAATGAGAACAGGATTTTAGTTGAATGGAGCATCACTGCTTTTATCTTGGCTAAAGTCCAAGAAAGGGCAGTAAGCAAGGGATTTGGTGATGGTTATGGTTATACTTACTTGAGTTAATAATTTGCTTTATGTAACATGTATTGTCCATAGTGTTCACCATTGGAATAGAAATATGTGAATTTCCAAAGCAAACTTAGATTTTGCTAAGTCTCTATTCCAATTAGTTAAATTCTGACACGACTTTTTGCCTCAGAAGAACATACCAAGCTAATGGTGAACTGAATTCACAATTCACGGATTATGTACTGGCTTTGTTTTCCTCTTTTGTATTTAACAAACACCTTTCTAAGCAAGATGCCACTAGATCAAAAACCTTCAGTCAGGTCCATTTTCCTTCTATGCAACTGTTAATTTTGAGAGAGATCTGAGAAAACCAACCTTGATCCTTGTGTACTGTTAGGATGGCCTCAGGACAATCAAATTCACTTCAGAAAAAATGTCAGCTACTGTTCCATGCCACTCTACATTAAACTTATATTTTTAAATGGGAGAGATTTCTCAAGAAACAGAATTCATGCATGGGGTTTCACAGTGATAGCTTCTTGAGTTTCAATTATAATTTTCCAAAGGTTGTTAAGCCAAATTCATTATGCTTGAGAGTATTTGAGGTTTTCCTCCACCTGCTCATAGTTGAAACCCGTCACTTCCAGTGACCATGGCAGCATCTATGGATGGTATAGTGAATGTATCATGGCTAAAGTTTAGGGGTGCAGAAATACGGGTTCTGTTTAGGCTCTCCTGTATGGAGAAAACACTTGTGGGATCTTGCTATGGAGATCTTTGTTGCTTGGCCAATGAAACTGGAGGAAAGTCCTTGGAAATATTTGAATAAAAATGGTTCACTACTGAAGTAAATATGATCTCAATATTTTCAAAGTGAAATAAAACAATAAACATGCTGCTGACAAGGAAACAGCAAAATCATAAATTATAAGAAATGCTTTCCTTTTTTTTCTATAGTGGAAAGTTCAATGTAGAAAAACCAAATTTTTAAAGTACTTATTTGCATCTGCTCTGTGACTCTCTTTTTGTTTTTTTATTTGATTTTCTGCTTAAAGTGCAACACACTGATTTTCCTTTTTTAAAAATATTTTTTAGTTGCCAATGGAGCTTTATTTTATTTATTTATATGCGGTGCTGAGAATCAAACCCAGGGCCTCACACATGGTAGGCAAGTGCTCTACCACTGAGCCAGAGCCCCAGCCCCCACACAGATATTACTTTTTAAGATGTGTATCCTAATGACGTGCAAAGGCATAATTTCAGTCCAAGCTCCATCTCTGATCTCAAGCACAGTATTGGGCACTTAGCACTAAATAAATTGTGTGTTGAATGAATGAAGGAATATTGGTATTTTCTACTGAAGAGTGAAGCTCGGGCACTGGGTTCAGCATGAAGACCCTGGGGTTTGGTTGTGGGTGTAGGAGGGTGGCTATGCTTGCTGCAGATGCAGGGGTGGCCTCTGGGTCCCTGTGCCCTTCTGGCAGTTCCCAGCAAGGCCTCACTTGGGAGTTCTGCTTCTTAATGACCTCAGAAAATTCTGGTTACTCTGCTTATGCCGCCAGTTACATGAAGTATGTTGTGTGCTCCGATCCACACAGGCAAAATACAGCTCTTGATAACTTGCACATTTCTGGCAAGAGTTACCACCTTGTCCTCATTAGCTGTTTTTGTTTTTCTGTCAGTAAAAAAAGGACAAGGAGGACACAAGGCCAAGCAGGACGTGCCCACTGCGGTGGCTCTTCGCCTGTTGACATGGTGGGTGGGAATGCGCAAACACTAATAAATGTCTGTCAAGGGTTCCTTTATGATGATGCAAGATTTGGTTCACACAGACTTCACAGTTTTCAAAAAATCTTTTGAACAGCAATTGCTTCTGTTCAATATTCTTCTTCTTACCCATGATCAATAGGGCAAAATGACAAAAGGAGCACTTGGGTTTCTTCCCCAACTGTACAATCTGATCATCTCAGCCATGTGACAGTCATGCTTATTTCTTAGGGCATAGATCCTTTCACGGATGTTAAAATTTGTATCTAATTTTATGAGTGACATCTTTTTTAAAAAAAAAAAAAACCTCAATACTCTATAACTTATATCAAGTTTGGATAATAAAATGCATACATTTCTTTCTGGTTCACAATCTTTCTTTTTTTTTCAAATTATCTATAGTAATGGGCATTTGATATGTTAGTATACTGTTACTGGATTGGAAATAATTTATTTCTGCTATAAGACTTCATAAAAATGGACTTCATTGTATTTCCTTATAGCTCATGAGTAGAGCCTTTTTCTGTGATTTTTTTAAAAACATGTTTTGAAGGAGATGTGTGCCTCAGAAGAAATGAGGGGTAAAAACACGGCATTCTCACAGACAATAAAAGGTACAATAAACATCTAAAACAATAATCACTGTGCCAGGCTGTCTCTATTTGTAATCCTAAGTAGTCCTTTGAGAACAGCCAGCTATAAATGACTGGATTCAATCCCACCACCATAGTGTGGAAGGTTCCCCAATTTTATCAAACAAATGCATAAATACAGGATTTGGGGAAATCTCAAATAATGAATGGAAAGAGGCTTTCTTTTAAAGCATAAAACTTTACTTTCTTAACTGTTTATATTTCTAAATTGCTTAAAACACAAATTACTTTGGATGAAAGTAATCGTCTATGAGCAACTCCTTTGGGGAGTCCATTGGAAAAAGATTTTCCTTTTTCCTTCTAGAAGAATGTAGCAACCACTAAAGAAGTTGCTTAAGACCACCCATCTGCTTCCAGTGAGCTCACTGTCCTGGAATTCAGGTGAGTGGCCAGCACTTCCAGAACCCAATGACCCACATGGAGGAGTCTTTGTAACTCTGTAAATACCAAAGAGCTCCAGTGTGTCAAAGTCACCAATACTGTTTTTAAAGCTAGCTCACAATGTTGGAAGTCCCGAGAAAGAGTGGACTGCAGGCAGGCAGAGTGAGGGCTGCAGATTACAAAGAGGCCCCTCCGAATGTGGAGGGCACAGGAAGCTTCTACAAGGGAATCAACCTCAGACTGAACCAACCTCTGCCCCTGTGATGGGGCCCTGGGGTTTTTAAAAGATGACCCTTCTAACCGATGGTCACTCTGTGTACCTGGCCATTAGAAAAACACCCCCAGCTAAGCACCAACTGCACATGCACTCAGTTCTGAAAGAATGAGCCCATTTTTAGGTACAGCTGCTGTTCTACTTTCTTCTCCCATCTCATACATGGAGAAGAACCTAGAGGCACTCTCCCCACCACCAATTTAAGAGTTCTAAAATTAGGGTTAAGGGTGCCTGTAGTCCCAGCTACTTGGGCAGCCATTAGGAGCATTGCTCATGCCCAAGAATTTGAAGCCAGCCTGGGCAACATGGCGAGACCCCATCTCAAAAAGAAAAGAAGTCCCCAGGTCACTTCATCGTTTGTTCATATATGTGCCAGAATACCCAGGTGCATCCCAAATCCACATTGACCCTTCTGGGGAGGGTTGGGGGGCTGGGAGGAGGGAGCTACAGGGGTGGTATATCTGCCAAGTGAGGTGTAATTACAACAGAAGAGAAGGGAAGGGTTCTTTTCTTACTGCCATATCCAATTTAGTAGAAGTGACAAGCAAGATCTAAGTTTTCTACACAAGACTCATCGTCTGGACTTCTTTGTTTTCTTTCTTACTGCAGTGTGACAGAATACATAAAACAGCACTCCAACACACCGGGCAGACGGTCAAAGACAGATGCTACTGAAAAGCCTGTAGTGCTACATGCTACCCATGGCCATCTCCAGTTTCCTACTTATTATTCAGGAGAAATATTTTATAATAAAAATATAGTATATCAATTTAATAGAAAATATAAGCCCAAATTCAAGACAGCTTAGATGTAATCTTCGGGAATTATCCTTAATCCAAATTGCCCAATGCATATTGAAAGAGACTATGGCATTAAAAAATATCTTAGTCTTTCAAGAAATAACAAAAACAGTGGCTGTTCAAATTTGGAAAATGTCTGTGATTCAACGAGGGAGGCAGTGAGAACCTGAACTGGGTGCGTCTCTCTACTCTCTGTATGTACAGCAACACAGAGTGTGTGGCTCCTGGGCAACGATGAACCACAAAAGATGTACTAAGCTATAAAGCAAAATAAATGACTAACGACCTAAATTAGTTTCAGTTTTTATTATGAATGTCCAAAGTGACAGCATTCTGTGAAGGTGTTAGGTTCTCATTGACTAAACTTCAAGAGACCACAGACTACAGCATTCCAAGCACTTTAATTTTTGACAGAGCCAAAACAAATAAAAGAATGATAAAAAATATTCTTTTAGGTGTAAAGGGTGCTCATATTTTTGCAATTCTTTCCCCTGCAGGTATTGTGAACACTGATGAGTTCCAAAAACACAGATCCCTTCTGGATACTTGCAGCAGACGTTTGCAATGTCTGCCTGAATGAGAAGCTAAGGAGCGATGTACTTATAAAGTATGTTTACGGTACAATGTAGTATGCCTGCTCACCCCCATTGCCTTTCTCTCCCATAAGGCTGCTCCTCTACCACCTGGGTACCTGCTGTTCCTAACAGGACAGGAAGGCTGGAGGGAAATACTTGGAAGACGATATGGAACCCTGGATTTTCTCAAACCTGCATAATTTTTTTTTTTTTTTAAATGAAAGCTCAAAACTTTCAATGTTTGAATGTCCAAAGAGATAACCAACAATAATGGATTAAAGCCACTGGTCAAGAACTACACAGTGTGCACATATGGTGTTCAAGAAAAGAGCCTCAGTGTACTACAGCTATGGTTCCAGTCATCTGTAGTTCCAACACAATGACTTTCCCCGCGATAGGTTTCCTCCAGCTCTGTCTCCTCCGTCACTGGTACTGGATGCTACAGATGGAGTTTGTTGCCACTGATCTCCCAATCAATTCTGGGCTTGTGGAAGTGTGTATCTCTTACAGATGCGATACTGTTCATCTGAGTGGATCCTCAAAAAGAACAATTATGAACTAGAAACTCATAGAGTTTGTGTTTAAAATTTATAAAATTAAACCTGCTCCAACAGGTAATACAGGGAGGCATGCTTGCAACCTCTGGATTCAATCAGAAACAATGCCTGAGAGCACAGAGCCTTCTCAATAGGTAACGGTGGGTTCCTTTTAACGCTTCCTTAAACAAGATCCGATGTGATGCACATTAGAACTTTGAAGCTCGTCTGTCTCATTTATTTCTACAAGGCCTGGGACACAGGAAGCTGCCAGGACTTCATTCATCATCTTGCCTGTTGACAAAAGGAACAATAACTGGTCATCACTGGTTAATGGAATAACTTTTCCTAGCTTTTTCCAAGATAATTCCTAAAGAAGAGATGGTGTCAATACAACAGCAAATGTTTCAATGTTTGATGAATTTCTCTGCTCTAAAATGCCACCTCTTCTTCCAGTAGAGCAGGAAGAACCAGCTTATGCAGTGTCCATTTCTCCCCCAGACTGAAATGGTTCAGGAGGGAGCCATTCCTGGAAGTCAGCTACCCAGCTCCAGACGTGATTCTACCCACAACTAGTGCAGGCACCTGACCTTGCTGGGCCTTGGGTTCTGCACATATAGACTGAAAAAACTTCAGCAGATAATGTCTAAAAAGAAGGCCTTCTAACGCTAACTTTTACTGAACTCATGCACTCCTGCCTTCACAGCTCCTGGCACAGCACAATCAAGTCCCACTGTGTCAGCCTGAGGCAATGGTTAAGACTTCAACAAAAACCTACACCTGGGTGCCTGAACTTCCAGGCAAGTCTCAAAATACTTATTAACATCTGAAGTCAATTAAAAATCATGTGTTTTTCACAGCTGTCAAGGGTACAAGTAGAAATTAGGTTAAATATTTGGAAATTTTGGGTAGATAGTTCTTGTTCATAACAAAATGATAAGCTCCTGTAACTGAAAGATTGTTTCATCATTTTGATTTGATCTTTATGTCTTTGCAGTTGGTAAAACTTAGAGGACTTATTTAGGTGATAGTATGTTTCATTATATCATATCATACTTATATATCATCATATTATATATTTTAAGGCACTCTGTCATGTGTGACAAAAACAATGGCTTGAATGATTGGCAAGAATAATGACATGCACGATTTTTTTCACCTTTCTCCCATGGTTTTGACATAGGGGAAACAAAACTTTGTGAAATGTGTGAATGAGCCACACAAAACAAAACTGGTGCTGAGATGTCATCTATTACTCTGGATTATTCGAAGTGCTTTGCTAGTATGTTTATCTTTTGAACATAAATTAGGACTTTTAAAAAGTTGATTTTTAAAAAGGTGACTTAAAATTCTACTCAAAAGTTCAGTCATTTCACTCTCAATGGCTGCAAGACTCAAGTTCCAGAGCCACCTTCTTCAATCTGAATAAGATTTGAGGCTGTAGTAGGGTAGGGTTATTGTCCACAGTAGATCAGCATTTTTGTGGTGGTAAAGGCACAGAGACCACAGGGGAACAGAAGAAAAAAAGACACAAATTCACTCAAATTATGGGGTGGGGACAAGGAAGAAAGACCTGTAAATGCACACAATACTAACAAGGACTAAATTTGTGCTTGTCTCTCTGTTGGCAGGGAAGAGAAATAAATATTTCTGTCTTGACAAATGAATTTAAACAAATAGTATGTAAAATGTATTATGGCATCCTGGCAAGTGTTTTCACGATCATGGTTTTCTGGGTGGGGGAGACATGAGATATATATATAAATGGAGCGCCAGGGCTGAAGCCATATTGGTTTTAATTGCCTGCTTCTCCCCTGGAGGGCACTGTTTGTATGCTGTACCACGGCGCAGAAGCTTTTATACCTTGTACGGAGCTTCCACCTAAATGACATCAAAGCCTACACAAGTTACTGCATTTAATGCCTTGTCACATAAAAGGAGATCCAGCTGCTATGGACAGCCACAGCTGCTGGGAGGTGACAGGTGGCTTCTTCGAAACTCCTTAAGTAGCTGGAGTTTTTGTAAAGAAATCCATTCTCCCTTCTCCCTCAGTCGGGGGTCACTCACTAGCAGTTACCAGTGTACATCATGACCCCTCCATAATACTGTAAATTAAAAAGGGGGCCCCCCAAAGTTTCTACATTTTATTGGGAACATGGTGCAAAGAACAAGATGACTTTTATACAAACCTGAGCTGAGTGTGGTGGCTTACGCCTGTAACCTCAGCAACTCAGGAAGCGGAGGGAGGAGGATTGTAAGTTCAAGGCCAGCCTCGGCAATTTAGTCAGGCCCTAAGCAACTTAGTGAGACTCTGTGTCAAAATAAAAAATTAAAAGGGCTGAAGATGTACCTCAGTGGTAAAGTATCCCTGGGTTCAATACCCGAAACCAAAAGGAAAAAAAGAAAAAGTGAATTAGAAGCAGTTGTCTGCAGCTCACAATTAAATGATTATACTCTGCAGCTTTCCTGCATTTGGAAATGCTCAATTAGTTACACTTGTGTAAACCAGACACAACTGAGACCCACGGAAACAAAGGTATTCCTTACACGGACGCAAATGCCCAGGAGTCTACTGGTTCCAGGTAACATCTCTCACTTAGTCTAAGCTGCCCTGCAAATAGATCTATTCATCAATCCTACATTGCAAACAAGAAAACTGAAATTCACGGCGGTCAAATAACAAGGCCAAGATTAGACACCGAGGAAGTAGCAGGGCCTAGATTTCAAACTAAATGTGCCTGACTCCCAAATTACATGCATTTCCTCTCAAAGGCTGCTCCCCTCACATCCCTGAGTATTCAGACAGGGGAGTGGCCATCCCACCCCCTGGCCCACGATGAAGGCCGGGCAGTGAGTGACCAGGGCTGCAGAGTGGCCCACTGCTTCACATCAGCGACAGCCTCTCTTAGCACCCACAACCTGCTGCAGGAACAGTGACTAGGTTCCCAGGTCAGTGATTCAGGTCACAGAGCAAGGCTGGAGAAAGGACCAGGCAGAGACAGCGCCTTTTGAAGGACACAATGCATGAAGAAACAGAAATGCAGTTGACTTTTGTTCTGTGGAAAAGATCCTGTGGTATGGTTACATTTTTCCATCCTTAACTGATTTCCAACTGACCTATTAGCAGGCCAGAAGTTGTATATAATCTAGAAGTCATTTCTAAATTATAATTGATAAAAAAGAAGGCAGGAAGAACAAAATGGGAGAGAGTCTGAAGAGAGCCTCTAGCCCCCTGGAATGAGTCTCCTGTACACTCATGCCTTCACCCGGAAAATTCTTTTTTTTTTAATATTTATTTTTTAGTTTTCGGCGGACACAACATCTTTGTATGTGGTGCTGAGGGTGGAACCTGGGCCACATGCATGCCAGGCCAGCGCGCTACCGCTTGAGGCACATCCCCAGCCCCACCCGGAAAATCCTTATCAGTGCTGCCAGTAACCAGCAAAGCTGTCCACTGGAAATCTCATGTCCTCCTCTTCCTTCCTTCTCCACAAAAGACAAAGGTTTGTGATTAAGAAGCCAGGGGGATGGAAAATCCACAGTGGGGGTGATTTGTTCCAGCAGTAATCATATTGGATCAATATCCAGTGGGCTAGACAAAAAGGCAATAGAGCAATATTATAGACATTTGGAATGTTCTGCACCTTTCCAAAAGCCGTTGAGACCCAAGCCTCAGCCAGCCTGTCCTGCCATGTGGAAGGGAAAGTGCCAGAGTTACTCATGGATGCCAGACCCCAATCTGCCTCGTCCAGCTGATCCGTTTGGTCAGCCCATATGGGAGCTGGATGGTTGGCACAGAGCTGCAGTAGCAGAGTGTGCAGACACGTTCTAACATAATTTGCTAAATGTTTTATTGTTCTGTGGTTAAAAACCTACTTAAAATGTGTGGAGCCATGTCCCATTACAATAGAACAATATGAAGGCGTGTCTTTCCAAGTGCCAGCGTAAGAATAACTAAAATAAATCAGGCAATCATTGCCTAGTAGGGGAGGTTACTCCCATGGTGGGGACACACAGGGCTCCTCTATTTCACCAAGGTCACATTTCCTGCCTCATGTCCACATGTGCACTGTGCATATGATCCATGAGAGTCCATAAAAAAGTTACTTAATTCCACCATAATAGAAACATAGATCACATCAGCACTAAAATAGTCCTTAGGAGTTGCAAGGCATAAAACTTCCATTTAAAATATAAGAAAACTGGGGCTCGCCCCACCCTGCCCAATACACGCAGAGATGAGTCTGTGAAGAAAACATGATGCTCTTATTTTTGGTCCAACAATGTCCCTTATTCATTCAATTAAAAAATCACAAACAGTACATCCTGAAAAATTAGACCACTTGGCACAAATGATCAGATAAGGTAGACTCTGGGACCATAATGGACCCAGCTGTTTCCAGAGGTAGTGGGGTCCCATGCCGTGAGCTGATTGAGGGAGGCAGGTGGCAGGATGGTTGCAAGCACTCGGGTTCCTTGGTCACTCAAGTGTGAGAGGGAGACAAACACCTGGCCCCAGGGCTGACCGTGGGGACTGAGAGGCTCTGTGGGAAGCCCCTCATGGAGGAGGAAGAGGGGCCACCCATCCTTCAGCCGGCCATGTTCTTAGACACCCATGGACAGAAGGAGCAAGGCCTTGCATCCCCCTGCATGGGACACGCTTCCCTTTCTTCTCTACCCTGAGGGCACAGCCAGCCACCTCTGCTCAGGTCAGCAGCAGCCACAGTACTCCCATTTTCCACCCTGTTCCCAGTCCCAACCCAGTCCTTTCCCCCTCTCTCCCTGGACCACTTCTACTACAGAGGTGGGAATCACCACAAGCAACCAGGAATCAGTAAGCCTAGGTTTAAAAAAAAAGCCAATGCTCATGCCTTTGCTGAGGTACAAAAAACAAAAAAACAAAAAAACAAGAGTTTCTGCTAACCACTCCTAGAAAACCAGGGCCCAGATGTGCCACAACCTGTGCTGTGCTTGGGCTACATATGACCTGGCAATTCTGTACTTTGACACCCTGTGGGTGGAGGATGGGGGAAGAGGGCAGAAGTCATAACACAGAAAAGACAGGTTACCCAGGCACTGTTTGCAACCTTACAATAGACCGCCAAGTCCACAGGATGGACCGAGACACAAGCTGAGAGCAAGGCCCGTGTCCGAACTCATTTTGGTAGGAGCCTGACTCCCAGGCAGGGGGAGTAACGGATGCTCAAGGAGGCACAATGGATGGGGTGGATAAAAGTGAAATAAGACTAAACCGCTGTCATGGAAGGCCAGTCCACCTGAGACCACAGGTGTAAAACAGCCCCAGTGTACGGTACTCCAAACATCGGGGAGTCACTTCCCCTGCCTGCAGGCCTCCAGGCCAGGGCCCATGCTGAGCACTAAAGAATTTTCACTGAGAGCTTAGATGGCCCTCCTTCCAGCTTAAGGTTAAAAGCTGAACTTCGGGTCTTCAAGAACAGATTGATGCATGTGGGTCACATGCTGTAGTACCCTCATTTTAAAGTTTGTCACATTTAAACCATCACTTACCAAGATGTACTCTTCCCTACCTCCAAGTCACAGTGACAACTATCAATTTTTTTTGTAGAATTGAACCCACTGGATAAAAATTTTTAATAATTTTTAAAGTTAACTTTAAGAGACTTAGAATTTTTCCTATAGACATGCCACCTGTTTGCACAAAGAATGCTCTAGAAACTTTTATTTTTAGTGTACTGAAAGGAGTTGATGTTTAAAGAAATCCTATTAATCTTTTTTCCTGAGGTAAAGAAACCTTTTGAAAGTGAACAATCATCCATTTAAAATTTTTTTTTATTTTCCTTGTATCCAGTTTGCTGAGCGCAAACTCAATCTGGTTTCCTCAGCTGTCTTCACAGCTGAGCTGGAGAGACCACACGCCGCCCATCTGAGCAGATGCTATTTTTTTTAATAGCTACAGAAACCAATTTGCAAACTGCATTAATGGCAGAGAATTGACAGAGTCAAAGAAATGACAAGTGACATACTTTCACTAGATGCCAGAAAACGCAGCCCAAGGGAAAGGTAACCCATGGAATAGCGACACGGAACAGCACCTGGAGCCCTTGAGAGCCAGCCCAGGGACAGGCAGCCAGAAGCGGTGGCCCTTGGTATACTACAATAGGAACCGCACCCACAAGTCTCCACGGCCAGTGGAGAGACAGGCAGCCAGGAGAGGTCCCGCAGGATCCAGGTTGGTGGGCATGCCTGGACGCCCTCACAGGGCCAGCTCTGCCTCCCACTGAGGCTTATTCTGCAGCATGTGCTTTCTCTTCTTGTCCAGAATAAGTATTTAAAAGAGGGATGTGACTGTTTAAAAAAACTATCAGGATAGCTGGGGTTGTCACTCAGTAGTGGAGCGCTTGCCTAGCGCGTGTGAGGCACTGGGTTTGATTCTGAGCACCATGTATAAATAAATTAAATAAAGGCCCATGGACAACCAAAACAAAACAAAACAAAACAAAACAACAACAACAACAACAAAAACTACAGGAAAGTAGGGAAATGAAAAAAGACAAGTTGCCATGTGTGTTTGGAGTGGCTGGCCAGTAAATGCCCCCAGGGCCTGACTCCACTGCTCATCTGAGCTTTGTGCATTTGCTTTCCATGCTCTAGTGACAATGACAGAAACCAGGCTCCACATCCATTAAGCGGGTGCAAGGCAGGGCACAAGTACAGCAATGAAGGTCACTCGTTCCTAGCAAGGCCACCCCTAAGGCTACCACCACCAGGAACATCCCTAGCAGTCCTAGAGTGTGGGATTTAACCTGTAGTAAATGTGATGTCAGCTGCCCAGACTAGCTTCAGACTCACCATGCCCCTGCCTCAGCCTCCCGAGTTGCTGGTATTATAAGCACACATCACAATACCCGGCTTTTTTCTTTTTAGCAGAAGGACAGATTTCAGGAAGGCACAAAGTCTTATTTTAACAAATTCAAAGAGAACTCCAAATATGATCCAAATTAATGAACCACTAATAGAATTTCTTTTTCTACAAACACAGCACCATCTTGGGAACATTTGTCTCAGGCATATCCAAAAGCACAGAATAGAACAAGACATGATTTAAAAAAAAAAAAAAATGAGTGGCTTTCCATAACCATATTCCTTAGAAGCCTTGGCCAAGATTTGGGGTAAGAAATCTCTCTTCCTTTGTAGTGTTTGAGAGCTGATGCATGCTGCATCTCTGCTCAATACAATTTCCTCACATGTTCAGGAGGTGATGTGGCATGGAAGCTTCCAGACCACACCTAACAATTCCCCTGGGTATAAGCATCTACATTCTATTGAGCTTTCCAGAGTCCTATACCTTTTTCAGAAGACCTAACACATTTGAGAAAGGCAAATGTCCTTTACATCTCAGATATCAGCAAATCTTAAATGACAAATCCCACTATAGTGTACAATCACAGTGAAAGAGGCTGCGTGGACGTGTGGCTGACAGTGGTCAACAGGGCTGACTCACCCAGCTGGGCGACACACTGCCACCCACCAGCCCGAAGTCAATGCCACTCACATTTGTGCCTCAGTAAAATCACATCTTATTATCCACTACGAATTGACTTGGAAGAGCTGAAACCAAACGTCAAAGCCAGGCATGCCACTGTTCCCAAGCATGGGTCTGCGGTGAGTTTCCTACTTTCTAAGCTGCAAGATCTGGTGTGTAAGACATGAGTGCCAAGCAGCCTGCGAAGAAGCCAGGCTTGTCCAGGACCCTGGGGACCCCATCTCCTCCTCCTCCACAGCCTCTAAAATACAGACTTTAAAAGCCACTGACCTAATAGATACAACTCATTTTATTCTAAGCCCTATGAACCAAAGCATTACAACTAAAATGATTCTAAACACTACCATTGAATCTGTTCAAACCAAATCCCACAGAATCCGCTTCCTTGAACCCACGAAAATTAAATTAAAATTAAATATTAAATAAATCTGACATCCAACAAAATTCCTGCTACCTTTTTGTAGCCAGTCCTCCCTGGCATCAAGCAGCACCTTTTGGGAAGCTGAACTGTTTCCCTGGGAACGAATCCCTCCCTGAAATGACAATGTAGATAGCAGGAGAGCCTGGTCCACTTGATAAGTAGCATTTCAGGATGAAAGGAGGTTTTCTAGTCGGACCTGGGTGTAAAAACTTCAGGATACAAATCAGCTCTAAATCTTTTTCTCAGTCTGTCCCTCCCTTCTGCCAATCACATACATACTGGCAAACAGGCCACAAAAGTCTCTAGGCGTTAAGCACATTATCATCTGTATCTAAGTGATAAATAAATAGGTAAGGCCCAGGGATCCTTGTGGCTCCAGGGAAGGAGAGCCTTTACCTGGAGCCACCCACAAATGGAGTGCCACATGGCAGGGCGGAAAAGACCTAGGTATTCCTGGCTTTGGTCTCTTGCCTGGGAGACAGGAGAAAGAAGAAAACAAAATTCCAACAGGTCCCAGGACAACTTGAATTCAGCCGTAAATGCAAACTGTTTGTAAGAAGTTTTACACAAGACTATGTCCCTTTTGAGACCAAGCCAATTTACAAAAGTCTGCAATTCGATTCTTTTTTGTCTTCAAAAGAAACTGCTACTTACTTTTCCAACCACCTGCCCTGGAACACATCCGAAGCTCCTGTGTCCTCTCTGGCAATCTTAAAGGAAATATTTCTGGCTCTTTAGACCCTTAGCTATTTATCCCTGCCCTTAAACTGCAGCACGAACATGGTGAGCCTTAACCAGTCCTGGGCGAGGGAATGAGGTCTGATTGTAAATCTAGCCCTGTAGGGAGGCGGGAAGGTAGCACCTGGGCCAGGTGCCAAACTGCCAGTGGACGCTCACCTTAGCCCTTCTCCAGCAGCCCCATTAACCTGCAGAGGCTCCTTCAGTTCCTTCAGCGCCTCCTGCTCATAGCAGGTGAAGCCCATGTCTGTTCCTAAGTCTCTTCTCTCCCCTGTGATGTTTCAACAGACCTGTTTACCCTGCAACAAGGGGCTGCGCCTCCAGAGTGGCTACAGGGGTTTTGGTCTTCTAACTGCAGGGTGAGTGTAGGAAGAACCCAGCCCAACAAAGGGCTCTTTTGCATCATGACCCACTGTTGGGTTAGAGCTGCCAGGGAAGCTCGTGCGAGAAATCATTTTGAATGTGCCTCGCTGCCAAAAAGTTTTGTCAAAACTCTGGCGCTCTTCCTCACTGGAATTGTGATGAGCCAGATTTCCCCCCCTTTCTGGGCTCACTCTTTGGAACACTTCCCAGGATGCCTAATGGCATCACTTTGGAGAAGGTGTCCAAAGTCTGCATGGTAGATGGACTTACACAGACACCCCACAGGGCAATGAGGGGCTGGTGCTTGGAATAATGACAGGGAAGAGCAGTAATAAAATAGAACTAGTAGGAGTTCCCAGAGACTGGAAGATGGGCATTCATCTGCCATTATCTTATTTGTAGTTTACTTAACATATGCATAATCATTCTTCAGAGGTCTCAAAAGTGCTGACAATAGGGGCGTAAGTAGAATTAAAAGACTCAAAAAATATTATGCCTATTCATTTATTATTTAAGAAAAAAATGAAAATCAAGATACAATTCATCTGTGACAGTATATTAAGATTAAAAAAATATATCAAATCCTCAATTATATTTCAATGCAATAATTTAAAAATATCTCAGTGGATATTATGGGATATCTTTTATTTTTTGGTGGGGGATGGGCAGTGGGCAGGGATTGAACCCGGGGTGCTTACGCACTGAGCCACATCCCCAGTCCTTTTCATTTTCAGAGACAGATCTCACTAAGTTGCTTAGGGCCTTGCTGAGTTGCTGAGGCTGTCTTTGAACTCGCTAACCTTCTGCCTCAGCCTCCCAAGTTGCTGGATAGGCGTGCGCCACCGCACCTAGCTTTATTTTTGGTTTATTCCAACTGTGTCTCAGGCCTTTAATGCTTCTGGTATTTTAACTGCATAACCAATTTTTATAGGTAAGAAACAACTAAAAACTTGGTAGCAAATATCAGCTATGAAATAATATATCCATTTCCCATTTATGTGGCCCTTGTACTTTGAAGCAGCTTTTCATTATAACCTCATGGCCAAATGGCCCAGTCAGTGCAGTTAACTCTGACTCCATTTGTTACTTGTAAAAACTGTGCTGCAAAAAAATCCACATCCTGGCTTGTTTTCTCAATAGGTGGGATGGCCTTTACTAAGCCAACTCTCTCTCTTTAGGAAGGTCCTCTTTGGGTCCAAAGTATTTTTTTTTCTCTTGCAGAAAGAAGAAATATAAATCCACAACCCTCATTTCTACTTCTAAACTCTAAGCCACCCATTTCGAACCTCACTGTCAATCTGCAAGGAAACAAGGTCCATCAGCTGAGATGTGTACAAGTCATCTGTTAAGTCTGGTTACAGTCCTAAAGTCCACATCTGCAAATACTTTGTTTTAAGTGACAAAGCAGGAGTGGCTCAAGGTTACCCTCTCAGCAGTCATCTTCATTTATAGTCAGTATGATTTCCTGGGTAGAGAAAGCAGAAGACCGAGGGGATGAGGCACATGAACATCTTTTGTAATTTGAGTTCTATTCCAACAAAGTCCTGAATGAAGCCTGGTACTGCATACTAGGGGCAAGAATGGCATTAGTTTTCTTTTGAGAAACCTTCTAACAGAGAGCCAATCAATATGCATCAGGAAACTAAAGGGTAGGGTTGCCAAATTAGGCAATAATAATAATAATTTATAAATACATCCCACGTGATATGTGGAATATACCAAAAATCATCTATTGCCTACCTGAGGCTTAAAATTTGCTGTGTGTGCTGTTTTCTCTCTCCTCCTACTTGGGGGCAGAGGCGGGCACCTCGGTGACACGAACCCTGAATTGGTGTGTTCACTCCACAGCAAAATGCCCCTCCAGAACCAAAGATGGGTTTGGATGCTTATCTTTTACTACTGACCCCTGATTATGAAAGTGTACCCTTTGCAAGTTCTCTCCAGTCCCCCATCAGGTAGTGACTGTGAGTGTCCCATCTGGTGGGCTGTGCTGGAGCAGCAGCTCCAAGAAAAACCTGAGTGGAATGACAGGGAGAGGGAAAGATGGGCACTGTTTGGATCAGGTGCCCTCAAAGGCTTTCTCTAAGAGGGGACAGGGAAGGTGGAGAGGAAACAGAGAGGACAGGCAGAGGGAGGAGGGAGGTGTGGACAATGACAGTCCCCACAGAGCTTCCCAGAAGCCATTCAGAAGAGAAAACAAACTACTAAGCCAAGCTACTGTGGCTGGTAAAATGGTATCCCAAGCAACAGGGAAGGCACCTGTCATTTAAGGGCTGATTTTCAGCTGGGGGTTGCGCATCTGTAATCCCAGTGACTCAGGAAGCAAATGGGGATGCTGTTAAGGCAGAGGGAATTCTTTTTCCAGGTCTTAGGTTTATAATTTTTGTTTGTTTGTTTTTGAGACAAGGTCTCACTAAGTTGCTCAGGGCCTCACTTAGTTACTGAGACTGGCCTCAAACTTGGGATCCTCCTGCCTCAGCTTCCTGAGTCACTGGGATTACAGGTGCACGTCAACCCACTAACATCTTCCCAGGAGAGTAAGGGTGCCTAGAATGGGATGCTGGAAACCAAGTTCCCATGAATATCTGATCTTAGGTTGTGGACACAGCAGCACTGCCTGAGCCAGGATCAGCTTTTTATCAGCTAAGATGCTGCACATTTATAATATGCAAATTCTTGAAATTTTAATTTACATTAAAATGTGTATTTTATTAACCTGCCCACCTGAAAAAAAAGAAAAAAAAATTCAAAGTATGAATATAAAAAAACCCACAGCACACTTTAATCTATTCTAAGAGTGCTCTGCCATCTCTCCCTGGAAGTGGAGATAAGAAAACGAGGCCTCTCAGCCTCACTGTACTGACCGCTCTTCCTTGGCCTCTCGTTTCAATCAAGGTTCTCTACTGAGGTCACGGAATGAACCAGGTTGAAACTGATGCCCATGTCATACCAGATAACCCCCGAATTTCAGTTCTGAACCACGTCCCTAACAAGGAGGACACAATTTAAATATCACAAACTTGTCTACCATTGATTCTGAATCTGCACGTGATGCATGGGTAATCACAACCACACATAAAAAGACAGACCCGGAACCACATTATCTCAGGTCCAGATGGGCTTACATGCCAACGTCTCTCCTTATAGACCAACATCTCTGGGATCCCAGGGTTGTCTCTTTCCCCAAATGGTCTTTGTCCCTGCTCCTCTCTAGTGGCAGGACCGATCCCTCAAGGTCTCACTATTCTTTTCACACAGTGATGTCTGAGAAGCCCAAATCTCTGCCCTTCCAGGTCACAAAGGTTAAGTCCAATCCCTCCACTGTATTTCACTTACTTTAAGCCACTGGTCTTACAACCCCTCAAATCTCCCCCCACACCAATCCTCATTTGACATACGTGGTGCCAAAATATCTAGGTCATTCTCCTTCAACAAACTCAAAATTTGTTCTTCAATGTATGGAACAGATTTAAAAACCATAGCTATGGTCTGATCTGGGTGAGACAGAATCACTTTGTCATGGCCTGTCAACCATCTTGGCTTGGACCATATTCTCTTTTTTAATATTTATTTTTAGTTTTCGGCGGACACAACATCTTTGTTTGTATGTGGTGCTGAGGATCGAACCCGGGCCGCACGCATGCCAGAGGAGCGCGCTACCGCTTGAGCCACATCCCCAGCCCTGGACTGTATTCTTGAGCACTGAGAATGGTCTGTCCCAACTGACAAGCCGCTGCCTCCTCCCCACACCTGAACAGCTGAGCTTTCTGGACCCAGACACAGAACTTGTCCAACATTTTAGTTCCCTCCCACCTTCATGTCACTCCTGGGTTTAATTAACACGTCTGACATCCATTTCCTCATTTAAATCAGTAATAAACAAGTTGAAGAAGGCATGTCTGACGTACCTTTTCAGCCCCTTTAAAAAAGCCTGTGACAATCTACAAGGACACATGGAGGATGGAGGGAACCCTCATGAACCACGACACCTTTTCTCTGAAACGCTCTGTCTCCCAGGGGAACCAGCTCCTCACCCTGTGTTCCAGGCGGTCCCCGGACTCCCTCGCTTCCTTCCTGTTGTGTCTGGGACCATCTTCGTCCACTGGGCTTGTCTTCCCTCCTCTGACCCAGGCCCTGGCTTCTGACCTCTGGTCCACAACTCTCAGGCAATGGCCGGGGGCATTTGAGGGGTTGTAAGGCCAGTGGCTTAAAATAAGTGAAATACAACAGAGGGACTGGACTTATGCTTTGTGACATGAAAGGGCAGAGATTTGGGTTTCCTAGACATCACTGCTAGAAAAGAAATAGGATAGGCCAGCTCCCCCTGGCTCCATCTGAGATCAGGAGTCTGTATCACCCCCCTGGCAGCCCTCCTCCCTGGGGCTCACACTAAGCCATTAGCCCAGTGGAGCAAGCCAGCCACGCTGCACTGCCATCCAGACCAGCTCCTCCCTCCTTGTTGCAAAGAAACTGAGCGACTGTCTCGCCTCCTTTCTGAACCATTAGCATCTGCAACATCTTTCTCATCCGCAATGAAACAACCTTCTTTCAAAGCTGGTTATTTTTCTGGCAGGAATTGTCCTTAGTGACCCGAGGGCAGAAAACCTGTTCTTAACAGTGACAAGTCTTTTAACTAAATCCTCTCGGCATCATGCTGGGACTAACAAGTTCACTGGCCTGCACTTCTAGGAAACTATTTTTTTCTTTGCTTGAAGGTCAAAATATTTTCAAAGCATCAGAATCCTACCCTGCTCACCTCATGCCTGTCTGCAGCATGCTGTGGGCCAATCTGGAAACCCAAGTTCCCAGGGATGTTTCTCTAGCCAGAGCAGCAACAGTGTAACTAGGACCTCTGGGCATCTCTGCACCTCTCCTAGGCTCTGACCCCCTTGGACGTAAAGCTCTGGCTCCCACATCTATTAACATCAGGCCACGGCCGCTTGGTGCTTTTCCCGCTGCGTTTCTCTGGCTCTGAGCAATACTAAAAAGTCCCCTTTTTACATGAGCCCCATTCCAGCCCACGGTTAGCCTTCCAGTTCACCTTCCACAGTTTTGTACAGCTCTTCTACACTCGTCTTGAATTAAGAGTCGTCTTCTGTTGGGTCTTTTCAGAATTGGTCCCAAGGCCTTGATCTGTTCCTCAGCACCACGTGCCATGTGACTTGCACCAGCAGGGTTATCCTGGGGAGTTCATCCTTCCTCTCGTGTCTGCTTCCCCTTGTTGAAACTGTCAAATTCATCTCTAAACCTTCTGGAATATCTTTCACAAAATGTCACAGTAAGGCAGTCCTGCAGGCCCAAATGGTCAGGCACAGTAGGACTCACGGCCACCCCTTTACTCCACTCTGTGCCCTGTGTGGATGAACTGCAGCCAGCGCCCTGCACATCATTACCTAACTTTTGCGGAGACTTGAAGAGAAAGAGCCTGTGGCCAGAGCCAATAGCCTGAGCAAGGGGCAAAACTGCCACAAGGACACAGCTCCATGGTGCACAGGTCTTCGGCTAACCTAACCTGCCTGGGACTCTTATAGTTTTCTACCTGCATGGTTTTTCTCTATATGGCAAACAGATTTCTATATTTTTAGAAATAAAGAGGTTAAAAAAAAAAGGTCCAGATTTAGGATTATAAGTGATTTAATCCATACTTACCTCTAACTTACACAATTTTCAACACTATGCATGTTTTGTGTATTTTAGAAAATAGGATATTAATAATAGAAACAGAATATATACAATCTGAGACCCAATTTTATCTACGCAGT
Organism: Callospermophilus lateralis; assembly: GCF_048772815.1. NCBI lineage: Eukaryota > Metazoa > Chordata > Mammalia > Rodentia > Sciuridae > Callospermophilus > Callospermophilus lateralis. Next base: position 12,848,581 of record NC_135310.1, read on the forward strand.
GGAATAAATAAGATTCTTACAAAATTTAGCAAAAGTTTCTAAAAAATTATAAAGATTGCAAACAAAGGTTTGCAAAATGGAAGTGTCATGATTGGAATTTTATTATAAAAATGGGTGAGAGAGGGGCTGGGGTTGTGGCTCAGTGGTAGAGCACCTGCATAACATGTGTGAGGTACTGGGTTCGATTCTCAGCACTGCATATAAATAAATAAATAAAATAAACGTTCATTGACAACTAAAAACATTTTTTAAAAAAAATCCAATTTAAAAAAATGGGCGAGAGACACTTGCTTCCTTTTTTGGTACTGGAGATGAACTCAGGGGCATTCGACCACTGAGCCACATCCCTAGCCTTATTTTGTATTTTATTTTAGAGACAGGGTCTCACTGAGTTGCCTTGTTTTTGCTGAGGCTGGCTTTGAACTCACGATCCTCCTGTCTCAACCTCTCCAGCAGCTGAGACTATAGGCATGCACCACTGCACCTGGCCACTTGCTTATTTATTCATTTATTTTTAAAGGTGGTGTTGGGCTTGAACCCAGGTCCTTGTGCGTGAGATGCAAACACTCTACCAACTTAGCTATATCCCCAGCCCCTACTTGCTTGTTTTTTTAAAGAGGCATCTAGCAGGGTGGATTGTGGAGGAGTTGTGGGCAAGCCTGCATAAACTTGGTCTCCATCTCGCCACCTCCCCAGACTACCAAGCCTGTGATGCCTACTCCCTCATGCTCCCATTTTAAACAAAACCCTAAAGAGTTGTGGCTTTTGCGTAGACTGGCTGATGTGGACTGGAACCCAAAACACGTTCTGTTTACCACTGACTCTGTTCGACTCCTCATGGGAACAATTATGGTTAATATATATATGGGTATAAAGTGGACCTGAGGCCAGATGCCTTAGTGAATTTCATTTCATTGATGAAACTGAATACTTGGGAAAAGTTTTTCCTAAATATACTCTAACATCATGGATTATACATGTTGTAGGAATGTCAAATGCACACCCTCAAAAAAATATGGTTTTAAAGAAGTGTGGAAAATCCTTAGGCAAGCTAAGAGACCTATCCAAGGTTATGGAATTAAATGAGTCGGGACTGGCACCTAAACTCTACTTTTAAAAAACTGAATTTAATCTACATTGTTTTTGGAGAAACTACTAGGTTAATTCAGATAGGTTCAGTCTACTCAAGGCAAGTGTCTATTTGGAAATCAGATGTTTATGATATATAGTACAAAGAGAAACACTTCTGTCAGTTAAACAGTTACATACACTTATATGTATATTTCATATTTAAAAAAATTTTGGTTGCAGATGGACATAATACATTTACTTATTTATCTTTGTGTGGTGCTGAGGATTGAACCCAGGCCTCACACATGCTAGGTGAGTGCTCTACCCTTGAATTACAACCCCATCCCCTATATTTCATATTTTTAAAAGTTATATAGATCAATGGTTTGGCAGCTGGCTAAAATGATTCCATGTTTTAAAAATCTGTAGGGTGCATCTGTTAGCAGTTTTGAGTTTCTACTGCAGACTAACAATTTGGTGATAGCAAGCTGTCTTCCAATTAATGTTCCAGAAAACAGTTTATTTCAAGATTTTTAGAAGAAGAGCCAAGATTTTCTGGGATTCAGTTATGTGAAACACTATCAAATTTTCTTTTCTTTTCTTTTTGCTTCTTATAAATCTTTCATGTCTAGGTTAATAAACAGTGTGGCTTGAAAATGTTTTGTCTGTCTTTCTAGAAAAGCTTAATCCTGATACTTTAATAGGGCACTTGCCTTTAATCTTTCCAAGCCTAATTGAAAAGGTCATCAAAAAATTTAAAACCCCACTATCATGTTATATTTCCCTCATTCCCTTTCTCAAAACTATAAAATTGCCCATGTTTTTAGACCAGACAAAATCATGACTAAAAGACATGAGAAAGATTCACCCTCCTAAAGAGGTCCGTTTAGTTTTCTTGGCTTGTGTCCACAACCCTCACAGCCAGCTTCCTATGAAATCCACCCTAGGGTCTTCAAAAGTCCCAGGCTAACCTTCCTCAAGGATCCCTCTCCGCCGCAGGCAGCTCCCTGTGCAAACCCAGTTGCCATGCCTCCTGTCCTGTCACCACCAAACTCAGAGGGCGAATGAGGGCGAGATCTCCGAATTTCTCTAGCATCCAGCAACACTGACCACTCATTTGCTGGGTGAACAAAATAAACAAACAAAGCCTGAGGCCAAGTTGATAACCAATGTGAGCTCATTCTTTATAGTTTTGACACTTCCTTTTTCTCCATTATATCAAATAATAATGTAGAAAATCCGAAAATCTGTACTTGTGCATTTTGTTTTCATTTGAAAACTGGGAAAAGAAGTAAAAAAATCTTATACTCTGACACTTTCTACTTCATTTTTAGTTTTTGTTTTATAATTTATCCCCTCCACGAGACTCTAAGTTTTATGAATACGGAACTAATGTCTCATTCAACCTCTTGCCAACTAGAACACCAGGAGAGTGTCATACACAGGCACCTAATAATTACTGGATGCTAAAATGCTATCCTGCCGAAGCCAAATACGGGTCATTAAAGACTATAATCATTTGTGCCTGTTATGCTGATGTTGAAGCTGTTGTCTGTCACCATTCATACCACTATAGAATGGGCACTGGCTTCTTTTGTTTTTTGAGAACCTCAGACTGGGATGTGTGTTTTTGCTATTTGAACAGAATTAAGTGCCTCTGCTGCCATGCTTGAGAGGCAGTGGATACAGACCTGTGTGCTGAAGGAATCAAGGCCCAAGGATTCTCACCAAGTATTTAGCATTTAGAAAACCCTAGGATGACTTCGGGCTGCTGTGGGGAATGTCCCTACATCCTGCTGATGCTCACACTAGCTACATTCACACCTTGGCGGGTCTCATCCTAGGTGATGCGAATGACAGCATTTACAGAGCACGTTCCAGGACTGCTACAGAACAAGGGTCCCTTTTTCTTTTCATGTTTTTAAGATAAATATTAAAGCCACCTTTGTATGAGAAAGAGACTCAGGTGTGGCAACGGTCTTAAGTACCTGCCAGGGTCAGGACCAGATCCCCAATTTTCCAATACTCCTTTGACTCTAAGAGTCCAGAATCCGGATGTGACATCTGACACATAAGAATACTACTTCTCCACTTCAGCTGAAACTATCAGATAAAAATTAAACAGCACTACCTTGCCCCAACCACAGAGATCATAACTGTAGTGCTGCCAGGTGGAAAGGTGGGCGGAGCAATGAGTTCCCACAGCCCCTCCCCCACTGTCTTCTCCCCAATGGCTCATCCCCTCTAGAAGGTAATAAAAACTGCCCCGACATTAAACCAACCTGTGCCCCTTCACTCCCCTCGCTCTGCAAGTCCTTACTGTCAAGTCTTCATCTCTCACCTGCTCTTACTCACCCCAGCGTCCTCACCTCCCCTGGTTGGTACTCCAGGACTGACTGAGCCAGTTCTTCCTGTAGTCCTCCCACTAACCTTTGCCCCCCAGCTGCTCCCTGCTCTACTGGGTTCTGGTTTCTGCATTCTAGAAGGGATGCCATGTTAAGGAGGAAAGGGAAGGGAGGGAGGGGAGGGGAGAAAAAAAAGGAAAGGAAAGGAGGGAAAGAAGGAAACCTCTCACTCTATAAACACAGTCCTGGCAGGGTTTTCCTGGTAGAAGGAGGAATAAGTTTATTAAGTGTGCTCAGATGCACATGCAAATATACCCACACCTGAACTTCAACCCAACTGAGCACTTACAATTCATTTTGTATTTTAGCTAAGTATAATGAAGAGTGGTAATTCTGAGTGGAATGTTCCCCTGGGGAGCATAAAGAATGTTCAGAACTTTCAAATAAGCATCTTGTGCCAAATGTTTTTGCTTCTGTTGCTCTAAGAGGAACGATGGTCACTAAAAGCCACAGATATCTAAATTTTAGAAATAAGAATACAACCACACCCATTTCTCATTTAAAATCCTGCATAAGTGTCAAATCTAATATATGAAAGACAGCCCCAATACACACAAGTGCAATCATTTCACTTCATTTCACTCCTTAAATAGGATATATGCGATATACACGTGCACACTATAAAGCTGTCATAAAATGAAAAATGAAATATCCGCCCAAATAATTTAGTCTAGAGCTATGTGAGACCTGAGTGGGAAAAGAGGGTACTTCCAGACACAGTTACTGAGGGTCAGCAGGGATCTTTTAGACCACTTTTTGCAAGGGTGTATTTCATGTTTCAAAGTAAACACAAAGCCCTTTTCCTTAATAGATCAGGTCAAATGTACACTTTTCCCTATCACCCAAATATTCCATGGCTTTCCCTTGGGGGCTGAGGTCCCTCCTGTCCACCGGCTTCACAGTGATTCTCTTCCTCCTGTCCTCCCCGCAGTCAGGGATAGCTAGTGGACTGGTAAGAGCCCTGGACTGTCACAGGAACACACTGTGACCAGCATCCTGGGGGGGAGGGAAGAGTGGTTCATATAATGTTATTAAAACGACAGTTAAGTCAATAGCATACATGATCCTTCAAAATCACATGAAAATAAAACGCCAGTTGTGAGTGTGCAGGTACGCAGCACACGCTGCAGGTACACAGGCATCATCTCCTGCCAGCCCCAAGAGCCCTGAGGAATGCACAGTCTTGGTGGCCTTCCTGTGTGACCAGAGGAGTGGGGCTTAGATGACTGATAACTCCCCTGGATCTGAGTCAGGTCAACCTCAAGGGCTCACGCTCCTCATATGACAGGATACTGCCTGTTTCACATGGAACAATCTTTGCACTTAATTTCAAGTAAAACAGACTTGCTACTGTTTTTATTCAACAAAAAATAAACTTTCTTAATAACACTGGAAGAACTTCAAAGTATTTTCAAATGAAAAAGACAATCAAGCAGTGCACATTCAGAAAACCATTTGGTGTTGAGAGGAAAAAGAATGGTACTCAATGTTCTATAGCAGCAACTCAAAGTGAAGGCCACAGCCACATCCCTCGTATTCCTAGAATTAGAGAAGAGAAGCTGGTCCCTTGAAGGGAAAAAACCCTCAGCCTCCAGAGTTAAATGTGAATTTCTTGTTGTGTCTAGTCATAAAAATTAAGTTGGAAATTAAACAGATCACTTATTTTCTACAGTAAGCATTAAGTCTGTTACCTACTGTGTTGAAAAATAGGATATTCTACATAATTTTTCAAAACTACAGTTGCACCTGAAGCCAAATCCAGCTGTTTGCAGTGGCATATTTGGACAGGACAGTTAGATGTGGGGCCTGTGACTTGTGCTCTGTTTGTGAGGGATTTTCTTTTTATTTTATAATGTAAAGCCACCAGCTGCTGGCACTCGCTGTGAGAGGCTGTCAGCTCTACCCCAGGTGCCAGTTCAGTCACTGGGTTAAGATGCTCACATTTCTTGCTCTACCAGGACACCTTGTCAGCCTCACCTGTATTATTTGGACAAGAGAATCAAACGGCACAAAATTTTTAAAGCAGGGCCAGGAGCTGAGCTCACTTCCCAGTGCACACACTGCTGGGACACCTGCCTAATCCTGCCCAGGAGTAAGCTGTTCCCACTGGCTCAGCTCTGCCACTTGCCTGTGACCACTACATACAGTGGAGGCTCCCACCCATTCTCTCGCACACCCCACCAGTACTCAGAGGGCCTGATGCCCTCATCAAGGCCCTGGGCCTGGCTGACTGGCATCACCTTGACTGATTCCTTGGGCTGCGACCTTCTGGCCTGCCCAACCCGAGATACTTGGCTTGGCACTTAAACTCCCACTTGCTGCCTGCCCCAAAGCAGATTTTGTCTTGACACTCTGGCTGCACAGAGGGCTCTGGTACTTGCCTCCTGTTCTAAAGCACAGTGGTGCATCCCAGGGGTTCAGAAAGCTGAGGTAGGAGGATTGCAAGTTCAAAGCCAGCCTCAGCAACTTAGAGAGGCCCTGGAGCAACTTAGCAAGATCCTGCCTCTAAATAAAATATTTAAAAAGGGCTGGGGGGCTGGGGATATAGCTCAGTTGGTAGAGTGCTTGTCTCACATGCACAAGGCCCTGGGTTCAATCCACAGCACCACAAAAAAGGCGGGGGGGGGGGGGGGGCTGGGAATGTGGCTCAATGGTTAAGTGCCCTGGGTTCAATCACTGGTACCAAAAAGAAAGAAAGAAAGAAAAAAAAAAAGAATAACTGAAGGCCCTAGACAAGTGACTTTAATTAAGCTAGGTTTCCTTGTAAGTACCTGATTCTTCGAATGGTTCTGGAAGCAAATCCCAGTTTGCTTTGTTCTTAAGTGTTCATCCTGATGGACACTCTCACAGTCCCTCTGAAGGCACTGTGCCAATACCAGCAGAGCAGGTATCAGGTGCTATGGTGTATAACTAATCTGATGTCACAACTGCCACAGCTGCTTCTTTGCAGGGAAACACCACACTGATTTAATGACCCAATAAAGAATTATTCTAAGAATATGAAATTGGAAAGAATAAAACTTACTCTGCAGACTGTGGTTACGCAGCCTACATCTTTGATTTAAAAAGTAAAAGGGAAACTTTATAGGTTGGACAGACAGCCAAATCTGGAGAATTCTCATCAGCTCTGTGGCGACAGGGTCATATCTGTGGTGTTTGCTATTGTACCCCATTGTGCCCCATGGCACCAGCTACCTGGCAGGCCCTCAACAGCTTGTTCAAATGAATATCTAGCTCAAGGTTAAAAGCCATCTGAGGCACTGGCTACCTCACGTAAAGCAGAAAGCTGCTCTACCTGTCTTCCACAGTGGAGTTGGTAGGTTAACCCAAGTCCTTCCTGCATGCACAGGGATGTACTTCTGCAAAAATTTTGCCTACTCCCTGTCTCCTTTCTAAATCACCCATATTTCACGTGGTGTTGTACAACTTGTAACCAATGTATTTGATTCATCTGATTCCATTAGCTAAAAAAATATGATGGGGCTGGGGTTGTGGCTCAGCAGAACTCTCACCTACCACATGCAGGGTGCTGGGTTCAATTCTCAGCATCATATAAAAATAAAATAAAGGCATTGTGTCCAACTAAAACTAAAATATTAAAAATATTTTTAAAAATATGACAAATACACAATTTCTTGTCCATAGAAGAACATCTTTCAGAGTGAAAACAGGCACTGTTAAGTAATTACACTGGACAACAGGCATCAACTGGGGTCTACTGGGGACAAACTGGGATGCATGGTGTTGCTAACTTTAAGTCAGTGATTAATCAAGATGAATTTCACCTATACATCTTGGGCCTAAAATAAGACTAGAGGAATTTTTAGGAAAAGTTAAATGTGACAAAGACATAGTACTGGCCTAAGAATAGGAGACTGGCTGTCTCTAAGGGTCCTACTGCCACATTGCTTAAAGATACAACAATTGCACTGATGGAAGTATTTGTTAGGGAGTTAAATTACAAGACACGCCCCCCCCCATAACTGTATAACTTTCTCAGTAATTGGGAAAGATTCCTGAGCTTAAATATTTTATTTTTAATTTTTTTTAGATGTAGATGGACACAATACCTTTACTTTATTTTTATGTGGTGCTGAAGATAGAACCCAGTGCCTCACACATGCTAGGCAAGTGCTCTACCACTGAGCCACAACCCCAGCCCCATGCTTGAATATTTTAGATAAAAAATTCGACAGCCATGGGCTGGGGATGTGGCTCAAGCAGTAGTGTGCTCGTCTGGCATGCGTGGTGTGCTGGGTTCGATCCTCAGCACCACATAAAAATAAAGATGTTGTGTCCACCAAAAACTAAAAAAAATAAATATTAAAACAAAATTGACAGCACTCTTATTGAAGCTGAGGTAATAGATAAAAAGTCAGAATTAGACTCAAAACTCTTAGCTACTACATAAAACTTCTGTGTAGAAACAGATTTTCCAAACTGCTTTTCTACTTGTACTCCATGGGCCTATTTTTCTGTCACTGTCATCTTCAGGTACGACTCTGACTTTAGGGAATAAATTCTAGCAAAATCCACGATTTCCCAAAATTTTATTTTTATCTCTCTCACTGAGTTCAGTGATAAAAGTAGGATTTCCCTTACTAGAAGAATATTCTACAACAAGACAACTATGCCAAGGTGATGTTCTCCCAAAGTATGACTGATAGGTCACTGGGCAAAGGATGCAACTCAGGTGCCTCAGAATACAGATTACTGTTGGGGTGTTTAATGACATCTACGAGAGAAAGGTGGTGTTCAAAGCCCACGCTATCCTGAAACTCCTGCTTTTAAGAGAAAACTTTTACTCACAAGAAGTCCTGGCTTCTGGGGAAAATATTTATTATTATACTATTTTAAACTACAGAGAATTATATTCATACTTGCTCTGGAAAAACAGAAGAATAGGAAAAGATGGATAAGTGATATAAAGGATACTGATAAAAACATATAGTAAAAAGGAAATACAGGGGCTGAGGTTGTGGCTCAGCGGTAGAGTGCTCGCCTAGCATGTGTGAAGCCCTGGGTTTGATCCTCAGCACTACATAAAATTGGATAAGTAAATAAAGGTATTGTGTCCAACTACAACTAAAAACTAAATAAATATTTTAAAAATGAAATATATATTTTCCTGTGTTATAGGTGTATAAAAGGTGAATATAAATACATGTATTTAAGAAAAAATATTTACAACTGAATTTATCCTCCAAAATATTTCAGAAGCTCAAATTTTCTATCCCCACATTCCTTAACAGTAAGGGGAACATATAAGGTAAACTAAAAAAGTATCTTTTTATTTCTCTGTTAAATATAATGGACATGATGAGCACATGGTTGAGGCCTCAACCAGGCTACTTAATTTTAATGCAACAAATATTCATTGAGGGAGAGACACCGTCCAGAATTTTGTAGAGCACCAGAGAGGGAAAGTTGCTACCACTAATAACCCCCAAATTAGCTCACAGGGATCAATAGTAAAACTAAAAAAGTTGACTTTGTATTCCCTGATTGATAAAGGCATATTCAATAATCAGTGGACAGAAATTGTCTAGCAAATTAAGAGCAAATACTTCTGACTCTGACAAAGAGTTTCAATTACTAAGACTAAAATCCCTTACTATGCATGTGGTAGAATTCCTATACTCGCTCTGCTGGCATTCATTCATAAAATCTCTCTCTTGATCATTTCTGCCATGAACAGTTTGTTATTATTATCACTTAACATAATTTTACTTAAAATTCACACATAAATGGGTTCTCCAAGGATGGTATCAAATATATATCTTAACTTCAATTTCTAAACGAGGTTTCAAATTTACAGTTATTACTGGTTACATCGATTTTATATTCGAATGCTATATTGAATTGCATTCAAGTCTTTCCCACGCCCCTTACCAAAATGTTACCAAAAGACACTTAACAAAATTGGACCCTGTTGTCATTTTCATTTACTTTATTCCTTATTTAAAAGATACTGAATGAAAATGCCTTCAAGAAAAAAATTTTAAGTAGACATAGGTTTCTTATATATTCAAACTGGCTACTGAAACCCAAATGCCAGACTTTGAAAGCAATTTCCCAACTGTCGCATGCAGCTGTCAATGCAGCTTAAACAGAGCAATATGACAAAGACAAGCCTTGCAGGACACAGGGTGCACAGTGGCTCTCAGGAGCTTTGCACCTGGTGGAAGAGACAAAATGACCTGGGGAGAGGTGGGCCCACATAGGGAGGCTTCTCAGGGTACAGGCAGGTTTTAAATTTTCATAATAGAAAATTTCTCTTACAAATTCAAGTAGGCCAAACTCCAAGCAGCAATCACTAAGAGAACTAAAAACATTCTAAATTAGAACAATTCCTGGGTAGGTACTGGTCATGTCATCAAGTAGAACATGACATTCCTTTAGCTTGCCAAACTTAAATCCATGATCACAAGTAAAAACAGATCCTATTTGTAGTCAACCAACTGTCCTCATACTAAGATCTTTGTCACCAAGAACATGGCAGAAATGAAATCAGATGGAGGAGATGGTTGTGTCTCAGAGAACTGAAAGCTAATAAAAATAGTTTTAAACACAATTTGGTTGGTAATGTATTTTTCAATAAAGGATTCTCATTCTTTAATTTGATATAATTAGTTTGATAAAACAGGTACATTATCAACAGAGTACCTGAGGTCAGACCTACATAAGATTTTGCATACTTTTCCAGGTTGTTAAATGTAATACCTAATATGAATTCACTTAATTCATGCTGAAATTCATAAAATTGAGAAGACACCTACATGTTCCGAAGTGCACACTAATTAGCAAGAAAAAGTATTATTTTAGGCAAAAGAAAACAAACTTGAAATCTGAGGGGAAAATGACAGAGCATGGAATTTGGACATATAATCCATGGATATGAAGAAAAATACTTATCATATAAAGAAAAATAAGACAATCCCGCAATGAACTTCTGTTATAGAGTCAACTACAAGCTGTCTTGGTCAACCCATACAGAGTAGATGTCAAGAACTCAGGCTGCACCATCACACACCCCTAAGTCTAAACCATTCTTTGCTCAAAATACCTGTATAACTTGAAGTTAACTGTTCCTAGTCCTGCTTAATGCAGTAACTATGCCTGTTTCCCATGAGGATATAATAATTTATGTAATAATAGGTCTAGTAGAGCAAGTACTCAAAATACAGTAATTATTATTATTATTTTACAATGATGCCACTAAAATGCTTGTACCAACACTCTGTGATTCTGGTGATGAGCAGGAGGAGGAGAGTGAGCCATCACTGCTGAGTATCTAGAAGAGTCCATGGAGGCCAAGCCCCCTGGTACACGCCTGCATCTTCTATGAGTCTGAGCTATAGTCAGTGTCCTGGCACTACTGTGATTCTAGCTTTCCAATTAAAATGAAAGAGAAAATTCAGGATGCCAGTTAAACATGAATTTCAGGCATGTTTAAAATTTATTCACTCTTTAATCTGAAATTCAAATTTAACTGGGTGTCCTGTATTTTTATTTGAGAACCCTCTAAGCCTCTATTTTTTCTCAGTCATTCATTGAAGGGAATATAAAAAAATCTGTTTTATCTTCAATTCCCTGGACTGGGAGTGTGGTTTCTTGTGATACAACAAATGGCACCATTTCTCTATAAAAGCTGCATTCAAGCCTCCCCAGACTTCCAAGGAGTTATTACACTGTGATGTCATTTGGTGCTGTTCTAAATTGCTGGTCTTTTCTCTCCTGCTTTACAGATGAGGAACTATCTGTAAACCTTGCAGAGCTGGGCCTTATCTCACACCTCTGAGCAATCTAAGCCCCTACAATCCCCTATAGCATCACCAGATTCCACCTGTCTTCCCTCAACCAAGAGCATCTGAAAAGGCTCCATTGTGTATTATAAAATGAAGCACATTCAACATGTTTTTCAAATTCCCTCTTCTTCACTCACCCGACTTTTCATTCCAGTATCTCTCAGGAGCCTTTGGGCTCTCATTTTCTTTGATCTATGACCCACCTATGTAACCTCAAACCGTGTGTGGCTGCAGATCTGGCGCATACAGCCTGCTGTTCTCTGCATGTCATTGTGCAAGACAAACTGCACTGCACTGAAACAATGTGAGGGTCCCACAGTGCTGGCCAGAGTTGGTCCCGTGCATACCTTACTGCATTCAACATCATTTCAAGGTTCTCTGGGGTGGGAAGCCGGCTCAGCCCCTGTGCTTGGCAGGCAGCTGGCCGGCACGGAACCTCTTGAGGGCAGTGGCAGCCTCTCTCTGCACTAAGCTCCACAGACCAGTCCCCACCTCTCCCTTCCCCAGTGCAGGGGAAAAAGCCATGTGGGTGGCAACACTCTCAAATAACATCCCCGCTCACATGCCATCCAGTTCTTGCTGCTGAGTTATTTCTGGAATGATTTTTTTTCTCTATACTGTGTTACCTGTTTATGCACAACAATGCTATCTGGTTTTGAACAAATAACACACAACGATAGAGACTCTGATTGCAGGGTGCTTTATGCCACATTTAATACACTGTCACCTAGATGTCTTGTAAGATGTGTGCTTTTGGAAAGACTACTAAAAAGAGAGAAGACTTTCAATCTAAAGATACCCTTCCCCATTCCATTTCCATACATTTTCTTGGGCACTCTGAAGAAGAACACTGACAGCAAGTCTTTAGGAGCCTGGCACTCCTAAAGTCTGCAGTCTTGACATTTTCTTTTCTACTACCTAGAGAATAATAATGATAAAAAATAGCTACTGTGTATAAGTGCTGACCACGTGTCAGTCCTGTTCGGAGTGGCATTACTGTGTGCTGTTACAAACCCTCTTGCAGAAACTGAGGCACAGTGTAACCTGCCCCATGTTATATGACTAGGGAAACTCAGGGAAGTTTGACCCCAAAGGGATGTTTTCTTTGCCCACACATTATTCTAATACCCTAAGTAACAACTAGCTAAAATTTTTCATATAGAATAGGTCTGTGCAGAAGGAAGAAGTCCTGACTACTAAAATATAGAAAGGTAAGGTAAAGCAATGATATCTTCCTTTTGATCTAGCAGAGGGTCATTTCTGATCAAGGTTGAGGGAGGGAGAAGGCCACTGGGTACTTCAGGAGATGACAGGAGTACTGGACCGAAAACAAACAGGGAATCTGAAGCCTTTCCCAACCACTTTTCCTGACTTCACTCCTGTTTACATGATGATGTGAGTTCAGAAGGTGAGAGTATATCTGTAGTCTGAACCAGTTACCTCCTGCTGCGGATTCCCACTGCAGTCAGCTGGGCAGAGGCCCTTGTGTCCTTTTGTGCCTTTGAGTAGCCCCTGTAAATGTAGTTCACTTCTAGCAAGCTGCAGGACCGTCCCTGGTCAAGCACAACTTTCTCTGCTTGCTTTCCCTAGTCCAGCATTCCTATCTCCATGGCGGGATGTTCCCTGATAGACCTGCTGGGCATGCTGCTCACACCTCCATCCAGAGCCAACCCCTCCATCTAGTCATCTGTCCATCTGCAGGTTTGCTTTTTCAACAATACTGGGGATTCCTCCAGGGCAAAGACCGTGTTTTGTTTTTGCCTATGGCGCTTCAGAGTCTATGAATAAATGAATGAATACATTCAATGGCAGGATGATACTTTCAATTCAGGCCCCTCAACTAAGATTAAAAGTTCAATAATTTAATACAGCGTGTATCTCCAGCTCATAGCTTCCTTGGACCCAAAAGAAATGACAATTGTTCACGAGCACAAATGTAAGAAATTAATTTTTTCCTTCAAATACTGCTTTTAATATCCAATAAAATAGTTATATTATTTGTTTTAGAAGACAGAAAAATTGAATAGATCATAATATTGCAAATATCACAAAAGCCAATTATAATGAAGTTATTATTGAAATGTGGTCTAAATAGTTTTCTGGGCTATTTTCAGAGTTTCCCTAAAAGAATTATTGGTGAGTGCCTGCCTCAGCAGCACATACACTGATATCGGAACGATAGGAGTAGACTGGCACAGCCCTTCACAAGGATGACAGGCAAACTCATGAAGCGTTCCATATCTTTGACTCAGAGAACTATTTTTGCTCATATGTGGAAGCTAGTGGCAGGGAAGAGAAAGGAGGGAGAAAAAGACATCGTGAAAGCAGAAAGAAAATCAATAGAGCAGAACAAGAGCAGGGGGAGGAGGAGGCAAGGGAACAGGGGCGTATCGGGGAGTAAAACTGATCAAATTATGCTCTATGCATGCACTGATATTCCAACAACAGCAATAATAAAATTAATCATCAGGAATGCAAATAACAGTAAATGCTGATGTGGAAAAAAAAGAATGCTTTTACACCATTGGTGAGACTATAAGTTAGTACAACCACTATGGAGTCAAAAGACTAGGCATGGGCTGGGGATGTGGCTCAAGCGGTAGCGCGCTCGCCTGGCATGCGTGCGGGCCCGGGTTCGATCCTCAGCACCACATACAAACAAAGATGTTGTGTCCACGGAAAACTAAGAAAAATAAATATTAAAATTCTCAAAAAAAAAAAAAAAAGGACTAGGCATGAAACCACCATATGACTCGGCTATACCACCACTTCTCAGTATTTATTCTGAAGAATTAAAATCATCTTACTATAGTGGTACATGACATACGCATGTTGACAGCAGCACAATTCACAATAGCCAAACCATGGGACCAGCCTAGGTGTCCATCAACAGATGAATAGATAAGGAAAATGAGGTACATATACACAATGGAGTTTTATTCAGTCATAAAGAAAAATGAAACTATGGCATTTGCAGGAAAAAGGATGGAACCAGAGACCATCATGTTAAGTCTCATAAGTCAAACTCAGAAGGTCGAAGGTCATGTGTTTTCTCTCATTTGCTAAAGAGGAAAAGTGAAAGCAAAGGTGGGATTGAGCTCCTAAAAATGAAAGGGAGATCAGTAGACGAAAGGGACCAAGGAGAGTGCGGGGGAAGTACAGGGAAGTGATATTAGCCAAATTATAGTATATCGTGTGCATGTATGAATATATAACAACAAATCCCATCAGTACGTACAACTATAACGTGCCAATAAAAAAAAGGTGGGGAAAAAAAGGAGAGCAGGGGGAGGGAGGAGGGGAGGGTAAGGGGAGAAAACTGATCAAATTATGTTATATGCATGCACCAATATCCCAATAAAAATAAATTATGAACCAATAAAAAAAAGAATTACTGATGAAACAAATCAACACAATGGAATTCTGAAAGGCTAAACTGATGTTGTATCTCCAATTATCTTCTTTATTAAACTTATAAAATGCATGGAAATACTATAAAAAAGCAATGATTACTTTTATCATTTAAAGAAAACAGATGCAGTGATGAACACCTGTAATTTCAGCGACTCCTGAGGCCAAGACAGAAAGATCACCACCAGTTTCAAGTTAGCCTCAGCAACCTGGCCAGACTATCTCCAAAACAAAACCAAACAATATCATAATAACAGATGGAGGCTAGTAGAGTAGAGCAGGTTGATCAGGGGAGTAACAAGGGAAAGAAAGGGAAGGTGCTGGGAACTGAGTGATCAAATGATGTTATGCGCACATACAAAATGCACAAGGAGTCCCACTATTAATTATAGTGCACCAATAAAGAAAAACACAAAAAAATCCCCCTGTAACTCACAGCAGTATATTCCAGTAAAAGTTCCCCCCCTTAGCCATGAGGCCACTGCAGAGACTTGACTGGCATTCTGCATTCTACATGCAAGAAATGCTAATGTAACTGTGAGAAACAGGAAGAAGGCCCACTTCCTTCCCTGGTGGCTGATTTATAGGTCGGTTAAACACAGTCACATAGAAAAAATGGCTGGTATGGTGCTGCACTGTGCAACAGTCTACCAGTGTGCGCTTGGACCCGCGGGGTGGGGAGCCACTTATGTGACCCACTCAGGAGCCTGAGTGCAAATATGAGGTTTGTTTCAGAGAATATTTTTATATTTCCTGAAACCATCACTTTTAACACCCTTTGTTTTAGAAATATATGGTTCTTCAGTTACTGGAGAAGACATTGTAGGGATTCCTTTTGTCTATTCTAGGGAATCCTTCCCACCCCTAAGAAAATATTGGATGTTTATTAGACACGTTTGACAATAACTTTTCTCGTTCATATACCTAGTAATAGACTGTAGTGAGTTGAAACCAAAATGTTTCACTGAAATGGGTTTATCTCACCTACCCAGAGGCAGTGTGTATGCAGATAATTTATTAGAGTATGGAGTTTCAATAATAAAAATTAAAATAAATTATTACTGGTCTCACCTTTTGAGACCAAATCTATACCTATAAAAATGTGTATGTTTCTGTACCAGATATTGATTTCCCTCATCCAGAATTAGTATGTGGTATAAATGGCCAGATTACTGTTTTAAGTGCTTAATTGTGTAGAACACAAATGCCTTATAAATGACAGAACAGATTTTTAACATTCAAAGTGCTATAATAAATTAGAACATTAAGGCACAATCCTGAAAACAATCTCTTATATTTTATGACTTTCATCGAAACTAGAACATTTAAATGCAAAAAGAAACCAATGCAAATCATTAAAAAAAAGCAAGTGCAACATGATTATATACCTCACAGGGAAAATACTAGAGCAAAATATTGGACCAGAGGAGAAAAATCATCTTACCAATATGGAAACAAACTTCAAAAAAAAAAAAAAATGAAGAAAACTTAAATCATTAAAGATTATACACTCATCTAGTTCCTTGATATGGAACTAGATTAAGAGTTAATTCAAAAACAGAATAAACTCTGTTGATCCCCCAAAATAGTCAAGAATAGTTGAAAGTGTAAGAATTCAACTTTCATATCCCCACATGGGCCCTATTTAGAAAAAGTGAGGCTGTGTAGTAACCGTCAAAGTATTCATTGTGTTCTAGACTACTGTGAGTACTCCACATATAACACATCACAACTCTACGGGGCAAGTACTCTTGACTCCATTTCACAGATGTGGAAACTGAGGCACAGAGTGTTCACTGAGATAACCTCAGAGTTAGGAAGTGGCAAGGCCAGGACTCAAATGTCCCCTCATCCCTGCACACATGAGAGTGATGTTGTTGAAAGGCGCTGCAAAAGCATGAGGCACAGGGTCCTCATCTGATCACAATGGTCTGCAGAAGTGTCCCTTGATTCCCTACTGCTTGCTATCTTCACAACATTCCATGTTGTGAAGTTGTAACAACTTCCTTAAAAGTAAGGAGGATTAATGTACAAGGCTCATCCGAACTTTACATTTATTTTAGTTATCTGGTAAAGGCATCACTAGTTTTATAACAACCGCATTGTGTTTATTCTTGAAAAGTCCTCTGAGATGATATCTCTGTAACAAACTAATAGAACATTATTCTCCTAGATAATACTTGGTTAGTATATGCAAACAATGAAATACCATGTAATGTAGACACTACAATGGTAAAAAGGTCTGAACAGTTTTAATAAGCAAATTCCCATTAGTAATTAGAAGGTAACTGTACTAAAAAGAATTCTTTTGAAACTATTTGGGATTTGCAAATTGTTAAAATAATAAAAGTCTCCCCACCCTACTTCCTCCAAAGTGAATCTGATGAATATTAAGCTTCTATCAAACTCGTAAGAATCAATGTCTTTGGTTTGTTTAATTTTTTTTTTTTTTTTTTTTTTTTTTTTTGTGAAACCATACGTGGTGCTAAAGCTGACTTGCCCAAGTATACTGTGGGAAGCTGGGCTGTAACTCCACTAGTCCTCATTAGGATATGGTCTCACATGCACAAACAGTGACAAATGACTCTTGGCTGATGACAGCCAAGTGTCACTGTTAACATGTGTGTGAGTTGGGGCTGGGGCTTAAGATCCCAGAAATTCCAGTCCAGTAACGACTATTATTAGTTCTAGGATGACCATCAGTACTGGGTTTCCTTCTATAGGGGCACAGTGACCTCTACTGGTAGAAAAACAGAATCTTGAAATGTGATTGACTCCACAGTGAATTTTCAGAGGCACGGCTGAGAATATTTATTCTTTGGAAAGTTTGTACAATTTTTACTTAAATAAATCTACTCCTCTACTAGAATTAAACATTCAAATTGAAGTAGGCTGAAATCATATTATTAAAGGAGAGAACAGTACTTTAGTCCAAAAATTAATCCCGCTGATAATACTGTGGCTATAGTAACATAACACAGTTATGAAAACTGTTATAAAAATATCCTTTTGGGAAATATTGCCAATATACCCTAAGAGTTTTCAAAGGCACCAATTACAGAAAAATTACACAATAAAACTTTTCAAAATGCTTTGAAACTTTCTATTGTCAAATACTAAGTGGCCTACTTTCTCATGAATATTTTGCTTTCTTGTTTTTAAAAACAATTGGTCAAGTCTTGGTTTTCTCTTTTAAGTCTCAAGGGTTATAAAAAATTAATTATCCACAAGCTTATTAAATTTATTTAAAAATACAGCATCTCTTTCCCATTTGTTTTCTTTTTAACCAAGCTTAATAACAGATATAACTGAGGATTGGTGTATTAGCTTGTTTTTGCACAAAGTAGAATAGATTAAACGTAGAGTTCTTTTTCCAGAAATGTTCCTTATTGCTAAAATAGGATTGATAAATTAGGAAAAATGATGTCATTCCTATTCATCTTTGGTAAATGGGATTTACAGATTTGTATAACAAAACTTATCTTTTCATTTATCTTTGTTAATTGATCACTACTTGCTGTCTGCTATGTGAGGCACTATGGGGAGAGCAGGGTGAATAAGGCCCTATCTTATCTCTATGCAAGTAATTATAAAGACATATTTTAAATACCTTATTCTTAAAATATGGAGATTTCAATAAAATAAGCTTACTTTTCATACAATCTGTCTCAACCCCATGCAACTGGGGGCCAGCTTCTGAGTACTGGAAAGTAGCTCCTCTCTCGGGTAGCTCCTCTCTCTTTCGGGTGGGGGCGGGGTGTGAGAAAAGACAGGGAGATGGTTTTCTGGTTCAAGAGCTGTCCATAGGAACAATTCAGCCTTACCACTCTCCTCCCATGCAACAGTGACAGAAGCACAACATGCCTAGCATCACAAACCCAAGGACTTCTTGGTCGGGAGGGGAATTCGTGAAACCCATGCTGGGTCCCTCACTGGAGTCCCTGCTCCACTCTGCCCTCAGGATAATGCTTCCTTCACCTGAGGGTAGCACAGGACACCACAAAAGCAATTTCTACAAGTCAACGCTAGTTCCCTGCAAGAATTCATGGCTTTTAAAATTATAAGCATTAAATCAAGAAATCTATGTAAATACTAAAACCTTGACAGTACTCTAAAATAACATGTCTAAAACAGGAGTAACATTTAAAACTCTGCCAAAAATGCGTATAATAGAGGGGAGAGAAAAAAAAAAACAGGAAATCGCTGAAATGTTTCTCAGGAGAAGATTGGTTGACTAATTAGGGTTAGCCAAGGGGTGGAAAATTATGCATTCAAAAGCATTAAAAAGATGATTTGCTTTACGTGCATCTAGAAGGATATGTGAAGAACTGATAGTGGTCATCACTTCAGCAAGGAGAAAGGCTGGATGGCCAGATATGAACTTTTCTATTTCATATCCTTTGGTATTGCTTGAATTGTTTATGAGAACTTGTACTATTTTTAAAAAAGAAACAAAAAATATGCAATAGATCACTTTGAATTACAAGAGCTGTGCCGTGGACAGTAGAAATGAAACAGGTCAATGTGAAAGGTTTTCACAACAGAGTACCAAAATTGTCAAACTTTTGGTCAGATGACCTTTTACCTGTGTGTGTGGGGGGGGGAGGGAGTACTGGGGATTAAACCAAGGGGCACTTTATCAAAAAGAGCTACATCCACAGTCCTTTTTATTTTCTGACAGGGTTTTGCTAAATTGCTGAGGCTGGCCTTTAATTTGCAATCTTCCTGACTCAGCCTCCAGAGTCGCTGGCATTATAGGAGTGCACCACTCTGCCTGGCTTAGACGAATTATTTGATACATTTATTTGCCAAAACAAACTGTCAGTTAAAAAAAAAAAAAGAAGACGACGACTGATAAGGTAAAATGCCAGTATTACTAAAAGGAAATAAATCTTGTCATGAAGGTTACTCAGTAGGGGAATATCAAGCCATTTATAAAATATCTTCTATTTCTCACAAATTTTCTTATTTGTTAGCTTAATTCAAAGCATCACCCCAAATGACACTCCAAGAATTAGCTCTGAGCAAAATGATATTCTCCTTCACCTAGAGAAGCTTTTGTTACATAAATTTCAAAAGCTTTGTTTAAGGCTGAGCCTAGTTGGCTTAAAGAATGTGATATCATGGAAGGAAAGATTTGCGTAAGTCCTCAAGCAACCGGAATAATAAATTCTGTGCCTGACAGAATTCTTCATGAGGACGAATAAGGTAGTGAAAAGATCTTTTGAGAACCACTACTATTCACAAACATACAATACTGCTTTAAAATGCTAAGGCTCCAAAATGCTATAATGACAGATTGGGGTTTTTTCCCCCCTTTATTTTGTGAAAATATTGTTCAAACCGCAGCAGTGACCGTAACACGGTTGTCCAGTATGAAATTCCACAGTGCAAATTTTCCATTTAGCAGCTAGTCCATGTCAAAGTGAGCTGCACTGAGGCAACAGGCAAAGCACACAAAGCCTAAGCAGAGCCTGGCTACACACTGACAGCTGGAGAGCGGAGGTCTGGGATGGCCTTCAGTCTGCACCTGTGAACTCCTGGTCACTCTGTGGTCATTCACTTGAGTGATGTGTAGCTTTTGCTGAATGTAAAAATGTGCGAGTGAGACGGAGAGAGTGAGGACACAAAAGGGATGACATTTAAAAAATTCCCTGAAAGACGCCAGATACAGACTGATTTAAATATCAACAAAAGAAAAACATAATAAAAAAAGAACAAATAAAGAATAGAGTGGAAAAAAATCATTAGAAGCAGAAAACAAAAACAAAAACAAAAAAATGCAAACTCCACTTATTTTGTAGCTCATCTGACCCTGACAGAGTGTTTTAGATTTCATTCTGAAAGAGTTTGTGAACAAGTCATCCTAACATCTCCACATCAATGTTTATTAGCATTGACTATAATTTCACAATTCAGAAGTTTTGGAGACTATCCTTTTTCTCATCAATTCTCTTGGCCACTTTTTAAGATCTATCATCTTGGGAAACAAAAACTGCAACATTTCTCATCTGGCAAAGCTAATCATCAAATGATTTGTAAAACTTAGCCCTCATACATGAATGAGTCAAAACCTTGCCCCAGTTAAATCATTCAGCAGTGGCAAAATTCTGCCAAAGTTCACAACAGGAGGGGAATTAATAACACTCCAAATTCAGTTCTTTAAACTGAAATTTAACACAAATCTAGCTGGGCACTATGGTGCAGTCCCAGCTACTTGGAATCCTCAGAGTTTGGGGCCAGCCTGGGCAACACAGCGACACCCTGTCTTTGTAGGGTGGGTCTTAGAAATTATAGTATATTCTACAGAAAGGCATCTAATATCACATAAAGAGTAAAATGAGGTGACAGTCCTGAAGATAGGACGGTTTGCCCTTGTAAAGGGTTCAAAATAACATGTTCAGCTAAAAGTGTTCATGTTTGACCAAACAGAGACAATCTTCATTTCTCAGTTTTATAAAAGAGACTCCAGATGTCCCATTTTAATAACTAACACTGCAATTCAGTCTTATAGCAGATTTAAAAATCAAATGATTTCTGGAAAACTGCTAACTGAAAACTGACTTTTGCTATGGCTAATGACTTTTCACTTGGTAGTAATGCTGCTGTGTCAGAAGCATTTTTTTTTTTTTTTTTTTGGATGGCTAATAGAATTTCAAAATCCTCCTTTCTACTCGAAGCATGTGACATAGGTCTTACATGGCAGAAGCTCTAAATACTACATTCCTTGATGGAATCTGCCTGGCCATTTCTTTGTCATTTAAACACACAACTAAGTTGCAAATGAAAGTTATATAGTCTACATTAAACTAACTGCATCAATCTGCATCATGATGTGGTGGTTGAATTCCTGTTATCTACAAAATGCCTTTTCCTTTCTTAAAGGTAAACAAAAGTGAAAACATTCCAAATTAAAAATCAACAAAAGAGATACACAGAACAAAGGAGAGCTAAAGCCAGACCACACATCTGCATCTAATCTGCTCAATGCAGAGTACCCAGCTGCCACTTCTGAAGTTTTTCTTAAACACAGCTCTTGGGCTTCACAGAAGGTGGACTAATGCACTACTTCCTCCCACTGTGCCCTTCTACATTGCAGACAAGAGGCTCTAGTTCAAGGACCTTGTATGGACACATTAGAAAGACAGATTTTCTTTTCAATGTTACCAAGAAACTAGAATGAAAAGGAGCACACTACATTATATATTATAGCCATGGGGAATAAATATTTATTGGTTCCATTCCTAACTCAAATGAATATAAAGAAATTCATTGTTCTATTAAGTATCTAATCTGCTTGTCAGTCAAAAAAGTAACAAAATGGTAATAACCTGAATTTACTCACAATTATACTAACCAAAGGTCAATAAGCTAGAGGGAGGACTGGGATTGTGGCTCAGTGGTAGAGCGCTCGCCTACCACAGGCGGGACCCGGGTTCGATCCTCAGCACCACATAAAAATAAAGGCATTGTGTTGTGTCCATCTCCACCTAAAAAATAAATATTAAAAAAAAATAATCTAGAGGGAGCCGAGTGTAACAAAAAGGCAGTACCCACATCAAGGGTTGGAACTTGTACCCAGAGAGAAGTAAATGATCCTTAGTGATCCTCTGTTCCACCCACCCCTGCACACTTCCAAAATAGGCCAGCTTCACTCACTCATCTTTAAAAAAAAAAAAAAAAAAAAAAAGTTTTAATTATCTTATTATTATTATTATTATTGGTTCTTTTTTTGGTGGGATGGGGGACTGGAGATCCAACCCAGAGCTTTGCAAATATGAGGCAAGTGCTTTGCCACTGAGCTACATCCCAGGCTTTTAATTTTTTTTTAAGTTGCAGATGGAAACAATACCTTTGTTTTATTCATTTATTTTTATTGTGGTGCTGAGGATCAAACCCGGTGTCCCACATGTGCCAGGCAAGTGCTCTAACCACTGAGCCACAACCCAAGCTCCTAATCTCACTTTTGAGAGGTTTTTCTCCCCTTCTTTTTTTTCTGGTGGTACTGGGGTTGAACACAGAGGCACTCTACTGAGTTACATCTCCCCCCACCCCCCGCTTTTCAAATTGGATCTCATTAAGTTGCTCGTGCCAACCTCAAACTTGAAATCTCCTGCCTCAGCATCTTGAGTCACTAGGATTACAAAGTGTGCCACTGTCACCCAAATGAGATGGTGTTTTGGAACTGGAATTGTTGTTTCAACTTTTCTCTTTTAAAGGCTAGTTAAATTAAAGATATTTAATTTATTAAATTAAAGAATTTAAAGATACAGATTCAGTGCTCATTTTAACCCTCTAGGAAAGAACCTAATTAAGGCAGGGAAATCTTAAGGAAGCAAGCAGTTCAACAGGTAAAGTAGAAAACATTCAACTCCAGGAATTGGTAGGGTGCTGACATTCTTAAAAGGAATTTGATATGAGATTTGACAGACTGAACACAAACACTGCAGGCTGTGCGGCTATGTTCACCAGTATCCAACCCTTCAAAGGTGGAATCATTTGCTGTGCTATACAAGAATTGCTTGCACTGTAAGAAACAGTACAAAGCTGACCCCAAGCACCACTAAACTATTTAATGTTCTTCTGGCTTCCATTTGAAAACAAGAGGCCACATACGATGGGAAGAAGGAACTTAATACATAGGAAGTAAGTCTTCAGAAATCTCCTGGCTGGAATGACAATTCTATACACTGGTTCCTGAATGAGTGTTCTCAAACTTCAGCTTACATATAAATTACCTGGACTGCTTGTTAAAGATGCAGGGTTCTTGCACCCGCTCCCAAAGTTTTTAGATCTCTAGTCTTTCGAAAGGGGTTAGCCTGCATTTTAAGCATTTTTAATTCCAAAAAACTTCTGGGTATTCTAATACGGTTATCCATGCTCCACACCTTGAGAAACATTGATCTTGAAGATGTGAGGACCATATGGGTGGCTTCCTCCATGAGGGGATTCCACAGGGCAGTATGCCCTGGCCAAAAGTGTGAACTACCTGCCATTTCAACAGTAATGAAAATATGAAAGGAAAGCTCTTGATTTAAAAGAAAAAGTCACTTATTTAAGTGAGATTCTATGAGAATCTTTTAAAAGATTATCCACTCACTCACTATAATTCAAGGATTAACAGCTGTCAACACCTAAGAGGACTAGGACAATGAAGAGACAAGAAAAATGGTGGCAAAAGGGAAGAACCTACTTGTAATTCTGCCTAGGCCCAGCCTTAGGTGTCATAAAAGCCTCTGGCACTTAAGACTCTGTCTGACCCAGTCTCAACCCATGAAGCATATCCATCACTTACTCCCAAAGTGACTGTCAGCTCCAGCCAGAGGGAGCTCCTAACTTGTCAACCTCTGAAGGCTGCCTCTGAGGAACGCTGAACCTGCACTCTGTTAGTGTCCTGGTTGGTTGGCACCCCTGTCTAGGATGCCCTTCACCCATTCTCTGCCTTCAATGAGCCCTTCAGGGTCCCACTGGGATCTACTTCCCAGCTTCCCACCCTGACTCAGTGGCCACTGTACTCTCACTGGAGCATTCGACTGTACTCAGCCTCATGTACACCATTCTTCAGCTCCCCCCGTCACCCAACAACTTTCTAGTCCTTGAAGACCATGACAGTTACGGAATTTCCTAGTATCTCCATTCCCACCCACCCTAACAAAATACTAGCACATAGAAATGGCTTGATAAACAGTTACCACAACTTATGTATTTAATCATCAGCAAGCTGTATCCCAATAAATACTGTAAACTAAACAAAGTAACCATCACACATCAGAATGTTTCCTGGGCACTGGGACTGCACTTGGCAAACTGTCTTTGTCCTCAACTAGCTCTCCTGGAAGCCTTTGAAACCACTGATTTCTTCCTGCCACCAGAATTCTGAGGCTCTACAGTACCTCTTTATGGTCACTCTGAAAGGGGATCAGAGCATTTTCTAAACAAGTTAGTGACATGTTACAGCTGAATGTTGGGTCTTTTATGACAACAACATCTTTAGGTTGATTAATTTACGGCATGAAGTTTATTTCCTGTGTGCCCTATTCAGTATCTGGTACACAGAAACATTAGATTTCAGTTGAAACCATGTTTATTTTAAAAACCTCAAATTGAAGATACATATAATCTGCTATAATTAGAAATAATCTCTATGATTATCTTTTCCTGAATAAAAGGGATGGGACTATAAAACAGCAAGTAAAGATTTTCCAAGGATGAATGACTTCACAAGATGTGAGATTTATTGTTTTTAAAAACTGTTGTAAAATATACATGACATGACATTTACCATTTTAGTAGCAATTGTTTTTATGTTAAGAAAATCATGGAAATAATATTATAATATTGACTAAAACATGGAATGCTCTCCTGCAACAAACAAACAAAACAACAACAACAAAAAAAAAAAACTGCTATCGTTAACACCTGAATTCAAAGCCTATTGCTAGTAAACACCTTTTTTTACATTATAAACATTCCACTGCGGGCAAACCTCATTAAAATCATCTAGTAATGGTTAAATCACTTTATTTCAGACAGTGAAATAAAACAAATATTATACTTCCTACTTTTTCTGCATTGTTTTCTTAAAGTTCACAAATGATTTCTGATAAAAGCAGCAGCTAATCTTTATAATAAAGACAGCTTATTATATCCCATCTACCAAGTGCTTTACACACATTACTGTTTTTTTATTATTGAGGTATTAATTCATATATCATAAAATTCACCCTTTTCAAGTATATAATTCAGTAGTTTTAAGTATATTCCAAGTAGTACAGCCATCACCACTATCTGACTTACTCAAAATCATCTGTCAGCATGTTTTTGTGTCTGCAGTCAGTGGTAATGTAGATGTAAATGGAAGCTGAAGAGACAGGCATCTGAATACTGACTGCATTTGGAAAATACAAGCTGAGTTGCTCAAAACATAAAGCCGCAAATATGGTAACAGACTGAAGAAGAAAGAGGTATGAATATATGTTTCTCGTAATCAAACATCATTATCTTTAATCCAAAATAATATATTAAATATGTGTCTAAAATACTATTTGAAAACTTTATTGAATTGTTTTTGGACAAAAACTCCAATATTTTAGTAAGTCTTAAAATGCAAATAAATTACCTACCCAGAGTTTAATTTATAAATCAAAATTGTTAAGCATTATGGCTCAATGGGAAATAGCCAGAGGTGTTAAGCTTTTGAAGAAATAATATGGTGGGGGAGAATTTTCAGTCGTAAAATTGCAGGGAGTCATCCATGAAAAAACACCTGAAGATCTTCTCTCGGCATGTAGCCACAGAGATTCTAGGTTTAACTTTGGGAACTATCTGTGGCTCTACCACACAATAGATTGCCCAAGGTACGTGGTCTTTATCTTCGCTGGGCTAGGAAGATCTCTCAAGATTGCTCCAGAGGTGGGCATAACCTGTTGAAAAATGGATAGCCTCACTCTGACCTTTTATAGAAAAGAACATTCTGTGGAAGAACTTGATTTCTCCCTATATAAATAAAGTAGGCATGGGCTCCATTTTGCCAGAGTATAGAAGCTCAATCCTTGCCCATCCTGCCCATGCTTTTTGAAATCATTTTCTGTATCCTGAGGTTCTTTCGCCGTTCTATTTTTCCTAGCTTTTATTTCTCAGCCAGCCCATTCCACTGTGAGAACTCCATCTCCACCGTCCATGCACCCAGGAGGGAGCAAATAGTCCACTTCCCTGGTTTGATGCTGTCAGCAGTCACCATTCCAATAGCACCACAACATGTAACATTCTGGAAATCTGTATCTGTGCTATCCAACATTCCAGTCACCAGCTAAAAGTGGTGATGGAGCATTTCAAGGTCTCCAGTGTGAATGAGGAATTGAATTTTTAACTTATTTGAATGTAAATAGCTATACTTGACCCAAGGGTACCATACTGGACAATAAAAATATTGAATGACAAGAGACACCACACTGTAAGAAGACCATACCATTAATGCTCTGGAAAACTTAAAAAGTGACAGGAGACTATGGTTAAGGGGGACAATAGGAGAAAAAGAACTTCCAAAGAAAACTAAAACTGACCTCCGAGATTTTTGAGATGTTCCCCTCAAATCCATGCACTGAGGCTATGAATATAAAAAGAAAAGAGGACAGAATGGTGGGGGGCAGAAACTGCTAAGACAGAAGACAGACTTCCTTTAGTTACACAGAAACTACCTGATTATCAGTGGCAGCCAAAATTTATTATGCAGTCTGTATTTCATAGTGAATTGTCTGTTGTACACAGTGAATTAAGTACTGAACATGCATTTGGTGGTGGTGGTGGGAGGTGTCCAGTATTAAACCCAGAAGCACTTTACCACTGAGTCACATCCTCAGCTCTTTTTGAGACAGGGTCTCCCTAAGTTGCTTAGGGCCTCAATAAATTGCTGAGGATGGCTTTGAACTTTTGATCCTCCTACCTCAGCCTCTCAAACTGCTGGGATTACAGCATGCACCACCATGCCTGGGTGAACATTCATTTTTATTTTATGCTCAAAACAAGCCTTCCAGGTAGATATATTCCTCATCTATCAACAGAGGAGGATCCTGAGACTTAGGGAGTTAATTTGCGAAAACAAAAAAGCATCTTCTAACTGAAACCCAGCAACTAGTACCCTTCTTTCTTCTGGATAGATCCCAAAGATCCTTCTTCTACAGCAATTCAAACATTACACAGAGATGTAATTTACTGGCTGTCCCCCTCCAAAAGCTAAACTTCCTGGAAGAAGGGGCTGTGTTCTGTCAATCTTCTCTTTCTTAGCCACCTAGCACCACCAACAGTTATGTAAAGTACCTATCAAGACACTTGAAATACATACACTCTTCAGTAAGTATCTGCTGAATTTAGCATGAATCTGCTTCCATTCCAACAACATACATGTGGTCACATTTTTTTCCAACTCAGACATCTCAAGCATCTATATTTTAGTTTTAGAATCAAGCTGAAAGTTTAAAGTTCTAAGTTTTATACATAGTTTCAAAGAATCTGGAAATAAAATTGGAACTCTATGTCAAATGAAAATATTTAACTTCAAGTTGTTTACTTCAAGCCTATACTTTTAAAAAATCAAATGTCCCATAATTTTTGGAAATATCTTAATAGAAACTTTAACACTATGATGGAAACATTTGTTACACAAAAGATGTTTCTTATAAGCACTCACCATTGTGTGTTAAAGTACAGAAGACACCTCTTTATATCCTTGAGTTGAGGCAAGATACTTACAACAACTTAATGAAGCCTCAATACTTTCCAATCTTTGCATCTCATTTATCAATGTCATTTATTTTCGGCCTACCACACTTTACTAACTTGTATTTACCCCTATGGGCACTCCATCAGTATTTAAAGGGAGGCAGAAAAGTGAGCCAAATAAATTAGCTAGGGCCAAAACCATCTAAGAAGTTATTCCTTCAGCTTTCCACCCCAAGACTTGATGAAATGTGGTCTATAGGCAAAATAAAAATATTCACCTAAGAAATGTTCTTGTTACAAATACTGTCAGAATGGTATCAAATATTCTTCAATACACAAAGAGGACTCTAATTAAAAAATGATCTTTCAATACACAGTGGCCACACCTCTAATCAGAGCAATGCAGTTCAAGGCCAGCCTGGGCAATTTAGTGAGACCCTGTCTCAAAATATTAAATAAAATGGGTTGTAGCTATAGCTCAGTGCTAGAGCACCTCTGGGCTCAACCCCCAGTACCAAATCAAAACAAAACAAACAAACAAAAAACCAAAACCTTGTCCCTGCCCTTGCCAGAGCAAGAGGTGACCTAGAGTTTCTGCTAATGGTCATCTTAGGAGACGTACAATGAAAAATACATAACTTTATTAAACTTGCCCTTTTTAATGTTTTGCTTTTCTTGCCGTTAAGCATTATTTGCTTATTTTTAAATCTTTACAAGTATCAAATAATATAGTTTTGAACAAAAAGAAAAGCTGATGTTGGGTGAAAAAGAAATGAACTAGAGCACCATTTCTTAAATATTGTCATGGTATGAACCATAAAACTGCAGATACTGCTTCTGAAAGTCTGGGGTTCTGAATTTCTAATAAGCTTCTAAATCACGCTGAAGTTGCTGATTCAAGGATCTATGTGGCAAAGGACTAATTTTTCCAGATCTCAATGTTTTGTTTTTATAATTCTCTTCACTTAAAAAAAATGCTATCCCCCCAACGTTTTAAATGTGTGTTATGATTCAGGCACTTCACTGGGAACACATGATCTTGTTTCTGCTCTCAATGAGCCCACTGCTTTTTTTTTTTTTTAAAAAAAAAAAGGAAACATGACAACAAGCAATTGCACTGTTAACTGCAAAGGACTGTAATTAACATATGCAGTGAGAGGAAGAGGGCAGGAAGTCTGCACAGAAGAGACCAGGACGGCATTTCAGGCAAAAGACAAGTAGCAAAGCACTCTGGAGAAACAGCTGAAATAATATCAAATTGCTAAAACACATGGTGCTTACGGTGTTTATGGGAGATGAGAAAGACACATCAAAATGAGTCCAACATGCCAGACTTATAGTCTGGACTTTGTTGGGGAAGTTATCACATCAGTGAAGGACTCTTCCTAGATAAGTATATCCAGATGTATATTACAATCTTATTAATAATAATAGTAACAAACATCTGTTTATTTATATGCCAGGAACTATTCCAAGTGCTTTACATTTTTAACTTACTTAACCTAACATGTTCAGTAACACTGAGAATTATGAGGCTCCAAAAAGCTTGCCCTCAATTCCAACCCAGCCCCCAGAGGCCATATATTTTTTCTCAAGGAGCATTCTGGAAAAAAAAAGACACTGGTGAGCACTGCAGAAGATGCCTTCATTAGTGTTGAGCCTGAAGAAGTCAAGTAAAGAGATACTGAAGGACCAAGTGAAGGCCAGGACAGGGCAATGAGACTTATAGTTACGTTTAAAGAGGGAAAAATAATATTCCCTTTAAACGTAATTATTTGTTGCCAAGGGATATTATGGATGTACAAGAGAGTAGTTTCCCAGTTTCTAGCTTGGGAGATGAAAAGAATGGGGGTATCAAGCAGTGAGACCAGGGCAAAGGACACTTTGGGCAGGAATTTGGGAGAGAACACATGGCGATTAAGTGTGAGATACTTATGAACTACCTAGGTAGATCTGGGTATCACTGGTGTGGCCACTAGTGGGCCAATGTTTGTGAATGGAGAGAACCAGGTGAGGAGTTGTGGGATTCAATGAAGAGGGTGAAGATGGACACAGGAGAGAGGTCTGCAAAAGCTGAGGGAAAAGTCTCGTGAGATAAAGTTGTCACTGTCATTAAACAGTGTTGAGGGAATGAGGAAGATAAGCAGAGGAAAGGGCTGCTGGATTTGGTTAAGACACCACCAGCACCTAGACAGAGCAGTGTCAGTGGAAAAAAAGAAACTGAAATGATTTGCCTTCAATTCCTTAGAATTTTTTTAGAAACACCCTTCCTCTTTAGAAACACTATTCCTCTTGCCATAAGGAATCAAGAAGACCAATAGCTAGCAAATAACAAAGGTCAAAAGAAAAATTCTACTTCTTTGTGTGAGAAACTTGAGCACATTAATAGGAAAATTTGGTGTCAGTAAAGAGGCAAAGGCAAAAAATACAGGAGAGAGAAAATATATGATGAGGTGGTGTCCTGAGTGACACAGGACAGTGAGACAGAGAAACCAGCAAGCAGCAAGGGTCTCAGCCTCAGCACTGCTGTCAAGGAGACAGAGGGCTCTGTCATAGGGTACACTGCAGGATCCTGCATGCCAGATGCACTCAACCTCACTGTGACAACCAAGAATGTCTCCAAATTGTTCAAAGTCCTTGGGAAAGAAGGGGGCAACTGTCTCTTGGGAGAAGAAAGAGGACACACTCTCCCTTGGTTATGAACCACTGGAAGCCAGGAGGGGTTGTCATTTACTAGCTGTACCATGAAAAAAAAAAAGCCAGGCCCTCTGCTGAGAGCTGAGGAAGGCTGCTAGGTCTGCGTTAAGTGGAAAGCTTCACAATGATTTTGTGGAGAATGAGAGAGACACCTACTTAGGGAAAGCAAAACTGGGCATTAGAAATACTTTCCCTTTCAGACATAAAAGCAAGTGTATTTCCATTTATGGGCTCTCCAAAAACAGCTCACAGAAGAAACTTGAGCCTAAGAATGCACTTAGAGCCAAGTACCACCTACAGCCAGCAGCTGATGAGGTTGAAGCAGGAGGATCATAAGTTCAAAGCCAGCCTCAGCAACTTAGTGTGGCCTAAGCAACTTAGCGAGACCATCTCACAATAAAATACAAGAAAAAGGGCTGGGGATGCAGCTCAGTGGATAAGTGTCATTGG
This sequence comes from Callospermophilus lateralis, assembly GCF_048772815.1. Classification (NCBI taxonomy): domain Eukaryota; kingdom Metazoa; phylum Chordata; class Mammalia; order Rodentia; family Sciuridae; genus Callospermophilus; species Callospermophilus lateralis. Next base: position 12,879,641 of record NC_135310.1, read on the forward strand.
GTTCAATCTCTGGTACCAAAAATAATAAATAAAAAGAATGTACTGAAGGACCTTTATCAAAATATTCTTTCCAAAAATTTAAGGTATAGGGTCATCCTGAAAAAGTACTAAGAAGAACCATGTTTTTGTTTGCCAGGACAAGTTTTAACAATAAAAACTGAATTTACCTTTTTTTTTTATTACCCTGAATACACAATTTTATCATAATTTTGTAAAGTTTTCAACAGGAAGGCTACCACATTTTATTTACTTCAAATCCTATCCATTAAAATCAACATTTTGAATTTTATTATGACAAAAAAGTTCAAATAAATTGACTGATATTTTAGATTAGGCACCACTTTTAAATTTTCATATATTGCTGAGTAATAATAGTCTACATTAACATTTGTGCTCAGTATACAGAAAAATTTATTTACACCTTGAGTTCTGAAAGTTTAATTACTGTACACTGTCAAAAGTGACTGACTGGAAGATGCTGCTATAACTAGCTATAACGTCTTCAGATCCTTTAAATTGTCTTTTTTTTTAATATTTATTTTTTAGTTTTACGTTGACATAATATCTTTATTTTATATTTATGTGGTGCTGAGGATCGAACCCAGTGCCTCGTGCATACTAGGCAAGCACTCTACCACTGAACCCCAACCCCAACCCTAAATTGTCTTCTTAAAAATGTGTTTTAAGGGCTGAGGTTGTGGCTCAGCAGTAGAGCGCTCGCCTAGCACATTCAAGGCCCTGGGTCCTATCCTCAGCATCACATAAAAATAAATAATAAAAATAAAGTTATAAAAAAATGTTTCGACCGTCCTGAGTTTCCTAAGGTGGCTGAATATGCACTGACTCACAATACAATTTAAGTGGAGGCACTCATAAAAGCAGAAAGACTAGACGTGAAACAATACTCCCACTGTTAGTAGATGTATTACCTAGGAAAGTGTCCTCAGAGAAATTATCTCATTAAAAAAAAAAAACTCCTAAAAATATCTATTAAAATATTATGGAACTTGACCCCAGAAATTCTTTTTTCCCTGCATTCACAAACTTAATTGAAAAACCTCCATGCACAGCCAACAGACCTGAATTTGCGTTTAGCAATCTTTCAGATCAAATGCATCCTGACACAAATACCATAACTAAATTTGCTAAAACAACAATCCCAGATATAAGAGGCAAAGATTCTCATCTGTGCTACTAAGCCTCAGAATAAGTATGTATTCAAGAGTATGACATTCTTCCACCAGAAAGAAGCCACATTTAGCGGCTCTATAGACATCTGCAGTTGAAAAAGAGTACAGAAAGATTAGAGCTTGGAGGTTACCAATTCTTTTCCAAATGAAGGAAATTAAGTTGGATTCACTTCCAGATCCGCTATCTTTACTAGTTAACGGACAAAAAATCTAAAATTCCATACTCTAAAAACCAACGTACAAACTTATTCAAATGCATCTGACTACTCAAATTTGACTAGCACACCTGAGGCTGAGGCCTCCGGAATGCCAGTCCAAGATAGAGGGTATTTTAGGAAAAGTTTTTACCCCAAACCACACAATAAAATGATACCCAGGCCTACATCCAAGTGAGTATAAACCCTAAGGACCAATATGTTAACACAGTAATCAGGGCCATCTGAAGTCATTAGTCTCCAGTGCCCCAAAGGAAATGAAAACTGCATATGACTTGTAAAAAACTAAGAACACAAATCAAGCAAGGGAATATACTCACTGAAGAACAGTATAGCCATAATCAATTAAATTAACAAATTAAGAATTAAGCTATGGGTAAAAAAAAAAAAAATACAACTCTGGGTCTATTTATCATCAGAAGTTACTAAATCATTTATTTTAGGGCCAAACATTAAGCAAATCAGATTTCATTGGACCTGTTCTAGTGAATTGGTTTTAGGCAAATTACAAAGTGGACTATTTATTGAGACCATTTTCACTTTTCCTAATATGAACAAAATGGATCAAAATATTTTAAGGGTACTTATTAAAAAGTTGGCAAGGCCATATGCATTAATTTCCATGATCCTATTTGGATCACAATTGATATTCATCTCTGGGCCCATTATTTCATAAACATGAAAGCCTAATATAAAGCTTTACTGTTTCATTCTAAAAAGAACCTGACTGTATTTAGGTGCTAAACAATGCTTTCTCTTTTCTTAAACAATTTTACATAAGTCTTTCACTAGTTTCATTTTTACTGGGAAGTAATACAAGAGTACCATCCTAATATTTCATTCTATTTTTAAATTCTTTTCAATTCTGTCCCTTTATAAAAATTTCTTCCTCCATAGTAGGGCAATGAAGATAAACTACTCAACTTTTTAAAAATAAGGTTTTACTATCCAAACTGGCTTCAAAGGTTATATATTAGAATGTTTCCAATAATAATTTAAAACTATTTTCTCAATAGGGCTAAACTTACTCTAAAACAAATGGCAAAAGATATAATCTATTTAACATCTCCACTATGAATTCCTTTCCCTAGAGATGAAAATAAGCTTAGAGTAATAATTAGAGCATTGTGACATCTGTAAAATTAAGCGCTAATAAATGTTACTCTATTGCTATTTTTGTTTTAAAATACTTCAAAAAACTGAGGAACACAAACACTTGAATGGTTAATTACTTGAGTAATTATTTCAAGTGGAAGGCGAGGAAGAATGGTGTTTCCCAAATCAAAGTTAACATATTACAATTCACACATCATCATCTTAAAAACTAAAATCTGTTCATGACAAACCAAGAGGAGGTCACTGAAATAACTTAAGCACATAGTGTTACATGGCAAAATGTTCCAGGACCAAGAATGAAGAATAGGTTCCAGATCTAATGTGAAAACTGTGATTTACAATGGTTGCCTGGAGAAATATAGAAAACTTTGGGCTTAGGAGTGGAGAGTCCTGGGATAGATTCATGATAATAGCTACAGTTAAGGGGTAAGGTACATGTATCTCTTGGGGGAAAGAGAAAATGTCAGCACACTGTCCATTTTTTACTAAAATTAGAATGTTGTAGCCAAGAAAATAAGAAATCCTAGTCCCATGGGTATTACAAAGTCAACTTTCCCTAGGCTCTGGGTTCTTCCCATTGTGCAACCACAGGAAAACAGTTCTCTCAAGTTCCTCCCTTTCAGCCTTCAAAGATTCTTAAAAAGAGATGAAACCTGTAAGATCGAGACAATTTGGGAAAACCAGAAAGAGTCGGGGACTCAACTGTTCTGTTACAGAGCCAAATTACAGTGTTTTATTATACTGTGTCTAGAAAGCAGAAGAGTGTAGAATGGAAACTATTGAGAATGCCACTAATTCTCATTTTCTAGAATAAGTTGTAGCAGAGGACCCAAGGGAATGCTCCGGCAGCATGGTCAGGAGCACTGAAGAGGTTTCCTTCCCAGGGTAACTCCCCAAACCCAATAAATGCCTAGAGCTAAAATTTCTTTATTTTTTATTTATCATCCCAAGAAGTCTTCTGCTTCATATTCTTTATATATGAAGCCAACCATATTATCTTTTCTCATGAATCAACCTTACCCACACTAGCTCACTGAAATTAAATACTTCACTTTATATTCATCAGTTTGACAAAAATTTAAAAATATAAAAATAGTGATTAATAATTTCTAGATTATTTCCTAGAATAGCCATAAAATAGGCTTTTCCAAAAAAATTTTTTTAAATAGAAGAAAGATTTGTTCTTGAATATGAGACTATAAAATGATTCAAGGCCACCATCAGACTATATGTCCACTGTGGCATGGCTCTCACCCATCCTCGTAGCTCTGTCCTTTCTCAGAAGTCTTGGACAGCCTCAGTTAATCTCTCAACTCTTTGAATTAACTGGTTCAAAGAAAGAAGTAGAGGCAGCTGGGTGCAGTGGCACATGCCTATAATCTGAGTGACTCAGGAGCCTTCAAGCAGGAAGATCCCAAGTTCAAGGTCAGCCTGGGCAACTGAGACTATCTTCCAAAAGGGGGGCGGGGAGAAAAAAAAAATGGAAGCAAACAAGCAAATTAAAGTTAATCCACAAAATGAACCACAGTTCTGATGCTATTCAAAGCACTACATAGTCACACAACAATGGAGGGTGGGGGGTGAGGAGTACTGGTGATTGAACCCAGGGGTGCTTTACCACTGAGCTACATTACATTACTTCCCCAGCTCTTTTTACTGTTTATTTTGAGATGGGATCTTGCTAAGTTTATTAGGATCTTGCTAAGTTGCTGGGGCTAACCTCAAATTTATGATCTTTCTGCTGCTGAGATAACAGGCATGTGCCACTGTGCCTGGTACTAGACACTAATTTTAAAGACCACTGGTAGGTTATAATAAATCAGATTAATCAATGACTCAAAAGTAATTTAAAGCTAATGCTTTACAACGTAGTTATCAGTAGTACCACTACATTGAAAATTATACTCAATTCTTGTTTGTTCTCCTTCTCTATGCTTAATGCACATGTAGTCTTAATTTCTGGTTACTGGAGCATTTAAAGCAGCCATTTATCTAATAAAAACTAAGTTGGCCCTGATTAGAAAATATCAGGCCTCAAAGTTCTAAGTCCTAACAAGTTTCATAAACCAATGTGAGATATGCAGAGAAAGAAAATATACTTGTTTTGTATGATTCCCGTGAATATTCAAGGGACAAGCATAAAGAAATGAAAAAATATGTGTACATACAGACACATTTCCATTATGAGTTACATTAGATTATTAGAAACTATTTAGAAACGTTAAACTAAAAATATAAAGGGCCAAGACAGAATCAAAGATACTCAATGAGCAATAGGAAAGTATTTACCTGCTCAACCATACCCAGCCAGAATAAATGCTCTGTGCTCCATGCCTGAGTGGGTATTTGACACCAACCAACAAAAGGTAGAGCTCCATAATCACTTTATCCACCAGACAAGCAATTTGAAGCTACAAAAAAGGAACGAGGAGTGGTCTAAACTATTTAGAACAAAAGGACAACAACAACAACAACAACAACAAAACAAAAACTACCTGAAAGGACTTAATAACTAATCACAAGTGTTATCTCATTCAATCTTCTAGAACTAGAAATCATAATTGTACAAGACCTGGTTATACTAAAATCCCTTCTGATGTATGGAGGTTTAGATAAGAACCGGGGCCAAACTTGTCCACAACCTTTGGATCACTAGAGTACTGCTGAGATAACAGGCATGTGCCACTGTGGCTGAGCCTAAAAAGCTAGTCTTCACTCCCATAGTTTGACAGTTTTGCCACAGAAGATCCTCCATCACAGTTGTCTCTTAATTCATGAACATTCCCATATACCTTTCTCTAACCATCAGCCAAACAATTGTTTGGGGAATAAGCAAGCCCTTTGAAAACTGATTCTAAGAAATTCCTCTCACTCTACACTGATTAAACTGTTCATTACCGATTTTCCTTGCCCAGAGTATAAAGGTTTTGAATTATGAATTCTGAGCAGGTAAATTATGCACTTAATTTTTTCCATTTAGTCCTCCATCTATAGCTTTATTCCAACATATAAACTTAAAATAACCAATGTAGCAAAGAAAAATTAGAGCCTGTAGCAGTTCTTTAAGGGACTGCTCCTCTTCAAATTTGACTTAATATCTGAAGATAACATTTTTACATTATCCCCAACCCCGAAGAATCCAGCTGTTTTTCTTTTTATAAAGCTCTGATAAAATAATTAAAAGTACAGACAGTGATCACTATTGTGGGATTTTGTGACTTCCAGTAGGGCCAAGATCTTTACTATGATTCCTGTGAATATTCAAGAACAATCATAAAGAAATGAAAAATCTACAAAGTTTTCTGAAAAATTTACTTTGGGATAAACTGGCTCTAAATATGCTTTTCAGTATCTCTGTATGATAAGAGGAGGCAATGAAAACACTTTTAAATGATTTCTCTAAATGTGGTTTCCATACAATAGATTGAGTCAGAGGTAATTTAAGGATGTGGTTATTTTATTTCAATGACTAACAACTTCAGCATTCACATAATTATGGGAAAAGTGTCTTTTAAAAAAAATAATCAGTCAAGTCCCATGGAAAAAATCATACTTGAAAATCTTTATTTTCTACTTCATTCATAAAAAAAAAAAAACATCAGTGGCATACACCTACCATCCCAGTGATGCAGGAGGCTGAGGCAGGAGGATTGAGTTCAAAGCAAACCTCAGGAATTTCAACCTCAGGAATTTGGTGAAGCCCTAAGCAACTTAGTGAGGAGAAAAAAAAAAAAAAAAGGCTGGGGATGTGGCTTAGTGGGTAAGCATCCTGGGTTCAATCCCCAGTACCCAAAACAACAATAAAAAAAAAAAAAAAAAAAAAAAAACTATTTAACCCACTAAATTGTTACTTTCTACACATAATTAAACAATTAACCAAAGGAAGTTTTCTCATCACTCTTTCTGCAATGAGATCTCAGCAGTCTCTCCATGATAGTCCACCACTTGGGAGAGTAGGATGCCTGCCCACAGCTGTAACTGTATCAAAGGTACAGAAAGCTTGTAGAAACCTGTAACTCCACCCCTGCTCAACATACTTTGGGTTCTAATATTCAAGATCTGCACCTTAATTATTTGCAACTAATACAGGACACTAACATGACTTGCACATTCTCAATATCTTTACTGGCCATAATAGACACCTATATGGTACTATGTGCCAAGCACTGTGCGTAGGTACGGTGCTCTTCAAATACCCAGGAGAAATCTCAATTCAAATTACTGTAAAAGTTATAGGTGTTATTAAAGACACCTATTTAGGAAGAACACATATATCTTGGATTTCAGTCAGACACAAAGCTGTTTTTACTTCATTAGATTTTGCTAGTAAATTCTATGAAAAATAAATAAATGTATTAAGGTTATACACACATAAAACATTGAAAAATCTGGTAAACAAAAAATTCTTCTGTGATACACAATGGAATATCAAAGTGATCCCTATGTAACTCTAAAGAGGATCTTTTAAGGATCAGAAAAAACTGAAAATACTGACATTGTTTTTGTTGTTTGCGGTCTAGGGGATTGAACGCAGGGCACTCAGCTACTTGCACTGTCCCCAGCCTTTTATTTAAATAGGGTGCTAAACTGCTGAGCCTGGCCTCAAAATTGAGTTCCTTCTGCCTCAGCCTTGCTGAGATTACAGGCATATGTCACTGTGCCAGGACTGTCAGTTTTTTTCAAAATCATGACATACAGAAGTAAAATGGAGAGACCCAGCACCACACGTTTTCAGAGCAGCTGGATTGAATGAAGTCTTAGAAACATCCAGCTTTATGCACCAGCATTTTTTTCTTTTTTTGGTGGTGGGGCTGGGGACTGAATTTGCATGTTAGGCAAGTACTCTGGCCCTGAGCTACACCCCTGGCTCATTATGTACTTTTTAATGGAAGAATAACTCGCATTAACCAGATTTACTTTATATAACATGAATATACTGGATTTCCTTTGAAAAACAGTATTCATAAAGAAACATCAAAGTACAGACATCACAAATTCATCTAAGAAGTAGGCAGTGCTGCCTATTATGTCTCATGGTTTATGATTTTTATTTTTTGAATTTAAATTTGGTTGTTGTCACACCAAAACTAATTTAAAACTGAAGCTCTATAAAAGATGTAGCTTTATCATTCTAAAATGTACCTCCTCCTTCCACTCTGTTTGAAGATGTTCAGGTCAATTTATTCAGATCCTAAGATGGTTGTACCATTTATTCATAGGTTATTATGGGCGGCTGTGTCCTCTCAAAATATAAGTAGAAGACCTTACTCCCAGTACCTCAGAAGGCATGTTTTATTTAGAAACAGGGTTGCTGTAGATACAATTAGTTAACTAGGATGGGCTTTTAACTCAATATAACCGATAGCCTCTTAAGAAGAGGAAAACTTGGACACACACATGCACGGAGGAAAGATGAAGAAGGCAAGCGAAGAAAGACGGCCAAATGACGATGAAGGCAGATGCTGGAGTGGTTTATCTATGACACCAAGGTTGGTTGACAGCAGCCGGAAGTTTGGAAGAGGCAAGGAAGGATTCTTCTCTACAGCCTTCAGAGAGAGCAGGGCTCAGCTGACACCTTGATTTCGGATTCCTAAGTCTCTAGAACTGTGAGAGAATAAATTCCTGTTGTGTTAAGCTACCCAATTTTTTGTGCTGTTTCAGCATTCCCAAGATAGTAATCGAACAGATCATACATTAACATCTACCTTCCTGAAAGAGCATCTCAAGTAAAGCATAGCTCTGAAGTCAGAAAAACCTGATCAGAGCCCCTGTGCAAATCAAGAGCTGTGGATCACGGACACCTCTCTGAGTTTGCTTCTTCATCTGTAAAGAAGAGACAGCAAAGCCTACCAAAGAGGTTTTCTGAAAAGCAAGAAATTATGCAGAATGCCTGCTACAAAGAATTTAAAATGTTGGTCTCTCCACAAATGCATTTTAATTTACAATCATGGACTACTGGGCTAGCAATTCAGAAAGTAATATATTCAAAAAAAAGGGCTACAATTAAAATATTATTAAATAAGCTTTCTTAAAAATACTGTCCTAGATAGGGCTCTTGATGTTTTTGCCACTGAAAAACAATGAGTCCTTACCTCAGTCTAACCACAGTGATGAATTAAATTCTACCCTCTACTATCTAATGGGCTGAGAGCAATTAACCATAGCAGGGAAAGTCTATTCTTAAATAGCAGCTATCCTTTATATTTCCAAAATTATTTTAATACAAGTATTCTGATTGTAAACAAATACTTGAAGTATTTTTTCATCATGAGTACACTTATTATCCAATATTTTATTTTATATAACAAGCAAATAATAAACTTTGACAAGATTAGCAGAAATATCAAGTTTATCCATAAATTTAATATGCATGTCCCCCTGAGGTGTACACTGGGTAGTGACATGGCCACAATATTCAGAATCATTGGCTCAAGGCATCAAAGGCCAGCACCATGACATGCTTTGGATTATAACTTATATGAATCTAAGTTTAATGACTTAAAGAAAAAGAAAACCTAAAACCAAATTATATATTCTAATAAGGTAAAACAACTGCAAACTAATGGCAGAAAACACCAACATTAAATGCTATAGATAAAGGTAACTTCACACATTTAATTGAAATCAATGGAGTACTCCTAACCTAGTTTTATGCACAAGAAAGCACTAAGTTTTAGTTATACAGACAACATATGTTAAATTTTATAAAACAGACACCTAAAGCACATTCTGAAATATACATTTGCAAGCAACCACTAATGCTTCACAAAGCATTTCAAAGGTCAAAAGAAGGGTTTTGAAATTTTATTTAATTCGTGGGAAAGTGTTTTCAAAATGAAACCTTACGAACATGAGTCGACATAAACACACCTCCAAATAGTTACTGAGAAAGTTCAAAATATGATGGCATGGCATAACATTAAAAAAATCATGAAAATAGAATCTAGCATGAGTATTTCATGATAGGAAAGATAACATGATGCACACCTGTAACAATGAAAACAGAACTTCAGTGTTTCAATGCAGCCATAAATTTGTAAGGATAGGCCTGGGTGGGCTGTTTATATTTTTCTGTGGAACTACGATGTGGCAAGCCTCAGCCACATGTCAGGCACTTTGTGAGGTGGTACACTCTAGTTTCTGAATCTGGTACAACAGGGTTTCAAGCTGTACTTGAATATTTACAAGTTATAAGACTTTGGGAAGTTACTTAAATCTGGGACTCAGATTTCTCTTAAGTAAAATGATCTTAAAATAATAACTACCTCACAGTATGGTCATGAGTATTATTATATAAATAAAACAATTATCCCAGTTCCTGTCATATAGTGTATGTTGACTAAATATTAGCTACTATTATCTTTACTAATAAAAATTGTGACTCTACAGACTAGCTATTAAAAAATAACGATTAGTGTTTGGAAACTTGTCCAAAGACATATAGCTAACAATTGCTAAAGCAATTGGTTTTTTAAAACCAAGGGCAAAAAAAGGCTTCTTATCTTAACTCTTCCAATGTTGTTATTTTTTTTTTTCTGTTTCCCTTAATTTTCTTCAACTGGTCATTTACAGAAGAGAAAATTTATTTCATAAGATCAAGGTATTTAAATGCTGGAAATAACCTTAAAAATCACCCAGTAAAGGACCAGCAAACTATTTTCAATGCAATTAACAAATTAATTGATCTCTACCTATAATGATTAATCAAAAAGGAGCATTGAGTGCTATATTTAGGATTTGGAGCCTAATTCTGAGAAAGACAGCAAAACAAAAGTGATAGGTGGGGGAATGAAGAGACAAAGAATGTAGAAAGTGTTACAAGCGTTACAATCAGCATTCTGTATCCATAGGTCCCACATGTGCAGATTCAAACCACTTCAGGTATAATAACTAAATACCCAGCATTTATGTTGTGCTAGGTATTAGAAGTAATCTAGAAATGACTTAAAGACTATGGGAGGATATGCAAAGATGGTATGCAAATATTATGCTATTTTATATAAGAGACTGGGAATCTGCAGATTTTGGTATCTGGAAGGCACTGTCCTGGGATCAATTCCCCGTGAACACAAGAGACATCTGTATACTCAATTTTAACTATCTATTAAACTTCATGCAAAAGTACTCTCAATTTACTATCTGAAGCATCTAACATCTTTAATACAATAAAAAGTTAGTCCACTAGCACCTTTCTCTTTGTTTATATACTACACGTGCACACATGCATATACAGTCTTTTGTTCTGTATCTTGAATAATTTTTACAACAAGGCAGAGTAATCTTAAGTGTCTACAAGGGATGAAGAGCTTGATGAAAAGGGAGGGAATTAAGTGGAGGGAAGAAAAATGAGCAAATCTTCCACACCAACTAACAGCCTGATTTGCATTAGTTTTTGATATGCAACTTACACTGAAGTAGTCTAATTACTACTTCTTGGTCCCTGATAAATCTTAACTCTCACAATTTTGCCCCCAAACTTGCTTTTACTTCTAATCAAAACTTTCTCTGAGGTATCCTATGAAACAGGTCCACTTGAGTCAAAAAAGCACTTCGTACAAACCTATCTCATAAGTTTCCTTCCTCTTCTTGATATAGTAGTTCATTAATGTTTAAATTTTAACCATCTATAAGTGACCTGTCAACATCAATTGCCACAATTAACTGTTAACACAAAAATAATTCTATATAACCAAAATATTTTAATTTTAAAAAAATTTTAGAATCTTAAGTATATAATAAATATTTACTTATTTTAATATATCTAAAATGGCAGTATGTGGTGAGCTTAAAAAAATACACCCTGAAAATGTGCATATGTATATAATTTATATTTGTAATGTTACCACAGACGAGTCTGTATTATAAGTCTGTGATAACTGGCCTCTGCCCAATATTCAAAAATTCCACAAATGAGTCTGTCATACGTTGAGAATCACAGAGAAAGCCCACTTCAAACTGCTTTCAATATGAGTGTCCTTACTTAAAGTATGACCCCTACATGCACCAAAAGAAAGCTATCTTTTTCTAGCTTCAGCAGTTTCGTTGGATCAAAGTATCATGTTTTGTATTAAAAATGACAATAACCAAATCTTTTTTACTTTAGAAGGGGAAAATGAAAATTTTAGTTCCTAACTTTAGTTCAAAGATGCTTTATATAAAACCACGGCAGTAACAATTAAGGAAACATTTGTAATTCTCTGCCACACTGTAGCATCTATGATTACTTAAAATAATTCAAGGACTGGGTTGTGGCTCAGTAGTAGAGCACTTGCCTAGCACATGTGAAGCACTGGGTTCAATCCTCAGTGTCACATAAAAACTAAATAAAAGTATTGTGTCCTTTTAAAAACAAAAGATAATTCAATGTTTTATTTTTCCTATCTTAGCAGTGAATGGGTACTTGTTCTCCTTTCTGTAATAGGCAGATAAAATATTTAAAAAGAGAAAAATGTTAGTCTTTTTTCTTTGAAAGTCAAAAGGCATTAAAACACTTTTAATATAGCACCCAATAAATACTACTCTACTAATATGAAGGCACACAAGGTATATCCAATTAGTTTTAATTGAATATAAAATTTCCTGTCATTCAAGACTGTACCCATCTAAAATACATGCATGAGAAAAAACACTAAAATAGTCTCTAAATCACTTAATAGTATGGATGTGTGTATGAAAGTTTAAATGGGTAGGAAATTTACCCAAATTCATTTAATAATAGTAATACTCATACATTCTCACTAAACTGAATGTCTATTTCAATAATAAATTAGATTTATTTGATACCATCATTCTTTTTACACTTCAACATCTTTTAATTAGTGATGCATTTTACAACTACTGGCATGTCTTATCAAAAGCAATTTCTGTTTCTAAATGGTGCTTCCAATGAAATACAAAGCACTTTTCCAAATTAAAAAAGGTAGCTTCTTTTTAAATGTAAAACCACTGCCCTCAACAAGTTCTAAATGTGTGGTTCTATAAAATATAACCTTTAAAAGTAAAAATGGCAAATTTAGTGAAGTGACTAAATTCACTGCTTTGGTAAGAATACAATCACTTAAATAATAAATAGATTTCATCAATGAAATATATCAGGCCACTTTCAAAGTTTTAAAGGAATAATTTCATACTACTTCTATCTTTCAAAGTATTTCTCCACCTCCATATTGAAACAAAATTAGAACAGAGCATGTACCCATAATATGATGCAGATAAAGACAACATTGCTATTTCTATTTACAGTATGAAAGATCAAATACAGTATATACATTTAAGCTAAGTAGAGAAGCCCATGTTTAACGAAATGTTTAGAGACATTAAAAAATATTTTAAAACTACTGACTTGATTTACTAATACTGACAAAGTCACATCACTCTAACATGTCACATATTAAAATGCTATGTGGGGCTAGGGGCGTTGCTCAGTGCTAGAATGCAAGGTTAGCAGGCACAAACCCTAGTCTCATCCCCAGCACAGAACAAACCACCACCACATAATTCAGGGTCTAAAGTAGCTACTTCCTGCAGCACCTGAAACCACTGTTATTATTAAAACAGCTATGTTACTCCTAACATACTTCTAATAGTTAGCATTCCTGTGAAAGAACTGTGAGCAAAAGAAGCAGATCATAATTTCCTTCTAGCTATTTAAAAAGAGCATTTTCAAACATTTCGTAGGTTGGTTTCAAGATATAGTACTGCCAACTGATTAGGTAACTTTCACCTTCAGAACCTTCAAACCAGCTTAACCCTTGAACTTATTTTGTTTTCAAGTTCCCACATGGAGGTGTAACAGTGATGAAAAGTCTGGGATCCATAAACACTAGGAAGCTTCACATTTTTCATAATTACTTAATTCAACTCAATGTCACTTAATTTTAATCACGGTAAATGCAACTAAAGTAGTTGAAAAGAAATTCCACTCAATATTATTTCCTTAAGGACCAGGCCAATGTTTTCTAACATTAAAACTTTGCACCAATGTCGTAGTTCTTCCTCACTACCCTAAGGAAATTATCTCAAACTAACTCCAAATTATTCACTTAATTACCATGGAAATAAATAAAGTAAACAGTATTTAAACATTTCTACTCTCACCTACTTTTTCAGAAAGTAAAATAGATAATGTACTATCTCTAGTCAAGACACCTTGTAAAAAAGAGATTTTATTTTTGGCCAGAAATATTAAAGTTATCTTATGCATCTCTAGATTTTCAGAGGTAAGGAAAACCAATCCAATTTTAATGGCTGGTGTGCTCTATCATTTTTGAAGGCTTGACAAACATATCTTAAGTACTTTTGATAAGCAAATAGTTGTTCAAAATGCACAGCAAAGAAAATGACTATTCATAGAACCAAATGAAAGCCTTCCATTAAAAACTAAAAAACATCAAAGGGTTTTTAAATATGTATATACTGTATATGAAAAACCCAAAAGAATATAAACAGCAAATAAATGAAACATAAAAGCAAAACCAAACAGGAAACCAACCCCAAATTTTTCTCCTGTTCAGTTTACCTGGGAGGCTAATCCCAAAAATGTTACGCAGAGCCTACCAAATGATGGACACTTTGTTCTTGGTATACAAATTAGTATCTTAAAAGTCCACCAACACTACTATATCTATCTATATATATACATTTTGTTCAATTAAGTAATTCATGTCAGGCACATGAATTAAGAAAGTCTTTAGTGCTACTACTAAACTATGCAGAATACCAAATACAGTGTGAAACAAAGCAATGCAAGCATTTATGTGAAATATGGCTCCAAGCTAAATCTGGCTTCACTTAGCTATGTTAAAAGAGTACTGCCACCCTGCCACTGTATTTCTTTATAATACTTCTTATTTTATCTTCATAAAGACTAAAAACAATAAGCTGTAACTATGAGCAAATTTGCCAAACTTTTCCAATTTTCTATCAGATTTTAAAGAACATTTCATTACCTAAACTCTTCTTCACTTTCTCTGTATGTACATGAAGACCAACATACAGAGAAAAAGAAAAAAACTATGACTTACATAGTAAACATACACGGATGTTGCATACATACTATATGAGACTGCATGATTTTAATAACAAAGTAAATGCTTTTTCTACCACACAGTTCTTTGATGTTGTTATAAGAATAATAGAAAATTTTCACAACTAAGCACATGCTTCTAATGATTCAGAGTCTTAAGAATTTGTAGGTTAAAAAAATACAATTCCTAGAACACTGTTATCAAACAAATAAGTTTTATTGGCATCTAAAAACAAAATTCACCCAACATTGAAACGTACTTTAATATTTATGTTGTTGTTTACTTCTTTTTTTTTTTTTTTCTTTTACTCACTGCAGTATGAGGAACAAATCACACACACTTACTTTGGAGTAACAGAGACCATAGTGTAGATTTTACAAAATCACTTTTTAAAATCTCTGTAGTATGCTCCTCAAATATCTAGAGCCAGTCTTTGCATAAAATATCACAGCTTTGTCTACTACCTTAAAATGCTGCAGCAGCCTAGAGATATGGATAAGATATACCACCACTTGCTATTTTGAAATATATCTATTACCATATCCAACCTACTGATAGTATCTAAAAAATTCTTTCTTCCATAGGAAGTCTCTGACAAGCTGTTATTCGTTTCCTTGACGTTAAAAGAATCTGGGGCAACATTTATATTTTATCAGAAAAATAAAAAAAAAAGTTTACCTATCATGTTCATATTAAGAACAATGTCTATACAAGTCAGTTGTACAATTATTTAAGAGAAAGGTGAACATGAACATCAGATTAACTTAATTCTGGCAGACAAAAGTGAACAACTATGGTCCAGTCAGCCATTAATCTATTACAGAGAGATGACAACTTTACAAAAGGTATCTTTTACCTACTGAGTGATGATTATGTCCCCTCAGTTTCTGTGCTTTCTACCACCACTGGTTCACTTTCTATATCAGCAACTGTGTCACTCTTCTCCTTGTTTATGTCACTTGAAGACGTCAGTTTTTCATAAAGTTCAGGATCATTCTGTACTGGTAAAGGCGGTGGTTGAGCATGTCTCTCTGTATTTTCACCATTAACCTGAGGCACATTATCACCTTTTCGTTGAGAAGTGGCCCCTTCAAAATAATCAAAAACCCGAGCGTGAGGAGGGGGGACCCAAGTGTTTTGAATTCTATCTCGTCCAAGACGATTTCCATTCATTTCTCTGCAGAAATCAAAATCTCTGTCATCCCTATCCCTCTGCCTTTCCCAGGGTCTTCTGCGGTCATCAAAATCTCTGTGAACTTCTTGTCCAAATCCTCTGTTCCAAGGACCACTTCTAGGATCAAATCGGTAGCTTCCAGCCCGAAATCTACCTCTTTCATCATGTAATCCTTTTGGACCACCATAGACAGGGAGAACCCGGTGCTCTCTCTCATCAAAATCTCCTCTATGCCCCCAGGGCTTCTCTGGAGTAAAGCCAAAGTGGTCTCTTCGACCAAGATGATCTATACCTGGCCTCACAAGATTCTCTCTGATATCTACAGGAGGTCTTCCAAAATGATCCCTACCGTCTAATGGAGGCCTTCCAGGACCTTCTCTTGGATCTATAGGCCGCCCAACCACATCCCTAACATCCACTGGGGGAGGTCTACTAATGCTCTCCCTGGTTTCTATGGGAGGAAACCGGTAATCTCTATCTCCTTCCTGTTGAATGTTATCACTCCCAAGCGGTATCCTTTTTTCTGGGTTAATAACATTTTCTACACTTTGTCTTCCAGGAGCTAGAAAAGGTCTTTCTGGCTGACTAAAAATATCTCCTGGAGGAAAAGGTCCACGGGGTGGTGGATGAAGAGCTGAATCAAGTACCGATGGGGGAGGGATTCCACGTTGGGGTGGAATTCCAGGTTGTATTAAAGGGAATCTTGGTCCAGGAGCCTGTGGTATTAGTCCTGGACGAATGTCTAATATTGGCATTGCAGGCATCCTTTGACTTGGGATATTTAAAGGGGGTAAATTTTGAGGTCCAGCAGGTGGCTGTGTTCCCAAAAGTCCAGAAGTATTTGTAACATTTGGTGGCTGTACTCCTACAAGTCCAGAATTATTCGGCATATTTGGGGGTAGCACTCCCAAAAGTCCAGAACTATTTGACACATTCGGTGGCTGTATTCCCAAAATTCCAGAGTTATTTAGAATATTTGGTGGTTGAGCTCCAATAATCCCAGAACTACTGGAAACATTAGATGGCCGAACCCCAAGAATTTCAGAATTACTTGATACATTTGGTCTTTGGACTCCCAAAATTCCAGAATTGCTTGTCACATTAGGCGGCTGTGCTCCTAAAATTGCAGCATTACTTGAAATATCATTCGGAATCACTAAAAGCAGAAAGAGGAGAAATAATTCAAAATAATAGTTATTCTGGCATGAAAAGGAAACTTCACTTATAAATTATTAATTCTATAATTTCCAGTAATTAGCTGGAGTTAATCAGTTACTTGTATCCGCAAAAACCAAGCTATACTAAACACTGAATAAAAATTGAGTTTAAATTATTAAAATTGGGGCTGGGATTTTGGCTTAGAGGTAGAGAGCTCGCCTAGCACATGCAAGGCCCTGAGTTCAATCCTTAGTACCACATAAAAATAAATAAAGGTATTGTGTCCAACTACAACTAAAAAATACATATTAAAATTTTTTTGATTATTAAAATTATACAAAGCAAAATTTATTCTATAAAACTTTACAATGATTCACTTACCTTTAATGGAAAGCCTTTTTAAAACATAATTTTTAATATACCAATAGCACGGCCATAACAAAAGAACTTAAATGCTTTCAAACACCATATTTATCATCCAGATCTAATTGGATAATATCTAGGATTGGTAGAAGTTATTCATACCTAATACTTGCTCATTTCATTTTCTTATAAACATACAGGTTCTGTGCAGCTTTATTTTCATAATAATCCACTGAGGCAGGCCAAAAAAGGTGCAAGGGAACCAAAATCTACATTATTCTGAGTAAAATGTCATTTAAAAAATCAAAGTCGCTAGGATATAGTGATCTCTCTCTCTGAAAATTACAATATTTCAACATCTGTGCAAATGCATGCCACCCCAGAATTAAATATCAATACATAAAGAAATGCTATGAGATTTAATAGCATTTCTAGAGATTTATTTTATTTATTTTTTACCTGATCTGCTGTTTTCACCAGAAGAAATCTGGTGTTCTAAAAGATGAGGTACTTTTTCTTCAGGCTCTGCTTGTTTAGGTGGAGGATTAAAAACATTTCCAGCTGGTAGAGCAGAAGTAGCAAGACTGCTGGCAACTGGACCACCTGGTAAAACAAGACTACCAAATCCAACATCCTTCACAGCTTCAGGGGTCATGGACAGTGGCGGTTGCACTAAGGCTGTTTAAAGAGAGAAAAATGTATCTCAGATTTATTAGCTAATGAATTCATGAGCTACATTTTCTGGCTGCTTGAATGATTCACTTTATGGCATCTTTATTACTAAGGACATTATATAATAAATAATGCTCAAAAGGACCAATGAATTATCATGAAGAGAATAAGGCATGTTTACAAAACTTTACTTTTAAAAATAGGGAACACCAACAGGTATAAGAAGCATTTTTTTTTTTTTTTTAACAGAAGTGTTTAGTAAAGCAAGAACCAGTACTAAAGAAAATTCCAGGAATACAAAAAATTACTTTTCCAAAGACACTAGCCAGAAAAGCAAAATATACAGAAATGATTAGCACAGACTAAATGATTAGCATCAGAATGAAAATCTGCCCATTCTCCTTGAACCTACAAGGTACATTCTTACATTCACCACCTTTTTTCAAATGAAATTAGAAATACAGATGAGATGGACTACAAATACAAAGCTATTGAAATCATGTTTTAAAGAACTGATAGAAAAATTCTCAAGACCAAATGTCATCTATATGAACTAGAGGAATGTTAACTACACAACTATGATTTTCAAATCATATTTGGAGATTTTAGGAAATATTTTTCGTCACATTTGACTCTAGAGTTACCAGGACAAACTGTTAGCACATAAGAGAGCAGTAAAATACAGATTAAAACCCCTATGATCAGGCAACAGGAATTATTAAAAATGAGACAGTGTGCAAGCAATCTGGAGCACACCAGAACTTCTTTCTATTAATCAATTCCAGATTTTCCAAACTAATAAACTAGGAATAATTAGGAGGCAGGATCTAGCGTAATTTGTGTGAATTCAGAAATAACTTCTGAACACTTAGTCTAATTTTCTGAAATAAATAATTATTCCTAATTAACCAAGAATATTAAAAAGGAAAGATTCTAATATGCCCTAAACACTTAAAGAAGAATTCATTTAAGAATCCTAAGAAAATACTGGATTAGACAAAAGGAAATGAAGGGAAGAGAGGGTAATGGGACTAGGGAAGACAGCAGAATGAACCGGACAGAACATTCCTATGTTTATATATGAATACAAGACAGGTGAAACTCAACATCATGTACAACCACAAAAATGGGAAGTTATACTCCATGTAGATATAGTATGACAAAATACACTCTATTGTCATGTATACACAAGAACAAACAAAAAAGAATATTAAGAAAATGCATTAGATATCCAAAGTTAAAATCTCTATTTAGCATATATATTCTTTTGTAATATGGGCCTTTTCAGGTCTAATTTTTGACATAAGCTTGACCCAAATTACTAAAGGTTTGTTTAGAAGATTAAAGAACAGCTACAGGGAAAACACATGAAAGCAATAAAAATGAATAAAAGGGCATATTTAACATTTCTGAAATGTCCAAAAATAGGAAAAAAGACTAAGGAATTAAAGGTAATAAATGTCTGTAATGATTTACATTTCAGCTCATGTTTTCCTTTTGAAATGTTTATTCTAGTAAAGAAAACCAGGTAGGCTGGGGTGCCTATTCTATGAAAATGTCAAAAAAATGAAAAATTCACACATGAAGCTGGTGCCACCACTACAAAGAGCAAATTATGTTTTCAGGTGACTGTAGGTTAAGGGCAACTTGATTAAACATTTTCAATAAATACATATTCTGAGGATAAAGATATCAGTGGAGAAATGTTAAGTTTCATCCAGAATGCTTGTTAGCACTAACACTGGCCTTTTCACAAAAAACTATTGTGTATTGGGTGTGCAGGTTTTAATTATAAGAATGAAAATAAGTAATCAAGTTAATGTTTTCAGTAGAATATAAATTTAAAAATCAAAGTAGCTAAGTAAAAAAAAAGTTCTATAAACTCAAATTGTTTTACAATGTATGTTCATATTTTTTTTCCTTTTCAAAACATGTACTGTCTAGTTTTATACACTGAAAATTCCTATGCCCAAAGAAATCGCAAAAGCAAAATGAAAATCTTATACCCCAATTGTGACCTCTAAATACTATATCCCATTTGGAGAAATGATGGATTCTTGAACTAGAGCAGGAAAAACACAAAATCAGTCAGGGACACAATGGGCCAAAAAAAGGCTAAGAAGCCTTGAAAAACTAATGCAATCATCTTAACAAAGAAGCAACCAACACATATGTTCTCCAAATTGTTCAAAGATGAAGCAATCTGAACTTCATGAAGAACAATAAATGCAAGTGATTGGAAGAAAGTCTCTTAATCCATAAACACTGAGAAAGCAATCCAAAAAAAAAAAAAAAAAAGAAGAAGAAGAAGAAGAAGAAGAAGAAGGGAGGACAAGGGAGAGGAAGAGGAGAGATATAAGAAATCCTCCCTGCCTCAGTTATTGGTTATCACAGGAAGGCTCCCTAGAACTAACACATCATACTGAAAGATGGAAATTAAAGATAAGATTTCACATCTACCCTGACTTTCCTGCCCAGACTAAACGAGTACCATTAGTTGATGAGAAATAATTTGGTTTTTTTTTTAAAATGAAAAAACTCTAGTTAAGCAATGTAGAAGGAATTCTAGATTTTAAAAGATACAACTTTGCAATTAATGGCAAATAATTCAAGCAACAATGGCTAATGGATGAAACCATCATATAAAAACTTGAAGGGAAATGTTTCAAATGACCAAGTTCCACTACCTGAATGTTCTGATCCATCATAACATCATTAAAAGTGGAAAATACCAAAGGCTAACCCTAATGTAAACTATGAACTTTTTCTGTAATCATGTCTCAATGTGGGTTCATCAGCTGTAACTATACACCATTCTGGAGAGGCTAGGCATGTCAAGAGTGCAAGTATATAGGAAATTTATGTACCTTTGGCTCAATTTTACCGTGAACCTAAAACTGCTCTAAAAAACAAAGTAAACCACAAGGTAAAAAGATAAGATGCTACATGACTTCTGATGTGATGTCATGCCAAGTTTAAGGCATTTGGCTTATTAAGTATTCTTGTGAAAAAAACTAAACTAGGATTTAAGTCTTTAGTGCTCACTTCCATTGCATAAGAAATGTAGAGACACAGGAAAAAATTTAATACCACAAAGATGCAAAAATTCTAAGCCATTATTTGGGATATTGTATATATATAAAAACTGAACTGTTTCTTCAACATGTAATGAAGAATAATGAAATGGAAGGAGAGTTTAGGTGAATCTGCTCTAGATTAAGACATTTAATAAAGCAAACAAAAACCACAAACATGATGGGGGGTAAAAACTGAAATGTCTCTTCAACATGTCATGAAGAATAATGAAATGGAAGCAGAGTTTAGGTGAATCTGCTCTAGATTAAGACATTTAATTAAGCAAACAAAAACCACAAATATGATGGGGGGAATTTCTTGAATTTTGACTTTCTGACTACTAAACTCAATTTCAGAAAAACATTTTGAGACAACTGAGCAAATATAGAAATTGCCATAATACTGTTAATTTTTAGAAATCATCTAACAAATACATTTGTTTGAAAACTTTCATTAAAAATATAAATTCACAGGAATTAGAACCAATACACTTAATACTACTGGGAATAAGGAAAATTCTAAGTAGAAAACTCACATGTTGGTACTACTGGTGGAATTGCAGGGGGTGGTACAACAGGCGGGGGAACTGGAGGGGGCATGAAACCTACATAGGAGAAAAAAATAAAACAGTAAAAGTATTTGTTTCAAATCAGAGATTTCAATAGCTATAAATGAAATTCCACATTCTTTTCTGGAGATGGGGATCCCATTGTGTTGCCCAGGCTGATCTTGAACTCTGATCCATCAAGCCTCAGCTTCCTGGGCAGTTGGCACTACAGGTGCACACGACCACATTCAGCAAAATTCCACTGTTTACTACTATGCCCTCATATTTATGCATATATTTTCTATTTTTTAAATGACATTTATGTAAAGCATGTACTTTATTAAATCCTAAATTAGGATTAAGCAGGGAGATACTGATCATAAACACATTGTATGTATTTACTCATTCAAGTCCTGAGACACAATCTGTTGCTATAAAACCAATGATTAATTCAAGTCAGCTAACCTATTTACATTAAGCACAGAGTGTGCATGGGACAGTGAAACACATTTCAAACTACTGATCACATTATATGCAATGTCATCTATGAGACACACCATTTTAGTTCTTTGATACATATGCTGTTTACCCATTAGATCAAAATATTTTCATTAATCTTAGAGACACTATATGTTTTGAGGACTAGAATAAGTTTTCATTTTAATACTGCCTTTTTTATTATTTTAAAGATCAAATGATCATGCTATGAATGTGATTCTTTGCATTTTTTATTTTAAACCAAGCTACCAGTAAACGTAATTAGAAAACAGTGATAAAAATAAAGATATTATCAACAAATTCAATGATGGAAAATAATTTACCAAGTCTATGTGGCATAATTATTAAAAGTATAATTTCACAATAGCTTCAGAAATTTTCATTTTCAAATGAATACAGAAAATAATGGAAAAGAGTAATTTCTTTCTTTCTTTTTTTGTGATACTGGAGGATTGAAATAAGGAGCATCCTACTGCTGAACTAAATCCATAGCCCTTCTAATTTTCTTTATATTGGGATAGGGTTTAGCCAAGGCCATCCTAGAACTTGTGATCCTCCTGCCTCGGCCTCCCAAGTTGCTGGAATCACAGGAATGTGCCACCATGCTCAGTAACAGGAAAGATTTTTCAAAATTTAAAATATTAAAGATAAAATTCTTATTAAAATCTGTCCATTTTAGGAGCTGGGGTTGTGGCTCAGTGGTAGAACGTTAACCTAACATATTTGAAGCCCTGGGGTCGATTCTCAGCACCACATAAAAATAAATAAATAAAATGAAGGTACTTTGTTTAACCACAACTAAAAAATAAGTATTAAAAAAATCTTTCAATTTTATATTATATATTAAACAGCAATTAAATTTTTTACATTAATCTGAAAAATAAAGCATTCTATGAAGATTAATTTACTTTTTTGGGGCATGGGAGGGGGGCGGGGGGCCCCACCAGGGATTGAATTCGGGGGCACTCAACCAGTGAGCCACATCCCCAGCCCTATTCTGTATTTTATTTAGAGACAGGGTCTCACTGAGGTGCTTAGCATCCCACTGTTGCTGAGGCTGGCTTTGAACTCACAATCCTCCTGTCTCAGCCTCCAGAACCACAGGGATTACAAGTGTGTGCCACCACGTCCAACATTAATTTACTTTCTACTCTTGTTGACCATTTTTAAGAACTATATCCAATGGTTAAGAATATAAATCAAAGAAAACAAAGTACTTCTTTTAATGTGCAAATAATTTATGAAGCTAAAAACTATTTTGAGAAACAATACCTAAATCATTTGATTCCTGTTATCTTTCCCTCATTCCTTTAACTTTCCGTGGTCTAATACTAAAAGCTCTATAAACTTTATAAAGCAATTACATATACTTAATTGTTAAGATGTGTGTTAAGGGCTGGGGTTGTGGCTCAGTGGTAGATCATTCGCCCAGCATATGCAAGGCCTTGGGTTTGATCCTCAGCACCACATAAAAATAAAACAAAGATATTGTGTCCATTACAACTAAAAAATAAAATTAAAAAAAAAAAAAAAGGTGTGTGTTAAGTAATTTATAGTTTTTAACATAAAAGCACTGATTTGGGCACTTTTGCTTATCAACAATTTATTAGGCCAACAAAAATATTCTAAGTTCAATCAGCATTTTAAAATATAATTTCTAATATAATGGAACAATCTACAGAATTTTATGCAAACTTGCTGATCAAAAATAACGATTATAAATAACTTTCAGCTGGGCAAGGTGGTGTATGCCTGTAATCCCAGTTATTTGGGAGGCTAAGGCAGGAGGATTGCAAGTTCAAAGCCAGCCTCAGCAATTTAGAGAGCAACTTAGCAAGACCCTATTTCAAAACAAAAAATTAACAGTCTGGGATGTGGCTCAATGATTAAGAACTCCTTGGTTGATCCCCAGTACCAAAAGTTTTATATTAAGTGTTGTTATCTTCAATTATTTTAAAGGAATTCCTTTTTCTCTGTCAATGCTTCTTCCATAAATGTGCCTTCTGAGCACAAATTAGTAATGAAAACACTCTGGCCCATCTACAAACTTAGAGGAACAAAATCTGGTATGCTAAGGTCTAAGAACCACTGGCTCCTTGACATTTAAGCCTGGAAAAAGAACAACTTTATTGATATTCTAAATACAGTTCGAATAATAAGGTGAGTAGAGTGTTTGCTTTGCATGCACAAAGGCCCGGTTTCAATCCTCAGCAACACAAAATAATAATGTGAAAATTTCTTACCAGGAGGTGGTTGTGAAGGGTTAAAACTTGCTCGCAGAAAAGGTGGTGGAGGTATTGGGCTGAATCCAGGAGGCGGAACTGGCATGGACACAGGAAATGCTGGTGGAACTAAACTAACTGTAGGCACCGCTGGTGCTACTGGAATCTTTAGTGGATAGGAATTTTAAAAAAAGCCACTTATCAGTTTATTCACTTGCAATGATCACATCTTGGGATAGCTAAAGGTAAATTTTACATGTATGTGTAAACTTTTAGGAAAGCAACCAAATATCATTACCAACCCCCACAATTTTGTCAATAAGTATACTTATTAAGGTAAAAGCAAGGCAATAATACACAATAGATAATTTACTTGGAGATTGTGAGATCTTTCTTATATTCAAATGATGTAAAATAATGGATGCCTGGTTGAATACTTGAATATTAGGATTAATTTTCAACTGCCTACTAATCTCCTATCAAGCCTAGATAATACCTACCAATGTTACAACACATGAAATAACAGCTTTAGAATGGCTCAAATTTCTCTTACATTTATCTTCTTATCCCAACATAAATATCCTTTACTCATCTTAGGTACAAAATTTCCTAAAAATTTACCTGCTGCATAGCTTTACCTAAATTTCCCACTGTATCAACTGTCTATTCAACATCTCAAGTTCACTGTCTAAAAGATACTTCATACTTAATATGCACATACAAAACAACAAACTCCCAATTGTGCTTCCCAAAAGAACTCTTCTCACAGTCTTTTCCATTCTTATTAATGGTAAATCCATCTTTCTAATATCTTAGACCAGGAAAAAAAAAAAAATCCTTGCCTCTGCTTTTTCTCACAAATCCATATTAAATACTTCGAGAAGTCCCATTGATCATAACTTCAAAGCATGTCTAATATTTATCCAATTCTCATTACTGCCACAACAAGCAGGCTATTTGGAGTCACCATCATATCTCACCTTTATTGCTATATTGGTTTTTAACTGGGCTCCGTGCTTTTATCAATGCTCATTATAGCCTATTTTCAAAATAGTAGTCAGCACATTCCTTTAAAACTATCACGTCAGATCAAGTCATTCCTCTGCTCAAAATCCTCCAATGGTTCATCTCATTCGGAATGACAACCAAAGACCTTAGAGAGGTTTACTGTCAACTAACCTGTCTCTCACTGGCCTTATTCACCGCACCTGGAACACACCAAGTATGTTCCTGGCATACAGCCTTTCAATTGGTGGTTCCCTTTACCTAGTGGGCTCCTCCTCAGATATCCACATGATTAATTCCCTTAGTACCTTTGTTGCTCAAATGTTAAGATTCTCAACTAGGTCTACCCTGGCCATTATATTTAAAATTATAAGGACCTACCCAGATACTCCTAACCAGTTTCAGACTATCTTTACTCTTCCATAGCATCTCACTCTTATTTTACATTCTCTCTTCCCTATTAAAAATGAAAGCCCTAAAAGGGCAGGATTTTTTTTTTCCCCTCACTAATGTGTTACTCTAACCCCAGGTTCCTAAAATAGTGCATGTCTCAGAGTCAGAACTCATTAAACAAAGAAAACAATCATGCAAGTTTGCAGAGGCAATATTTTCCACATTTACCTTGTTTAAACTTCTTGTTTGGCACCAGCAAAAAATCTTTAAAAAGACTAAAGAGATTTGAAAGAAAAATTCTTTGCCTAACATTACTGACAAGTACCTTTCCTACCTTGAACAATTTCCTCCAAGTTTTTATAAAGTAAATAGTGAATACATGAGTAAATACAGAAATGTAAAACAATATATACTTTTTAAAAAGAAGGAAAAAAAAAAACCACACAGCACTAACCTGCAACATGGCAACAGGTGGAGGGAAAACCTCTGCCTGGGTTGTGACCACTGTCTCCTTTTCAACTGGAGTTGGACTCTGAGTTGTCTGGACCGTCTCTTTAATGGGTTCTGAACTCTTCACTGTTTCCCATTCTAAACAAAATATTTGAAATTAATTTCCTTTGGATAGGTACAACTTTTCAATTTTTCCTATTTATACATCTATATCACATCTAAATCCTTCATCTACCTTGGTAAACTTTAGGAAACATCTACAACTTCGGTGCACTCTAGGTTTTTGCCCAGATACTAAGGAGTCCAAAAAAGCTTGATAAACAAGACATCTAAAGATAACACTTAGAAGAGATATAATAGAAATATATCACAAAGGATGTTAGATAAACCAGGAACCAGCCTTATCTATATTTTCATCACAAGATACAAGAAGAGACTAACAAAGGAAGTATTAACTCAATACAGAAAAATCTTCCTGAAAATAGAACTATGCAAAAATAGCACAAAGAGGCCCTATGGGTCCCCCCCCCCGCCCGTGGTTCTCCAACTCATTTAAAATAAAAAATCAAATAAGATTAATAAGAATTTACCCCTTTGTACCCCTTAGCCTTCATCTCATACTCCTCCCTCTCCCACTCTGCTAAAGCTACACCAGTCTCCAAATTTCTGAATATAGACTTGCACTTCATGTTCCCGCTGACTGAATGCATTCTCCCCCAGAGGCTGTCTCACCTCTTTAAATAACTATCTCTCCACCAGACCTACAATCACTTAAAAACTGTAATACTTAAACACCCATATGCTTATCTTCCTTCTCTGCTTTTTTTTCTTATAACTTATTGACACAAACACTATATAGTTTGTATTTTTTTGTATGTATTATCTATTTCCATTATAACATGGATTGGCAATCTCTTCTTATGTAAGTATCACAGACTTTGTGGGCAATATGCTCCCTGTTGCAACCATTCAACTAATATTGCCAACAACAAGTCATATGAAATAGGTAACCAAATGAGACTAATATATTTCAATACATTTTTTGTGCAGAACAGCACACTGGCAGGATTTGACCAATGAACTGTGACCCCCCCCATGCTATACCTCATGTCAGTAATAATTTTTGTATATTAGTCTCTGTCATAATTCCCATTCCAAAAATTAGGACTTACAAAGAAAAAAAAAAAAGGAACCAAGGTCTCTATTAAAATAATAAACGTTCTGGAGAAGAAGCTGAGGTGGGGTAAGGGAGACTAACAAAGAAAACAACTAAGGTCTTGCTTGACATTGGACTCAAAACCTTCACCCAGGCTAAGCACACACTCTATCACTGAGCTACATTTCCTACCAAGAAAATAACAGAAAGAAATTATATAAAAATATCTACATTGGCCCAAGAACAAAAATATTGTGGAAATTAGCCAATTTTAATGAGAGCTAAGATGTGAAGAAATAAGTCACCAATCATATTTCAATTCTTTCCCAAATATCAATTAAATATTTCCTTCTGGATATAACTGCTAATTATCTTGTGAATTTATAACTGAAATCTTTTAATACAAAAAAGGTAATTTTAAAAAAAAAGCAGACCAAATGATGTAGGTATTCCAGAAGTATTATTATATTGCATGAATGTGAATTGCAGCTTTTTAGACTAAGACTCTATTACTGGGGAGGCTGAGGCAACAGAATTGCAAGTTTAAATCCAACCAGCAAAAGTGAGGTGCTAAGCCTGTCACTAAAGAAAATACAAAATAGGGCTGGAGACATGCCACAGTGGTTTAGTGTCCCTGAATTCAATACCCGGTACCACCACCCCCCCCCCCACACACACACACACACAAATTCTATTACTGCTATACCCAACATGGACAATATTCAAAATAATCTGGAGAGGTTCTCAAAGACTTTCAAGCTCTCAGTTCCCACTGAACTCAAAAAATTAAAAATGTTTAGTCAAAAAACCTTCCATGTATACAAGTGTCAAAAAATAAGATATACATGAGGAATGCTACATTTACAATACACTTCTAATCCACAATTTTCTAATTATGCTTTTAAGACTTACGAAATAGGACCCATTAAACATATATACAATGGACACAGCAGTGTTCTTTTCCCTCTTTTTTGGGAGATGAATTCAGTAAATAAAATAGAACAGTTCACTCTATCACCCCAAATCCATTTCAAATACAACCTTCTAAATGTACCTTTTTAAATAATAAAATGGCCTTAGGGGGCTGGAGTTGTGGCTCAGTGGTAGAGCACTCGCCTAGCACATGTGAGGTATTGGGTTCAATCCTCAGCAACATATAAAAATAAAATAAAGGTTATTGTGTCTATCTACAATTAAATATTTTTTAAAAAGGATTTAAAAATGGCCTTACGGTTCTTACCAGTATTTACAGTTTCCTGATCAATCATGCCTCCTTCTGCAAAACCATCCAAATCATCCACTTTAACTTTTTCCCATGGTATATATGTAACTCCAAGATCCACATCCCAGAATTGTTTGTATTCTGTTTTTACACCTTTATTTAAAGCCCAAGCAATCTATTGGGAATGGGGAGAGGAAAAAAAGGAAGCTCTTATGTGTACTATAACAACAATGCAAAAAGTTCAAAACTTTATTTTAATACTACAAATACAAATAAAATTAGTTTTGCTAATTTTAAATCTGCATTAGTATAGTGTGTATGAGATTTATTTCCACTTCCTACTGTAACACTAAATTAATACATTACCAGAGACAATCCAAATATTGTTTTCACTATAAAAAGGTCAAATTTACATTAGCAATAATTAGGATAGTTATTACAATTCAAACAAAACCTGTACACCAAGAAAGAAAATGACTAGCTATACTTGAGTTTACAAAAATAACTTTGCCATGAAATGGCAAATAAAATAAACAGAAAGGAAGCTCATAAAATGGTACCCTTGTTTACTCAGAAAATTGTACAAGTGTGGTTTTAAGGAATAATTTAACTAATGTTTGGTTACTGGACTTATTTTACCTATATCTAATTCTGTAACTCAACAATACTGAAGGAATGTTTCTGATGAGCTGTGCCTATAACATTAAAATGAAAACAAGGCTAAGGGCTGTAGCTCAGTGGTACAGTGCATGCTCCACAGGCTTGAGCCCTGGGCTCAATCTCTGGCAGTACACCATGGGAGAAAAAAAATGAACACAGCTAGGTGCAGCAGTATATGCCTGTAATCCCAGTAGCTCAGGCAGGATCATGAGTTCAAAGCCAGTCTCAGCAAAAGCAAGGCTCTAAGCAACTCATGAGACCCTACCTCTAAATAAAATACAAAATAGGGTTGGGGATGTGGCTCAGTGGTCAAGTGTCCCTGAGTTCAATCCCCCAGTACCCACCACACCCTCAAAAAAAAAAAAAAGAACACCAAAAAATAGTTGAAAATCCCTCCCCCATCCCCTGCTCCTCCAATCTCACCTTAATAACCTTGGAACCGATTTTATATGATCCGGAACTCAGTTTCTGAAGAGCCCGAAATGCATCTTGTCGATGTACCATACAGACATAAGCACAACCCCTGGGAGGAATCATCTATTTAAAAAAAATAATTTTTTTGTTTTTGTTTTTTTAGAAAGAGTATAAGGATGGAAATTCATGTTGGATTTTATAGTTTTAGTGACACAGAACACTGACTACTAACTAATACACCAATTTTTGTAGGTTAATCAACTAATTTCCCCTGTCCTTCTGTTTATTGATTTTGTTTATGTATTATTAATATTATTTATGTACAATTAACTCAGTTAAAAACAAAATTCAAAACCTAATTTGGCTTCATTTTAAGTCATAATATATATTTGAAATCTTAAATATTGAATGTTAAGATTTCTTGAGTACAAAATAAAGAACTATTAAAACAAAATAAATGTGTATCTCCATATATAAAATACTACCAAATAAAAGGGAAATAATATTGTATAGCCAAAATGTTTGAAGGCAAATAATTTATTTCTAGTGATACTCTCAACTTTTCCAAATGATTAACTAAGGAATGTGTGAAGGGTTTTGTTTTGGGGAAGTATCATCCTTAATATAAAATCTGTATTCTTTAAAAATCGATGATAAAACTACATTTGTTTTATTTTGAACAAGACTTCTGAACAAAGATTTTAACAATAGGAAAATAATCTCAGTTACACATCTGAAGAATGATTCATGAAGCATGTAAACTACTACACTCAAGTGCCCATGTGAGAGTGATTACTATTCTGTGAGACTGTTTCTTATATTCATCTTAAAAAAGAGAGAGAAAACAATACTAGGTCACATACAGTGTTCCTGCTAATTCAAACATTTGATGTTAAGAAAAAAGTTCTAGTTGGGTGTGCTGGTGGTGTAGCACCAGCAATTCAGGAGGCTTATGCAGGAGGATAACAAGCCCAAGGTCAGTCCTGGTAACTTAGTGAAACCCTGTTTTAAATTTTAAAAAAAGGAACATACCTCAGTAGTATAACACTTCTGGGTTCAATCACCTGTATTGCAAAACTAAATAAATACAGTGCTAAACTGCTAAAAAATCTACTACTAAGCTTAACTAGGAAGTAAAGTAGATTCTTTAAATGAGTGAAAAGCTTGACTTTTAAAATTCAAATTATCATTTAAAAGCTGGTACTTACATTAATGGATTCAATTTGTCCAAACTCTTCAAAAAGATTGGTTAAATCTTGCTGTGTCGCTTTCTTGTCTACCTGACCAACCCAGAGAGTAGTGCTACATACTGTCAAGAAATAAAATAGACAAAATTACCTAAATCACAAAGATATGTAGTTACTTCTTTCAAGTAACTTTAGGAAAAAGTATTAATGACAGATAAAATTCATGATAATATACTTAAAATACTTATTAATGGACACTTGTATCTGTTATGTTTTTGATCGAATTAATTCCAACTACTCAGTCACATTTCCACTGTGTCATCCTCTTGCATGTCACCTGTTCTCAATTTTACCCGTGTCTGCTGTAGGAGATTGTGAGTGGTATGTGGCATGCTACACCAGAATATGGGAGGTTTTGTTTTTGTTTTTATCTTAATTCCCCCAGCTGACCACAATGTGCAACAAAGTTTTAAAACCATTTCCCATTACAATCTTATCCATCAATCTTTCAAATATCTTTTAGTATTAGAATGAATAAGTGGATGTTTTCCCTACAAACAAATAAATCTGAAAGCCATACTACCTACTTTATCATTAAGGAAATAATAATACTCTGCACAGAGATTAAATGGGGGAAAGACTATTCAGGAAGCCATCCAAGAAATGACGATCTTCTCTTGGCACGAAGACAGGGAGAGTGAGGTTTGGCCGTGGGAATTATACCTAACTATACCACTGCAAAGGACTGCCCAATGCATGTGACCTTTATCTTCACTTTACTAGGAAGATCCCCCATAGTAGCTCTGGAAATGGGCATAACCAATTAGGAACTGAGCAGCCCACCTTTAACCTTTTTTGGTGAAAAAGAACATTCTATGGAAGGCCTTTGATGTTTCTCGATATAAATAAAGCAGGCATGGGCTCCATTTTGCCATAGTCTACAAGCTCGATCCCTCTGATCAGCTTGCCCATTCTGCCCTGCTTCTGACACTACTTTCTGAGTTCTAGTTTTCTAAGTTTTTATTTCTCAGCCAGCCCATTCCACCGAGGGAATCCCATCCCACTGCCTATGCAGGACACGGGCAAGACAACTGAATTATAACTCCTTGTTATCATTTTATTTCCTTAATAAAATGTAGACTCTCTGCCTACTTTCACCTGGACTATGCCTTCATGAATACCACCTTTCACTGAGGATACTTATATTACAGCTGACACTAAGTTTTAATATACTGACTTTGGATTTATGTCAATGTCATTTTAAAAATGAAGTTTCCAGCTTTCTGACTACCTTGATCTTGATAGGGCAGGTCTAGAACAGGCTCTACTCTGCGGTCAACTTAACCTCACACTGGAGTACGATTGTTGGCAACAGCATTATTGGGTCCTTCCACTCTGGCTTTTCAAAACACAAACATCTTCCAGACCTATGTAAGCCATAGAAATTATTTAGCTATCACAGAACACTAATAAATGTTCTTTCACTGCTAGCTATTCTTTGTCTCATGTAGCATTATCCTACACATATATAATACTTAACCAAAAAAATCTTTCCATCTCATGATCCTTAATATTTTTAAAATTTTAAATTAGAGCTTTAGGGTTTTTTGTTGCTGCTGCTGTTGTTGTTGTTAGAGAGAGAGAGAGAGAGACAGACAGAGAGAGAGAGAGAGAGAGAGAGAGAGAATTTTTTAATATTTATTTTTTAGTTTTTGGCAGATACAACATCTTTGTATGTGGTGCTGAGGATCGAACCGGCCTGCATGCATGCCAAGCGACCGCACTACGGCTTGAGCCACATCTCCAGCCCTAGAGCTTTAGTTTTAAAAGGACTACAAAGTCTCTTTACTGTGTGCTATAATTTGGATGCAAAATGTCCCATAAAGAGTTGGCTGACAGGCAGTGATACTATTGGGAGATGGTGAAACTTTTAGAAGGTGATGCCTAATACAAGGAAAAATAGGTCACTGGGGGCTTTCCCTTGAAGGTGATACTGGGACCTCAACCCCTTCCTCCCCCTCTCCCCCCCTCTCTCTGCTTCCCAGACCCATAATGTGAAGTGGTCTCCTATACATTCTCCCATGATGCACTGTGCCACCACAGGCTGAATGACAACAGGACCAAGCAACCATGACTAAAACCACTGAAATTGTAAACCAAAATAAAACTTTTCCTTACTGAGGTGGTTACTTATTATATTTTGTTACAGTGATAGAAAGCTAACTTACCTGCCTTCTAATGCAAATGTTTTACAAATTGCAGAAATACTGGATATAAAATATCTTTTGGGGGCCCATTATTCAATCTACCACAAACCCTTAGCAGACTGATGAAGTTATTTGACTAGTTCCTTCCTCTTCCTTACTCTGCCTTGCATTTTCTAGCTGTCTTAATATCCCCAAATTCTGTTCATGTTTCCTAGCTCTTTCTTGTAATCTTTCTACAATTTTTCCTAAGAAGCAAAAATGATTCTCCCTGACCCCATGAGAAGTTGTAGATACAACATATCTCCCAAAAGTTCATGTGTGAAACAACCCAAGAATTTTCAGATGAAACGATTAGATTATAAAGGATGTGACGTAATCAGTGGATTAATCCACAAATATGAATTAACTGGGCATTAATTGTAGACAAGCAAGATACGGTTGGAAGAAGAAGGTCACTGGGGTTGAGCCTTTAGGGTTTACATTTTGTCCCTGGAATGCAGAGCTCTCTCCAAACCCTTCTGCCATGATGTTCTACCTTATCTAGGGTCCAGAGCTATGGAGTTGGCCAACTATGAAATGAACCAATGAAACCAAAAAAAAACTTTTCCTCCTCTAGATTATTGTTATTGATTTTTGTCATTGCTATGAAGGCTGACTAAAAAAGGAGAGGACAACTTGATTCCTGGAATGTTACTGTTTGTTGATGCTTCATATTTCTTGGACTATTTTCAAAAATCTTGTGTTCTCAAATCTACTCTAAGCACCAATAACAGGGAAGCACAACCCCATGAGTTTATTATATGTAGAGAGAATATTGATCAGAGGAATATGATATTGTTTCAGAATAAAAAGAGTTCTGCAGTTAACAATGTGAGATATATTCTTCACTGTATTTTCTAATTTTATTTTTACTGTATGATATTTTACTTATGAAAATAACAATAATAAAACCTAAATTTACGCCAGGAACGGTAGAACATGCCTGTAATCCCAGCGGCTTAGGAGGCTAAGGCAAGTAGACCTTGAGTTCAAAGCCAGCCTCAGCAATTTAGGAAGGTCCTAAGCAACTCAGTAAGACCCTGTCTCTAAATAAAATATAAAAAAGGACTGGGGATGTGACTCAATGATTAAGCACTTAGGTTTAATCTCTGGTGCCACAAAAATGATTGATAGATTGATTGATTCCATCATTTTACTCAGCCATAAAAAGGAATGAAATCTCTCATTTGCAGGATCATGGATAAAAAAGGAGAAGACTGTGATAAGAGAAATAAAGGGGGCGCACACACACACACACACACACACACACACACACACACAAAAAGAACACCACATATTCTCACTCAGATGTGGAAGTTTAAAAAAAAATGATTTCATAGAAGTAGACTAGAACAAAGATTCAAGGGTTAGCAGAGATTGGAAAGGTATGGGAGAGATGCATAGAAAAAAGCTGATTATTGGGTACCAAAAAAAGTTGATTTTCTTCTTCTTTCCCTTTACTTTTTTGCAGTACTGGAGATTGCACTCAGGGCTTCCTGCATGCTAGGCAAGGGCTCTACCACTGAGCCCTATCCCCAGTTCAGCTGGATAAGAGGAATAAGTCTGGTGTTTTATAGTAAAGTAGGGTGACTAGAGTCAAAAGTTTATTACATTTCAAATAGTCAAAAGAATGTTCCCAGTAAAAAGAAATAATAATTGTCTGAGATGATGGATATGCTAAATGCCCTGACATAATCATTACATATTGTATGCATGAATAGAAATGTCACATTGTACCCAACAAATATGCACAATCATTGGGTGTCAATTAAAAAATAATAAGTTTTAAAAAAAGAAAATAGATTCCACGGCCAACAGCTATGTAATGGTGACAGCAACAATGTGAGAACTAAATGAAAGAGTCTCTAAATAGTAGCTCTACCTTCATACTGGTTAATGAGTAATTCTGAATGTTCTACTGGTAACCATGCAAGGAGTCATAGTAGAGATTTTGGACATTATTCCTTTATCAGACAGCACTTAATAATTTTACATTTAGTCTCTCACCCAAAGGAACAAAGAGACACATACGAAGATAAAATATCAATATTAAATTAATACTACCTCCCATAACCAGATTCTCAGAAGACAGCCAAGACCTACTCGAACTGCCAAAACTTAATCAGAAGATGGGTGTTGCTGCCTTTAATTTTAGGCCTGCAATTTCATAATGCTTTAGTAGCACACATTATACCAAATATTTATCTATCCCTCATGCAGAAATAATTTGGAAACCTTCAGAAATTAGGTACCATGATTAATGTTTACTTCATAACAAATGATCATAACTTGCTACATTTTATATACCTCTGTGCCCATCTACAGTCTACTAGTTCACCTTAGAAGTGACAACCCAATAAGAATGCCCTTGCAGAATTCAGCAGTAATTCATTTTATTATGCTATATTTAACAATCCTATTATATGAATGTCCTCTAGTCTGCTCCTAAAACAAACTCAACCATTACTAAATCTGTTCTAATTATACACAAAAGATTAACATATAAAGAGGGAAACAGCCTGTACAATAGAATTCCTCATCTAGAATTAACCTGCAAGTTTATAATATGGTTTAAAAATTATTGCAAAGTAGGGCTATGCGTATGTCTCCATGCTAGAGTACTTGCCTAGCATGAGAAAGTCGCTGGGTTCAAGCCCTAAGTCTGCAAAATTAATAAGTAAATTTTACACACACATACAAAGTGTATACTTCATGTAATAATTACTTCTATAAAACTGGTGTTCACAATTGGTTAGGATGCTGTAGATAAAGAGAAATTGCATTATGCTATAGATATTAACCTGGTCTGCTTTATGTGTCATTAAAGTCATAGATTTCCTAACTTGCATTAAATTTTAAAAAAAAATCTACTCTAAACACTCTTTAGTATTTGAGTAGAATCTACTTTTCCTTTTTTGCTGTCACATTAAAAAAAAAAAAAAACTAGGACATAACCATTCATTTACCTAACCCATTTTCAATGTTTTAGTCCAAAATATAGTTTGGTTTAGAGAACTTACAAGAGAGAACTATTTTTTGAATGTATTGAAACCAAAGTTTTACAGAAGTATGTTACTTACCACTTAATGTTTTAGATCTAATTGGAGGTAATCCCTTTTTTTGTCGTTCCTTCTCCCTTTCTCTGGCTCTCCTTTCACTGGAGTATGAACGTGATGACTTCCTCTTCCTCTCTCTTGAGCGGGACCTTGATCGTTTTCGGTGTTTACGCTTTCGAGAACCAGATCTTGACCTGGACCTCCGTTTCCTTGGTGATCTACAA
This sequence comes from Callospermophilus lateralis, assembly GCF_048772815.1. Lineage (NCBI taxonomy): Eukaryota > Metazoa > Chordata > Mammalia > Rodentia > Sciuridae > Callospermophilus > Callospermophilus lateralis. Next base: position 12,915,910 of record NC_135310.1, read on the forward strand.
AAACATACAAAAAAAGCACATTTCTTTTTATTTTTAAGGACAATGTTGTCCTTCTTTAACACTGCTCAATTCTAAATGAGAGGAAAAATGTATATTCAGCTAACTCTTAAAATATTTAACATTATATCAAACACCCATAGTGCTCAATTCTCAGAGCAATGTAGTTCACATTAACCACAAATATTTGTCTAGTGCTTCTGAGTTTTGGCGATTATTCACTATCAGGAGGAAGAAGAAGAATGAGATTTGAGAAAGGACTTCACTATAAAATGTAGGCCACTGAAGAATTCAGTTTAATGTTGGTCAACTTCTAAAATTCATATACTGCTTGATTGAAAGGTGATACTGAAATACTTTTTAAAATATTTAAAATTTACTGTATAAATTTTCAAGAACATTCACATATAAAAATTAGGGTCTAAAAAATGATGAAGAGTGGTTAAACTACTGGTTTGGTGGTGCATGCCTGTAATTTCAGAGATTCAGGGGAAGCTGATGCAGAAGAATTAAAAGTTCAAGGACATCCTACATAACTCAGGAAGGTCCTATCTCAAAAAAATAAAAAGGGTTAAGGATGTAACTCAATGGTAGAATGCCTTGGGTTCAATCCCCGTACTGCAAAAAAAAAAAAAAAAAAAAAACTAAAAAAGTTAAAGCTTAGTGAGCCCATAAATACAACTATTTCTTATAATGGCTTTAAAAAATAATTTTGGGGGGCTGGAGTTGTGGCTCAGTTGTAGAGCGCTCGCGTAGCTTGTGCAAGGAGGCCCTGGATTTGATGGTCAGCACCACATATAAATAAAGGTATTGTGTGCAACTAAAACTAAAAAATAAATAGACATTTAAAGTAATAATTATAATAATAATTTTTGAAGTTTTATTTTTCTGGTCATTTTTAATATCATAAAGTAAACTGAAATGCAAGAAACGTGGCTTGATTTAATGGCTGTTGAGAGGCAATGATATCCTAAACTAGATGCCTTCCTAGTAGTATTATTAATTCAAATCAAGTATAACCCAAATCCAGTCTCTTGATACAGCTATTATTATATAAATCACTCAAATCAATAGCACAAACATTCTCAATATAAAAATGGAACAAAGGTTTCTTCTTTTTTTTTTTTCAATAGGGGGTGAGGATTCTTGGGGATTGAACCTCGAGGCATTTTACTACTGAGCTACCTCCCTCAGTCCTGTCTAATTTGATAAGGTCTCTCTAAGTTGGTAAGGGCCCAGCGCTAAGTTGTTGAGGGTGGCCTTAAACTTGTGATTCTCCTGTCTCAGCCTCCTGAGTCACTGGGATTACAGGTGTGTACTAACATACTCCCAGCCTGTTCTTGATTTTAAAACACATTTTATGATAACATTTCAAAAATCAGTCAAAAAAATCTTTTAATCTTGATAGAAAGAAAAAAAGCCAACATTTTAAAAAGTTCACACATAGTTACTGTTAAATAATATTATAGGACCTTGAACGAGATCTCGAATGAGTTCTTGATCTGGAACGAACAGCCACTTTCTTAGCTTCTTGTTCAAAGATTTCCTCTTCCACTCCATCTTGTCCTTCATCTATATCCATATCCTAGAAAGAATAAGACAAATAAAAATCCCAGCTTAGATTTAGTTACATAATAACATTTATGCCTTAAAAAATATTCATGATAATGACATTACTACTTACTAGGCAAAACAGATGGACTGTGGCACTTCAGAAAACCACATGAGGACCTTACCACTATACAACATTTTGTTTTCTTTAAACAAGTTTATAAACTATAACTAGATAAAGCATTTATTTTTACCTGTTGCTGTATATCTATAGAATCATCCAAATTTGTTTCAGGTTCCAGAAAATGTTGCTGACTACTCCCTTGTGATGGTGACGCTGAATGCTCTGATCCAAATGTCCCTTCTTGACTATCTTGAGGAGTTGCCTGTTGAGAGCACACAAATGATGGGAGATAATTTAATTACAAATGCAAATTTGTACACAGCAGATATCACAATAAAATGTTTAAAAGTAGTCCAACACATAAAGAAATTTCATGTTAAATAATTTTTAAAGTTATCTAAAATTGCACTTGTACATAAATACAAATTTACTTGAAATCAGGGAACATTAGAGAGGGTACTTCAGATATTTGAGTAAAATGTTCTTTGATTTTTAGTTATTTTGGTAATGTCCAAATGGCTATTAAAGCAGAAGTTCAGAAGTTCTTCTCCTATAATCACTAGGTGGTTGCAATTCTCACTATTAAAAGGCAAGAAACAGATTAGATATATCATTTAAATTTGTTTGAGTTGCATCACGTTACAATAATTTCCAGGGGTTATTTTTTAAAAAAATAAGTACATAAAGAATTCCAAACACATTCAAAGTAGAAAAACGTCAAAATGATCCTCAAAAAGTAGTTTCCTAGGCCTTAGGGTGCACTGAATTTAAATCACCTTTGTACATATGCTTTTTCTAAACTAAGACAATCTAGAGAATTATTTATTTCAACCTCAAAATGTCTTTTTAATGAAAGAGAACTTATCCTGGCAGTAATACGGAAATCTATTTTTCTTTCATGTTTTTCCTCTATGGGAATAAAGAACACAATAGCACATACTCGCTATTTTGGCCATAGTCAGCATTCTTCTTTAACAATATCATTAAGTATATACTAAAACTGATTATTTTATGTGTCCTTAAGAAAATTTCAAAGCAAGATCAGGACTTATGTGTGAATGAATCACACCAAACCAATTAGAATAGGAATTTATTTTCAAGGGCATTTTAAAAATATTATTCTTATAAGTACTAACAATCAAACTGAAAGAAAAGAGCAAAAAGAGTAAAAACAAAAATTAAAGAACAGTTTCAAGTCCCTTAATTTATGACAGAACAGGCAACATTTTCAAGGTTAAGAAATAAAGCTAGAGTTTGAATAAAATAGATAGCAGTCTTCTATACCATGATATTGACCAAAGTTAGCAAGTTAGCAAGTGTTATCTTCCAGATGTGTTTTAAGCATACCCCTGGCTTAAGCCTTTAAAATGGTACAGTAACAGCAGAATTTGTTAGTAACACAGCAGATATTTTCCAACTTCATCCTTCAACATTTAGTCGTAATTCAATACTCATCTACTCTCATGTTATTTTTTACCTCAGCACTCATGTTAAGCTCTACATCTATCTGATCCCATTTGTACTTCACCTTTAATTATTTATTTAACAGGTTAACCCTTGGTGTACTATCAAGATCCACTGTAACCAATTTTAGTTTTTGAGTTTCTTTTTTCAGCAGTTTTACCTATTTGAAAAGATTGTTATTCTTAAACTTTTTCCTTTTTTAAAGAATTTACAAAGAAAAAAAAAGACAATTTATTATTTTTTTTAAAAAACAAGGAAAATTTATTATGTTATTTTGCAATTATGTTTATTAAATAAATAAACATAAGATATGTCATGGGTTTTTAGAGGTCTTATTTTCCTTTATTTTTAAACATTTGCTATTTTATTATTCCCAAGAATTATTTCATTATTACAAAAGATTATTCATCAGTTATTCCCAATTATGTCAAAAAATAAAATAAAACCAACAGAGTTGTTGAAAAGGGTGATTTAATAGTGAAATAAATATCATTATTCAGTTTTAATACATGAACAAAAATACTGTACTATACTTCAAGAAAAGGATTAGACACCATCTCTATAGTCTACTTTTATCTTTCCCTGAACAGTTGAAAATTCAATTTAAAACTTTTGGCCCTTAATAGCAAAGGGAACAAAACAAGGAAATATACTTCACATTCATTAGACAAATATGAATGTAAACAAGATTCCAAAACTGAGGGTGAAATTTAACAGAAAAACATAATATAAACAGCAGGTCGTGAATTTTCCATTGACCATATCACCAAGAACTTGTACAAGAAAAATCTCTCTCTAAGGGCAAAGGGAAATATGAAAAAAAGGGAAAAATTCTCAGTCATTTCAACAGAAAGAATTTTTATCTTGCAGTGTTTTCCAACAAGAACCTGCAATGTTTCATTTTATTTAAAGGATATAAAATATTTGAATTTGACACCAAAAAAAGCTTTGCAACATCGAAATTATATTAAAATTCCTACTACAGCTCTCCTTCTTTCTGTAGTCTCACTTTCATAATTATTTATAACATGACTTAAAAAGATAAGAAAAAGAGACCTTCACTGGCCCAAAGTGGCAAATGACTTTTCTGGTTTACATCCTATTTATACATGTCTACTTTCTTCTGAATATCTTCATACAAAACAGCAATGAAAATACTGGGGTGGAGTGGTATAGTTGGGGAGAATAAGGTTAACAGCAGCTAGCAGACACTTCTTAGGCTAGGTTGGCCCTAACACTGTAATATGTCACATTTTAATCAGTTATAAAATTTCTTTTCTCTCTCTCTCTTTTTTTAATGTAGAAGTGATAATAAAGACTCAAAGACTTTACTGAAATACACATATGCTATACCTATAGCATCGACCTGGATTTATGAATCAAAGAACACTATAATTTCAGTATTTGAAAATGAAGTTTATCTGAGAATGCAGACAGCAACTCATATATAACAACTCAGGACTCTTTACATTACTCATGACATTTTATCGTTTTCAATTCTACTCTTTCTATTGTACTATATAAAAATTTTTCTGAAAAAAGTTACATATTTCTGATATGTAACTTCATATCAGAAATATGTAACTTCATCAGTAGGCTAGGTCTTCCTTAATCTTTTTTTAATTATTTATTTATTTATTTATTTTAGTTGTAGACGGGCACAATACCTTTGTTTATTTTTATGTTGTGCCAGGCCTCACACATGCTAGGCATACACTCTACCACTGAGCCACAAACCCCAGCCCCTTCCTTAATCTTATTAATCTTATTAACTTATTATTAATCATTAATCTTCTTATTAACTTCCTTAATCTTATTATTAACTTCTTTAAAAATATTCCCATTGGATTTCATTTTGAGTTATAGCTCTTGTGACCTTTTAACTATCCTAATAAACAATTAGAAAAATCATAAACTAACTTATTTAACATAAATCACTCCTCTTCTTGACATAATACCTAATCCCTTCACAATTCTCACCATTTTTCTCCATAAAAGTGTCCAATTTTTCAATTTTGAAAAAAATTTTAACTTTAATGGAAAATAACAATCAACATACACCACAGGTGTGATTAAGAACTGCAATGAGTAGGACAGCACTATCAATCCTATTACACCTTTAACTAAGACCCTATGATAACTTACACAGTCATGTTGAGCTTACTGGTAATGAAAATGCTTACCTTTTTTTGCTTATCTTACTTCAAATTAAGTACACTAAGGAAAAAAAATTCGGTAGATGCAATCACAACCTATTAAATTGAACTGATATGCAGTTAACTTGCTTTCCTACTCTAAACCTGTTAATTTCACAATCACTGTCCATGAGAAAAGTTTTTTTTTTTTTTCTTTATTGGATTCATTTCAAACGATGAAGCTTTTAAGAACTTCCATTCTATCCAAAGGAAGGTGTTTAAGTGGTGAAACTCTGGAATTAATACACAGAATTAGTAACTAAGTCTAGAATTCTCTTATTGGTAGGTGAGATTCTTAAGCAGACTGGCGCGCTTTCAAATTTTTAGTTTATTTTCACTTTAGTTTATTTCTAAAGTATTATCCTTGACTTTACTGCTTCTGTAAACCTTCTGAAATGAAACTAAGGCAATTCAAAAAGTGTCATATTTACAGCTGAACAAACATGCTGCTGGATAAATTCTTCTGTCACTATCACATGCTATCTCTGCATCAATTCTGTGATTTTGTATCACATCACTGACAACCAATTTCTTTTGAGTTTCATTGTGTTTTTCTTTAAATATACTGCCCTTATTCTGACCACTTCTATCAGAATTAGTTCCTCAAAACAAGGTATAAAATTCCATTCTTATAATTCTATGCATGAGTTCCATGAATATCCATTTTATATTTATTACCTGCATTAAAAGGACAAGCACAGGCACCATCTACGTCTAAAGTTTGCTATCCCTGCCACCTAAAATACCCATTCCTGTCTGAATACACAACCAGTGTAATTGCACATCATGCACAACAACAAAAATGGGAAGTTATACTCCATATATGTATAATATATCAAAATGCATTCTACTGTCATGTATATCTAAAAAGAGCAAAAAAAATTTTTTTTAAATGAATGAATGGATTAGTTTAGCAAAGTTTGTTTAAAAATTGCAATGACAGTGTTGCAAATTTTCTTCCAAAAGAATGAAGGAGTGACCAAGGTCCTCATACTTTTGCTATGAAACATATATGATTTAGACATTTTAATAATGGAACCAATTCTGTATTTTTGGATAAGTCAACAGATATAGAATACATCTTGTATATACTCATTGTAGAATTCTTCTTAAAAATTCGTATTAAAAACAAAAGGCATTTGTAACCTCAAAAAAAAAAAAGGAAAAAGTACCCATTCTCTATTCCATAGTGCCAAGACCCTTTACTTTAACCTCTATTAAAAAAACTACAGAATTCTGCGATGTGCTTACACAAATGTATGTGCTCCACCAGAGAAGAGGTTACTTGAAGCCAGAACTCAGAAAACCATTTTCCTGTCCAACTTTGTATATATGGTTTTCCTAAAAATGTACTAAGAATGTACTGCTCTTACGTTTAAAATTTTTGTAGTATTGTGCTAAATTCATTAATCCCTGGTTTTTTATTATAAGGGAAACAGGGGGCCTTCCTAACACTCCTAAACAGTTGGTACCTATAAATATTTCTCATATATAGCAGAGATATGCTTTGTAAATGAGTTTAATCTTAGCTCTGCAACTTGACATATTTTATTAATTCTAACGTGTAATATTTTTCATGGTTTATTATCCCTCAAATTAGTAAGATTCTTACACCTCAAAAGGATGTTAGGCTGTATTAGAAGCATTTTGAAAATCTCAGTTACATATAAATAATGTTGTGTCTTAAGACTGATCATATATAATATTGGCTTTGTACTTCTGCATTAGATATTTAATTTCACCAAACTTCAACTTCTTCTGCAGTAAAATAAGAGTCAAAGTGTCTACCTAATGAGGATTAAATGTAATTATGCCTATATTTTTCCTATTACATTGCTGATAATGCTCCTAAAACAGGGTAACAGCAATAAAATTTTAGGATTAAAAAAAATTTAGGATTAAAGAAGGCAATCATTTTTCATCATTATCATCACTGGTAACACAATCATCATTGACTTGTTAAACGGAATAGAATTTACATCAAGTTTTAAGTGGCAATTCTGAAACTCCACCTCTTCCTTCTATCCAGTGGTACACTGGTATTAATTTCTACAATATAGATTCATTAAGTTGCCAGAATACATTCTGATTACAGAAAAAAAAACAAAAACTATGTCTTGAAAAGACTGATCTTCCTAGTGATAAACATTCAAAGAAAAATTACCATATCTATAAAAGGAAATAAAGTGGTAAAAATAAGAGATGAGAAAACACTCTATTAATACCCAAATCAAACAAAAACCAATCATCCTATAAATAATGCTAAGTCTACATAATACGAACAGCAATAACTCCTAAGACCACAAGATGGGGTTATGAACCTTTTGAGGCTGTTGCTGTTCCAGGAGCTGCTGTCTGAGATGTTCAAGGTTTTGTTGTTGTAGTTGTTCTGCTATCTGATGAAAAATGGAATTGTTCACAGATTCTGAAACATGAGAACTAAAAGGAAAGTAGAAATATATTTTAAAATCCACTAAAGATAATATGATAATTACTATTTTTTCAAAGGAAACAAAAGTCAACTCAAGAAATCGTATTCTAATGTTTGCTTCTAAAATATTAACACAAAAAAGAGAATACCCCAGAATATTAATATGAAGATAAATAAATTCAATAGCATTTTAATGGGTCTGTAACATGTCAGAGATGCTCGGTTGAAGATTTCAGGCTATTAAATACATATACATTAGTGATTTTAAAATAAATCTCAATAAAACACTTTTATAAACAATTTAAAGTATTTAAACAATGTCATTTCAACTCCTTCTCTAACTATGAGATAGTGTGGAACATGCTGTATCAATCAGTATGTGTAAAACTTAGAATTATAATTGACCATATAAAATTTATATACTTAGAAATGCATACCTATTATTTATTAGATATGTTGACACAAATGGTATTTAGACAAGAGAAAACAATTTCAACTATGCTCTGGGAAATAAACACCTGGAAGAACCTGGAATTCTGGGTTCCATAAGGTAAGAAATGAAGTAAAAATTCCCACCAAGGGCTAGCAGGATTTTGAGAACTTTTGAAACCATTGTGGGGGTTGAGGGGTGGGACACCTTCATCTGGAGCAAATAAACCTAACAAGAAGAACAACAGCTACCTTCAAATATTGAAGGACTAAATCTCAAAATATAATGGAGCAAATTCGTCTCCACGCTTTAAAAAGCAAATCCTGAATCATTGTGGAAAATAAACAGAATTTAGTTCAAGAAAAGAACATGTAATAACATGTTAAATTAGATGTTAATTTAATTAAATTCTCATTTCTGAAAGGCATTAACACCGGATATTTAAACTATCAGGACTGTTAAGGATATTCTTATATTTTTCTTAGGACACTGATTTACATGATGGGGATTGAAACCAAGGGTGCTCTACCACTAAGCTACTTCCTTAGCTTTTTTTAGTTTTTATTTTGAGGCAGAGTTTCCTAAGTTGCCCAGGATGGCCTTAAACTTTAACTTCTCCTGCCTAAGCCTCCTAAGCAGCTAGGATTATAGGCATGTGCCATCACATCAAGCAATCTACATAATTTCAAATGTTCCTTCAATTTTTATAATTTATAATCAAAACTGTTAATTTTCTCAACAACCCATAACATCAATTCTTATTTCTGATTAGTCTGATGCACTTCCTAGAAGCAGATTTAGCGCTAGAAGAAAGTGTCTGTCCTTATATTGAAAATATTATTTTTTTTAAAATATGATGATTGACTTATTTTTTTTTAAAGAGAGAGTGGGGGGGGAGAGAGAGAGAGAGAGAAAATTTTTTTAATATTTATTTTTTAGTTTTTTGGCAGGCACAACATCTTTGTTTGTATGTGGTGCTGAGGATCGAACCCAGGCCGCACGCATGCCAGGCGAGCGTGCTACCGCTTGAGCCACATCCCCAGCCCCCATCGAAAATATTCTTAAATTTAAGTTAAATTAAACAAAGAGATGTAAAAACATCTATTAGCTTTACTCTTTTATTTATCTTTATTTATTTATTTTTATGTGGTGCTGAGGATCGAACCCAGTGCCTCACACATGCTAGGCAAGCACACTACCACTGATCCACAACCCCAGCCCATAGCTTTACTCTTATTTATCATTTTTCCTATTAAAAAATTTTTGACATAGTACAACTATTTGCAAAACTTGAAAAAGAGTACAAATAATCTAGGGAGACAACAAAACAGCAATTCTGCCACCTTTCTGTGTGTAAGAATTTAATAGCCTGACAAAACAATCCTAATTGAGTCAAAGTATACTTAGTAGATGGTAACATCCTACCCAATATTTACAAAAGTCACAGAAAAAGAAAAATATAATTCTTACAGTTGAGGTGTTGGAATTTCCTTTTTGGGTTCTTCACTATGCTCAGAATCGTCCCCAAAATCAAACCTATCCATCAACTTCTGGTGGGAGGGGAGCATGACAGGGAAAAAGAGACAAAGTGTTTTACATAAATATTTAAATGTTACTTATATCCCATTAGTTTATCTCTTCATTTAATATGTTTTATATCATTGTATACTATACTCTTTCTAGAGTGTGAGCTCCATGACATACATAGTAAGTATTCCTCTTTATCCAGTTTTGATTTCTGCAGTTTCAGTTATCCAGTCAACAGCAGCCTATTGTCTTGGTTTGTTCATGAGACCATAGTCACATAATTTTCATTATGTTAATGATGTGCCTAATGTATAAAATGTTATTAATGTTAATTAAGCAGACGTTAATTACTATGCCTAATTTATAAATTAAATTTCATTGCAAGTATGCACATTCAGGAAGAATGTCCCGTGCATGTGTGTGCATGCGTGCGTGTGTGTACAATTTGGTACTATCCACAGTTTTAGGTACCCAGCAGAAGTCCTGGAATGTATTCCAGAGGACTAGGGAGATCTACTGTATTGTCTTAAATAACAAAACAAATTATAAAATAGACAATATAATCACTGACACTAATCTTACATAAGACTAAGGATTAAAATAATGAAGTGGTCTGCCATATCAATACAGCTTGGTAACACCTGGAAGCATAAACAATGAATCTATCCCTTGATAGAACATGTAGATCCTCATCTTCATATGTTCTGTCACCTTCTGAATATTCAACTTAAAGGCTTTTTATGTGGGCAAGCTATTTAGATTAAGTAAGACTTGGAAGCTGCTGCCTCAATGGAAAATACACTGACCATTTATCTTTAGTTTAAAAAAAGTATTTTAAACATCTGAAGAGAAATTTTTAAAGTCTAAATCTTTTTTAAATTTAATATATTTTCTACAGTACAGTGTATATCGACAGAATATGATAAAACACAATTTATAGAATCCACATGACACTTCACACAATTTAACACTGCCTATTGAATGCATCCAATATTGTAATGACTACCTTGTTGAAAGGGACTCCCTGATCCAAGGGAGTGAGCGTGTTGGCTGCTGCAGCTGCAGCTGTAAGCTGTGCTGTGAGAGCCTGCAATTGAACCACAAGACCAGCATCCAGGGCCTGGAGGATGGAAGGCTGAGGTTTCTGCTGCTGTATCTGTAAGGTTTGTATTAACTGTTGAAGCTAGAGAAAAAATAATTATTATAAAACAGTTGTTGGAATTTACTCATAAGAGTGCCCATGTAAAACTTTTAGTTAATAAATTTAATCATTCTACAATCTTAGGTAATCAAAAAAAGTCTTTCCTAGTATGCATATACAACACAGTCCTTAGTAAGTCTGTCTTCTAGGAAGTCAGGAAACTTTAAATAAAATAAAGCACTTATACCACAACAACCAGAAAAGGGACTCCTGACAAGATAAATAATACTTTTCACTATGCTTCTCACCCCTTCTTCAATTAACTCCATGAAGGGATAAGCACTGACAACAGCAGAGCTTTTGTGATCATTCAGACATATCATCTAAGAACATATCCTGAAAGGACAGTAATTAAGAAATTTATTCTTACAGCCAACTTTGAGACTAAAAAACAAGTTATTTACAATGAAGAGTGTCAAGTACAGTAAAAAGAAACCCACTTCCCACTATTTACTCACCTTTGCTAAAAAACTTGTAAGATCCATAAATAAGAAACCCCTACATTCATCACAGAAATAATACATAACTGAGTTCTAAATCTGTAATAGGCACATTGGTGCAGTTGGAGAAGAGGAGTAACTTCTACCACATGGTAGAACTATGATTAATAATTAATTATTTTAAATAGCCATTAGAGATTTTTAACATTCCCAACAAAAAGAAATTTAAAAAAGGACTGAGGTAATAGATATGCCAATTACCCTGAACTGATCATTACACATTATATACATACATATATGCACATATATAACCTATAAGTATGCAAAATTACTATGTGTCAATTAAAAATGAAAATCACTTTGAAAAAGCCCTAAACCTGAAGTATATATGAAAATTATCAATTTATATTTGAAAAAGAGAACAGCAAACTGATTGTCAAGACATCTGTATTCCGTTAAGTTCAACTTTTAGTATGAGAAAGTACAAATAACATGCAAGATGACAGCAAATAAAATCATTCATGTCTATTCTAAAATAGCAACATTAGGGTACAAACTAGAACCATTTAACCACCAAGCATCTTCTTTAAAACTACTATTGGGATAAAAAAGAAAATGCAAAACTACATGAGAGTTAACTAACTGCACCCCAGAAGCTCCAGAATGACTAAGACCAATAAATACATACAAGATATAAATTCTCCACATTACTGTGGTGAAGAAAGTAAGGAAAAGGACAACGAGAATAGAAAGGGAAATAAAAAAATACCATATTTATCCTTTATACATTTTAACTATTCCTTTTGATATCGCCATTTTTCCCAGCCACACTGTTATTCTTTCAGTCACCCAAATTCAAAATTACCTCAGCATTTTTTTCCTCTACTGCTATCACTGTTGTGTCAATATCTTCATTACCTGTGTGTAATTAACCCTCCTTGTACTATTTTCTTTGGAACGCAATAAAAATAACTCTATACTTCTGGAAAATTTATATAAAAAATATTTACTTGGTAGCATCTTTTAAAATGAGAACATGCTTTATATAAACTATTGTAAAGGGATTACCACAAAATAATTTTATCATTTCAGCTAATACTGGTCAGTTTCCCAAATGTCTCAAAAATGTAGAAACTCTTATGTGCATATATCAATATGTAATAATGAATCCCACCATTATGTATAATTATAATGCATCAATAAAAAATATTTTTTAAAATATGCAGAAACTGGGCTGGGGTTGTAGATCAGTGGTGGAGCAGTTGCCTAGCACATGTGAGGCACTGGGTTCAATCCCTCCAGACCACATTAAAAAAGGTACTGTGTCTGTCTACAATTTAAAAAATGCAGAAACTGTATCCAGTCTAAGACTACTCATTGAGTTGATTTTTATACTTTTAAAAAGACTGGACAGGCCTCACATTTTTGAGCTTATCTTTTCAGAGAATTCACAATCTTAATATTTTCCCCATAGTCATTACCTCTCTTTCAATATCACTACTACTAAAAGGAAAATATTCCCTATCTCTAGACTTCTCTCCATCTTATTTAAGATACTAATCAGATCATTAGGTTTCAGTATACAGATCTATTCATTCCCCATTGCTCAGTAAATGAATTGTCATTTCTCAATTTGCTTTCTATAGTTTTCAAAACCAACTCTGTTATACCTCTGTCATTAATTCCACAATAATATACTGAATACCTACTATCATCTAGACATAGTGGAAAAAAAACAATAGACAAAAATCCTAGGCCTAGTACAACATACATAGTACAGCAGGAAGAGATGAAGTAACATCATCATCCAAAAAAATAAATGAATTATATAATGTCATATAAGGTAGTAAATGCTAAGGAAGGAAATAAAGGTGAGAGTCAAAGTAAAAAAGATGAAAAGTTCAGTTTACGATATTAAACACCAGTCACTTATTACGATGACATTTAAACAACTTGCGGGAGAATGAAACCATATGAATATATGAGGAAAGACAGTTTTCAGTATAGGAATCACCAAGTACAATATCTTGAGGCAGGATTATAAGTAGTATAGGTAAGGAATGGCAGAAAGGCAGGTGTGGCTAGGGTGGAACAAATCAGAGGGAAAAAGAAGTAATGAAAGAAACAAATGATAACACTAAGGAGGGGTCAATATAAACAAAACACTTATCTCTAATTTAGAGAAAATGATGGATTGGTGATGAAAATAGAAGGAAACAAGAAATCAAGTTAAGAACATAAAAAGGTTAGTGAAGTGACTGTTACAGCTTTTACTGAGTCAAACAGGGAGCTACTGGGCTCCCGAGAAAGACTGTAGTAGAGCAAGGGTGAAAGCCCCATAAGAGGCAGCTGCAACAAAACAGATAATAATGTAGCTCAAGACTAGTAATGAGGTAGTGAGAGTCAATGGATTCAGAATATAAGTAAACGATTTCTTTCTTTCTAGGGCCTCACACATACTAGGCAAGCTCTCTAACACTGAATTATATCCCCAGTTACATAAGACTTAAGACATCAGATATGATGAATGAAAGAAATGAATCAAGGATAAGTCACTTTGAATCTGATGGGCTCCAAGTTTTTGAGCTCAAGAAAAAGAAGCATTTCTGAACTGATCTCTCAATGCAAAAAATAAAGCAAGAACTGGAAGGATGCTTATCTCCAACTAATATGAGAAATACGCAGGTGGAGAAGGTTTGTTTGAAAGACTGAGAATCCATCTTTTACTCAGTAGTCTGTTTACATAACTCAACCTCAGCATCTCTTTCTTACCTATACTTTAAAAACAAACTGTCATTTGTACAAAAAAACTTTCCCTGAAACAATTATTTAAGCCAAGGCATTATCCCTAATTTTGAATTTCCAAAGTTTTTTATTTTTCTCAGGATTGTTATTCATTTTTCATTTTAATTATATTCGTGCATTCCAATTATCTATTAGACTTTAGGCTTCAAGAAGCCAAAGACTATGTCTTGTTTACCTTTAATACCCTACCGCAAAGCCCAGTAACTCAAACACTGTGAGTGCTATCACTGCATCTAGATAGTGCAGTAAGAAAAATATACAGGACATAGGAACTTAAAGCAAAGATATAGAATTACCATTAGTTGCAAATAATATGATTTAACTGGAAAATGAAATAAATTGAAAATAGAAATTAGACTGGCACTGGAAACAAAAATCCAATTTACTCAAATATATTTACAGAAACCTACAAACTATGAAGAAATTATATTTAATAAGTTACAAAACCTAAGATATGAACAATAAAGTATAAATAACTAAATATTGTAAAGATATCTCTCCCACACACACACCTCAAATCAATGGATAAACGTAGCATGATTCTCCTCTGCTCCTAACAGTAGAGCCACAGCAGTCTGCTTTCTATTCCTACAATACAACACACTCTTTCCCATCTTCAAGATGTTGACACATGCAATTCTCTCTGCTTCCTATCATCCCATCCTGCTAGGACTATTCTCAAAAGTCTCAATTCAAATACCAGTTCCTCAAAGCGCATCTTCTGTGGCATCCTTTCTCTAGTTTTCACCCCTAGCCCAACTTGGTAACTATATCCATTTAACCTTTTCTAAGACAAATATGACTACCTAAAGTAACTTTGTCATTTTTTTATTGTCTGTCTCCCCTAAGACACCTATCCCTAAGATAAAACAGCACCCCATCCATTTTGTGACTGGGGTTGCAATAGCACCTAATAATTGTTTGGCATAAACTAGTGCTAAAAATTAGGATTCTGCCAAACAATTTTTTAATAAAATATTTATTTATTTAGAGTGGGGTACTGGGTATTGAACTCATGCTTTACCGCTAAGTTACATCCCCAGACCTTTTTATCTTTTTAATTTGACAAGCCTGGCCTCAAACGTGCAATCCCTCCTGCCTCGGCCTCCCAGGTCACTGAAATTAAAGGCATGTTTCACCATTCCTGGCATAAAAATCTTTAATGACATGAGAGTAACTGCGATGAATTACTAAATGAAAAGTGGAAGCTATATATAGAGTATTTTATATAGTGATATTCTATTTTCAGAAAACTAAAAAAATACTTATCTCTAGATGGTATAATATAAAACAGTACATTAGGAAAATAATGAATTATACATCGTTCTCAACATAAGAAAAAACCTGCTCACCTGTTGGCCTTGAGGACTTTGTAAGATCTGAGCAACCGCCGCAAGTGTATCTGTATTTGTTATCTGAGATACCCATGGATCAGGAAGGCCTTGGACCACATTAGCTGGAGTAACAGGTGTCACAGGTGTTCCTTTTTAAAAAGACATCACACAGCCCACCAAATACAGAAGTAAATAAATACGACTTGAAAAAGTTGAGGAATTTGTTCTACTACTTTTATAAAACATAGACAAATGTATATCAATATTTTTATTTTATTGTCAGCATTTAGAAAAACCATTTTAAAATCCTTCATGTAATTAGGTTTAAAAAAACAAAAAAAAAAACAACCAAAGGGATTGTTCATTCTTCTCCTCAGTGAACTAAGATAGTACTTTAAGTGTACATAGCATCATTAAAAACTGAGCTAAGAGTTTAACGAAGCTTACTTAGGAGCCATTAAAAACATTATGAAGGGGCTGAGGTTGTGGCTCAATGGTAATGCACTTGTTTAGCATGTGCGAGCCCTGGGTTCAATCCTCAGCACCACATTAAAAAAAAAAAATTAAATTAAATAAAGTATTGTGTTCAACTACTTCAAAATAAATAAATAAATAAAAACATTAGAAGACATTCAACAAAATAAGAAAAATACAATTTTGATGGAAACAGAACTTATTTTTTTTTCAATAAATGCACAAAAACTAAATGTGAATGAAAATGTTACCAAATTCAATTCTTGGAATTGTGATAAAAATTTTTAAATGTCATTTAAATACCCTAAGAAAACATGATTTTGAGATTATTATTAAAGCATTCTTGGCATTATCAAACAATTTAAGGTTCTTTGTAAAGATTAAATTAACCTCATTTCCTGTAAATATAAAGTTGATTTATATGCCAAGTGTTAAGAGGTTACAGACAACTCAAATAATCTGGAAAAACCTAAATGACACACTCATTTTCCAAAGTTCATTATGTTTATGTTTCTTGGGATAAAAAAAAAAGCTTTCAGAATGAGAGAATTATACATAAACAACCAAGGCTGGCACACGCCTGTAATCCCAGGGACTCAGGAGGCTGAAGCAGGAGTATCTCAAATTTGAGGCCAGCCTCAGCAACTTAAAAGGACTGGATGAAATGATACACACCTGTAACCCAGTAATTCAAGTGGCTGAGGCAGAAAAATCACAAATTCAAAGGTATCCTCAACAATTTAGCGAAGCCCTGAGCAACTTAGCAAGACCTAGTCTCAAAATAAAAAATGAAAAAAGCTAGGGGGACAGGGGATGTGGCTCAATGATAGAGCACTCCTAGGTTCAATCCTACTTTAAAACACACACACACACACACACACACAAATACACACACACACAAATACACTCACACATGGTTTTATTTTTCCTTTGAATTATATTTTCTTTCAATTATTTAATATAGCATCACAATTTTCCAATGGTGTAGAATTGTTATTGTACATACGAATAACCATGTGAAAATATGAGAATATTTAAAAATCAAATCTATATTGTAGCAATATACCTGGGGTGTTGCTCATAGCAGCAGTAGTACTGGCCAAAACAGGTGTGACAACTGGAGGAGGAATCCCTGCTGCCATATCCAAAAGCGGTTGAATAATCTCACTCTTAAATACATTATTCTTCTGCCATAAGTTTAAAACTCTCACTATTTTACTCTAGAGAAAAAAAGAAATACGATATTTTGATTTTTTGCATTCAAAACATTAGTATAATCATTTCATAAGGGTTTTTAGGGTGCTGGATGGGAAGAAGAGATGAAAACACTTCTGGGGTACTTTCTACAACTGAAAATTTGTTTCTACCATTTTGCATTTGCTAATCTTATCTCAACTGAAGGGGGAACACATTAGTTTTAATAGACATACAATATAAATGAAAGCTACACTTAGCTGAAGGCAGACACGACAACTAGTCTCTATCTCCCACACAATTCTAATGAGCTTAATTTAATACTATGGTTGCCTATAGAACTGTATTAAGTATTCCAAACAGAGTTAGGATTCATCTCAGTACTAAATTTAATTTTAACTTTGTCTCATAAAATGTTTATCTTTTGAACAAATAAGTAACTTCAGGACAAAGTCCTTTACTAATGTAACTCTTACAAATTTTCATTTTAAAAACTATTTAAATATAGGAGAGGGCATTTCTTCATGTAAGAATTTAACCAAGGGCTGGGGATGTGAGCTCACTAATGGAGACATGCATAGCATGCATGAAGCCCTGAGTTCGATCCTGCCATCAGAAGAAAAAAAAAAAAATATTTTTAACAAAATTAATCCTTTCTTTCAGCACCACATAAAAATAAAGATACTGTGTCCACTTAAAACTAAAAAATATAAAAAAGAGAATGTCTCAAGATAGTCTACAAGATATTTCTAAGCACCTTGTCATAAATTCTACTTCCCTGTTGATGCTTTAAACCAGAGACATACACACTTCTGTCTGAACAGAATGTGAAATATAACCTCTCTTCACTCTCCACCTTCCCCCTTCATTATTCTTCCCTACTCTCCCCTTGTTGCATAATGCCAATCCCTGTAACAGCATTACTTAATGTAGCTCACAGAATGTTAAATCCCATTATAAATGAATAATACTCTATATTTATTTATTTCACTTACCATAATCGGAAAAGTCTTTACCACTCTATTAAAAAAAAAAAAAAGCCTGCTTGCTACTAACAAGCAGATTTACATATCTGAACCATCTGAGTAATTTTCTTTTTCTCTTTCTCGTAGGCCCTTTAATAGCAGCATTGAATCCAATTTACTCTTACTCCCCACTCCCCCTAAAGATCCACAGCATTGCCCAACTCAACCCACTTCAAATACATACATACACAGATATCTCAAATTTTTGTTTTAATCTCACCCTTTTCTAGATCCCTTATGTATGAGTACTTCATATTTTTGGTAAGGCTCCACTCAATCATATAATATTCATGTAGCTGCTATAAAATTCATGAAATACATGCTATCTACATAACCTTTCTCATTAACCTTGGTCTTAAGCCAAAAGTGTCAATTAAAAAAATATATATATTTGTTAAACCCTCAGTTCTCTTATCTATAAAAATGAGACTGTGTACCATAAGTATTCTTGGGTTTCTTTTCTCAATTTCAAATTGTATCAAACTGTTTAGGTTGACCAGTATTTTGAAGGTCTTGAAAGTCTTAACCACTTCCATTGTGAACATCTTGGCAGAGAGCTATATCTTACTTACTACTTACAGTTCTTCTTATAGCAACACTATAAAATGGCACTTCACTTTAATTATGCATACCCTAATCTTGCTCCAAAAGAGATTAAGTGAAATTGCATTCAGTTGTAAAATTCTGTTTAATTGTATTGTTGCCTATCTCCTGTTATATTTTGAGTATTATAAACACAGAACCTATAAAGATAGGTATTATCAACTTCTATTTCTTGGATAATTCTGAAGTCTAAAAGCATAATTAACAGTAATTAGAGAAAACTTGATAATCAGAAAAAATTCTATATATCTCCATTGATTATGTGATTAATTTGCCCGAAAGCTTCAGATTTACACAAGCACAACAATATGCCCAATTAAGAAGAATGTCTCTCAGACTGGAGTTGTGGCTCAGTGGTAGAGTGTTCGCCTAGCACCCCTGAGGCACTGGGTTCGATCCTCAGTACCACGTAAAAATAAAATAAAGATACTGTGTCCACTTAAAACTAAAAAATATTAAAAAAGAGAATGTCTCAAGATATTCTACAATGTTTTTCTTTTAAGTAACATCAACTGGCCTGTTTTTCTTAAAACCTTGCTTAATGAAATACAAATATTCCACACAGAATATACACTTAATGACCGTTTCGTTGATACTGACACTGAACAATTTGATTCACAACTTTTTAAACACATAAAAGTTTATTTATAACCAAGTACAAATGGTACAAATTATTGTGGGACTCCTTAATTAGGGGGGAAAAAAGAGGTCATTAATATGTATTCAAAAATAGCACTAATTAAATGAATACATTTTATAACAGTAACAGATCAATTTTCAGAATAAAGATATGGTTTATTTTTAAGTTCCTCATACTATTATGTTTATATATTTTTAAATTATGTCCAAATCACATTAATATGCAAACTCTTCAAATGAAACATAAGAAAACGACACAACAAGAAGGGCGCAGTGGGTGCCTGACTATAATCCTAGCCATCTGGAGGCTAGGGCAGGAGATCACAAATTCAAGGTAAGCCTTGGCAAGACAGCAAGACCCAGCAATTAGGTGACTCTCAAAATATAAAAGGGGCAGTGGGGTGTTGGGGATGCAGCTCAGTAGTAAAGTTGGTACTGGACCAACACCCAGCACAAAAAAAAGAAAATTACATAACAAATGTTTAATAACTTCAGATTTGACTACTACTTCTTTATAAAAGATGGGCACTTAGAAAGTTCTGTACCTTACACAAGAATCAACCCAGTTTCTAAGACATTTACCCATCATGTTATTCAAAATAACTAGTACCTAACAACTATCATTCTAAAAATCTACATACATACACATAATGCTCCTCATTTATTATCGAAATTATAGCATTAATATAATCTTACTTCCTACAGTTTTAAAAAACAAAAAGACCCTATTCCATAAACACTTAAAAAATAAGAGATATTACATTATGAGATACAAATTGAAGACTGATTTGTTCATTGTAACTGACAGAAATCAAAGTCCAAATAATGAAATTTCTAAGTCAAGATGTTGGGTTACTTTTTAAAATGCTGATATAAAATTCCAAAATGCTAATTTATCAGATGGGATTGCAAAGTGCCTATTTTAACAGTCAATTAAGATAGGCCACTTAAAATCTTAAACATTCTTTCAGCCTTTCTAAGTATTGAAGTATCAAAATTAAAAAAATTAACTGTCAAGAAGTTATATCCAAAAATAGTTCACTAAAAATATAACATAATAAATTTATCTGTTATCTATTCATTATAACAAGGTTTTCTTCTTCCAGCTCAATATTCTATTTTAGCTATTAAAAATAAAACTACCTATAATGATAGTTTGTTCATAACTGTTAAATCCATGTGACTGATATCAGTATACCTGGGTATTTGTGAAGGCAACACTATTATTTTGTACTGCCTATTTTATTGTGTAAAATAACCTATGAAATATTGTCATATTTTATATATAAATGTCTTTTTTAAATAAATAAAACTACCTAGAAATGAGTTCCATTAGTCTTCACCCATTCTTACCTTTTGCTAACTAATCAACATTGCACTCAACCCTGTCAAAACCCACACCTAAATGTCCAAATCAGCATCAAAGTGAGTAACCTAAAATTTAAGGGCAAATATAAAAATAAACAACTCTTCTTTATTCTGCCTTTGGGTCCAAAACTCTTGTTATTTGTTAATTACAGAATATGTACATATTCAGATTTCAAAGATTTAATAGTAATGGTTTCTAACACTTTTAATAAAATTATACCATAACAAAACAATTTTGATATACAATTACTTTCTATGAATTACTTGGCAAAACCATTTTCCATGAACAATGAAAAGGAAAATATCAACTCAAACATCACAATCCTAAAATAGTCCTAGATTTGAATAAGTGCTTAATATAATTCCAAAAGATATTGTAGCCAATTTCTTTAACAGCAGTTGCTTCAAATAAATTAAATCCTAGCAAAAATCAACATTTTTTCACTCTTCAAGGAATTCTAAGAACAAAAAATGAATGTGGATATTGTAATGATTAAATATTTGAATTTAGAATAATCTAAACACCAAGCAAAACAGCACCATACCTTGTCATCCCCAGGACAACGATATAAATTCTGAAAAGTGCTAATGATGTTATTACTAAATCGGGGTGCGAACACATCCTTTTCTTGACCAAACTGATGTCGTGATTGTCTCACAATGGAGTCAATAACATAAAGTCCAGGTACCTTGTATTCTGGTTTGCACTGATGAGAAAAAGAGTGGGAAGAGAAGAAAACAAAGGTAAAAATCATCATAAATCCTATAGAAATACATAAACACTGCTTATGCTGTAATGAATATTCAAACACTGAGTATTCCACACCATATGTCTCTGGAATGGCATTTTAAAGAATCTACTTTGAGTATGTTCCTCATTCAGTTCAACTGTCAGTCATCCAAGTTCCAAAATAGTACCGCATAACTGATTTCAATGGAAAAAAAAATTTATAAATAAGGTATTGTTATGATATTTAAATTTGCATAATGACTTTGAAAAGCTACGGAAAGAAAAGGCAAATTAAGGACAGGACTCTAAAAAATTCATTGCCTACATGTATTAGATTTCAATATAAAACACGTAACAAAGGGTTTCTAGGGCTGGGGCTGTGGCTCAAGCGGTAGTGCGATCGCCGGGCATGTGCGCGGCGCTGCGTTCGATCCTCAGCACCACAAATAAAGATGTTGTCTCTGCTGAAAACTAAAAAATAAATATTAAAAAATTCTCTCTCTATCTCTCTGAAAAAAAAAAAAAAGTTTATATACTAATTCAAAAACAAACAACAAATGACAAGTTATACCATTCTAAATACACGGAACCCAAAGTTTCAAACGTTTTTCAAATACCCCAACTATAAGAGATAAGACATTACCATTATAATTCTGGGAATTTATCCTATGAAAACATTTTTCAAGAACTCTCCTGGGTTATTTCTCAATCATATTGTGAAATTATAAGTCCCCGACTTTTTAACTACAGGCTTTTTTGACCTACAGTAAGTAAGTCAACACAATTTAGAATCCTTCTTAAAAAAAAAAAAAAACTGAAGCTTACTTCTCCTGTTTTTGTTTCCATAACAAAAATATAAAAGACTGCTTATCAGCACATATTAGAATAAAAGAAAATTATGGTTACAGAGCAAGTTCGTTTTTTAGTAATATAAAAGCTTAAATATTTTCACCTAAAGTTATTTTCTGGCACATATGGCATTAAAACAAAACTGTATTAGGAGAATGTTCTTGGAAATCGGAGTATTATCACTGTTACAAGAATCCCCAACCCAGGCTGGGGCTGTGGGGCAGTGGCAAAGTACTTGCCTAGCTGGGTTTGATCCTTAGCACCACATAAAAAGAAGTAAATAAAATAAAGGCTTCCTGACAATCTACAACTACCAAAAAAAATTAAAAAAAAAAAAAAAAAGAAAAAGAAAAACCCAAACCCATCCCTAACACACACACACACACACACACACACACACACACACACACACACACAGTTTCTAACTGGGATTTTCAGCCAAAACAACGATTGATTTCATTCTTCAAAAAGGCTAGGTGGCATTTAGTTTGTTTCTTAAAACCCTTTTTAAGAACCTATCTGGTAAGCGTCTTTATTAAGCTGGAAAAAATGCAGAGAACTTTAACTGTAATTCAAAGAGTCTGATAGGAGAGATGTGGGCTATTACATGCTTGAAGTATTTCATAAAAAAGCAATAAATTAGTGTTTGGACATTAAAGACTTAGAGTGAACTGAAGGATCAAAAAACTTTGTTTTAAAGTTTCTGTTTTTAAATGTCTCAAGGAGTTAAGGCTTTCCCTCATGTCCAAAAAACTGACTTATTTTTCTTCACTTTATCCATCTAGCCAAGGTTAACTTCCTTTCACTATCATACATTCAAAGAATTAACTATCTACCCTAGCTAACAATACCCGTCAGTAAATAAAACTTTCTAAACTTAATGAAAACCAGAACATCCACTTTGGTAAGTAAATACACACACACACACACACACACACACACAATTCCCCAGTGCTAGAAACACAGATCAGTTCTTAATAATTATTTACTGACTGGCATTTAAACTTTCCCAAAGGCAGAAAACAATCTTATACTTAATGCATTATTTTACACAAATGATTATCTTGAGTAAGACTGAACTCAAGAACTTATGCTGATAAGAGTTTTAAAAATTAATGTATGAGTAATGCAATAATTAATGTGGTGTCTTTTAAAAAAATTAGTATCCAAACATCATTACTATGTTGAGGTTTTTTTTAATATCTTTATTTTGTTTATTTTTATGTGGTGCTGAGGATCGAACTCAGTGCCTCACACGTGCAAGGCAAGCGCTCTGCCACTGAGCCACAACCCCAGTCCCAAATGTGGTTGTCTTTTTTAATCTTTTCCTTTTATTTATACCAAAAATTCTGACCATAAACTTAATTCAGAATAATGATGAGTGTGTGCTATAAACAATTTCCTTTCATGGCCATCTGTGAAGATTCTAAAGCTTCAAAAATATATTAGCAGATTTATTAGTGAATAGTAACACCTAAAGAAAAACATTCTTTCTTCCACAGTTACCTTCGGACATACTCTACACCAACATGTTGTGACTCAGAATTTTTTAATACTACTGCTTTGGATATTTTTCCACATAAGAGGGCAGAAAAACGATTTAAGTATAATTTAATATTTAAATATTAATAACTTTAAATAACCACAGCAAATTAAGACAAAGAAATATGAAATGTTGTTCAAATTTTTATTATATTAGACTGAAAACAAGAATTTCTGTCTCTCCAATGGCAGGGCATGTTATATTTTTACTCTTGAAATAATTTTTTTAAAACTGTATTATGCAAAATATTTACAGATATACCATCTTCAAACAATATTCTAATAATTTCCAATTTCCCATGCTTCAGAGAAAGTCACTTAGAAAAAGAAAGGGAAGAATGACTAGAGAGAATGCATCTTTAAATATACTTGTGTGATTTTCATGCTGCCATCCAAATTAGCACCTGCTGCTATCATCAGGCAGAGTTGTTTAAAAAGAACTCTCCAGGCCAGTTGGACTACATATGAATCCTATTAGAATTTGTGCTGCCACTTTCAACTACTAAAAGTTGAATGTAAAAACACAGCTGGAACAGTAAAATAACAGGAGTAAGGGGCTATACCTGCAAAACACTGCATGATGCTGATGGTAGCCATGAAAGAAAAGAGGATTCCCAGGATACAGTCATGCCTGAAACCTAAGTGATTTTTCTTTCCTCTGTACATTGAAAAGTTTGGCTTGTGAGCTGCCAACATTTAGTGGTGCTAGCAGCAAAATTCCATTATTTCTAGCTTGTATAGTAAACACAGATTCTTAAATCACAGAGTAGACTAGGTGGGAGCTGCAATGAAAATAGGCTTTTCCTTGGCTTAAAAATATTTCCTTTGTGGGGCTGGGGCTGCAGAGTAGCAGAGTACCTGTATAGCACATGTGACTCACTGTGTTCAATCCTCAACAGCAGCACATAAAAATAAATTTTAAAAAAGTATTCTGCCCATTTACAACAACAACAAAAAAAAAACAATTTAAAAAAAAAGACTTCCTTTGTGTCATGGCATACAAATACAGTGGACTTTTCTACTTACATTAAAAAAAAAAAAAGTTAACACATGCAAAAAGAACAATAACAATGACAGGTAACTAGCAAATATGATCAAATTCACCAATGCTAAGAAGTGCTCCAAGAGCTTTCTAACTATTCTAGACATTCATACCAAGATTTTCTTGCTGTTTTGTTTGTTTGACTCCTGTAGGTTATTTCAGAAATCTCTACATCCTGCCTCAAACACACATATATTACAAAAATAAGTATGATCTTTCAAATTATCCACCTTCCTGAAGATTCTAATATTCATACAACGTGGACCCTAATTGCAGCTTCATCCCTATTTGAGAAAAAAAAAAATCATTGCTCAATCAGTGTTAAATTTAACATTTTGGGAGTGTTCTCTAATAAGACTCCTTGTACACTGTGGAAGTTTACCAGGTAGTTCCCTACACCTTCTGAAGCCTGTTCATAGATTTCTTCAGGTATCAGTAAAATTACATTATTAACTTTAAAATGCATCCTTGCATTATTCCTCCCACAGAATTTATAGAGGTCAGTATTATGCCATAGGCCACATGGAAGAATTTTATAAGAATCAAGTAAATTCCCTTCTGTATTTAAAATAAGCTTGCTGTTTAGGAAACAAATGACTATTTTACTGGATTATTTATCAAGTAAATTATAAATTCTGTTATACTTCCCATTCTATATGAAGCAATGATAAAAAGAAACTTCTCTACTAAATATAAAGTTGTTTAGTAAATAATTCACTATATTATCTAATGCCTTCCAACCAGATTGCAAATACAATCAAGAGAGAGATAATGTGTCCTTCAAGTTTTCCTCAACTGAGTTTTCTAAGCAGCAAATTACTATTAGTTGATGATTTAACACTGATCATTTAAATCATGATCATTTTAGCTATAAAATTTAGTTTAATGTACTGTCAATTAAGGAATTCTAAGAAATCATGAGAAACATTATATATGTTCCTTAAGTGTTTCCTAAGATTTTATTTCCTTTATGTAAGATAATAACTGGTTTATAGCCTAAGAATTCATACTATGGGGTACCTATAAAGTCTACAAACCTAGGCTAATTAACATAATAGCTACACTATTAAAAAAAAACAACAGCAGCATGTCTCAGACTTTATGGATATCCAATATTAGTTTAGTAAAGATTCAACAGGAACTAAGCATATAATAATACTCTTAACAGAGTCTATAACATCTTCACTGCTAATTCTGAATGAATCTATGTAGTATTTCCTAAGAAAATAACAGCTAAGTAAACAAATTCGGTAAGAGATATTAGTACAAAATAGGAAGAAAGATCAAATGATATTTTCTCTTGGATGGTCAACTAAATACTTTTATGCTATTTTCTAAACTTGTAATAATTTTAAATTCCAAAAGCATGGAAGCTCTGAAATTCCACAAAAGCAATATGCATTTCCACAACCCCTAAGCCAGAAAAGGGGTAATCATTAGCCCATCTTCACAGAGAATCTTGATCACACCAACAAGGAAGCAAGAGATGAAAGGTGATTAGTTCTTAACTGATGTGCAAGCAGTGTCACTGAGGGATGATGAGAGGAGAAAGATGGCTTTAAGTAAGAAAAAAATATTACCTTAGTTCCTGACAAGACACAGCTAAAAAAAAATCCAAATTTTATATACATCTTTGTAAAATATCTGAGGTTGGACTGAGGTAATGAAACATTTAATTTGAAGAAAAGTAATAGTAATAAGAAAACAACCAAACATTTTAAACATACTAGGGTATGTTTTACTCTTTAGTTAAAGGAATTCATTCTGATGAGACCTTAGGAGTCTAAAAACAAGTTTTGTTGTTGTTTCCCAGGAGCATTCTACTAATGAGCTATAACTCCAGCCCTATTTATTTGTTTGTTTGTTTATTTATTTATTTACTTTAAGGCAGGACCTCCCTAAGTTACTGAAGCTGACCTCCAATTTATGATCCCCCTTTGTTAGCCTCCCTTAGTTGCTAGGATTACAGGCATTCGCCACCACAGTTAAAAAACAGTTTTAAAGCTGACTGAAATTTAATTCCTTTTGGGAAGGTAATTTATTAATGTCCTTTGAAAATAACCTCACTAGATTAGAAATTTTAAGTATAATAATACCAAGAATTGTCAAAGACGAGGCGGGGGGAGGGGGTGAGAGACGACACACAATCTCACAGATTGCTAGTGGGAGTGTAAATTAGTATGACCATTATGAAACTAATTAAGCATTATATAGCAAAGTAGAAGAAATGCATATTCTATAGCACAGCAATTCCACTCCTACACAAATATAACATGCACTAAAATGCATACATAAGAATATTCCCAGCAGTACTTTCAGAATATCAAAAAGTAGAAAAGTCACACCCACACACATACCGCCTCCCATGTCTGTAAACAGTAGAATGGGCAAGCTAAAGCTTATTGTAAAATGTAATATATACAACAATGAGCAGTAACTAATATTGCTAAATAGCCAGGCATGGTGGCACACGCCTGTAATCCCAGCAATTTGGGAGGCTGAGGCAGGAGGACTGCAAATTCAATAACAACTCAGTGAGACCCTGTCTCTAAATAAAATACAAAACAGGGCTGGGGATGTGGCTCAAGCGGTAGCGCGCTCGAATGGCATGTGTGCGGCCCGGGTTCGATCCTCAGCACCACATACAAACAAAGATGTTGTGTCCTCCGAAAACTAAAAAAACTAAAAAATAAATAAATAAATATTTAGAAAAATAAAATAAAATACAAAACAGGTCTGGGAATGTGACTCAGTGGTTGAATGTCCCTGAGTTCCCCAGTACCCCATACCCCCCAAAATCTTGCTATACAAAACATGCAAAAATCCTAAACATATAATGAAAAAAGAATTCCATTATGTGAAATTAAAAACTACATTAAATCACTTTTAAGAATTCATAGTTACACTTAAGACAGTATTATATCACAAGTCTATGAATATAAAATATCTTGCACTTGCATTAAGATATGAAGTAGCAACCATGCTTTATCAGAGCTATTTTTAATGATAATATTCTACATTCCAGATGACAACTGAGAAACTTTAAAAACTGGTTCCAGGTACAACAGTAAGGAAACTCTATTTTCAGGGCAGGGGTGGTGGTGATTGGGGGGTCTTTTTATTAATGGAGTGGGCTGAATGTCTCTATGATTTTGTCCAGATAACTGAAGAACCTAACCTAAGGTGTATATGCACATGACATGTGAACATGTATGAATTTGGATTTTTAGAAACTTCAGTTCTGACATCAACTTTGGACAGTTTCCCAGTTCACCATGTAGGGTAGGTATGGTAGAGAAATTAATAGCCATACTGGTCTAGAAAAAGTAAAACAATTTTTTTCCCACGTATACAGGGGTAACACACAGTATTAAATATATAAGGTCTTATATATGAGGGTTTGATCACAAAAACTAAAAAAAAAAAAAAAAAACTTGCACTATTTTAAATAAAACTATAACACCAAGCAAAGATGTGACTAACATAAGAGTCTGACTATAGTTACTTGGGTAGAGGATGTGATCAAGAAGAGGCACCTAGGGTGGTAGGCACATCAATCACAGTTTGATTTCAAATGAGTAGGAATTACACAGGTTTTCTCTTTGTAAAAATCCAGCTATATATGTTATTTTTCTGCACTTCTGTGTGTATATGTGTGTGTGCGTGTTTGTGTACTGCACAACACAAATTACATAAAACATCCATGGTTTCTTAAAAACACACACACAACAAGCCCAAGTTTCTCATATTGTGATGACCCAGGAGGGCAGGTCAAGATATATTTGAAATGCAACTTACAGATTGAGAGACTCATCTAAAATACCCCAGGGCAAAGAAATTTTAATAAAAAGCGCATATGCAAAGTAAGAATATGGAAGTCTGCTCCTTTCAAACTATTTGTGCCCCAAAGCCCAAATCTTTATGTGCACTATCCCAAGGGTAAGGCAATACCCATGATAAAAGTCCATCATTACAGAACACTGCACCCTACATGAAACAAAACAAAATAGGTTAAATAAATGTAACTACCTTTCAATGTGGACTCTACCCTTCCTCTGGGGAAATATCACTGGGCAGAAAAATAAATATACCAAAAGATGATAAACTGTTTTGGCTTCATCTAAAAAATTTATATCTACTACAAAGAATCAAATAATGGGCATAAAACTACCAGATCAAAATCTTTCATTATGTAATGCCTAAAGTGTTTAGCACAATTTTTCATATATTATTTACTAAGTAAATGTGTGTTACAAGATCAAACCACATTCCCTACTCTCACTGATCTAACAATGAAGAAAAAATCTGAAGGTTAATCACAGTCAAAAACTTATAAATAATGATAATGGTTGTTCATATAGGGACTATTATTAGAGACTAAAAAGATAAAATGTTTTGCTGACCTGTGGTATTGAAGAGAAGCTACATACCATCTAAGTATGTGACTGAAACATAGTATCCAGATTGTAACAAAAAAACAGTTCTGAGTAATGACATTTAATCTCACTCTGAATTTAGTGGACAAATTCACTTGTAGTACTCATGTACAATGGAAGATTTAAAAGGAGCTAGCTAAAGTCTACCTATTTTAGGAACATAGCTGAACATTTAGCTCGTGCATTTCAAGCTAGCAAATAGACTGGTAGCAAATAGATGGTATAAAAGTCAGCAAATAGTACAGTTTCTAAATCCAAATAAAATATATTTTCTTTATCATTCAGAATAATGAACTCAGTTATTTATAATGCAAATAACTATTCTAAAATTTGTCTGAGTTTGGTATTTTTGGCCTTTGCTTATGCCTCATGAAGGTTTGACAAAATCGGAACATACCATGATATTTGGCAAAATTCATTAAGACAAAGACCAGAGACCAGAATACTCTTTCAGTTTTTCTAGCTCATAGGAAGTCATCTTTATTGTTAATTTTTCATTTATCACCATCATTCATTACTCCACCTATAAATCTCTCATGACCAAAACATGAAATGATAGTTAACACAATATAAAGCTAGAAGCATGCCTCTCCCTTACCTGCATTATTTTTATTATAACACATGATAGGAATATAAAATGATACTGCCATCCTAGAAGACAATTTTGAGAGTTTCTTACAAAATGAAAACATGACTTCCTATCCCAGAGAAATGAAAAAAATTCACCAAAAATTATAATGAATGTTCCTGGCAGTTTTATACATAATAGTCAAAAGCTGGAAACAACCCAGCTGATCTTCAATAAGTGAATTGTTAAAACTGTGGTACATCCATATAATGGAACACTACCCAGAAATAAAAAGGTAAGAAACTATTTGAAACATGCAGTTACTTCCCTAGATCTCAAGAGAATTATGTTGAGTACAACATGCCTAACTCAAAAGCTACATACTATAAGATACCACTTAACCTGTTCTTGAAATGCAAAATTACAGAGAAGAAGAAACAAATATTGACTTGCTTCTTCTGATGGATAATAAATTACTTAACAATGGAATAACTTTGATCACTACAGGTCTTCATATGATTCTGAATTATCTTATTAGAACTACCTCTACCCCAAATCAAATCAGTCAACAAACAATTTTCCACAAATTCACATTTATCCTTTAAATTCTACCACTCAAATTCTGACTTCTGTATAAAGAGCAAAGACATTATATAGAACTGATAGAAATGAAGACTCTTAGGTTGCTCCATACACTCAGTGAAACAGAACCTCCATTGTATCAAGATCCCTACTAAATCCTACACACAGTAACGCTTAAGAGGCACTGCTTTAGAAAAAAGACTTTAAAGACTTGCTTTAGACTGATGAAATCTTTCATTCAGTAGCATTTTTACTTTTTAGTTTAATTTACCTAAAAAAGCACATGTTATTTTACTCACGTCTTATCTTCAAATTATTTAAGTTAATTAATCTCCATATATATTTAATCAATACCTTAAGTATTGAGAAAATAACCCTTGAAAAAAGAGAAAAGGCCTGAATCAAATACAGGTTGAGTTACTCAAGTCTACCTAGTTGACTGACACAAATCTCACCTTGATTCCTGCACTCTTCTCTCAAGTCAACTATTTTTGTGACACTGCAACTTTGCTAAATCCTTAATGCCATATACTTCTGATTCTCAAACTGCCTCTGCTTATACCTAGACACATGAATATAGACAGAAAATAATCCTAAACACAAATCAGGAAAGTACTGATTTCCTGTAGTATCATCTTATAAGGAATTAAGTCTTAAGTACCTCTGCCAGAAACTCTGGTATCAACAGAGTAATGATCACAAACAGGTGCACTCAAGAACTACAACTGTCTTAGACTCTGGTTACAAAAACATTATTAAATGTATGCAAGACAGATGTTTTCAACTTCATCTCCTCTGCTTCTCCTAGAAAATGGAACTGCGGGTATATATAATAACATGTAGCAATTTTTAACATCCTAATGGATCAAATAAAGTGATCAGCAGAAGAAAAACATCCAAGACAATATTTTATCCATACCTAATATAAACAGAGAGCTACAAGAGAGAACTTCCTTAAAGGCTATGTAAAACAACAGATTTATATTCCATTTAAAAAAAATCAATCATATTGATGTAATTATTTTCAAGGAATGCATGCTCACTTAGGCAATATAAATTTAGCAAAAATATCTGCCTGAAAGCTACCATTTTAGAATTATCCAAAAGGCACTTTCATTTTCTCTCTTAATTAGAAAATAAAATAACTAGAATCACTTTTAACAGTCTATCAAAACAACCTCAGGATTTCATTTAAAGGAGAAGAGTACAGGCACTAACATACAATTACATTACATTTAGTCTATGTATTAAAAGCTTATACTTACTTTCTGAATAAATTTCTCAACACTCTGTACCACATGTTTATAGAACTGAAAGGAAAGAAAAAAGGTACAGTATTAAAATCACTTTTAGTAAAAGAATTTCCTGCCAACCACAGGATTTAACATGGCTCAAAAGTCCCATCAAAACAATTAATTTTAATCAAAACTTCAAGATAAGCATTCACACCACTCACCTTTTACAACCAACTAGCTGGCTATGTAATTTCTTAAGTGATTCTTAAGTAGATACATGGTCAGCATGTCTAAAATGTGTTATTTAATGTAGATATAAAAGAATACTATTAAAGTCTTTTTTAAATATGCATTTTTTTAGTTGTAGATGGACACAATAACTTCATTTTGTTTATCCATTTTTATGTGGTGCTGAGGATTGAACCCAGTGCCCCACATGTGCAAGGCAAGGGCTCTACAGCTAAGCCACAGTCCTGGCCCCCTATTAAAGTCTTTATGAAAGCATACTTTGACAAACTTATGTTGACAGCAAAATATTATGATATATAAAATGGGAGATGTATAAAATGGGAGATGTATTACTTTCAAGGAAGGAAAAGAACAGGTATCCGTAATTATCAGCTAAAGCAAGGCAAGTACTAGAAAAAATCAATTACCCATCAACCTAGAACATTAACAAATCATGTGAGAGAGCTGTTTTCAACTTTATTATCTCCTGCTTCCAGAAAATGAACTACAGGAACATTTAAGATGTAGAAATGTATAATGTTCTAATGGACCATACAAAATTAACTAAAATAGAAGTAAACAAAAGGATTAAAAATTAATAATGGTATACTATTAATTATGAGAAAACACATTTTTATAAAACACAACACTAAGCATAAACCTGTAAATAAACAGAATTTCTAAATTTATAATTTAGAAATAATATTTATAACTATAAATTATAATTTAGAAATAA
This sequence comes from Callospermophilus lateralis, assembly GCF_048772815.1. NCBI lineage: Eukaryota > Metazoa > Chordata > Mammalia > Rodentia > Sciuridae > Callospermophilus > Callospermophilus lateralis. The sequence goes on from NC_135310.1 coordinate 12,948,660, forward strand.
TTATAAATTTAACAAAAAAGAATCTAGAATTTACATTTAATAAATTTTAATACCCCAATGGTAATGCCATGGTTAGCATAATGCTGTTTGAAAAATTAACCTGAATAATGAATTATGTTTTATAAGGGACACCTCCTTAGACTAAAAAGACATGAGAACTAAAGTCAATGCTATTTTATGTATGGACTATGTAGTAGACTAGGTAGCAGTATTTTATCAAAGTGAAATTTCTTACATGTAATTCTTATACTGCAGTTGCTTAGGAGAATGTCTTTGTTCTTGGAGATGTAAATTCAAGTACATAAAGATTAATAAGCACTATTATGAATGAATCCACCAGAAAAAAATGACAAAAAGTGTGTATGTACATGCATATGTGTAGAAATAATGCAAATGTGGCCAATGTTAGTAATTGTGAATTTAAGGGAAGAATATTTGATGCTCATTGCAATATTTTCCAACTTGTTAAAATTTTTCAAAATTAAAATCATTGGCACAAATTAGTACACTGTTCATAAAAACAAAGAGACTCCTGATTGACAAACACCTAGATTCAAATTTCAGCAAATTACTTAATTTCTTATATCTTTCTGACATCAGAAAATAGAAAATAAGGTTAGCACCCATACTTAACTGAATCCTTTAATTAAAAAAGTATTCTGGGGCTGGGGATGTGGCTCAAGCGGTAGCGCGCTCGCCTAGCATGCATGCGGCCCGGGTTCGAGCCTCAGCACCACATACAAACAAAGATATTGTGTCCACCGAAAAACTAAAAAATAAATATTAAAAAAATTCTCTCTCTCTCTCTAAAAAAGAAAATTGTTGATGGACCTTTATTTAAAAAAATAAAAAAGTATTCTGCTCAGGAAAGTTACATAAATACACCAACTTCTAATTTTTACAGAATAAAAATGGCAATACACGTTTACATATTCACAGGATTGTGATCATAAAAATCATTATAATAGAGAATAGTATAGATAAAGTGCAAGAGACTCAATTTGTTCTATATACTAAGCCTATCAGATGGGAGCAGGGTGAATTACTTCTTTGAAAAATGTGGTAACTGTCCTTATCCTGTCTGATTTTCCCTATTTAAGTATAGAGATTGTAACTATAATGATGTTTAAGATACTAATTACAAATCTGAAAACTAAGTTTTAGCTATAAGAAAACTGCAAAATCAACCAATTATCTGAATTTATCTCAGTACCAACTATTAGTAAATAGAAATTTGTTAAATGTTATATACAGTTATTAGAAAATAATTTATATAGTTGGTACTTCTAGTTATGGATGATGTTTTAATTCATACTAGGAAAACATTCACAAAATATTCACAGGTTAATATCTACTTAATTAAAAATAGACATTCAGCCCTCCTAAATAAAGCACGGAATCTTAGCTGTGGGAACAAGAACTTCTTGGAAAGATGTCTGTGGTTGAGCTTCAAAGGTTCTTTAGCCAAGAAATTTTATATATTTTTTTAAATTTATATCTATGTTCTAGAGAAATATACATGTTTTTCCTGAACACAGGTTCAAAACCTATCCAAAACCCATCTCTGTGTTCCCTTTCCATAGTTCAAGTATCTTATGAACAACAAGGCCTAATTGTTTTCCACAGTGGTCCATTTTTAAAATCTATACAGAATCAATAAGGTGTTATTTTCATTTAGAAGTCTTCTACTAATTTGTATTTAAGATTCTGCAATGTCAGTGTGACAAATGACAATTTAAAATCTCCATGATGTGGCTAATGTCCAAAGTATCACCTGCCTAAGAAAAGTAAAAATATTTACTTTAAAGCTTATGGAAGGATAAATATCAAAATGTTAAGTGTTTATGAGGGAGGGTTTACAAGTAATACACTTTTTTTCTTTTACACACTAAACATATATTAATTCTTCACATGAGAAAATATATAAAAATTATTTCTCCTTCAAAATACTAGGGTGGTATTTTCTTTTGAAAACATAAGAGTAAAATTTATTACTCACCTTAATAGCTTTGATGGCCGCCTTTGTAATCTGGGTCATTTTTGCTTTAGAAATGGGTGGTTTGTAGTCATTCAAGGAATACAACTGATAAAAAAAAAAAAAAAAGAATAAATTTTAAATACAGCAAAACTAATTGTTTCCAAGCAATAATATGAAATTACCAACATTAAAAATCAGGCTCAAAATCTTTAGTCAGCACAGAAACACATCAAAATCACGATGAACTATCACTTGGTAGTTGCTTAGATATTACACATTGCTGGTGGAAATGTAAAATTCTCCAATAGTTTTTATGAAACAGTTTGGTAGTTTCTTGAAAAAATTTTAAAGTTATTGAATGATCCAATTTCACTCCAAAGTATCTGCGCCAAAGAGCTAAAAACAAACATAAAAACTTCTACATGGATAATCATATATATAAAATTCATTAAAATTCCATTTGAAAAGCAGAAAGAGCCCAAATATTCATCATCTGATGAATAAACAAAATGTTTTATCTGTTCAATGAAATTTTAGCGATAAAAAGGAAAACTGAGGGACTGGGGCTGTAGCTCAGTTGGTAGAGTGGCTTGCCTACCACATGTGAGGCACTGGGTTTGATCCCCAGCACCACATAAAAATAAAATAAAGGTACTGTGTCCATCTACTAAAAGGAATATTGAGGGCATGTGTTGTAGTTCAGAGGAAGAGCACTTGTCTAGCATGTATATGAGATACTGGGTTCAGTTCTCAGCACCACATATAAATAAATAAAATAAAGGTCCTTTGACAACTAAAAATATTTTTTTTTTTAAAAAAGGGAACTCTGATAAATACTACAAAATGTATGAAGCTTAGAAACATTTTGCTAAGTTAAATAAGAAAAATGATGAATTAATGATAAGAGTTTCTTTGGAAGTGAAGAAATATTTTAAAGTTAATTGTGGTAATGTTTGCACAACTTTAATATAGCAAAACCATTGATTTGTACACTTCAAATTGGTTGATTTTATGGTATACCATTTCTTTTTAATCAGGGGATCTAAAGTTTAACAAGAATCCTCCCTCCAAAAAATCTTTATTTTGAAATTTCTTACATAAGCAAAGGGTAAAAATAGTGCTTAGAAAGAAAGCAGTTAAAGACATGTTAGAGAAATTAGGCAACAAGTAACTATGAATAAATGAATACTGATTAAAACTTTGAATCTGGCGGAGTGGAGCATGCCTAGAATCCCCAGTGCCTCTTGGATGCTGAGGCAGGCGAGATCCTGTCTCAAAATTTAAAAAAGGACTGGGATGTAGCTCAGTGGTAAAGCATCCCTGAGTTTAATTTCCACTCAAAAAAAATTTTTTTTTCATTGTACACAGTGATGCTAACATTTTTAACTATAATTGGCATAATAATTTAGAAACCTGGAAACGGCTTTACCATTAAAACACTGCAAAACACACTTGAACAGACTTCAAATTCTATTCACTTTCACCTCTTTTATATGTGGAATCTGTTGTTTTCCCCATAATTTGTCTCCTCTTCCTCCCCTGGTCACCACCTCCATGACAACAGTCCAAGTTACCTTCATCACCCACCTGGACAACACCTAAATGGATGTGTTGTCACCACATTTACAACTCTTTTAAAAACTATCTTGATCAGATGACTGACACTCAAAACTACTCCAACACCCCTTAATATGGTCAATCACTTCTCTTCAGATACATGATTTAAAAAAAAAAAAAAAAAGTCTGCATATATAAGGCCCTGCCTGGTCCAACTCCTGTGTCTATTTCCAGCCTCAGTTTATACCATGCTCACTGGCCCTTCCCTGCTCCTGGAACAAATGATCTCCCCCACCTCGGAGGTTGAGTTCCCTGGGCCCCAAATCAAGAGGCTTGTTCCCTCTATTTAGACACATGTCACCATGGCTTCCCCAGTAGTTATCTTTCAGACAGGTAGCAGACAGACAAGTGATGAAAACATAAGGTTAAGGGGAAAATTCTATAGAATGAACTTATGTACTGACCCTCACATGCTTTCTTTTACAATTTACTTGAGAAAACTCTGGTGCTGCGTAGCTTAAGCCAACAGGATATGCTACATTTCTCAACAAACAACCTTCTATCTGCAGAAGAAAGACTCCTCCCTGATGATAAGAACACACATTACTCTGAAAGGGGTACCTGTGTAACCTTTACACAGACCAGATTACAGGACTCAGGCAGACAGAATAATTAGAAGCAAAGCCCCCAATCATAAAATCTGTAGAACCAAGTTCCAATCAAAATCAGTAAGTATGGCCAAGATGACTCAAGAGTTGCCTTAGATATTTAGTATGTCATTATAACAGTAAATCTCCCCTCCATGGGGTAGGGGTAAGACCATGTGCAGTGGGACTTCAAAGTCTTATGCAATCCTGCTGCCACTCAAAAGTCAAGGGGTCGACCTTGGTGGGACTCTTTGAAAACTTCCCTGGAACCCCCCAACAAAACAGGAGGGCAGGAGGGGCCTCTTTTCTGTGAGGACCCACTCTCTCCCTTTTTCCCTTAAGAGTGTTCCTTCTTTCCTTTTCCTTTCCCTAGTAATAAACTCCTGCCTGCAACTATATGCAACCTGTCTGAAAATCTCTACAGCATGAATGCAAAGAACCAGTGACCAAGGACCTCTGTTATTGCTTTGGCTCTACTGATGGCCTTGCACTGGAACATTTCTTAAAGCATTATCTAATGAGGAAAGGGTCTCCTACCTCTCCAATAAGATGAAGACAAGACTCTCCTCTTTATGGGCTCACTGCCCTGCCACTTACTTTTGAAGCATTCACTGCAGTAATCTGACATTTACTTGTATGATTAATACTTGGATTTTTAAAAAAGGACTGCCACAAGGGTGATGGTAACTGATACCAATCAACAAAGGGTGTTAAGTTTCTTAAAAGCAATTTAAGTTTACCAAGGGGTAAATATATAGCATTTACTGTGCAAATTAGAATCAATTCTAGTACAAGTAAAACTATCCTTCGCCCTTTAATTTCCTGTAAAGGGACCCACCTGCTAACGATATTGCCTAAGATTGTATTCTGTCAGATACTTTCTAAGAACTCTTAAGCTAAGATACTTAAGATCTTACACTACCCATTAAACCAAATACCTATATCAAACAAGGAATTTTAATATATACTTTTTACTATACTTTAATATACTATATTTCTACCTATTTTAGAAAATGTACCTATATGCCAGTATATTCATTGGGTGCAAAATAACAAAGCTTTCTATGGCTTTACAACAAGCCAGGTAAAGTAAAGATCAATTTTCCAGAATTTCTTAGAGGACCCATCTGAGATCCATTCCTGCCCTCTCTCTCTAGAAAATAAGATCTAAGAACACAAACCCTGTCTTTTTTTTGGTATTCTATTTTTTTCATATATCCAATATCTGGCAAAGACTAGTTATTTGTTAAGAATAAATTAAAATAGACAAATAAATACAAGACTCAGTAATGCAAAAGTCTGAACAGGAAAACCCATATTTAGATTCTAACTATGTTACCTTATGAAAAGTTGATAACCCCCTGAACAAAAACAATATATATCTGTTTCATAAAAACGCCTAATATGCGTGAGGCACTAGGTACGATTCTCAGCACCACATACAAATAAATAAAGATCCATCAATAGCTAATTTTTTAAAAAAATCCTTTTCTTTGATAGGCCTTCTTCATTTAAATGAGTCATAGTCAAATATCATTCACTCAACCATTTGGAGGCACACTCTATATTTATATTACTAGGCAAGGAAGAGGCATCAGATTGTTTTATAGCTGACAACACATTATTTCTTTCATTTTGTGTAACAAAGGAAAGCCCTGAATTTCAATCAAGCACTAGCCTACATTCTAGCAGACCAAGACTTTGCTTGCTTTTTGAGGGGTGTGGTGGCGAAATACAATTTAGATTCCAAAAACATTTTCAGTAGTGGTAGAGCACTTGCCTATTATACTTGAAATCCTAGGTTCAATCCCCAGGACAGGAGGATGGAGGGGTACAGACATCCAACAATCTGAAGAAAGCACTTTCTTCCAAGATCCTCCTTTTAAAAATCCATACTGTAAACATTTAAAGTATTACTCAAAAAAACACTGAGCAATACATTTCAAAGACTTAATACATAACTAACCACTTTTTTAGATTCTCTAACAATTCGATTTATTAAATCAGATCATCAGAAAACTGTCAGATCATTTCATCTATTTCTTCACCAATCACTTTTACTGAGATTAATATTAAGTCCTCAACTTTTAAAGAAGGCTGACAGAAATTTCCCCTAGGACATGGTCTTTCTAGCAATCTGTTAAATAATTTTTCCCAAAAGGTGCCTTACTCAAGAATTAACAAAGTATGTTCCCCTTGAATCCAGTAACAAGACAGTGATTTATTTAGTTTGTATATTTACTTTTTATCAAAGATGAACAACTTGGGCTGCAATTGTGGCTTAGTGGTATGAGGTACTGGATTTGATCCTTAGCACCACAGAAAAATTAATAAATAAAGGTGTACATCTACAACTAAAAAATATTTTTAAAAAAGATGGATAACAGGTTCCTTCCTTCTTGCCTTGTGTTCTAGAGATATTGCTGTTATCTTTTTTTTTTTTTTTTTTTTTTTTTTTTGCTAGTAGGAACAAACATCCCAAATGTCTACTTGACAGAAGAAATAAAAGATAGGTAGAAGAGAAACAAAAGACAAGAAAAATAGAACTTTAATTTGAAAGTCTTATACTAAAGTTTCCCCTACCTTTACTCCCCAAGCCAGTTCTCTTTTCAAGGCTGTTCACTCCCAAATTTCAGGGAAATCCACAAATCTTTACTCACAATCTTAAAGCTGCTGGAAATTCACACTTAGGAAAATTGCCCTGTGTACTGTAAACTAGCCCACAAACACATGTATTTTTTAGAAGAGATGGAGCAAGGGGAAATGTAAAACCTAGAATATAGGATACTTTCCCAGAAATCTATAATAAAGGGTACTTTCCCAAGGTAATCTATTGATCAGGTAATGGAGAAGACATCAACATAGCTCATCAACCAACTCTCATCAATTGTACAATAAGCCACCATGAATTAGGAATAGATATAAAATTCTCTCCATTTTCTCAAAATCTGAATCAGGACACAAAACACATCAGGGTTTTAACAAAGAAAAACGCTGGAGAAGAATAAAAGTTGATTTGGGGACCTTACTTTTGTTTTGCCTGATGATTTCCACTTCCACACTTAAGTCAGAGGACCACAGCTATGAACTGCCAGACCACCATAAAGTGTCTTGTGATCATCAGACTGATATCCCCACATACTTCCCATGCCCACCCCTCACCAAGTTTTCTTTAAAAGAAGAATCTGAGAATCCTAAAAGCATCTCTCACTCAAGATGGTCCACATTCTCTCTTGTCCTAAACAAATCTCTGTGCCTAAGAATTTAACACATCTATAATTTCTTTTCTATAGCATTTGCAGGACCCAGTAGTTCTGAGTTGAGGACCCTTCTCTTGGACTTACTTGTACCACCCCCAGTGACATACTGACATCTTAATTTCACTAGTTTTATGGTATACAAAAATAAAACTTCTGTGTTTACCTTAACTAGGCTACTTCAAAGTTCTTCTGAATCAATTACTTAGAACACAAAATTTTTAGCATTTATTGAACTAATGAGAACCTATCGCATGATTTCAGAAACAGCTTGTCATCATCCAATTTCCCTTCTAGTTTTTTTCTCCAAATTTCTATGTTCTATACAGACTACTGTCAGTAAATCCTAAGCATCAAACTCATTCCTCTAGGACTTCTAACAAAGAACATCTGCTGAGAATTTTGTAAATGTCACTATAACATTCAATAGTTTAAGACAAGAATAGTCTGGGGTTGTAGCTCAGTGGTAGAGTGCTTGCCAAGCACATGTGAGGCACTAGGTTCAATTCTCAGCACTATATATATATATATGTATGTATGTATTATGTCCATCTACAACTAAAAAAATTTTTAGATAAAGAAAACAATGAACATAAGGGCTGGGAATATAGCTCAGAGGGTAGAGTGCTTGCGTAGCATGCCAAGGCTCTGGGTTCATTCCCAGCACTGAAGAAAAAGAAAAAAGGAAGAAATGATAAATCCATAGTGATGGAATGCTGCCAGCGAATTAGAGGCTTTTAACAGACTTCCACAATAATTCACCATACATGAATAGACAAACTACCTTTAGATCCACAAGATATGATACAATGACTGAATACAGCAAGCATTCACTAATAAATATTATTCAACAGGTAACTTATTTACACTGTATAACAATGCTTATTATTAAAACTGCCAAGTTCCATTCACACTCCAGCCCTCATCAAATATGTAAACAATCCACAAAGAATCAGAAATAGAATTATCTCCGTTTTCTCAAAATCTGAACCAGGACACAAAAAACATCAGGGTTTTAACAGTGGGGAAATGCTGGAGAAGAATTAAAATTGATTCTGGGACCATACTTTTGTTTTGCTTATGATTCCCACTTCTATGCTTAGGTCAGAAGAACACAGCTGCATGCTCTCTAGGCTTGGGCTCTCCAACTGGGGTAAATAGTTTTCCCTGCTGGTGTGTCTTCCAAAACCTCAAGTGGCTATTTACCCCAGTTCAGTTTGTTATATTAAGTTCTTCCTCAGTTAAAACTACCATAATTTTTCTAGATTCCCCTGGTGCTTGCTGTGCACCAGATTGAACTCTGCTTCCCAAACTTAAGCTTCTTCCCCTTATATACCATGTGCTAATATTATCTAATCTAAAGTTACAAATGCCTTTACTTACACAAACTCACTACATTCATCTGACCTCAGAATAACCTAAGCTGTCCTTCTTCCTTTGGTCACCAACACATCATTTCAACAGAAAGGTACAAAATAAAAGCTCTCTAATTAATTCAGTTCTCCTCGTATACACTGAATAGTCCTCCTTAAATTTGTAACTTACTTTTTTTATGCTGCTAAAAAAAAAGTAAGTTACAAATTTAAGGAGGACTTTTAATGTACACGCTTGCTAGACAAGTGTTCTACCACTGAGCTAAATTCCCAACCCTAATCTCACAAAAGGCTTTTAAAATTTCTATGTTACCACTTGTGATACCAGAGCAAATGCATATTTTTAACCTGTAAACTTTTAAGTCCAATCAGCTTCTAATGACTTTAACCAAGATTTGAGGAATCTTTTACCTAAGCTAAAATATTTAGCTCAGCTGCTGCTTCTGGCTACTCCACCACAAAATTTCTACTAATGACCTTAAATGCCACTTAATATAAATTAGGCCAGGGGTCAGAAACATTTTCTGTAATGGTTTATCAAATATTTTAGGTTTTGTGAATGTAATCATATGGATGTGGTTTGTCCCCATACTAAAAGTCTGGCTGCTAGTGTGGTGGTGGGCTTTAAGGGGGAGAGTCTATGTGGAGGTCCTTGGAACACCGGGGAAGCTACTCTCAGAAGAGAATAAGGTATTTCTCTTGCAATACTCTGGTAGTTTTCCCAGGAGGATTAGAGGACTGTTATACAAGCCTGAGCCTGGCCCCACACAGCTCTCTGTCTTCATGATCACTTGCTCCTGGAAATGGTCCTGCCACTGCCATCCACCATAATCTAAAGCAGTTAACAGGTCTCTCACCAGAACGAAGCCCATGCAAACACATACCCTTGAACCTCCAAAACTGCAAACTAAAAAATTCTCTTCTTCATAAGTTGCCTCCCTCATATGTTTTGAGAAGAATCAGCAGACAAAGACATTACAAACTTCTAAAAATGGAAATGTGATAAAAGAGTTGATAACTGATAAAATGGGGAAACCACAAGTCACAGCACACACAAAAGAAGATACAGCCAAGGAGTGAAATAATTTGTCCTGTAGAATTCCGGAGTCTCACCTCTCAAAACTCAAGGTATTAAAGAGGGCAGTAGCAGCACAAACAAATTAATGCTCTATACTTACTATTCCAACAGCTCAATAAAAAATGGCTAAATTTTAAGAAATAGTGGCATAAAAATATTATTTACTGATAAGAGGGTAATCACCCAAAGAACTCAAGCATTAAGAACTAAAACAGGAGGGATCAAGGACAAGGAAGAGCTTCCAATAAAATCTCTTCAGCTTGGGCGGGGATTGTGGCTTAGCAATAGAGTGCATGTGAGGCCCTGGGTTCAGTCCTCAGCACCACATGAAAATAAATAAATAAAATAAAGGTATTGTGTCCAACTAAACTAAAAAAACAAATATTTTTTAAATCTCTTCAGCTCTCTCCTACCTGCAGTTCTTATGTTGAAACCCCAAACCCCAAAGATATTGTATTTGGAAACAGGGCTTCTTTGAAAGCAATTGAGGCTAAATAAGGACATGACTGTAGACAATCCTGGTCCAATAGGATTGGTTTCCTTATAAGAGACACCAAGGAGCTCTCACTCAGACATACACTGTCTTGTATGTTCTCTCCCTAACCCATACTTCAGTGTGAGGGCAGCTATCTGAAAGCCAGCAAGAGTCTTTCCATGAACCTAATGGTCAGCACCTAAATCTTGAACTACCTAGCATAAAGATCTGTAAGAAAATAAATTTTAATTATTTTAATTATTTAAGACCCTTTACAAATAATGTTCATATATGAACATTTTTGATCCAATTAAGAGCATATAACTGTCATGATTAATAAATTAGAGGTTGGAGGAGAAAGCCAGGGAAAAACATACACATCTTTTTGATGCATTTAAAAGAGAACCTTCTCATTCATAAGGATTACTATTCCTAGTTCCAAATCACTGAGGTAGAAACTGAAATAACTATTCATTCTCACATCCCAACTCCCAACTGTGTCACTGGAATGAAGGACAATAGGAACATGACAATGTAGTTTTCCTATTTAGTGAATTCTGTCAATTTTACATTTATTTTATTTAAATAGGAACTACTGGCATTCCCATGGTTTTATTAAAGTTTTCATGTTCTACACTAAAGATAGTAAACTATAAACAAAATGCATTTTTAAATAATCAGAACTATTTTCAAAATCAGAACTATTTATAAATGTTAGTAATGAAAATGCCAAAGCATTGTATTTATGATACAAAACAGCACCCTGAGATTTCTCCTTGCTTGGTGGCACAGGCCCTGTATAAACCCCCTCTCCAAATAATCCTGCACCCTTGAATGTGAGTAAGTCTTGTGAATTTGATGAGATAGTCATTCTCTGGTAACTGTTATATAAGTCTCTGCAGCAGCAGCAGAGACAGAATTTCTTGCTGGTTTTAAAGAAATACACTGCCATGTGTAAGAGAGGTCCCCATGGCTACAAGACCAGAGGGAGGCCACTAGAAACAGAGTTAACAGTGCCTGGATCATAACCCATCAAAATTATTAACTAAATATATGCTGTTTTTAGTCAAACACTAAATTTCTGACAACCTATTACACAGCAATAGAAAACTAATATAATAAAACACAGTTTTGAGCAGGGCACTGAGATTCATGCCTATAATACCAGCAACTTAGGAAGTGGAAGCATGAGAAAAGTCTTAAGTTTGATGACAGTCTCAGCAACCAATACCCCCCATCTCAAAATAAAAGGGGTGAGGCTGGGAATGTAGGTATTGAACCCAGCACCCTGGGTTCAATACCCATCCCTAAAACCCCCAAAAATAGTCTTGAGTGATTTTTCTTCATTTTCTAAATTGTGTGCATTAAGTCTTCTTAATCATTTTTGTTAAAATTATTTTTATTACCACTTCAAAGTAGAAATTAAATTTTGAAAACTATGCTCTTCCCTAAGGAATTTTAAAAGTGAAAATGGAAAATCAATATTTTGAATATAGGAGTAAAATAAAAACACTAAGATTTATCTCAACTATGGAGTCATTTTAAAGAGCATGTTATTCACCAACTTTAATATCTGAACATCTTAATCAAACTTTACTTCAAGTCAAAACTGAAATATCCTCTATATACAAAATTTCTGACTAAAATATAGGTTCTTTCCCATGTAGCATGATCTCCCATACTAATTTACATTGGTGGGGGGTACTGGGGGTTGAAATCAGGGGTGCTTAACCAATGAGCCACATCCCTAGCCCTACTTTACATATTTACTTAAAGACAGAGTCTGAGTTGCTTAGTGCCTGTTACTGAGGTTGGCACTGAACTCCAGATCCTCCTATCTCAGCCTCCAGAGTCCCTGGGTTGTGTGGGCCACCCAGGCCCCACATAATTTTAACTTGAATTACAATTAGATAACGAAGTAACACTAAATCAGAAGCATTTGACATAACAAAATATGACCAGAGAGGGGGACTAGGGTTGTGGCTCAGTGGTAGAGTGCTTGCCTGCTTGCCTAGCACATGTGAGGCACTGGGTTCGATCCTCAGCACTGCATAAAAAAATAAAATAAAATAAAGGTATTGTGTTCATCTACAACTATTTAAAAAATATTTTTTTAAAAAATATGACCAGAGAACAGCTTTAAAATTAATATCAACAAATTCTACATTTAGAAAAGTGTGTTCTAAAACAATTTGACTTTTCTTTAGTCTCTTAAAATAAAAACTCCTCTCAAAACCTTTTTTCCAAAATTTTGTAATAGATTTATTTGGTTAAAAAATGTTTCAGCTGGGCGCAGTGGTGCATGCCTGTAATCCCAGCAGCTCAGGAGGCTGAGGCAAGAGGATGGCAAGTTCAAAGCCAGCCTCAGCAAAAGCAAGGCGCTGGGGCTGGGGTTGTGGCTCAGCGGTAGAATGCTCACCTAGCATGTGTGCGGGGCTGGGTTCAATCCTCAGCACCACATAACCACATAAAAATAAATAAATAAAATAAAGGGATTGTGTCCAACTACAACTTTAAAAAAATTTAAATAAATAAAACAAAGTTTAAATAAAAAAAAAAAAAAAGCAAGGTGCTAAGCAACTCAGTGAGATCCTATCTTTAAATAAAATACAAAATAGGGCCAGGGATGTGGCTCAGTGGTCAAGTGCCCCTGAGTTCAATCCCCAGTATTTCCCCTCCAAAAAGAGTACTGTAAAATTAAAGGCTTTATAGTGCAGACTAACATGGAGTAAACCAACTAATGCACCCCTTTCCCTGCCAACACATGAAAACCTCAGACTGAATACAAAAGCAACTGAGAACTCTACAAAAGTACACCAGCAGGCAAAACAAAGACTTATGTCAAACCTGAATATTGACCAGGAAAAGCAGGAGAAGGCTGTGTTGGGGAGGAGATAATTTCATAGTATTTGGTATTCTTCCATGATCTTCCGGCTTTGATCCCAGGGCTGGCAGATTTACAGAATGGTACAGCCAATACCAGAAGCAAAAACACCAGGAGAAACACCCTATGTTTAATCAAACAGACATGTAAAAAGACCCCTCTATGCTGTCAAGGAAGGGAGAAGACAAGGAGACAATCTTTTTTTTCTTCTTTCCCCCTTCTCCCTTTTCTCTCCTAGCCTAACCAACAATTTGTTGGCACTCCAGCATCTAAAACCCAAACAGAACACCTATCTCTGGTCAAAGGAACAAGGAAAAGGAGCCCTACCAACCAAAGAATGGGAGTGGGGAGGTCTCAATTTTCTCTCATTCTGAAGACTAAACCTGAAAAGCAACTTGACATTCTGGCTGGGGGTCCAGGGTAGGGAGTGGGGGTAGCGGGCCTGTGATCTGGAGAACATGAGGATGTGCAAGAGAACAAGAAAAGAATATCCCATAATTCTGTGTGTGAACTAACTCCAGTCCTGGGCTCATCATCCTTAGTGAAACAAATCCAAAGAAGCAGAGTAAAGGCTCTGAGAACAAAAATCCATGTCAACCTCTACACAATTAACTAGACCAACTCTTGCGTGCAATATGTGACCACACCTAAAGAATAAAATAAATATTTTCAAAACTGAACTGACACTGGAACCACCACAAAAAGGCAAGACAGAACTTTCATCTGAACTTGTCCAAGTCCATTACCTAATTAAAAAAAAAATTATTTAACATTCTCCAGAGGATTTAAATGAAGTCTTAACAACATAATATTGAAAATGTCCAGTATGCCAGTGAAGTGAAACTTACTTAACATATCAAAACACCAACAGGCACATATACACACCGCAGGAAAATTTGTTTACTACATTGGGGAAAAGATAATCAACAAATGCCAATCCCAAAAGGACACCTACACTGTAATTCTCAGACTTAAAACTCCAGAATGAAAAAGGAAAAAAAAAAAGATGGACGTTTTAAAACGGAAAAATATCTGAAAGGAGGTAATATAGAGACAAAGAGTCATAATTTTTTTACTAATGACTTTACATACTTAAAGATGAAAAATAAAAAACAAAAACCATAATTGGTTATTTTCACATTATTAATCCCCAATAACTAGTACCCAATAAAACAATTTTTTCATATTCTCCACAATGGCTAAAACAGTTACATACTAGGTACACAAGGGATCTAAAGGCAATAGAGCAAACACAAGCTGCAAAACAAATGATAGTTAAAAAAGCAAAATAAAAAACCTAAACATTCAAGAAGATTTAGATTTAGTAAGGTATAGTAAGATATAGTAAGTTAGCCCAATACACACATTATTAATGCAAAACTAACAAAAATATCTGATGTGTTAAATGACAAATATAGAGCTGGGGTTGTGGCTCAGAAATAGAGCACTCACCTAGCATGTGTGAGGCCCTGGGTTCAATCCTCAGCACCACATAAAAGTAAATAAATGAAATAAAAATATTGTGTCTAACTACAACTAAAATATAAATATTAAAAAATGAGAAATATAAAATATTTGCAATAATTACAACTTTATAAACATAAGAATGCAAAAACAAGAGCAGGAAAAAAATGTTATAGCACACATTTGTTTTTCTACTTCATAGCATTCTTTCCAACTAGATGCTATTCAAATCATAATTTAGCTAACACACTATAAGAGAACTTTATCCAGATAATTCTCACCTAGTTAAAATAAAAAAGAATAGAACAAAACAAAATAATGACATGCACTGATAAATCCTGGCTGACATTTTTCTTCCTGTTAAATATACATATGTAACCCCTGGATCATGACAAAAGCTCTACTTCTTCTTATGGGTTGAGGTTAAAAAAAGAAATGTGGGGGCTGGGGTTGCGGCTCAGTGGTGGAGCGCTGGTCGAGCACACGAGGCACTGGGTTCGATCCTCAGCACCACATAAAAATGAAATCAAGATTGTCCACCTACAACTAAAAAAAAAATAAATATTAAAAAAAAAGAAATGTGTCTTTGAAAAACACTGCTCTAGCTCAGAACTATCATAATATTAAAAGTAATTACAAATGAAAGAAAACATTATTAAATTTTCTCTAGATAACACTGCTTGCCAGAAGCAAATCTACAGTGTAATATGTAGCAATGCAAAAGACACAGTGGTACCAAACTGAGGGTTTTCTTCCTGTTATCACATAAGGATAAAAAGGAACAGTTTTCACATTCAAAATCATATTCTTCCCCCAAGGGTATTTGTACACGAGTGCACATGTACACATAAGGTACACAATTTCTCCCTCCCTCTATCTATCCACTTCGGAAAACTCTGACTTTATGTTTTATTAATCCTCAATAACTAGTACCCAATAAAACAATTTTTTCATATTCTCCACAATGGCTAAAACAGTTACATACTAGGTACACAAGGAATTTAAAGGCAATTGAGCAAACACAAGCTACAAAACAAATTCACCCAACATCCTCACAACTAAATGTGCCTGAATGCAGATTAAGTTTAATCAAAGATAGATGTATAATGTTAATACCACAATGATGGTATAAATTTACACTGATATTACCCCCCACCCCGCCGGCAGAATTTTACTCTTAGTAGGTTTTGGAATCCTGTGTTTATAATCCCAGGCCAACAATCATGGATATATGGATATAAAGAACATATTTCAATGCAACAGAATGTATCACTCTGAAATAATTCCCAATATCGTTTGTGATGTTTCATAATAAAATCATTAATAAAGTTTTACATTTAATCATTAATAAATTTTTCTCAAGGTAAAAGTCAATGAAAAGAATTGAGGAATACAAAAAGCTAAATGGTCATGAGTGTAATACATTCCACTATTGTCATATATGTAAAAAATAAATAAAAAGCTAAATGGTGATTTATGTCAAATTGTCAAATTGAGCCAGTGTTCAGCTACTGAAGAGAGGCATAATATTTAGCCTTATAGGACTTAAAAAATAACATGAAGACCAGGCTCCCCTCAACTATCTAACTATCTACCAAGGTGAAAAAGGAAAAATCATACACATAGTAAGATTGTAGTAGATTCTCAGTTTTCTAATTTACCATATCAGTTTTGACAATTCACAATGATTCCAAAGGTCTCTAAAATGTATTCACAGGTAATTTTTCAGACATGTGAAATATATATATTAAACTTAACTATTAGTGACAGAATATCTTTCATTATTCTCTCCTCACACTACTATAGGAGTAATATACTAAAGTTGTAATTAAAATTTGAGGGATCCAGGAGAACCTCTGACTTTGCCTTATGAAAATAGGATCACATGACATAATTTAGTGCCAAAATAATGGTAATGGAAGAGGTATGGGCTATAAATAAAATATATATCCAACTGGAAAAAGCAGAAATAAGATTTAATGAAGAAAATGGAAGTGGAGCTGACTGGAAAGAGAGCATTCCTGACTTCCACAACATTTACATTTATAACACACTCATCAATAAATCTTTATAAACAGTCATTACAAAAAAAGGATGGAAGAAATGTTTACTTTGTAATGAAATAAATACATTAGACTCTGAACACAACTTTGTGCTACTCTATTGAAAAATAGCAGTGAGTTGCAAAACCAGTAAGAACAAAGATGGGCCGGATGCAGTGGCATGGGCCTGTAACTCAATGGCTCAGAAGGCTGAGGCAGAAAGATCTCAAGTTCAAAGCCAGCCTCAGCAAAAGCAAGGCACAAAGCAACTCAATGAGACCCTGTCTCTAAATAAAATACGAAATAGGGCTGGGGATGTGGCTCAGTGGCCAAGTGCCCTGGTACCCCACCCCATCCCTCAAAATATACACACACAGTTGAGGAAAAGGGACTCTGAAAGGATTTTAAAAGGATAAAGTGATCCAGGAAACATCATTCAAAGAGAAAAATCTAATAAAAAAGTAGTAATCTAAAAAAGAAAAAAAAAAAAAACTAGTTCTACTACATGAACCAGGAAGAAATAGTAAATTAAAATGGACTCTAACATCTGGGTACGATAGTGCATACATAATCCCAGAGACTTGTAGACTGAGACAGGAGGATAACAAGTTCAAAGCCAGCCTTAGGAACTTGGTGAGATCCTCAAGCAACTAAGCAAGACCCTGACTCAAGAAATACAAAGAGCTAGAGATGTAGCTCAGTGGTAAAAGCCCCTGAGTTCAATCCAAAGTACCAAAATAAATTAGATAGATAGATAGATAGATAGATAGATAGATAGGTATCAAAGGAGAAGAAAGGCATACATGAACTAAAATTTTGATGATAAAAAAGAAAGGATGCAAATATATTTTAAAAATTAACACTGAATGTCATGACTGATAAAATGTGTGAAAGAAAGGAAAATTTCAAGTTTTTGAGTCTGGGTATTTAAGGACATGGTTTTACTACTATCATAAACACAAGTCTAAAGCAGGACATCTATGGGAGAAAGATAAGTTTAAATTTGCGGTGACAGCAATATGATTTCAAATGCACATATATACGGGGCTGAATCCCAGTAAAGAAAATTAAAAATTCAAATCATTCCAGAAAATAGCTGAAGAGACAAGGAATAAGTATGAAAAACTAACTATCAGAAGGAGAATAAGTAAAAATGAGAACAAACTCAGCCTCAGGTTAAAATCATCTAAGAAATGATAAAAGAGGCTAAGAGAGTAGTAAGTACGACTTTTCAGATCTAAGGTACTTTGTCACTATCACAATTGTTCAATCACTTTTACTGTCAGAATATCCTGAAAATTGATTGACATAATATTTTCATCTTATGGATGTAGAAACTTAGTTAAATGACAACTAAATTTAAAGAACTGTTAAGTAAGTTACAGAACCATGTGTCAAACCTAGTTCTTCTGCATAACCAGATACACATAATAAGATATGATCTAGTTTCCAAAAACAAAGAAACCCACGAGCTGGCAATCATGTAAACAATACAACTGTAACACCAAATAAGATGGTGGAAGACTGTGAAGACACACCATTTAATAGCTTTAACCTAATAACAAAGTAGACTTTAATCAAAAGACAAAAGATTATAAAGCTGTGAGTACACTGACCAAATAAGAGTCAGATAAATCTATTTAAACACAAATTTCATACATCACTCAATAATGCTTAAAGACTTCAAACTTTAACAAGGAAGGTTCCTTTCTCTTAAAAATTAATTTAATTAGAGGTAAAACAGAACAATTCCACCTTTTCCAAAAGCTAAAACACATACAGTTTGAGTTTCAACAAAATAAAAGTGGAAAATTCAAGCTATTTAAAGCTCTCAAATTCACTGCACCCTATCTACCTACTGCTCTCATCAGAAATTACCAGTGTTATAAAGACTGGCAGGTTACATTCCAGAATCTTTCATGTACATTTAGCTATATATTTATAAGCATACATCTACCTATATATTTGTAAATATGTGTGTATAAACATGAAAGACATTTTTATGCGCCCAAGTGAAAAATTATACTTATTACTGTTTGAAATGATTTCTTTAAAAGCCTTGCTGAATTTTTTAAAGCAATGGTATTCTTGTTAATGATGAACACTACAAATATTGTTCAAAATACCAGATATGATCTGCATTTTGTTACTGTCTATTGTTCAAAAATCTTATCCAACATTTCCCCATTATTGGAAAAAAATGAAGAATATAATTAGGACATTCTATTCTAGTATGTTCTTTTGGACTTAGGCTTTACAATTTTTATTCATTATTAATGTATGTTATAATATCAAGATATCTTCCAGGGCAACAAAATTATCAAAAATGATACAGGTTCCCAAGTTGCTACATTTTAATTAAAACTACTTTCCTTAGAATTCTTTAAAATTTCTGGCTGTTAAAAAATCTTTAATATATTATACTAGTACTAGCTAAAACTAGTATTAGCTTTCCAAATACTTTATAAAATTATTAAGATCTTTAAATATTCAGACCAAGTCAGACAGGTATTCAAGGAATGTGCCATTATCTGTTTTCAAAATGAATAAACTGAGGCTAAGAAAAATTTAATTGGAAAACTTATTCATCAGGATTAATACTTAAGGAATCCTAAATTAGGACATCTTGTCTAATCCCATTTTTTAAATGATACCACCACCATCTCACCCCTTGTTGCCAACTGTTATCTGTCACATCTTTCTTTGACAGCAACTCAATTAATTCTGCAGCTTTTTCATGCTTTAGAACACTGGGAGCCTTCTAAACAGTTGTTTGCAAATATCTAAAAGAAGTAGTTACAAAATAGCCACCATTATTAAAATGTGAACACTAGAAACATGCTAAAAATATAAATTAAAAAATTAACTGCACTCCTCTGCCACATGAATTTTGTACTAAAGCTCACTGGCTCCTCAATTTTCTGTAGAAGGTGAACTGCTGGAAAGCTGCTAGCTAAGCAGGTGTCACTTTGTTCAAAGAAAGCATGATTATTCTATGGTGCCTTATTCCAGGAGCTGGAGTGTCAGAATATAGTATTATTTATTCTGCCCCAGGGTTAGCCTGAAACAATTATCTACTAAAAACCACTAATTTCCATTCTTCCTCCACCTTAAACTAACAAACTTTACCAAAAACATTCAAAAGCATCCATTGTTGGGGAATAGGGGGGTGAACTGAGATACAAAGGATAAATTTGTTCTAATTCAGTTATTAACTATGTGCTCTAGTTAAGTTATGGTTCTGAACAATTTTCATCACTTCTGGGTCTTGATTCCTCACTTTCAAACTAAGTTTAATAAATAAGTCTGGTTTAAAGTTTGTAATTTTTGGAAATGAGGTTTAACAATGGAAATGAGCAAGTATAGAGCCATAAGCTTTAGTTATATCTGTAGCTACATATGTGTAACGCAGTGATGATCTTTAGCTACTACATGCTAAAATCAAAAGGAATACAAATTATTTTCCATGAGAAAAAAGAAATTTATATAATCACATGAATATATGAAAGAATTTCTTCAGCTTTAATTTTCCCTGTGATTCAAACAATTCACCCTTCTTTAATTTCAATTCTTTCCCGTCCTTAATCAAAATGGAAAAATGTTACTTTCTTATAACTGCTCAGATATAGTGAAATGGTCAAAATAAGAACAAGAAAAAGAATCATTCATTTATAAAGCATCTTCATAAGAAGTCCTCACAATTGCACTATCTAGAACTTATCAAGTAATTACCAAATTATTAGTCATTGAATTCACTACTTCATGTTTACAGTAAACTGATTAAGACCAGAGTTAAGCAAAGAATTGTCTCAGTAAATCAAATGCTAAAAATTCTAACAAATTTTAATGTTTAAAATTCTAACAAATCCTCATTAAAATTTAAGTCTTTAACTTTATTCATAGACCACTCAATATCCTACTTAAATTTTCATCATATATAAGAACATCTGGCTAATAAATGTAATTTAAAGTCAAGCATACTTCATGCAGTCACTTGTAAATAGCTTTATACTCTCAAACACAATATAACAGAATAAAAACATTAAAGTGGGGAAGTGAAGGAAGAAACCAACCATCCAACCTAAAAACAAAAGAGCAAATAAGAGTTTGCTCTAAGCCTACTTCTCTTCTTCCTCTACATTATCTAACAATTGTATTCCCCCAACCTTTTTTTTTTTTTTTTTTTTTTTTGGTGGGGAACAGGGCACTGGGGTTTGAATTCAAGGGAGCTCAACCACTGGGCTATACCCCCAGCCCTTTTTATTTTGTGAAAAGGACTAGCGGGGCTGGGGATGTGGCTCAAGCGGTAGTGCGCTCGCCTGGTATGCGTGCGGCCGCCGGAGTTCGATCCTCAGCACCTACAAAGATGTTGTGTCCGCGGATAACTAAAAAATAAATATTAAAAATTCTCTCTTTCTCACTCTTAAAAAAAAAAAAAAAAAAAAAAAGGACTAGCAAAGCTGCTCAGGCTGTCTTTGAACTCACAATACTCCTGCCTTAGCCTCTTGAGTCATTGAGATTATAGACATGAGCCACCCACGCAACAGGATATTTCTTTTTTTTCTTGGTGAATAAAAAATGATGTTCCCCTACCTACTCTAACTCCCCAAGTTATATTTCTCCTCAAGCTGCTTGTTCACCCACCTCCCCGAGGTACCAATCTTGGTGACTGGTACCATGCCGTTATACCAACCTAGTCAGTCACTTAAAGAAAATAATTTATGGGTGGGGATATGGCTCAAGTGGTAGCGCGCTCGCCTGGCATGCCTGCGGCCCGGGTTCAATCCTCAGCACCACATACAAACAAAGATGTTGTGTCTGCCGATAACTAAAAAATAAATATTAATTCTCTCTCTCTCTCTTAAAAAAAAAAAAAAAAGAAAGAAAGAAAATAACTTAGGTTTTGTGGGACACAAATATTACAATCTGCAGAAAACATTTACAGATCCATGGATTAGAGAATCTATTCACAGAAGAATTGTTACAAAAGAATGAATGAAGCAAATGCTTTCTGAACACAGATTGCCTTTCACCTCTCAGTAGAATCTGCAATGTTAGTACATTCATCTCTCTTCTCTATATTTAACATTGAATTTTAGAATGTTATCTGATATGAAGAATGTTAGATAAATGGTTTGTTTTTACCAGAGCATAAGTAGTTATGATGTTTTTACCAGAGCATAAGTTATGATGTTAAATTTAGGAAAAAGTAAAGGAGGATTAAGAGAATTTACCTGTAATGAACCATACACACACACACACACACACACGAAACAGGAAAAAAATCAAAGTGGAATACAAACAAAAAAAAGACTGAACCTAACTATAGTTCAAACAAATAGCAGAATCACATTAAAGGAAACAAACTAATCAGGTAATGTTTATACACAGTATTCTGATGGTATACCATCAAGCTAAACAAAAAATAAATTATAAACAAACATTAAACTCTAGTTAATAATGTTTATTTCCACAGGCATAGCTCTAGCAATTTTGGAACTACTGTCTATGTTAGAAGTAAGCAAATAATAACTAAATATACTATAGAAACCAGGTATCTCAATGTTAGAGAAAGGAATTACAGATTTTAAAAGGAGCAAGGCTAGGATGAACCCTATACTGCTGGACTGGAATTGGAGCTATCATGATAAACTCATGCCTGTTTAGACAGATAGATATAAGATAAAGAGGTGTGTGCATGTGTTTGTATAAAATATTTAGCTTTATCTCTTGACAGATATATATCCTCTAAAAGAAACTAGGGCTTCCTGAAGAAATAGCTTACCATGGCTAGGTAGGGTAGGAGTATCTTATTACACCAGAAAATAAGAGAGTATTCAGAAAATGATTAGTACTCATCAAAAGGACACAGAAGCCAGCCTGATGGAGCTCTGATAGGTCAAACCTGAGAAGTATCCAAAAAAAAAAAAGCAAATAATAAAGAACCCATGAGTTCATAATGATAATGCATACATACATAAAAATGGAGGTAAAGAAAAGCTCTTACAGAACACCAACTAAGAGGTAGACATGACAGACTTAGAAAATTGCCATTTGGCAACAATATTAGTACTGATTCAGGCAAGAAATGAACATATATCAAAACAAGTGGAAAAGGTTTGATGGTATTTTTAACACTTGCATTAAAACATCTCCCCTTAAAATACATGTTACAAGAAGATGGAGAAACCTTATAGATAACAGTTCCCCTTTAACGAGATAAATGGACATTATATGCCTACTGATATGGTGTATAGAGAAAAACATAATATCACTTCCGGAATATTCCTGCCAAAAATGCACAACCTGAACCTAATAATAAAGAAACAGCAGACAAATCAATATTGAGTGAATTCTAACAACTGGTTTATTCTTACCAAATAACATCTCAAAGTCATAAAAGATAACAAAAGAATAATCAACTGTTCCAAATTAAAGGAGACAAAGCTAATGAATGTTAAGGTGTGTGTGGTATAGGAATTATTCTATTAAGGACCGTACTAGTACATTCTGTGAAACTTGAAAAAGATTTTCAGATAACATAATGGGTGCTAATTTCTCAAGTTTGATAACCATGATTAAATAATGTTTTAAGAAAACATACACAGCTATTTAGAGGTAAAGAGAGCCATGACGGAATCTACTCTAAAAATATTCAGAAAAAAAGGTTATGTGTGCTCATGTGTAAATGGAAACAAAGAATAAGAAAGCAAATATGGTTAACAGAAGGTAGAGAAATACAGTTGAAATAGTCACAAAAAATATCCTCCTTGTAATTTTTCTATAAGTGTGAAATTATAGTTTGAAAGAATGAGGAAAAAATGAAGTTAATTTATATTTGCACATGCTGCCAGCAAAAAGTTATGAAAACATGAGTGATGGTTCTCCTTTACACAGAAAGGTAAGAAAAACATCTGCACGTTCAGTCCCTATTCTAATACCTACAAAACTCCATTTCCTCGGTAAAAATGGAACCTCACCTATCCAACCTTTCTCAAAAGTTATCCTTTAAGATTCATGGAAACATGAAGATGGACAGGGGAAAACAGAAGAATCTAAAATAATATACAGGCAGCCCTCCACATCTGTGAGTCATGTGTATCAACGAACTCAGCCAACCACAAGTCAAAAATATTAGGGAAAAATAACTCTACTGAACAACTTTACTGAACATGCACTGTCATTATTCCTAAACAATAAACAATACCAACTATTTACTTGGCATTTATATTGTATTAGGAATTGTAAGTAATATACAGATGATTTACAGTATAGAGGAGAATGTGTTTAGGTTATATGCAAATACTATATAGTGTCATTTTATACAGGGGATTTGAGCATCTTGGGACCTGCATATCTCCAAGTGAAAGGGTTATCATAGACTCAAACATCCTTGAACACCCAGGGAAAACTATACTATAAAGTCATTCATTCTAAATAAAATGTTTGGTATAAAGTGTAAGTACTTCAAAAATACATAAGCCAGGGCTGGGGATGTGGCTCAAGCGGTAGCGTGCTCGCCTGCCATGCATGTGGCCCGGGTTCGATCCTCAGCACCACATACAAACAAAGATGTTGTGTCCGCCGAAAACTGAAAAATAAATATTAAAAATTTTCTCTCTCTCTCTCTCTCTCTCTCTCTTAAAAAAAAAAAAATACATAAGTCAGACATTTTTCCATTATGGTGAGCAACTGTTACACAAACTAGACATTTGAAATATCAGATGTTTTAGTTTGTAAAGATTTCATTTATTCAAGATTCATTTGAAAGGGAGAAAAGATTAAGAAAAAAAAATCTTTGGGCTGGGGATGTGGCTCAAGTGGTAGCGCGCTCGCCTGGCATGCGTGCGGCCCGGGTTCGATCCTCAGCACCACATACAAAGATGTTGTGTCCGCCGAGAACTAAAAAAATAAATAAATATTGAAATTCTCTCTCTCTCCCCCTCTCTGTCTTTCTCACTCTCTCTTTAAAAAAAAAAAAAAAAAAACTTTGATGCCATGGCTGAGCGTATAGCTTAATGGCAGAGTACATATTCACCTGCCCAGGGGTCCAAGTTCAATCTCCAGCACAGAAATAAAATACTTTTAGGGTTTGGGTTGTAGCTCAGCAGTAGAGCACCTGCCTAGCATGTGTGAGGCACTGTGTTCCATCTTCAACACCACATAGAAATGAATAAATAAAGGTTTTGTGTCCATCTACTACTAAAACAAATATTTAAAAAAAAGAAAGAAAAAGAAAAGAAAAAAATAGGGCTGGGTATATGGCTCAGTGGTAGAGTGCTTGCCTGGAAAGCATAAGGCCCTGGGTTCAACTTCCAGGACCACAAAAAAATAAATAAAATGCTTTTACTTCAAGATTTTTACCCATATGTCAAATATTCTGATAAATTCAATAATATCAATTTCTTCCATAAAACTGTATGGTATCAAAAACATTCCAAAATTTAAAAAAGACATTAACTAGGATTTGGTCAACCCTGGAGATACTGTGACCCAGTATCGCTACTAAATAAAGGTTTCTATATTATTTCCCAAGTTCTTTTTTTTAATATTTTTTAGTTGTAGATGAACACAATATATTTATTTTGTTTATTTTTTATGTGGTGTTGAGGATCGAACCAGTGCCTCACGCAAGCAAGGCAAGCGCTCTACCACTGAGTTACAAACCCAGCCCCTATTTCCCAAGTTCTACACATTAAAGTACATGACCAAAACTGGTTTGTTCTTTATTCACAAGACTGAAATGAGCCCTGAGGAATCACACCAAATTCAGAAGATAAGTGTTTATAAAAAGGATTTCAGCTGGGTGTGGTGGCACACGCCTGTAATCCAACTGGCTTGTGAAGCTCAGACAGGAGGACTGCAAGTTCAAAGCCAGCCTCAGCAACTTAGCAAGGGTCTACAACTCATCAAGACTTTGATTCTAAAAAAAATATAAAAAAGGGGCTAGGGATAGGGATGGGGATGTGGCTCAGTAGTTAAGCGCCCCTGGGTTCAATCCCTGGTACCAAAGAGAGAGAGAGAGAGAGAGAATCTCAAATTTTTCATATACTAAAGTCAAGGAAAAGTTTATTTTAAAAATAATTTATGGCCGGGTGTGGTAGCACATGCCTTTAATCCCAGCAGCTCAGGAGGCTGAGACGGGAAGATCACATGTTTGAAGCCAGCCTCAACAACTCAGCAAGACTATAAGCAACCTAGTAAGAACTTGTCTCAAAATAAAAAATAAAAAGGGCTGGCAATGGGGCTCAGGGGTTAAGCACCCTTGGATTCAATCCCCAGTGTAAAAAAAAAATTTAAAAATAAATTGTAAATTCATAAAGCTTTGGTCACCACTGAAAAGAAGTTGCATATAGAAACTGTATCTTGCCAAAAAAAGAAAACGTCTTTAAAAGTTATATTAGTTATAATTCTAAAATGTCACTGGAGGTTTTTTTTTAAATACATGACAGTAAATTTGGTATAAAATAAAATTTTAATGTTACTAGTCATAACTGCCCATTATTGGAAAAAGAGGATCATGTTCTTTTTTAAATACTTCTACCTACTTAGTCTCTATTTTGACCAGTGGACAAGCAATCTGGCTCTGTGAGGAAAAATGCAAAATGCTGAAAATTGACCAGGTGGAAATGACACTAAACAAAGGCAACCAACAGCAATGAAGCAATGAAGAGTTAGTATGCCTGCCCAGCCTCATCAGCTCTACATCAAGTACACTAAACACAAGACTAATGAGGCAAAGAGGGGCTGGGGATGTGGCTCAAGCGGTAGCCCGCTCGCCTGGCATGCATGCGGCCCGGGTTCCATCCTCAGCATCACGTACAAAGATGTTGTGTCCACCGAAAACTAAAAAATAAATATTAAAATTCTCTCTCTCTCTCTTAAAAAAAATGAGGCAAAAGAGAAAGGATCACAAGAACATAAGCTTCAACAAGGTAAGGCTTTTTGCTGGTCTGGTTTACCAATGTACCACAGAAGATAGAAAAATGCCTAGCACACAATAAGCGTTCACAAAGAATTATACGAACGAATGAATGAAAGGATGAATGGTCTTTCAAGTACATCTACATAAATTATATTACATTGCAAAATTATTTCAAAAATGAATTTGGTACACATTAACTTAACAATCATACTAGAAAACATGAATAATCTATTCTGCACTCTGACTAAATGAAGTAATTTCAAAGTTTCTAAGATATTTCTTTGCCTACTGTGGGTAGCATAATACATTTGCATATCCCTCCCTAAGTTTAAAATATGGTTTATCAAAAACTTCATAAAACAGTTAAAAGGATGAAATTAACTCATAAAATAAAAACCAGAGGAAACACATCATATTTACATCAAACTTGAGAGTTCATACAAGAAATCACAGGATCTAAAACATTTCTCATCATCATTTACTTTCATAACTAAAGTAACTCTATCACAATCTGTTCCTCTATGATTTAGTCTTTTTTTATTTCTCCATTCCTTTATTTGTCATCTTATAGTTTGAAGAACTTCTTCAAAAAATAAAATGTATTTTATTTCCAACCATCAAATTAAGAGCTCTGCAATTTGCTCATATCAAATATAGTCATATTTCTTTTATTTAAAAAAAAACATAAAATTAGGTGGAGCAGAATGCAAGTAAATTTAACAAGAATTTATATATGATTTATGTTCACTGCTAAATGCAAACCACACCCCCCATGGTAGAAATTTTACAATTTCTTGCAAATAAATTCAACTTATTTCTTACATGCTCTCTTTAAGATTACTAACATGTTCTGAGTGACAAACTTCATTTTGCTTCCAAGTACCTCCCATATAATCAATATGTCATTTCACTATCAATTTAAACCTAACATTTTCCAAAGCGCCTGCCTTACGTGGATTATAATCATCTTACTATGCTTCTTGTGTCCATGCTGCTGGAAAAGCAGTCTGTACAAGCAGGAGTAGAGGCACAATCCTGAGAGAGAGGAGTAGAGAAAGATGTTGAGAAAACAAAACCAGATAAAATGAGCTCACTTAAGAGTTCAGGAGCTCAGCCAGTGTTCATGGTCAAGGTTGATTACATTTTCTCATACCCTTACGAGTTAGAAGTTGTCCAAAAACAGCACAATGGACTCTAGAAAGAGATATCTGAATTTGTATATGTAAGCAGTAATATCACTTATTCTAAGCTACCCATATACCCTTTTTTTAAAGAAACCATCAATCATAAAATATATAAGTATTTAGGAGATTGGGGATAAAGAAATTCTCTAAAAGTTCATCTAAATTACTGTAACAAACCTAATGGTAGTTTAGTATAAAATGGTTGAATGGTATGTGTAACGTAGATTTCAATCTTGCCAAAAAAAAAATTATATGTAATCTTGAATGATTAAGACATTCTCAAAGCATGCAGTTTCAAAATCATCAGTATCAATCTCTCAATTATCCTTGTATCCTCAATTTTTTAAACTGGTCTTTTACCATATCATCATTTTAAAATGAAGAAAACAGAGTATAATTACTAAACAACATAAAACCAAGATGGATTTAACCTAACTGGAATTTTCTTTTTTTTTTTTATTGGTTATTCAAAACATTACAAAGATTGCAGAATCACATCGGTTACACATCCACATTTTTACATAATGCCATAATAGTAATTGTTGTATTCTGCTACCTTTCCTATCCTCTACTATCCCCCCTCCCCTCCCCTCCCATCTTCTCTCTCTACCCCATCTACTGTAATTCATTTCTCTCCTTATTTTTTTCCCATTCCCCTCACAATCTCTTATATGTAATTTTGTATAACAATGAGGGTCTCCTTTCATTTCCATGCAATTTCCATTTTCTTTCCCTTTCCCTCCCACCTCATGACTCTGTTTAATGTTAATCTTTTCCTCCTGCTCTTCCTCCCTGCTCTGTTCTTAGTTGCTCTCATTATATCAAAGAAGACATTTGGCATTTGTTTTTTAGGGATTGGCTAGCTTCACTTAGCATAATCTGCTCTAATGCCATCCATTTCCCTGAAAATTCCATGATTTTGTCATTTCTTAGTGCTGCGTACTAACTGGAATTTTCAATCAAAAAGTCCCCGCCCCTCCTTTAGTAAAAATTATAATCAGATAAAAGTTTTAAATTTAAAAAATTTCCACCTAATCTCCTATATTCCTACAGTGCCATAAAAATAACCTTTAAAGTACTGCTTAAGCATAATAAATCCTCATAAAATTAACTTTATATTAAGTTAGTCAAAGAATTGTCCCACTAGCAGGGAATCTAAATATAAAATCAAATCAGTAACTTATTTAAAAACCAAATATCGAGAAATGCTAACTACCTTGGCCAAGGTCATTCAGTTACCTAGTTAGTATATAACCCATCCATTCATTTAAGTACTTTTTTTGTTGGTATGTACATGTACTACTGATTAAAGTGCTGTCCTGTGTACCAAGGACATGAAGCAATGAGAATATATAGTCATTCTTCTAATTCAGTGGTAAAGACTAATTATAGTAAACACTGGAAGGGAAAGTACAGATGTCTTTAGACACTTAAAAGGAAATCTCAATCAGTGGTTCTCAATCAAGGTCATTCCCCAAAGATGATAATACCTGTAGACATTTTCAGTTGTCACAAATGGGGAAGGTGCTAGTGATATCTAGTGGGAAAAGGCCAGGGATGCTGCTAAACATTCTCAAGGTGCAGGATCATGCCTCACAGCAAATAGTTACCTAATCCAAAAGTCCAACAGTATCAACACTGAGAAATCCTGATATGAACCAGAGGGGTTAGGGAAGGCTTCCTTCCTCTACAACTTAAGTATGCTACTTCTTTAAAGGACTTTTACCAAGGTGGTAACAAATATGGCCTGACACAATTAATCAGAACTCCCACTATAAAATAAACACAGGAAAGAATAATGAGAAGTTCCCTAGTAGATGAAAATCAAAGAAAAGCACAATGTTTCAGAGTTGCTTCATGTAAATTCTCTTTCCTGAAGAACAAAGAAAAAAACATACAAATTGAAACAAATATGTTTTTATTATTCTCGCTACCTTTTTCACTTTTCTCTACCAAACCAAGCTACTACTTGATACTGGTGAGAAGATTATAAAAAGTCCCATAGTTTAGACAAAATGAATACTCTCTGGATACGAAACTGAAAATGAAGGAAAACAGAAATGGGTTTCACTTTGTAGACAGGAAAATGTACTGGATATTAGACTGAGTCTGAAGTTTGTTTCCTGTAACAGTTTCAAGAGTAAGCTACCTAATCAAAGGATCTGAAGGACAAAAGACACCAAGTATTTTAAGTGTCCTAAAGATAAAAGGAAACAAAATCCTTTAGAGTTTATGAGCCAAGGTAAATCCAAAAATTAAACTGAAAAAAAGATTTCTGACACATCTCAAACCTACAGATTGAGTCCTACATCTTCCTACTCAGTCTATTCAGGGTAGCAAGAGAAATGGATCATGGCGGGTAGGGGGAGAATGGAGTAATGCAACTAGCTATACAAAGAAGCTAAAAAAAATTGAACACTGATTAAGATTTACTGCTAATATTTTGGAGTGTGACAATACTGGGATTATATTTTTTTAAAATTTTAAAAATTATAAAAATCCAACACATAAGTCACACCTCCTCTAGCTACTTCGTGTAAGCACAATCAATGCTAACAGGCTCTTATATTTTTCATATATTACTTCAAAATGCTTTTTAAAAAAAAAAAATGCTTTCTCCAAATTAATCTGAAATTTTCTAAAGGAAAGGTCAGACATTGTCATTCTCTTTCCTTCCCTTCTTTTCAAAAAGGAAGCAGAGGCAGAGAGACTCTACCAGAATGATCTCCATACAGTGATCATTCTTAAATACAGAATATGGATGTGTAGCTCACATATAAAACTACTACTTTCCAGTAGTCAACCACAGTCCTAAAGAGGACCACACATTTAAATAGTTCAGCATGTATCACCTACCATACCCTAGGTGAAACTCTAACATTAGAACAAGTAAATACTACAAACATGGAGCAATAAAATAATACCTTATCATGATAATTCTTCAAAGATTAACTGGTCTGGCCAAACATTGACTCTTAGAGAGTCTTATCTTCCAACATAGGCAAATTTACTTCCATTATTTCAAAACTGACAATGGGATGCTTTGATCTCAGTGATGATGCTTAATAGAAATTATTGTTTCCATACAAAATTAGCACACTGAGCACACAAAAATCATTTTTTGAGCCTAAATGTCATTCAATTCATGATAATTAAGGGGAATTTACCACATAATTCTTGAAAGAACCAGAATCCTTTTGAGAAATTATAATGGTAGGGGGAGATATGATAACGATACATACATATCCTATAAAAAGATCAGGATTTTCCACAGACTAAACTCACATTTTGCAAAATTTAAAAATCTATATTCTTAGCTTAAAAAAGTAGCATGTTCTTATTTTCAAGCCAAAATTCTCTGCAAAATTAAAACATGCATGGGGAAGTTCAGTTTGGGAAAACCTGAGAATTAGCAAGACATAGTATCTGAGCATTCATATTTCAAACATCTTAAACATTGATAATTTCAGACATAAATTTCTATGCTTTATAAAGCAAAAGGAATTTCTTGACAATACAATGCTTCAAAGACACCTTTAAATTTACCAAAGTTCTGATGAACTGAGCCAAAGGATAAATGCTTTTAAAAGCCAAATTCATTATAAGCAAGCATTCTAAAACATCATTTTTTCTATAACTCAGATTCCTATATTTTCATACTTTACAACATGATTTAATGGAACACATTAATTCATAAACTGTTTACTATAACAAAAACATTCACTAATTAACAATATTCACTCAATTTTATAATAGATCTTTTTAAACCAAAAAAATGCATATTCTGAGTCTTACTCAAACATATTTCCTTTCCTCAACCCCGACTCCATACTGCTAGTTTTAACCTAACCCCATCTTAAAAACATAAACTTACAGCATTATCAGTAAATAAAGTTTAAAGACTTTTCTTTGTAACTTAAAAGGGGAGTGGGAGTGCTACATATACACTAAAATAGGACTACCAAAAATCTCAAGTTCCTATAAAGATTAGATAAGAAACAGAGGTGGTAAACTCAGCTATGCTTTACTGTGACCAACCACAGTGCACTAACCATTAGGTTACCACTTGAGGGCTCCTGTAAACCTTGGGGGGGGTAGGGGGAGAGTAGAGGGAGAACACATAATACAAAACTCCTAAACAAAGAGAGATGCCCCTAAAATGGAAGGGAGTTTTTAAAAACCTTAATATTAGTGCTGCAAATACTATATGTAGCAAATAAAAAAGCTACAAAGCTGTTTTTCTTCCTGTACAGTTGTGAAACTATTAACAAATTAAACATATAGTATCACTAAATTCTTGTTTCATATTCTAAGTACCACAAAGTATTGGGTGGGAGAGCCAAATTTTATGTGAAGATATTTGTCCCAAATTATCAGGTATGAATTCATAAATAAAAAGAAAAGATTCCCAAGTCTATAGCTCTAATTTTTATTAGTAAGCTGTTTTTAAAAAATAAAGCTCTAGTACTAAAAAAAAAAAAAAACAAATAAGTCCTTCGGAAAAAAAGTTCATACAAGTGTCACCACTATCTAGTCTAATATGGAGGGTCCTATTCACATAATGTAATCTAACGATTAGCCTGTTTGCTAAGCTACCCAAATGCTAATTCTTAAAATGTAAAAAAATAAAATAAAATTGTAAATGGGCATTTAAAAGTGTTGTTATATTTGGGTAATCATAAATCTAGTATTTTAAGAAGTCAGTATTTACGACATTAACAATTACATTATTGAATGTATTAGCATTTCCAAATCAAAAGTTCATTTAAAAACTATGCTAACTTAGTTACCAACACGTTGGAGTATTTTTTAAAAGGCATACAGATTGGAAAAATATTTCTGTTGTGTGACTGTTTACCTGATGTTTAATGTTTGCATTAAGATCTAGTGAAACCACAGCTTAAAAAGCAATGATAAATTGTAAGGAAACCTTCCGTCCAACCAATAAATTTAATTGAAAAATGAAAATCGGACACCTGCTTTTTAAAAAACCTTTTGACACGTGATTGACCCCCTTGGGAACAGATTCCCCCAGCTGCCTCCGTCCCTGCGTGCACAGATCTCTCCCTACCATAAAGATGTGTCGTGATGGATAAGGAGGGCGGTACAAATAGAAATAAATCGCAGAACAACCTCGCCTCCTTACCAAACAGCTCATTGGCCTAAGTCCGCAGTCGGCAAGTTACCGAGTCAACAGTCTCAATTATAAACACTCCACCCCGTGGGTTCCTCTCGCCCACTGCCCCATAGGTGCCCGCCTCACCGAGGGCGCGGGAAGGTCCGCAGAGTGTCATTCTGCGAACAGTTAAAAATTTCCGAGGCCCAGGAAAAGGTGGGCGGGCCAGGCCTCGGCGGAACTGACCCCGAGAGACCGCCCGAGGCTCCGGGGGAGGGCCCGAGCGGGCCTCGCCTCCGACCCGCAGCCATCCACAGGGCGCGGAGCCTGCGGGACCTCCCCCCGCGCGGCGCCCTCCCGGCCCCCCCCCCCGGCCCCGGGGGAGGGGCGCGAAGCACACCCCTCCCCCACGGGCACGGCTAGGCCGCCGCGCCCCGCCCGGGGAGCCCGCGGGCCCGCGCCCACCCTCTGCGCGCGGGCCCGGGCCCGGGAGTGGGGGGGGCGTCGGTGCGGGCAAGAGGGGCGGCCCGGCAGCGATACCAACCTCGCTGTTGAAGGTTTTCACGGCCTCCATGTTGTCTGCGCGGAGGCCCCGAGCCCGGCGGCGGAAGAGGCGGCGGCCACTGCACTGGGAGGGGAGACCGAAGCGCGGGCGCCGGCAGGAGAGCGGCCGCTGCGATCCGGGCGGGCGCGGAAGGACAGGCACTGGCAGGCGAAGCTCCTCAGGGGCAGCGAGGCCCCGGCATGGCCGCTGGGGCGGGCGGAGCGCCGGTCTGGGAACACAGGCGCTGCCGGGGCGGGTCGGCGCGGGCGGGGGAGGGGCTGGCGCGGCGCCTTCTCTTCTCCGCCCCGCTCGGTCTCGGTCCCCCACCCGCAGGCCCCGTCCCTACTCTCTCCACCCCCTTCTTCCTCTTCCTCCCACGGGCTCCTGTTTCACCTCCCCGCCGCTTGGGCCGCAGGAACCAGCATCGCACGGCGAAGACAGAGGAGGAAGCCCTGGCAGCGGCGGCTGCGGCATCCAATATGGCGGACACGATCGGGCCGCGCACCTCGGAGTCGGCGGCGCCAGCCAGCGCGCCCCCTGGCGACTGGACCGCGCGGGCCCGGCGGCCGCGCGGAAACCATCGAGCAAGAGCCGGCCAGAGCGTCGCCGCCCGCAGGCCCGATTGCTGGGGGCTACTCGCGGCCGCTCGTCCCCGCCCCCGCCCGGGGCGCGGGAGCGAGCGCTGCAGAACTGCGGAGCGCTAGCGGCGGGCGGGCAGTGTCCGGCGCAGGAGGCCGCTTCTGAGCGCGGCTGTAGGAAAAATCTGAATGTGCCCGCTAAGTGGCCGATTCTGGGAACAACGGAATCTCCATTTCCGTTCCCCTGTGGATTGGCTTCTGCAGGAGCGGCTGGGTGTAGTTGGTTTTTCAGAACTTTAGTGGACAGTGGCCTAAAGGTTATCTGCCAAAACAAAAGTTCCCAGTTTTTCATCTGGTGACTGTGTGCCCAAGCGGCGTAGGAACTTGGGAAGGAAATGCTAGAAATAAAATCTTCGGATCCGGATGAGGACAGGCGGGCAGGGCAGCTCGCACGCCCCAGCCCCGTGCAGGAAATGAACGCTGCGCAGGAGCCCGGTCTGGTGGGGCCCAGACAATGAGTGTGTGTGCCTGTGCGCGGCGGGAGCGGGTGCCAGAATGCACACCATCGGGGCAGGTAAAGGAGAGTCCATCTTCGGGGAAGTTAATCCAAAGGAATTATGCCCTAGATTATTCGGAGTAAGAGGATGCATATAAAATATCCTAGACAGAATAAGACATGCTAGCAAAATGCCTTCGCTCCGGTTTCGTGCAATAATCCATACCAGTCTGAGAACTAACATTCATTTGAAGTTAAAATTTGGGGGTGTATCACTGGACCCTCAAACACTATTGTCCTCTTGTTGAAAGTCGTTTTTCAACAATCACTCCTCCCCAGCTCCACGAAAAAGGAATAGAGGACAGGAACAGGAGAAATTTCCGCTGGGGGATTGATGGAATCAAGATTGCTCCTAAGAGCTGAACCCAGAGTCACATATAATAAAAGGGAAGGCCTTCTAGACATTTTAGGTGTTAAATCTATTTCACTGGACAGCTTTGTTATAGGGGCTGGCTACTCAGAAGGTAAAAGGGGAAACCTAATGAGAAAAAGCTTACATTTTTACCTCATATATCTCAAATCTGACACAAAGTTCTCTGTCTCCACTGCCTGGGTTCATATGCCCAGCCATGTTTTCTTGCCAACACCTGCAGTAGCCTAACTTTACCTTACCATTATTCATCTTACAGACAGTAGCCAGAAAGATTTTTTTAGACACATCAGATCGGGTCACTCTCTTGCTTAAAATAAAATCCCTTTAATGCACTTCCATTGCAACTCCAATGCTGAGCCTCTTGCCCTGGCCTGAAGGTCCTGAAAACCACAAAGCATACCACTTTACCCTTCCTCGTGCCAATGGTTCACACTGGCCATGTCTGTGTCACTTAACAACCAACATGCAGCATTTTCTTACTGGGGACATCTGTCTGTGCATCTTCCCCCAGCCAACCTGTTGTTGCTCATGTTCTTTTCATAGCTGACCCTGCAAGAGGTGTCCTAATCACTCACTCCAAAGTAGAAGGTTGGGACTTGAGGAAGTATGGTACTCAGTTCTGTTCAAAGCCAGGTTCTCCTAATCAAAATTTAGCACTTGGGCCTATGAGAGATTATTTATTCAGTCACACATAGTCAAAGGTTAATTACATAGGCTTGAATGATTAAAGTGCAATTTGAGCTAGGGTAAAATCAGTTGTTAACATGTTACACAATTTGATTTAATAAAGTTTTCATACCCACAAAGATAGTAGAGAACATATTTCCATCAGGGAAAGAGGGAAGAAAAGCAGAGGACAGAACAAATGCACTTAAGATGAGGAGATAAAGCAATAGGGAGAAGGATCAAGAAAGATTAGAAGGGACTAACGTCTAGGGGCCCAGACTGTACAAAGTTTGTAGGTAATGTGAAAACACCAGAATTCATCTGTATTACATGTATGTGTGTATATATGTATGGATTAGGATACTAAGAATTCACCATTAAGCTACAGATCTTTCTCATGTAATCCAAAGTTAGGAATGCAGCTGAGCTTAAAAAAAAAGGGACATGAATCAAAATACAGAAAACATAGGAGGCAGCCTACCCTCTACTTCCTGTGTTTCTTAGCAAACTCTGTTTTACATAATGGAATGTGACTAGTACTCCTGGTTTTATAGTTTTCGAAAGCCAGAGGATCTGAAACCTCTCCTCAGTTTCAGATTCCTAAGGGAAGCAAGGAATTTAATTGGCCCCATTTGGATTAGTTGGGTCCTGGCCAAAGAACTGAAGATCACTAATTTACATTCTGAAAAAAACACTATATGGGAGATAGTGGGTGGGAGTATTCCAGCCACTGAAAGAGATAATACAAATTGTAAATTACAACACTCACTTCCTAGAGTTTATGGCATTCTCCTGTGAATGGTTATTGACCTGTCCTCTAGGACTAAATCATTTCTGGGAGTAACTCATGGGGTCTAATTCAGCCACAGCCAGGAGTCAGAGTCAAAGTAGCCTAGAGAAGTACTTCCCATAGAACTTCTAAGATCATGGAAATGTTCTATATCTGTGTCTGTCTTGCAAAATTCAGTAGTGCCAACTTATTGTACGATTGAAATGTGCCTAGTGCAACTTAGGAAAATAATTTTTAACTTCATTTCACTTTCACAGTTTAATATATGGCTAGTGGCTACCACATGGGAAAGCACACGTCCAGCTAGAGATGATGGCTCCCATCCATGCATGTTAGTTGTGACCCACATACCCAGCACAAACCACTTAGAGGAGGAAAAGTTCATTTTGGCTCACAGTTTCAGAGGGTTCCATCCATGGTTGGCCAGACTCCATTGCTCTGGGCCTGAAGTGAGGCAGAACTTCATGGTGGAAGGACATTAGAAGAAAACTGCTCACCTCATAGTAGCCGGGAAGCAGAAAGGACCAGAGAATAGATATAGTTTCCAAGGACATGTCCCCCAGTGATCTGCTTGCTTCAACATGACCACAAACCCTCCCCCCACTACAATCCCCACCGACTCCCAGTAGTCCATTCACCTATCAGTGGATTAATCCACTGATGAGGGCAAAGCCTCATGATCCAATTTCTTCCTAATGCTCCACCTCTGAACATTCCTGCATTGGGATCAAACCTTCAACACATGACTTTGGGAGACATTTCACATCCCAACCATAACACATGGACAGATTTCCTAGATAAGGTGAAATCATTATGAAGTAACACTGAGCAAAGAAAAAAAGAAAAAGAAATCTTCAATCATTAGCTATCAGGAGGAATACTATACGTATATAAGTTATTTTCAAACTTGCGGGGGGGGGGGGGGGAATACCCAGAAAATTGTCTAAATCAGAACTAATAATTCTCTCTGAATTGGAAAAATGAAAACTTGAGACCCTCAGGAAAGAAGGATTCTGGAATTGCTTAGTAAGTTAAGGTATAGAAACAAAATGGAATATTGTACAGGCAATATAAATGATTATAAACTGATTGTGGGAAATAGCATGGTAATTCCTCAGAAACTAAACAAAACTGGGCATGGTGGCACACACCTGTAATCCCAGCAGCTCAGGAGGCTGAGGTAGGAGGATTGTGTGTTCAAAGTCAACCTCGGCAGGATAATCACCTGAACCCAAGGGTCCAAGGCCAGCCTGGGAAACATAGTAAAACCCATCTCAAAAAAAATATGTATTTTTAAGACAACAAGAGATTAGGACACAGATACAAAGGAAAATTCACATGAAGAGACAGGGAGAAGATAGTCATCTACAAGCCAAGGGGAAAGGTCTGAGAAGAAACCAACCCTATGAACCCTTGACCTTGAACTCCAACCCTCTAGAATTATGAACAGAGGCCTGCTGTTCAAGCCACTCAGTCTGTGGTGCTTTGTTGTTGTAGCCCCAGCACACTAGTACAGGTGAAACACGAAACTTTGGAACATCTCTAAAAGCATATAGGCTGAAAGCAGTGGAGAAACTTGCCAATAGTTTTCATTTTTCTGGGAAGATATTTGGATTTCTTTTTTAGAGTATTGTTCTTAATCTGGAGTTGCTATTTTTGTTTACAAACAAATCCACAATCTTATTCTGAATGAAGCTCAACACATGCAGTATTTGTCTACATTGCTGGCAAATTTATTAAGCCGATTTGGAGTTCAGTTTTGGCATGAGGAGAAAGAGATTTTCACCTCTTCCTGGGCCTAGAGAGGATCACAGCACCTTGACTTGACATAAGGACACATTGGTCAAACATCCTCCCATGACCTGCAGGCAATCCAGTCCCTGAAGTAGAGCAGTATGTGGGGGAACCACTAGAATTTTCTTCCTTTCAGGGAGTGTGGCACAATGAAAGGCAAAGTTTCGCAGGTAAGATGGAGGCTTGGAATAATGTCATGTGTGCCTTAAAGGAAGATTAGATCATTTGGTTGCTTGGCAATTGCCGTGGCTCAGTTTCTCACTTAACCTGTTACATGAATCAATAATACATCACATTCCTCTAGATATGTATTGTATGTTTCTAAGTCTTTTCTTCTAGAATTTCCTTTAACTTTCTGCTTTCACGTTTTGACTATTCAAGTTATTGGTTACGCAGAAATGAATGAGACACAGGGATGGATATGTACAAAGGAAAGGTGGCAACAAAGAGGAGAGAAGGACCCAGAGGGCAAAGTTTTTACAGGGACAGCATAAGGAGGTGGCAGTCAAAATTACCAGCTGCAGCCCTACCATTAGAAAGTCTAAGGTCTAGGAGGGTCCATGAGATTCAGTAAAAAGTTTCACTTGTGACTTTAGTAAGAACAACTTCAGTGGAATGATGGGGGCGGGGAGCAGAAATCAGGTTGCAGTGGAAATAAAGGGAGAGCACAAAAACTTGTGGAAGGGGCAAGAGAAAAGAGTAGCAGGAAAATTTGCCTGTCTCAACACTGGAACTGAGTGAAGAGAGGGAAAAACTTCCCCTGAGAATCTGTAACCACAAGTTAGACCTTATGCAAGTTTGTGGTCCAATTCACAAAACCTAGGTGAAAAACCTCAAGCAAAGAAATTATTTTAAATTGGTATTCCATTGGCATGCCACCAGGCAACTGAAGAGTAACTGCAAATTTCCTGGAAGGAAAGCAACTCCAACCTCACCTTCAAAGAAGTCTGACAAATCAGAGTCCACTGCACATAAGATTATAATTATACAATTGAACAAACCAGAAAACAAAGTATTAAGGGTGGACGGTTCCAGAAAACAGAAGACAGCACAACCAGACCAGAAAAAAGTTTAGGGAATGGGTTTGACAGATTCGGGCATTTTTCTTTGTTTTTCAGAGACAGGATCTCCCTCTGTTGTCCTCCAGACTCAGCCTCCCTAGTGCTGAGACCAGTGTGCCAGACTTCTTTGACAGATTCAGAATGTAAAATTTTTATATTTTTCCTGGGCTATGCTAGGTTATTCAAACCAGCCTCATTACTGAAAACAAGAAAACACAAGAGAGTCTCTTCACATCCAGTTAGACCCTCGGAGTGCTGTGACCCAGGATTAGGGTGAAAAAGAACTTATTTCACCTGCCGCCCCAGGGTGTATAAGAAAGGCTTTTGCGTTCAACAGAGCAAAAGAGCAAAAGATACTGAACAACAGAAATGTATCTCAGCCTCTACGGGGATTTGCAGCTCAAAGGTACATTATCTTAAGTCCTTAATAGAGTTTAAAATGTTCCCAGAATAGTGAAGCCCACACAGACCTTCCCTGGAGTTCAGGGAGTGTGGTCCCCCTCCCTGGAGGACTGCTCCTTCACCTGAGTTCACAGGGAAACCCTGCAAAAAATGTTCAGGGATAATGGTGTATGAGTTTCTGGCTGCTGCTCCAACAACTTACACAAACTTGGTAGCTTAACACAATGACGGTCTAGATGGCAGGAATCCAAAATGGATTTCCCTGGCTAAAATCAATTGTTGGCAGGGCCGTTTTTCCTCCCGACTGGAGGTGCTAGGAGAGAATGAATCCATTTTCTTTCCCTTTCCAGCTTCTAGAGGCTGCAGGCATTCCTCACTAGTGAGAAGCCCCTTTTTCTATCTTTAAAACTAACAAGGACAGAAGGCCCTACATCAAACCCCACTCTGGCATGGCCTCCCCTCCTCACACATCCTCCTCTCACGTCCCCTGCTTCCTCTCCCATTTGTAATGATGTGTGAGTCTATTGGGGCCACCTGGATAATCCAGGGTAATCTCCACATCTCAAGGTCCTTAATTTCATCACATCTCTCACCCTACCAACCAATTTCCTTCTTTTGCTGTAAGATGTAATACGCTTGGGTTCCAGGGATTAGGACTTAAGCATAATTTGGGGTGGGGTACAGTTTTGTTCAGTTTAATTCTAAAAGACAGTGTCTTTAATCTGTATTTCAATCAGGATCACTCAAAAACAGTTACAGCAAGCAAACGCCATACCTGATAACAGTACTTAAAACATTCCTGTTAAAAACAGGTATCAGGATGGACATTCTTTCCAATTCTGTTCTACACTATTCTGGAAGCCCAAATAAATGCAGGAAGAGAAAAAAATGAAAATTCCAAACATTAAAAAAAAAAAAAAAAGTGGGTGGGGATATAGCTCAGATGGTAGAGTGCTTGCCTCACATGTACAAGGCCCTGGGTTCGATCCCCAGTATACAAAAAAAAAAAAAAAAGTTATTTTGATGTCTTTATAGATAATAAAACCCAAAATGTCTATAGATAATTATAGAATTGATAAGCATTTATTATATATTATTACATTTCTGTATATCTACGTGTGGAAATTATATAATGTAATTAATCTAAAAATACCATGTAAAATAGCAACCAAAACAGTTAAGGGTGTTGTGTTTCCTGCCACGATAGACTACCTGGTGCCTTACTTGCCTTCTTATATGAACAGTTAGAAAATGTATAAAATATACACAAAAGCTATTTTCAGACATTAAGCAATAGAGAAGGAAAAGAAAGAAGTTATCTCAATAATCCCTTTGCTTTCTGCCTGGTAGTTTTTTCTGGATCATAATGAAAGAAGCAAGAACCCAAACAGCATGGAGTCTTGCTGAGTTGAGGAGGTGGAGATAAAATTTTGGAAATCTTTGGTGGCTGGAATTTGCAAGGCAGAGTGATAGTGAGGAGCAAGCTAGATGGAGAAAGGGATTTAGAAATCTGCAGAGATCACCTTGAGTTTTGGTTACTTATAGTAGTCCCCCTTTATCCTTGGGCAATGTGTTCCAAGACCTGCAGTGGATCCCTGAAACCTCAAGTGGTACCAAACTTTATATATACTATCTTTTACACACAGGCAGTAAATAAATGGCTTGATGTCACTCATTTCAGAAGATCCCGTACTGAAGTTTCACATTCGCCCAGTTCTTTCTGGCACAACATATAAATGTCAATTGGAACACGTTTATTGTGTGTTCCACATACAATATAATGCCTTTTCCATTTTAGTTAAGCACTTGTATCTCACCACTGTGGCTATAATTTATAAAAAAAATTTAGTTGTAGTTGGACACAATACCTTTATTTTATTTTTAATGTGGTGCTGAGGATCAAACCCAGCACCCCTCACGTGCTAAGGGAGCGCTCTACCACTGAGCCACAACCCCAGCCCCTGTAGCTATAATTTTTGCAGTTTAATATACAACTGGAAAACCAGAACACATTTTTGTTTTCACAATTGCATTCAGATTTGTTCCTACTGTGTATCTCAGCGACATCATCATATAGGTTTTTTTCCTTCCTTATTAAATCAAGAACTTATACCTTTTCACTTAAAGGAAATGCTTTACAGCTTATTTTTTGGTGTATCCAAATTTTATGCCTCCCTACTCTTGTATTTTGGAGTCACTGGTAAGTAAAATAAAGATACTTGAACATAAGTATGGTGATACCACAATTGTCAATTTGATAAATGAAACAGCTAACAAATGACTAATGCCATGGGCTGATAGCATATGCATTTTGGAAACTGGATAAAGGTATGATTTGTATCCTAGATGGGATAGGGCAAGATTTCATCACACTACTCAGAATGGTGTACTATCTAAAATTTATGAATTGCTTATTTCTGAAGTTTTTAACTTAGATTTCCAAACTATAGTTAACTGAAATGACATGAAGTTAGACTAGGATAAGGGGACTACTATACAAAGCAGCACATGCACAGCATGAAATACCAAAAGTCATGCAAAGAAGATACTTGGGAACTGAAAGCCAAACATATGCCAGAGTTGGAGATGCTTGAGAGTTCTGATGAGCCACAATGGAGAAATCTTGCTGAACACTTGAAGTTGTGCCCCAAGGTAGACTCACTCTAGTGAGTCACCCTAGTAAAAGAAGTGACTACCTGCAAAACAAAATTCAATGATATTCTTTAAAAGAAGACTACAAAAGCAACCTTATCAAAGTGACATTCAAAATGATCTACATTAAATAAATACCAAACATAAAATATGAGTAACATGGGACTCTTGTTGGAAGTCCCCAGAATCACCCTGGAGTTAAATTATTAGAAAATCTCACAGAATTTAGAAAAGCTGCTATACTCACACTTAATGTGTATTACCATGAAAATCAACAGATTAAAATCAGCAAAGGCCCAGGCATCTAAAGGAGAGCTCAGGAAAATCCAGCCATAAGCCTGCAGTTGTCAAAAGCTTGAGCCAGATGGACCACACTTAATCAGAGGCACTGGAGCCTTTGGACAGCACTTAATTCTCCCAGCTATCAAGAGTCACAAAAAGCACAAAGTATTTTAGTTTCCAGGTGAGCTGACTCAAACACTGCTGTCCAGGTTTTTGTTTGTTTGTTTGTTTGTTTGTTTGGGGTTGGGGCGGAGGTGGAGGTGGGAAGAGTATTAGGGTTGGTTTGTAGGCATGTAGCTTCTGATACCTCACCTTAGTTATTCAGCCTCAAACCAATACAGTATGACCTAAGGCAGCACTATAAATCGCGATGGTAGCATAAACTTTCTGGGTTGCGCAACCCCACAAATAAATAATGCCTTCTAATGAGGCAGGATTTTCCAAGGGCTTAGGAGTCATCTTCCAGGACATTATCAAGAGCCAGACCTTTCCCTGGAATATGTGCTGTTCAAGTATCCAAGACCTACCGAGTAAAACCTGCAATGCACAGTGACACAGGGGAAATGTAAATCAACAGAAGCACGCCCAGGAATGACAGTCATAATTATAGCAGCTAGTATAAATTTTAAAATGGAATTCAAGAAAACATGAACATAAGGAGAAAACAACGAATAAAAAATAACAAAATTAAATTTCTAGAGCTGAAAACATAAAATACTCAAACTACTTTGAAAAATTAAGTAAATGAATGGCTGGTGGGATATTGATGTGGGAGTTTATCTATAAATGAGAGGAAAAGGCTAGAATGAGCCAGATAATGAAGCAGTGGGTGACAGTTAGAGATACCAATATGAATTTGTTTTCAGCTTAACATGGATACAGGTAGTTGTATACAGAAATATTTATAAACATGGGTATGTGCTTGCGTTAGTTAACACACACATACACACAACACACACACACACACACACACACACACACACACACCCTTCCAAGGGCCTATTTTCTTCACTGGCCTAGAAGCAATGCATTCCAGTATGGCCAATAAGAACACCTAATGTCCAGATCTTGGTTTCTAATACTATTGTCCAATGAAAAGAATCAGAGATTCTTGGAGAAATTTCTCAGACTGTGGCACAGAATATGTAAGATGAGCCTGTAACTTGTCCTAATGGAAGAAAGTAAGTGAGGGCTAAACACACAAAAATACACAATGATGGTGTATGTCAAAGTGACACAGGAGCCAACTCTAAGACTCTAAGTGGCCAAAGCAGAAATGATTTGAGCAACAAAATAATGTAATATTAAGTATACAATCAAATACAAAGCAGTATTACATCATAATCCAAGCAATAACAACATTCCTGGAATGGAAACTCAATGTGAAGATGTCAGTTCTTCCCCAAATGACTTAAAGTTTAAAATGCCTTTTTTTTAAAGCAGGGTATTTTTCCTAAAAACTTACAGTTGAATTTCAAAACTTACATAAAAATGAAAAGGATTTAAAATACCTAAAGCAATTTTTTTAAAGAGACAGAGACAGAGAGAGAAAGAGAGAGAGACAGAGAGAATTTTTTTTTAATATTTATTTTTCAGTTTTTGGCGGACACAACATCTTTCTTTGTATGTGGTGCTGAGGATGGAACCCGGGCCACATGCATGCCAGGCGAACGCAATACCACTTGAGCCACATCCCCAGCCCCTAAAGCAATTTTAAACAAAATTTGGAGGATGTATACTACCTGATGTAAAAAAAAAAAAAAAAAATGCTGTGAAGGCAGAACTTGAAGATCATCTCGGGGAGGTCACGGCCATAGCTACTTCTCCCTTCCAGCTTCACCATTCCCTCATTCCCCCATTCAGTTCAGTTCCTTGATCATGATAACCCTTGGTTTGATTCTAGACATTGCTCCACTGTTTTTTTCTCTTTCTTCTTTTAATTCAAGAATTTCAGATCTTCTTTAATGATAGCTTGCTCACAATGACACACAGGACAAGCTCACTAGTGAAGAGTCCATTGCAGCAGCTACCTTCAGGAGTTGAGGGGACAAATTATTTTAATACTTCAACGAGTATATATGCTGGGTATTTGGTGATTCTCTCAGCCACAA
Source organism: Callospermophilus lateralis (assembly GCF_048772815.1). Taxonomy (NCBI): domain Eukaryota; kingdom Metazoa; phylum Chordata; class Mammalia; order Rodentia; family Sciuridae; genus Callospermophilus; species Callospermophilus lateralis. The sequence goes on from NC_135310.1 coordinate 12,993,449, forward strand.
ATGCCCCCTCCTAGCCCCCTGAACTATGTGAGTCCTCACAGATAATTTTAAGAGGGAGAGTACCTGGGGATTGAACCCAGAGGCACGTAATCACTGAGCCACATACCCAGTCCTTTATTTATTTATTTAATTTTTTAATTTGTTTTAATTAGCTTTACATGACAGTAGATATTAGCAGTCACCATCTCTATTCTTCTTCCTGTACCTGGAAATCACTAAACTACTTTTTTAAAAAATTAAAATTAGGTTTTTAAAATTTATTGTAATTTGTTATATATGACAGCACAATGCATTTCAATTCATATTACACATATATAGCATAATTTTTCATATCTCTGGTTGTACACAACATAGAGTCACATTATCCATGTCTTCATGCATGTACTTAGACTAATGATGTCCATCTCATTCCACTGCCTTTCCTACTCCCATGCAGTCTCCCTTCCCCTCTCTACCCTACCCTTTATCCTATACAGAGTAGTCTATTCCTCCCATGTTCCCTACCTACATCCCCATTATGAATCCGCATCCTTATATGAGAGAAAACATTTGGCATTTGGTTTTTTGAGATTGGCTTACAGCCCTTATTTTTAAAAATTATTATTATTTTTTTATTTTGAAACAGGGTCTTGCTAAGTTGCTGAAGTTGGCTTTGAACTTGTGATCCTCCTGCCTTCACCTCCCAAATTTCTGGGATTACAGACATGCACCATTACACGCAGCTGGATAGAGTAATATTGATTGATAGATTGATTGTAACAGAGATTGAGCCCACAGGTGCTCAACCACTGAGCCACAGGCCTAGACTTTTTATTTTTTAGTTTTGAGACACAGTCTCGCTAAGTTGCTTAGGGACTTGCTAAATTGCTGAGGCTGTCTTTGAACTTTCAATCCTCTTGCCTCAGGCTCTTGAGTCTCTGGGATTACAGCTGTTCACCAATGCGTCAGGCCCTAAAGTAATTTTTTTTTTTTTAAATAGGCAAGATTGCCTCACACTAGGGAAGAAAGATCAGCTTGAGTGAAAGTCCACAGTGTTTTTTATTTTGTTTGTACATGTGTTTTCATGTAACAACCAGCTCAGTTTCCAAGTGTAAAAATATTCTGTAGCTTCATGTATTTATAGATAAGAGTTCAAAATGAACATCATAAATCATGGTATTCACAAATAAGCTACCTGATACATTAATTTACGCCATCAAAAGAATTTCAGTTACAGAATTAAGCCCACTTTAGGAAGAGTGCTTTCACGCCTGCTTTAACCATTTGGATCTGAATTCTTGCTCAGTACTTTACAAGGTTCTGCTTCTACCCAGATGGATCTCAGATCTGTCTTCTCACCCATCTCTTTGCAATAACCCAGTAGAAGCAGAAATAAATGGCATGACTGATGGCTTTTCTTACTCTGATTTTGTTATTTCTGGGCAAATGAGGAGACTCTTTTGGAGTATGTAACAATTCAAGACTTCCAGAATGAAGAAGGTGGGTGTTCAACAAAGACATTGTATAAATAGTTTAGGTGCTAAGAGTCGTGTTTTTTTTTTGTTGTTTTTTGTTTTTTTAATTTTTTAGTTGCAGACGGACACAATACCTTCGTTTTATTTTCATTTATTTTTATGTGGTGCTGAGGATCGAACCCAGTGTCTCATACATGAGAGGCAAGTGCTCTGCCACTGAGCCACAATCCCAGCCCTTAGAGTCATTCTTATCAGGCAGTGGTGGGAACCCTCCCCAAATCCAAGTTCCCAGACACCAGCTGAGGTCCAACCTTGAAAGTAAGCCTTTATAGAGATAGCAGTCTCAGGCCTTCTGTTAGTCTATTCTACCTCCAACTGATTGTCTTATGCCCTTCCCCAATCCTATTACCCTTCCTCCCAACACTTATGTTACATCCCCAAATAGCTATCATATTAAGTGCATATTCCCTTGCTTTTCTCTACAGGTTTATTCCATGTGTGTTTGTAAAAGTGTAGATATACGCCTATGTAGTTTATTTTTGGTTTTGTATATTTTGAACTTCATGTAATAATGGAATAATATTTTTCAATTTTTTATTAATATAATGTTGGGGATTCATCCATTTTGATGCCTGTGTATCCAGTACATGTGTATGTACAGACTATTGTGTCTATGTATGTGTAGTGTGTTCAAAGACACAAACACAAATTTTGAAGACAGAATATAATATTCAATTCAAAAAGATTTTTAAATTTACTCATGGATGCAATATTTAAGTGAAAACAACCCAAATTCTATCAATAAAGGAATGGATAATTAAATTTAAAATAGAAGATAATTAAAGATAATTATTTTCAGAATTGAAGATTGTATTTGATCCTCAACAAGCATGGACAGAAAATCCATAATAGTCTAGGAAAAGATGAACACCGTTGTACATAAATTTGCCTGTTCAAATATTAAGCTTTGGGCGGGGATACAGATCAGTAGGTAGAGTGCTTGCCTCGCATGTAGAAGGACCTGGGTTCAATACCCAGCACCACAAAAAAAAAAAAAAAAAAAAAAAAAAAAAAGACAAACACCAAATATTAAGCTTAGAGTTTATGATTACTATGTGTATACTCATATACTAAATTCCAATAGGGTGCTCTATTCTGTTCCATTGGTTTGTCTACTAATATGCCTGTTAATTAATTAACAATTAATACTTAATAATTAAGGTTTTTATAATATATTTTATTGTATGGTAGATTGGTTCCACCTTATTGCTCTTCTATTTCAGACATTTTCTGGCTTTTATTTCTTAAGTGTTTTAATGTCAACTTTCCTACTACTATAAATAGTTATAGATATTTTTATTGCAACCCCACTAAATTTACAAATAGAATTGGAAGAAGTGGCATCTTTCTGAAGTTGAGTCTTCTGTGGCAAGTTAGGCAATAAGAAAAATAAACAAGCTAACTTTATGATTAATTTTTTGGTGATAAATAATAAATAAATCTGGGGAGGAGATTGGAAAATAGGGGTGGAGGTTGTTATTTTAGACAGGAGAGAATAGCAAGAGAACTATGGATGATGAACTTGGGAAGGGGATGAACTGAGCCTGGATAAGAAAAAAGATGAGGACAGGAGGGGGTTATGAACAGTGCCCTTCCTTTCTAAATGTATCCCCAGGTCTCTGATAGATCCAGAATAATTTTGAAAAATTTATTGTGAGATAAGCAGTAACTTTATATTTCTTCTCTCTCTACTTTTATTTCATAAAATCTCATTGTTGAAAAGAATTTAAGGATATACCAATGCTTAGCTGTCATGTGAATGGCATTTGGTTTCTGCTTTTATGATACCAGTAATGGGGAAGTCAGAAATTCTTTTGGAATCCAATTTATTTGAACTGTTTGCTATTAAATTTTATCTCAAAATGAGCCAAACATTACTCCCATTTACCCTTCATCTATGTGTCTCACTTCCATATTCCAGAGTCACACTGTGAGGGTTTACTTTCTCTTCTACAGTATAATCTTTCGATAAATAATTTTTTAAAACTGTCATGCTCTCTACTCAACTTAAACAGTTATACTTTCTTTATCACTCTTCATACTGTAACAGTGGTCCATTTTGTGCTTTGAATATAGCCCTTGCTGCCCTGCCACTGCGACTTATTATTAAAGTGGACAGGTTTCTTTCTCTTACTCTCTCCTTCCTCCTCTTTATTCCTTCCCCCTCCCTTTGGTTGGGGGTGGGGAGAAAACAGGATTAGCTTTCTTCCTTATCCTAGGCAGAATTAACTGTCCTGGATGCCACACCCACCACAGGAACCAAGTAATTCAGAATTGAGGATGGCACCAGAAGATCTTTAAAATGATGGTGTCTCCTACAGCATGTGGGCATTCCTATAATCCCAGCAAGTTGAGAAGCTGAGGTAAGACGATCAAAGCCAGCCTCAACTATTATCAAGGTGCTAAACAACTCAGTGAAACCCTGTCACTAAATAAAATATTAAAAGGGACTGGGGATGTGACTCAGTGGTAAAGAATCCCTGGGTTCAATCCCCAGTACCAAAACACACACAAAAAAAAACTATCTCCCAAATTCACAAGTGAATTACTACCAAGGACAGAGAACATGTGGAATGTAGCCTTTGAATCACCTCTTTAAAAACCCCATTTCCTCTGAGCAGAATCCCAGCCTCTGCTGTGAGTATCTAGCAGATACTCTCATATGCTAGCAAAGCAATAAGACTTCTTTTTCTCAAACCCATGTCCTCATTATTAGATTGGCATGGGAGACAAGGACTGAGCTTTCAGTAACAATGTGATCATCTCTCTGACCAAAACACTGTCTTTAGACCTTCTCCAGAGTGTAATTTCCCATGGCTTGTAGAACTGAACACAATACTCCAAATAAGGACTGACCAGTTCAGGGAGGAGTAGACCTAGCAAGGTGTCGAGATGGCAAAAGGTATGATTTATGCAGTCGAGGGGGAGAAATAAAGAATGTCCACGCTCTTCTGCCTTTGGCAATGCTTTATTCACTCAAATCACTCAGTACAATTTCACTCTATAGGTTCTTAATCAAGAAAATGACAATCCTTAATGCTAGGAACTGCAATAAACATAGTCAATTCACAGCAAATGATTCTAGATTAATTAATTCATAGCAAACAATTCTAGATTAATTTTAAGCACTGCAAACACAATCATGACAGGCTCATGACAGACATTTCCTCTGCATTCTAAGTCAAGTATCAGGACAAGATGGAGCCACATCAATTTCTCAGTATCCAGCATTGAACCCATACTTCTATTTAGATAAACTAACGTTCCTTTTGCTATCTTTAACATTGACATCCTATCACATCTGTTGCTCTTAATCTATATTCCAGTGCAGTTGGTTTCTTGGGCCCAGTTCTAGTTGTTATATTTGTCTGTATTGAGCTCTGTTTTTTTGTTTTGTTTTAGATTAAGCCCATTCCAACCTACTAACTTCTAAAAAATTTGGATTTTGTTGAATCTATTATGTAAGGTCCTTGGCTTAGCATCAGGATGTCCATCTTAAGTGACAGCCACCATTTTAAGAAAACTTTTGCTTTCCTACCCAAGGGCCTTTCTGAGAACGGCTCACCACTCCCTCATACCAAACCCACACTTAACTGCCCACATTAGGACCTACTGGGCTGTAATCACTGAACCTCCCCATAAAAGTCTCAAACCCCAAGCCTGTGTTGCCTCTCTCTGTCTATGGAGAGATGGCCTTTACTCTGACAGTAAACCTGGTGTGTGTCTCTGCCTGGTCTCCGTCTTTCATTTCTCGCTCACCTGGTCTCTCAGTTCCTCGCTTTCCTTTCACATTAGCCTTCTAGTTTGGCTGCATCTGTAGATTTAAACAGCACATTCTCAATGTGGCTACCCCAAAGCCTATTTTTTAAGAACCGTTTTTTGTTGTTGTTGTTGTTGTTGGTACTCGGCATTGCACCCAGAGGCACTTAACATGCACCAGGTTAGGGACTCTGTTCTTCACCTATAAAGCCCCTCTTCCATTTTGACACCCAACAGCTCTATTTCAATCTTTCCTGATTATGCCATTGAAGACAAGTCCACCCACATTTCAGGATCTTGTCTACAAAAGTGTCTTGAAAAGCGGAGACACTCCTGTGCTATTTATTTCATAAATCAGCTTTAAGTGGGAGTCCAAGTGGATGGAGGGGGAAAGATTGAAGTCTACAGTTAAAGACCATCTCTTTATGATTTAAATGCTGAATGCCTTGAAGGCCACTGAATCTAGGTCTTAGGCTATACATGTGCATTTGCCTAACCTTCCTTCTGAGAATCCACTGAAATGACACTATAGAAAAGTTCAAAGTTATGTAAACTATGGGAGTAGAGACATTAAGGTGATTCATCAGTGGATAAAAAATTTCAAAAAAGTTCTGGAATCGAAGTAGGACTGACATGCATTCACCAGTGAGGTTGAGCTGGAACTGCAGCCAGGGAACAAAGCGGGGAAGAGGAGACCAGCCAGTCTACAAATCAGGAAGTGGAGGCGAGGGGGCTGAGAAGAGAACAGCTATACTAGCCCATCTCCAACATCCCTACCCCACCCTCCTGCATCACGAGAAAGCAAAAAGAAGAAATGTCTGATTCTGAAAGATATCCAACAGTCTGAAGACATATTTTCCAAGGTGAGTTCTGGGTGGACTCCTTGGCTTCTAATGATGAAGTTCAACGTGCCAATTAACATGAGCCTCCAACAAATAAAGCCTTCCTAGTCAGGGAAGAAGGCTCCTCATGAGGCTGGTGCACTTCCATAGTGGAAGGAGAAATCCATAACTAGCTATAAGAATGATCCATCAAGTCTTTTATTCTTAAAATGAAGATGTTATCAAGGATCAGCAGATGTATTTTTAAAAAGGTAACTCAAAAGAGCTAGATCAAGAGACAAACACACAAAACTTACCCCAGGGGGAAAATGATTCAAGAAACTGAAGAGAACCTAACATAGGGGCTGGGGATGTGGCTCAAGTGGTAGTGCGCTTGCTTGGCATGCATGCGGCCTGGGTTCGATTCTCAGCACCACGTACAAACAAAGATGTTGTGTCCGCCGATAACTAAAAAATAAATATTAAAAAAAATTCTCTCTCTCTCTCTCCTCTCTCACTCTCTCTTTAAAAAAAAAAAAAAAACTAACATAAATAAGTCTCAAGAAAATATTATGTGCACACTATAGTTTCTGTCCCCCCAGACTCGTATTAGGAATTTATACAACGGTGATGGAAGGTGGGCCCTAAGTAGAGGCGTTTAGGTCACGAGGCTTCTGTGCCCATGAATGGATCAATGCTATTATAAAAGGCTTCACAGAGGGTATTTGCTCTCTTTGGCTCTCTTGTTCTTCCACCTTCTGCCATGAGAGGAGACACAAGAAAAGGCCCTCTATCTTGGACTTCCCAGCCTTGTGAACTGCGAGAAAACAAATGTGTATTCTTTACAAATTACCTGGTCTATGGTATTCTGTCATACCAATTCAAGCAAATTAAGACAATATATAAAACATTTTTGAAAAATAAATAGTACAAAAGAGGAGTATTAGAAAATTAAAATATAGCCAGGAGCAGTGGTGCATACCTATAAACCCAGCAATGTGGGAAGCTGAGGCAGGAGGATTGCAGGTTTGAGGCCAGCCTCAGCAACTTAGCAAGGCCCTAAACAAATTACCTAGACCCTGTCTCAAAATAAAGGAGCGGGTGAGGGGGCGCTGGGAATGTGGCTCAGTGATTAAGTGGCCCTGGTTTCAATCCCCAGCACCCAAACAAACAAACAAAAAGAAAAATATAGATGCCACAATTAAAAAGTGTTTTAATAGAATTGAAGGTGAAATTGAAAAAAAGAATCCACTAATACCTCTTAGACTTTAATGTGCATAAGAATACTAGGGATCTAATTAAATTAAAGACTCAAATTCAGTAGGATTGATCAGTAGGATTGAGCTAAAACCCGACATTACACATTTCTATCAATCTCCCAACCGATGCCAGTGCTGTTGGTATATGGATACTTCGAGTACAAAGGCAACAGATATAGGAGGGGGGGGGGGGGAGAGAGAGAGAGAGAGAGAGAGAGAGAGAGAGAGAGAGAGAGAGAGAGAGAGAAAATGTGTGTGTGCATGTATGTTCAAAATCATAAGACAGAGATCAGAGAGGAAGACAATCTGGGAAAGTCAATACCTGCAACTAATTGCCATCTCAAGAAGAGAAACAGGAAACAAGGAGAGAATATTTATTCCAAAGAGACAGTAGAAGAAAAAGTCCTATAATTGGAAAGGAATTCAGACCTTCAGATTAAAAGTACTTATTGATTGCCACATAGAATGAACATAAGAAAGACCCACTTCCACATACACTCACCTGCAACTTCAGAACTTAAGAATAAATATAAGATCTTTAAAGCTTTTAGAGAATAAACATTAAGACAACTACTACAAGAGAACTTGTAAGAAACAGGTATACAACCTCTCTTAGTTGCAAAGGAAACAATGCCTTCTGATTCTGAGCATCAAAGTTTGGAACTTGAATTTTTTTGGTCCAGTTACTATTGATCATTGAAGTAAGATCCCAACAATGACATATCCAAGATATGACACTAAAGGTTGGCTGACCCAAAACTACACCCATATCCATCTTCCTTGCCTACCACTGGAGTAGAGGCTGCTATATCTCAGTCTTTAGTTGTAGGCTTTTGGCAGCTAGGAGTAGCCATTAGATACAGTTTTGGCCAATAAGTTGTAGGCAAAGTCAGCTGAAGGTGTTTCATGTATACTTCAAAGAAACATGCCTTTTTGTTGGTTATATAGGTATTTGAGTTTGTTAATCATGGTTTTAAAACATCTGTAGCTTATTGTCAGTATGCTTTACTAACATATTTCTGACAGCATTTGCAACAATCTCCAGTTGTTTTTGCAGTTTAATCTCTTCTTACAATTTTATTAATTGTTGATTAATATTGCTAAAGGCATTAGATTGTGTTTTAGTCCACTTTTTTAACTGCTGTGACCAAAAGACCCAATGAGAACAATTTTATTTTATTGTTTTGGTACCAGGGATTGAACTCAGGGCCACTCAACTACTGAACCACATCCTCAGCCCTTTTTTTGTATTTTATTTAGAGACAGGGTCTCGTTGAGTTGCTTAGGGCTGGCTAAATTACTGAAGCTGGCTTTGAACTCATGATCCTCCTGTCTCATTCTCCTAAACCCCTGGGATTACAGTTAATTTTGGGGCTCATGGTTTCAGAGTTCTCAGTCCATGGAAGGCTGGCTCAATTCCTCAGGGCTCAAGGTGAGGCACAACCTCATAGCCAAAGAGTGTGGTGAATAAATGTGACTTGGGGCATTTCACCGGGAAGCAGAGAAATTCCACTGGACAAGGAAAAAATATATACCCCAAAAGCATGTCCCCCATGACCCATCTCCTCTAGCCACACCCTACCCACCTTCTATTACCTCTCAGTTAATTCTTATCAGAGGTTTAATGCACCAATTAGGCAAATTCTCTCATAATCCTATCATTTCATCTTTAAAAGTTCTTGCCTTGTTCACACAGGAGCTTTTGGGGAAGACCTACTATTTAAATCATAACAGATTGCATCTTGATTATATTGTTACTTTTAATGCTCCTTTTCTTTTAGAATTCAAGGTGAAATATAAGTTTTTTGTCATAGTAAAACTATTATTTTGTTTTTAAAATTCAATTTCTTTTGATTTTATATTTTTAACCCATTTACATTTAATTAAACACAATAACATATTGTCTATATTTCATGTTTTATATTTATTTCTTTCTTTGGCATCTCATTGAATGGATCTAGGCTTTTTGTGTGTGCTAGATTGGCAGATATTTATGATTTCTCCTTATATTTTTTTAGGTAGACCCCAAGTAATTAAGACCTAAACTTGTTTATTTTCTCTATTAATTCCTTAAACTTACCAACATCTAGTGGGCTTTTATCTCCTGCCAACTCAGTTCCTCTCACCTCAACCCTCTCTGCCCTTGCTATTTTGATAGAGTTTATGTTCTAAGTTATTATGGATTTACTTTTTTGCGCTGGTATCTAGACCACACAGTATACAGGTATTACTAAATTATTTTCATATCTCTATTTTCATATACTTTCTGATGTTCTCCTGTATTTTTCTCCTCTCTGAAATTTCCAAGAGTGTGTTGGGAGAGATCTGTGTGTGACAAAGCTCCAGAGGCCTTCTATACCTCAGTGTAGTTTATGCATGAAAGTTTAGCTGGACAAAATTCTAGGTGAGAACATTTTCTTCCTAATGCTTTAAAACCTGTATTTACTGTCTTTCCTGTATCCAATGTTGCTTTTGAGAAATTCATACTAATCTGATACATATTCCTTGGCAGGTATTTTATTCTTCTGGCTGCTTTTATAATTTTCTGTCTTAGATGATTAAAAGAAACATGTCATCTTCTTTGGCAATTTAGAGTCATTACATCTCAGATCTTTCAGTTTTCTTTAATTCTGGAAAATTATTCATTATTATTTCTTAAAATATTTCCTTCTTCTAGATCTTCTATTATGTAAGGATTGACAGTTTGACTTCTAGCTTTGGTAACTTTTCAAATAATTTCTAAATTTTATTTCCTCCTGATATCTTTGGAAAGACTTCCTATTTTTTTGATGGGATGACCAAGTCTGAGTTTCCCTAGACTCCTAGTTTTAGCCCAAGTGTAAGGTCTTTGCTTAGCATCTGGATGGCCATTTTAAGGAAAAAGTTCTGCTTTCCCACCCAAGGGCCTTTCTGAGAAAGGCTTATCATTCTCTCATCCAATCCAACCCCTAAGCCTCCTCATTAGGACCTGCCCAGCTCTGATCCCGAGCCTCCCCCATGAAAGTCCCAGAACCCAAGCCTGTTTTGCCTCTCTCTCCTATAGAGAGATGGCCTTCATGTGTCAGCTCTGACAAACAAACTGTCTTCTGTGTCTCTGCCTGGTGTCTGTCTTTCATTTCTCACTTACCCTTCTCTTGTTCCTCGCTTTCCCTTCAACAAGGAGCCCTGCAAGCCAGGGAGCTCCTTGGCCCTGAGCACACCAGGATGGTTGGTAACCCCTCTTCCAGGTAAGCTGGGTTGGACCCAATATTTTACTTTTGCTCTCTTTTGAATTCCTAATTTCAATGATTACATTTTATATTCTATGTTTCCTTTTGGTTCTGCTTTAAGACCATTCTTGCTTCATGTTGCTGAAAATCCTTTATTCTTTGAGAGAGGTCTATTTTGAAATAGCAACCAATATATTCCGATATATTCCATTAACTTTGTCTTTCTTTAACTGCTGTCGTGCTTCTATCCCCTTACGTTTAGTTATGGTCCTGAGAGCAATGAGCAGAAACCCAACCTCTCCTTCCTGCCCCTTGGGGTGATTATAATGTGTGTGTGTGTGTGTGTGTGTGTGTTTCAGTAAGAGTCTCTTTCTAATGTAGAATTTTATTTATTTATTTATTGTTGTTCAAATGTGGAAAATTTTATAAATACTCTGAAGATTTTAAAATTTGACGCTGCAAGCCACATAATGTTACATGCCTGTAATCCCAGTGGCCTGGGAGGCTGAGGCAAGAGTATTTAGAGTTCAAAGCCAGCTTCAGCAATTTAGCAAGGCCCTAACTCAGTGATTTAATATATTTTATTTATATTAAATAAAATATAAAAAAGGGCAGGGGATGTGTCTCAGTGGTTAAGTCCCCTGGGGTTCAATTCGAAGTAAAAAAAAAAAAAAAAAAATTGATGCCGTAGGTTACTTGGTCTTGTAAATCAATTTCTATGCTATTTTTTAAAAAATATTTTTTAGTGTTGATGGACCTTTATTTTATTTACTTTATGTGGTGCTGAGACTCTAACCCATTGCCTCACACATGCTAGGCAAGCACTCTTCCGCTGAGCTACAACTCTAGCCCCAATTTCTATGCTATTTTTAGACTCCATTTATGCTTATTTATTTTCACCCACCAGATATTTGGGAGGTTAAATTCACCCACCACTATAGCATGAGCCAGTTTTTCCAGTATTCCTAACCAGTTTTTTTCTAAGTGTTATGGTTCAGTGCTATTTAGTAAAAATTCATGGAAGTTACAATTTATTATGAATTATACCTTCAATGGTATAAAATTTATTATTTTTTCTTGAAGTCTACAGTTCAAACAATTTATTAAACCAATAGCATAGGACTGGGATGTAGCTCAGTGATAGTGCATGTGTTTAGAATTCCTGAAGCCTGGGGTTTGGGCCTCAACACTGAAAAAAAAAAAAAGTGTGTGTGTGTGTGTGTGTGTGTGTGTGTGTGTGTGTGTGTCTGTAGTTTAATAATATATCAATTAAGAAAATTGTTCTCAGGTTTTGATGCCCATTTTGAGAGTAACTTCCTTGATATTAATGTAAGGTTTTGAGTTTTTCTTGGTACTTGAATAACATTTTTCCTTATCCTTTGACCTTTATTTCTTTTGTGTCATTTCATTTCTTGTGTTTAATAAACAGTATATTGTTTTAGACTCTAATATAATATTATCTTAATTTGGGAATTTTATCCAAATATATTTTTTAAAAAAATAAATGACATATTATTTCTTCTTTTCTCTGCAACTATTTCTTCTGTTCTCTGTAATTTTGTATATAAAATGGTGGGGTTTTTGGTTTATTTGTTTTGGTGCTAGGGATTGAACTCAGGACTTTGCACATGCTGGGCAAGCACTCTACCAATGAAGTATTTCTCCAGACCTTTTAAATTTAATTTAAAATTTTTTTGAGAGAGGGAATCATTAAGTTCCCAAGCTGGCTTCCTACTTGGAATCCTCCTAACTGGGCTTCCTGATCACCAGGATCATAAGTCTGCACCACCATGCCATTGAATTATGTTGAATTATGTTTTCTTTGCTGTATCTTCTCTAATGTTTCCAGAAGAAGTAGGACATAATTATTAAGAGTTCATGTTCTGGAATCAGGCATCTCTGATTCAATTCCTGTTTTATAAACGATTTGCTGATATCAATATGTATATATTACATAATCTTTAAATTGCAGTTTCCTCATCTATGAAAATGGGACAATCATAAGTATTACTTCCTAAAGCAACTATAGAGACTAAAAACAGACAATGTTTATAATTATCTTTGTACAATTCTTGGCAAAGAGTTCAAAATCAATTTTTTAGCAGTTACTATTAAAATACATTCTTGTATTGTTTTGAAATGTACTAATGTTGACCATTACTTTTCTAAAAAACAGTCTTTAACCTATATATCTACAATGGTTAGTGTTAACAGTAAGACAAAATCTTTTTCATTCTTGTGTGTTTCCAGGGATGGAAGCCAGGCCTTATGCATGCTAAACTATAGCTCTCTCACTGAGCTATGCGCCCAGCCCAATCCCTCTCTCATTTTTGATAAGCAGTGTATACATTGCTCAATCTTCTTTTCCCTCCCTCTTTATTCCCTCATATTTTCTTGATCTAATGTTATCTGATAATTTTTCAGAGGTTTTAAAATTACTTTTAGTATTATCTAATTTTGTTTTGAGAAGAATCTTGAATATTTGCTTTGTTTTATAATAAAGTTGATATTTTTATGTATTTTAACTTCCATCAGTTCCCATAACATTATTAAGCTCTGAAGTCTGTCCCATCTGAGCAAAACCAAGTAACAACTTGCTAAATTGTTAATACCTTGCTAAGGTATGAGGAAAGGTAGTAGCTACAGGCTGAGATCAAAAGGATTTGGTACAATTGTGTGTTTCATATGCATTCCAAACCAGGATGAATTTGACCCCAATCAATTAACATTAAAATTAGGAGCTTCCTATCAGCTTTACTTGATGCATTTGTATACCCTTACTATAGAAGATGAGAGCTTCCTGTTACAGTGCTCACTTTGTCATCTCTGAGAAAGTCCAAGTAGTTTCCACTGGAGATGCTATAATTTCTGATTCTTGCCATAACTGAAAATTTGGGACAGGAAGACAGTGCTTGGATCTCAGCTTAGAAGCAAGGTAATGATTTTCATGGTTGTCAGAACTAAAAAGCCACTGAAGTGCCCATGTGCCTCCCTCCCCATTTGATTATAAAACTTATAAACTCTCTACACTATCAAATAGATGTTATAAAATCCATTACCGTGCTGGTATTTCTGCTGGTTGCTTCAGTGTTTTAACAACACACAGATTTCAAAGCAATCATCATGGTTTGGTGGCTCTGTTTTTGGAGCCACTTAAATATACATTCATTTGGCTTATTGGGTACTCAGTAACTGGCCACATTTCTCCTTCAAGACTCAGTGGGCTAGACTGCAAAAAATCAAGTGTCTGCAGGGATGAGGAGGAAAAACTAAATGATGTGCTGAAGTCATTAAGGGTAAGATCTTAGAGAAATATCAGGACTGTGTCATGCTACAAGAGAATACCTCTTTAAAAGGACTGGCCCTACTTTGCTCTAGTCAATTGCTGCCAAGAATTGATAGAGGCCAGATAGTTCCAGATCTGATTGTGTAATATAAGCCTGAAATACAAATTTTATACCAAAGTTTCCCATATTGATTCTGGCAATTCCCTAGAATTTTTTTTTGTTGTTAATATATTCTATTTATTTATAATCTATACTTTGTGGGCCAATAAAACACAACCAGGAACTAAATCTAGGCCGAAAAAAATGGACTTGGGTTTGCAATCTCTGCTACATACATGGCTCTGATGTCTTCTGACAGTGCCAACAACAGTTTACATTAAATTTCTCATCATTTGATAGAATGGGGTTCTCAGAGTTTCAAGGACAATGGAGAAAGGTACCTCTTCTTGAAAGTTGAAAGGTGTGATACAGTAAATCATGACACAAATACTAACTTGGTGGCTGGCTATGGACCCTCTTACTAAGAGTCCAAAAGTTCTACATTGAAAACCTATGACACATACATCACCCCCACAGACTGAGCTCCCAGAAGCATGAGATTAACTGCACTACTGAATTAAATAGTTCTCAGGTTTTTTATTGTTATGCATGCTGATTGAGTCCTCTTAGTTTTGAGAAACACATTAACATTAGACCCAATTTTCTTAACTGTTGAATCCAGGTAAGCATCAATATGACTTTAACCTTTTTTTGTTCTCTCTTCTCTCTCTCTCTCTCTGCCTTTTAAACATATTTTGGGTGGAACAAAATTGTTTTTCATCTCACTTGCAGAGTAGTTTTCTAACAATTACATAGAACATTTTAATTGCAAATGTGGTGACTACAAATAGCTAGGCAAATTAACATAAATACAGAACCGAAAGCTGTTAGGATAGTCCTAAATTAAGTCAGGCTACCAGCAGCAATTTTGGTTAACAAAAAAGATTAAACACAGACAACTCACAAGACTGGTGCAAGTCCTTCTGTTTGTTGGTGTGTATTCTTACTTAGTAAAGGATCTTTCAGAAAACTGGGGTGTTCAATCTGCACTTGCTAAGTGAATGAATGAATGAGGAGGCTTGCTCTCCAGGCGTTCACCACACCTTCATTCTGAATGCCTCTGTTGATAAAGGCTGATTTGATTATCTCATTCCTCATCTCAAATATTTTTGCTTTGTCTAGGAAGTAAAAGTTTTCTTGGCCTGAGTACCATCTTGATAAACATGTTTCACTTTTAACTCTTGGACTTCTAAAATAATTCTCCCTTTCAAAACTGATCAAGTCCTCTTCCCACTGTGAGAGCCAACTGGTTGCTCATTTCTTTGATGAGCACAACAGTTGGCTTTGCTTTTATGAGGACCTTAAAAATAGTTAGCACTTGACTCCTGTAAATCAGATTCCTGGCTTCCTCCTGGACCTATAAATTTTATAAGTTTATCAATAAACTTTCTAGAGGAATGAGAACCTCCTTCAGAGATGAAAAAAGTATAGGAAACTGACATTTTATAAGAAACTGACTTTAAAAAAAAAAAGCTTTGGTCACATAATCATTGATAGACTTGTATAATTCCATTCCTATTCTCTCTGTATATTTCCTCCATAAAATGTGCTTCTGATGTATGAGGACCATCATAGCATTATGTTGACAGAAGATGCTTTACAAATTTCTGCTATACATGTGAACATCCAATAAAAAGTTTTGCTTAGGCAAACCTTTTGTGTGTGTGTGTGTGTGTGTGTGTGTGTGTGTGTGTGCAATTTATAACATTAGTCTCTAATAGGAGTATATATGAAGAGCAAACACTTTCTACTTTTAAATCTCCCTTATGATTTCGTTAGGAAAGGAATTGAAACACTTTTACAGTTTTAATATTTCAAGTGAGATAAGGTCTGTGGGATTGTTCAGGAATCAACTGTGGTCAAGCACTTACTCATCTGGGAGATTCTATGCTTAAGCACTGATGTTGGAACAAATTCGAGAAAAAAAAAATCCTTCATGAATATTTAAGTCAGTCAGAATGTGAAATAAGAAAGTGAGGTCTATGAAACAGGAGCCAGAATATTAACTTCCATCATCGATTTTGATTTTTGTTTGTTATTTGTTTTACAGTTAGTGCATAGCCCCTTGATTGGATGCTGTGTCTTCTTCAGTTTGAGTTCTTTACTTTGTTTTGAAAGTTTTACTACTGGGTGTCTTCTGGTGAATCTGTTCATCTTCAGAATCCTTATGTTTCTGGTATAAGGTAGGAGAACATAGAAACTCTCCTGTTTCTTAAAATGTAAAGGGAATAATAACCTTGAAATAGAATGATGCAGTTTTATCTGTTCGTCTACTCTGTAGTCCACAAGTCTTGTTGAAATGGTTAAGTGGCTGTTTGGGGTTTTATAACAATGTGTGTCTGACAGAGGATGGGTTTGTGAGAAGTTGGTTTTTAGCTCCCACTTACTTCCTAAGGGAATAGTGGAGAAAACTCTACTTTGAGGGAAGAAATTCATTAGAAGAAGTTGAGAGAGAATCTAACCAGAGTTCAATGAAGCTGAAATCTGAGTTTAGATTAGAAGGAAACCACCAAGGGTTCTTTACTATTTTCAGCATGTTTGGCACATTGATAACAACCTTTTTTTTTTTTTTTTAATGGTCCATGTCACACTAATTTGCATTTGCTGTACGGGATGCTAACTTAGAATGTTCTCTGGTGACACTTCATGTTCCAATATTAAAACACCTGTAAAGTTCCCAAAGTGCTATGCTCCGGGAATCCTTTGTGTTTTTCAAATGCTGTTTGTAATGCCCACTCAAAGTGCTTGCACTGAAATCTCCCATTCTTCCAAATGCAGTCTATAATCATTGCTCCTACAATTTATGTCCCAGTCTTAAGATAATCTTAAGGTAAACTCCACCAGGGCACTTTGATGTCTTTGGTGGTACCTGTGTCTACTTAGCTCCCCACCCTCCATTAGAGGGTAAGCAATTTCAGGCCAAGAGTACAGGATTATTCTGTTGTCCTTGCTGTTTGATCTCTTTTCACTGCTTGGAGCAGCTGAACTTGTCATATGGTAAGAAGTGATCAGTAAATACCTTGTGAGTGAGTGGAAATTAGATGATCCACAGTGATCATTAAATCTAGTAACTGAGATTCTGTAATATATTCCATATGAAAAAGGGAACTTCCAAAATCATGTGAAACCAATTGTTTTTCAAGTGTGGTCTCATTATAGGATTGAAAACAAAGTCAAATGTAAGGGAATTGTTTGATAGGTTTTTTTTTCTTTTGGGGTGCTGGGGTACTTTACCATTGAACCAATTAATTGTTGGACAATACCTTTATTTTATTTGTTTATTTCTATGTGGTGCTGGGGATTGAACCCAGTGCCTCAGGCATGCTAGGCAAGTGCTCTACCACTGAGCTAACAACTTGGCCCTCCCCAGACTTTTTTATTTTTTATTTTGAGATAGGGTCTTGCTAAGTTGCTGAGACTGTTTTTTTTTTTTTTTTTTTTTTTGTACCAGGGATTGAAGTCAGGGGCACTCAACCACTGAGCCACATCCCCAGCCCTATTTTAAATTTTATTAGAGACAGGGTCTCATTGAGTTGCTCAGCACCTCGCTAAATTGCTGAAGCAACTCAACTCCCAATCCTCCTGCCTCTGCCTCCTGAGCCACTGGGATTACAGGTGTGTGCTGCGCCTGGCCTTCTGAGGCTGGTCTTGAACTTGAGATCCTTCTGTGTTGCTGAGATTACAGGCATGTGTCACCACACCTGGCTCCAATTATGAATTTTTGAAGTCCCCAATTTGACTCCCCATTGTCTTTGTGGTTTCTTTCTCCTTTCCTTTCCTGGTATTCTCTATGCAAAATCAGTAAAAGTTCATGTTTATTTGTGCTTACTGCATGATGATTATAATTTAATAAGCTTCAATGTTATGTGGTTATATGTAAATAATACAGTCTAATTAGTTAGGGGTACACATTTCCTTTTACTATTCTAATTTATTTTGAGATTTCTTTTTCAAATGTGTGGACAGAACTCACACTCTTTCACTTTTCCATATTGAGTCCCTATGAAACTAACAATGGAAAAGATGTGCCAATCATTGCAACAAAACAAAGATGAAAAAAGATTTTGGTTTGTTTGTGGAAAATGGAATATTGCTAAAAAAAATAATAAAGTGGGCTGGGGATGTGGCTCAAGCAGTAGCGCGCTTGCCTGGCATGTGGGCAGCCCGGGTTCAATCCTTAGCACCACATACAAACAACGATGTTGTGTCCGCCAAAAAAACTAAAAAATAAATATTAAAATTCTCTCTCTCTCTCTCTCTCTAAAATAATAATAATAATAATAATAATAATAATAATAATAATAATAATAATAATAAAGTAGTGAAGATGACATAAAGCCTAGAAACTACCTGCCTAGAGGTATTGCTAAAAAAAAGAGAGCCAATCAGAGTACACTCTGCAGTATCTTGGGGAGACCCCAAATCTGCAGTAATCAGGTATAGTCAACAATGCTTAGAACAAACATGTTAACATGAAAAGAACAGTTTTGTTTTTCCTCCTTCATTGGAAGTAAATGAAACAGGCAATATCTGCTGATGATGTGGGTGGGCAAAATCAGGGCGGCCTCTGCATTCTGACCCATGGTGGGGGATGGGGAGTGGCCCCTTGGGCTCATCCTAGAGCAAAGCCTGCCAGCTGACAGACCTGGCCCATAGACCCCCAACTTCATGGCAGCCTTTCTAAGTCTCCAAACGCAATGGACAGGGTCATGGGAATGAATGAGGAAGACCAAGAAGGCAGACAGGCAAGCTGATCTTGGAGGAAACACATGATTCAGGAGCCATAAAAGAACATTTTACCATAGACTGGTGGTTCGTGAACAAGAGAAGTTTATTTCTCACAGTTTGGAGTCTAGAAGTTCTGGATCATAGCAGGAGGATCTGTTGTCTGGTGGGGGGGTGAGGTCCACCTCCTGGTTCACAGATGGCCATCTTCTGCTTTGTCCTCACATGGCATAAAGACTGAGGGAGCTCAAGGGATTCTCTGTTAGGAGGTCATTAATCCCACCCATGTCGCCTCCCAAAGGAGCCACCTCCTGGTACCATCACGTCAGCACACACTTGGAGGACATAAACATTCAGTCTAAACATTGGGTTTCCTAACAAAAATACTCCTGAGTCTCTGGGAAAGGGTGTTGAAGACAGAGCTCAGAAAGTTGAACAAAAAGAGATGGAGACTTGTAGTGGATATGCCTAGGGCCTCGAGTATGGTGATGGTACTTATTCCCAGATTCACTGAGGTGGAAGTGTTAAATAAGCTCAGCTTTTTTTTATTATTATTTTTTATTTTTTTAGTTGTCAATGGATCTTTATCATTTAATTTATTTATATGTGGTGCTGAGAACCATGCCTCACACATACTAGGCAATTGCTCTATCACTGAGCCCCAGCCCCAGCCCCTGCACAGCTTTTTATAATATGTATATCCATTGTATCTCAATAAAGTGTTTTTTAAAAGAGGAAAAAAGAAAAAAAGAGAAAATAAGGTAAGAATCACAGTCATTTCACTGTGTCCAATATTCACCTCATAAGAATTTCAGCAACAGACAGATGAGATCTTCATAATTTTTCAAGCTGTGCAGTTCACAACTTGTACAGCCATAAAGATGGTCCTGGATAGAGAGATGAGAACAGAGAGGAGGGGGTGATCAAGGACCTTCAGGAGAGAACTGGTATGTCTTCAGATTTAAAGGGAACTTTACTACTCCTTCCACCCAGCCCCTGCCACCAAATGAATGCAAAAGCCAACAATGGAATATACCACTGTGAAATTTCAGAATCTTGAAGATAAAGATCTTATTTTTATACCTATAATTTTATACCTATATTTGACTAATATATTTTCTCTCCAAAATATAAAAGTTGAAAAATACCTAAAGGGTGTGAGAGAATGAGAGCTCTTGGTGGCAGTGGAAAGTGGAACGGTGGCTTTGGGGAACATTTTCTTAGCATCTAGTAGTGCTGAAGATGCACGCCCACTATTACTCAGCAATTCCTTTTAAAGATATATTCCTTCAAGAAACTTCTACTTTTGCTTAAGGAAACATGAGCAAGGACATTCTTTGCAACATTGTTTATTTATTTATTTATTTATTGCAACATTGTTTATAATGGAAGAAAAAAACCCAGGTCTTTATATAATGGTTAAAATTACTATGCGTCTTTGTGGATAACTCTTAAAAAATTGTGCTGGGGTAAAAAAAGCAAGTTGTAAAGTGACACATTCAGATGATACCATTTATGTGTATTTAAAATGAACATTATTATATGGTAATGAAAGAAAAAAAATTAAGAGTTTTTTTTCTTTTTTAAAACCAAGAAACACTCCAGGTCTCCTAGAGAACATCTGAATCAGACTGACAAGCTTCTCATTGCAAACACAACAACAACGAAAAATGAGAGATGATGCATTAAAAAAAAATGCTGAAGGGGCTGGGGATGTGGCTCAAGCGGTAGCACGCTCGCCTGGCATGCGTGCGGCCCGGGTTCAATCCTCAGCACCACATACAGACAAAGATGTTGTGTCTGCCAAATACTAAAAAAAAAAAATAAATAAATATTAAAATTCTCTCTCCCTCTCTCTCCTCTCTCTCACTCTTTCTTAAAAAAAATAAATAAATAAAAAATAAAAAAAATTTAAAAAATGCTGAAGCTATGTTATTTTCAGAATATCTTCATTGAGGCATAATTTCTACTTTTTAAATTTTTTTTTAGTTGTAGTTGGACGCAATATCTCTATTTATTTATTTTATGTGATGCTGAGGATCGAACCCAGTGCCTCACACACTCAAGGGTGGCTCTCTACCACTGAGCCCCAGCCCCAGCCCTTGAGGCATAATTTTAGAACGTAGGTTGTAGCCACAGGAAGGGTTTGTCAAGTTGAACACACCTGGATCTTAAGAGTGGCAAAGCTGTGGCAATAATATAAGTACCGTTTAAACTGAATGAAGACCTTATGCCACCAGACGACCAGCAGTATTTTTCCAAATTGTGTGATCCTAAAGCAGAGAGGACAAGGATGAGGGGGCCTTCAGGTTGGAAACGTGGGCTCATGGTTATGCATTAAGCACCCCAGCTCCCTGTCTCTGAAACCTATGCCTGACTAAAGAGAAAGGGTACCTACCAGAGGCTCCTGGGGTTTAGCTGCCCACACAGAGGCAAAAGGCAAAAAGCCACCAGAAAGTGACACCCACGGTTTCACTTGAAACCTTTTACTTTTGAAAGGGAAGTGTCATCCTCTGCCTCTGGCTGGTGACAGTGAAAAGAGAATGAACAGAATGTTGCTCAGCATGTGTGAGGGCCTGGAGTCAATCCCCAGCCTGCACACAGATGCATACAAACACACACACACACACACACACACACACACACACAACACACACATATATTTCCATCTATAGCAGAGCTTTATGGTTGGTAATGGGGAAAAATTAATGCTTTCTGTGTTTCTCCTGAAATGTATTTCCAGGCCTCTGTCTGCTCAAGTTCTGAGTCATTAGTTAAACTATTTTATGGTTCAGTTATTGGGATTATGAACCATTTGAGAACTTGTATTAAGTATGCAAACCAATCTGACATATTTAGTACAGTGCTTAGAGCATATGGGCATTTAATAAGTGCTTTCTGATTGCAAGTAAAGTCTTGGGGCAAAAATCTATAATATTCACTCAAACTGAGCTAAACTGAATTAGGATGGCAAGGTGAGAGAACGTTCATAAAGAACCAATGCTTTGTTGAGTGCACTGGGGCACACCTGTGTGTCCAGAGGCTTGGGAGGCTGAGGGAGGAGGACAGCAATTTCAAAGCCAGCCTCAGCAACTTAGTGTGGCCCTAAGCAACTCCGGTGAGACCTATCTCCAAATAAAATACAAAATAGGGCTGGGGATGTGGTTCAATATTTGGGTGCCCCTGAATTCAATCCCCATTACCAAAAACAAACAAACAAACAAACAAGAACCAATGCTTCAAAAATGTTGTCCCTTTGTGGTTACAATAATCATTACAAAGCAGGTGCAAGAAGAGAAAAGTCCCCAGTGATAACTTCTACTTTCAGTAATCCAAATTATCCAAACCTTTATATTTTCAGTTTGTACAATGTACAGCAACCAGCCATTCTGAAATAATGTAAAATTCTTTTGGGATTTCCTCATAGTCTAACAGTTTCTAACATCTCCAAGAAAAGTTCCTGGTCATTTTGTTTCCAACTCCTAAATGACATGAGATTTTACACTTCAGTGATCATTGGTGGCTCAGGGTTTTTTTTTTTTTTTTGTGATGCTGGGGGATCGAACCCAAGGCCTTGTGCAAGTAAGGCAAGCACTCTACCTACTGAGCTGTATCCTCAGCCTGGCTCAGTTTTTTTCTGTTAAGTTAATTTTATAAACCACCTGTACCTTGGTATAGTAGTACAATTTGCTGCTTTTGAGAAATGCCACTCCTGTTTCAGGAATCAGGAAATGACTGGTAGTCTTTGAGACTGAGCAGTACTCGTTAACTTGTGTTGCAGTTGCTTTCTCAGTACCCCCAGGTGGGAGTTTAGCTTTACCTACAGTTATTGCATTCTATCAGTATAAATTCTGGATTCTGTGAAAATATTTGCTGTTGATCTCTCCCCATTACTTTTCCTCAAGTGTCCCTAAGACACTCAGGTAAGCCTTCCTTTCCTGGGTATATGGGTATGATGTTGGGAAATAGTTGGACCTAACATCACCTTGAGGTCTTAGTGGTGCTTTGAGGATATAAGAAATTTATTTCTTCAGAGATCGTCTCATATTATCAGTTTAATTCAACAGAGTTCTCCCTTGTGTGGGACATTAACCTGAGTGCTGGTGTTACAAAGAACAGCTCCTGCTGTTAAAAAGGTAACAGTCTAGCGCAGTGGTACCCAGCCCTGAAGCAGGCTACCTACCCAGGCAGCCTTCAGACATACCAAAACACCTGGGCAGCCACATCGAGAATCTTTTCTTTTTAAATTTCCTGCTGTCAGAGGCAATGCAAAATGTTATTAAACTTAGTTAACATGTGAATACAAACTAGATGCCAGGTGTTTTCTTACTTAGTTCCAGTCATTTCTCTATTCCCCATTTACCTCTTCAGGATCTTATCTGATCACAAATGGTTCTCTTTTTGAACATGACCAATTGCAATTTTGCTCAAATGGTTCTCTGTATGTAGAACACTTTGATCCTCAAGCTAAAATCTTTTTCCAAACTTCAATCAAAATAGTGCATCTTTTAGCAATTTTTATCTGATTACCACATCTTGAGTGGCCCCTTCTTATGAACTTCCACAGCTCTCTGCAAAACATCTTTTATGGCACTAACTATTATTTTATTTTGTACTCTGGTTCTGATTTTCTTCCCTTTTAGATTTGTGCTGTCCAATGTAGAGGCAAGGAGCCATAAATGGCAATTTTGCACTTGAAATATGGCTCATCCAACTTGAGATTAGTGCAAAAATACGATGTAAAATGTCATTAACTTATAAAATATTATTACAAACTGAAATAAATTTTTGATATAATTGGTTAAATATATTATCAAAATTAACTTCATCTGTTTCTTCTCGCTTTTTAACATGGCTATTCAAAATTCAATTATGTGTTTTTTGTTGGGTAGTGCTACTTTAGAGTAGGACCACTTTCACAGAATTTAGTGGGCTGTTACCTGTACCTGAGCATCTACAAAGGAGGAAGGGCTGAAATCAAAGCCATCTTCACTCATCAAACCATGTACCCTGCAGGGTGGCTGAATCTGCTCAGGGGAAGAAAACAACCTGTTGCTCCTCTCAAAAGTGAGCCCTGGAGAGCTGTGTGTTCAGAATATGCCTTTTTAAAAATTTCCCAAAGGCACCAAATAAGCTAGCAAAAACCTTGAGATGGGGGACCATACCTAATTCACGTTCTAGCTACCACATATTTGTCACAAAGTAGCTAAATTAATTAATAAATAAATATACAATTCTGCTTGCCTTCAGACACATCTCTTCTTATGAAATGATTACATATTAACACTTTATCTGGTTAGAGCAGATAGCCTTTACTAATGCCCAACATAAATCAAAATCATTAAGAATGGAATTTTTACATCTGTCTTCTAGCGCTAAATAAAAAATAAATTATGTTATCTCATAGCTTTACATTTTAAGCATTTAACCATTCCCAACATACCATGAAAATAATTATTGTTTAGTTTTTTAAAAGATCAATATAAAAATAAACATGTTTAACATCAAAGAATCCCTCGTTCTTTCCAACCAAGCTGATTGTTTTTCTCTTTTTGTCTTATAACAAATGATCTTGGGAGATTTCACAATTTCAAAGGTGCTTGAGTCTACTGTCCTTAGTTTTCCTTTGGCAAAAGAGTCTCTGCACTATATTTAATTTTTTTTTCACTCTTGTACTTTTTTATATGTAAATTCTTCACTATCATTTTTTGGGATTTATTTCTAAATCTATCTTCTTAAATCTACATGAGTTTTTCTTTTCCTGAATTCTTTCAGAATTATCTACATCATATTTATTTTCAGAACCCTTTGACTAACTTTTTCAGTTTCTTTTTTTTTTCTTCTCAGTCAGATTTTTGGAATCTATTTCGGTTTTGGTCTGATTTTTTTATTTTTTCCCTTCGTTTTCTTTTGGTTCAGGGCTTTGTTATCTTCATCAGAGAGGTTGGAATCAGAGTCTGAAAGGTCGCGGGGTTGGTTCAAGTCCTCCATGGTACTGTGGTTGGTGGGTGCCCTCTTTTATCAACACAAAGTTCAACTTGAACTTTTTGTTATGAAACATGGCTCGAAATCTCTTGTCCATTTTGACTTTTCGATTCTTTTCTGGAATTTCCCCAAATCTGGGATCCTTTGCAACCCGTCTAACCTGCTGGTCACTCTCTCTTTCTGGTTTGGATGACATTTTAAAAATCTCTCACTGAACAAATGTTTAAAGGAACCAAATATGGGCCGAGGTTCCCAGGAAGCAGCCTTGCAGAGGACCGAGAAGGGAGAGCTGGAGCCCCTCCCAAACCCCAGGGATCCCCTCAGATGGGAGCCTCCCTCCAGAGCCCTTCTTCCCGATCCAATCCCTCTCACCTGTGGGCCACCTCGAGAATCTTCGCAGCAGGTCTTGGGTAGGCCCTGGGCATCAGCAGTTCTGAATGCACCCCAGGTGATTCCAATATACAGAGAAGAGCAAACAGTCTATTAAGTGAACTAATAAAAAGTTAAAACTTACTGATACTTGTAAGATTGGCATTATTCTGTTCTCATATTTTATCCTATTTAATCCTCTCAACAATGCAGTGAGTGTATTGTTATTTCCACCTTATGGATGAGGGCACAAGGCAGGGGAAAGGTGAATGACCTAGACAAGGCCACAGAGCTAGTCCGATTTGCGGCTGGGGCCGGTGTTGCTGACCACGGTGCATATCAACTGGAGTCACCAGTCGAACAAGTACTTAATTTGGTAAGCTCTGCTGAGAGCCAGCAAAGCTCTCTCATGGTGGCAGTTTGTATACTAAGGGAAAGATTGGAGTTGCTTGTCCTTTCCTTTCCTTCCTTATCTTCTTTTTCCTCTCTTCCTCTCTTTCTTCTGCAGTGCTGAGAATCAAACCCCGGGTCTGGCACATGTTAGGTAAGCGCCCTGTCACTGAGCCCCTGAGCTCCCCTCCTCTCCAACCTGGGAGCCGTAGCTTCTGACCACAGTGGAGGAGGTTGGAGAATATTTTACAGTGAAGGAACTCTGTAAATTTAACAGTAAATGATGAGTGAGATTTATTTGCAGAGCACGGAGGCAGAGAGGACTGTTCAAAGAGAAGGGCTATCTCTCTACAAAGGCTCTCAGAAAAGTACGTGAAACATCCCAGGAAGGTGCTCTGTCTTTAGAGTTGAGTTCTCTGGTCTCTTGAAACCCTTTATCTATGAAGGATTAATTTTGGCATCCCAGCTGCCTAAAAAAGTACACTTCCCAGCACTTTCAATACTCTCATTTTTTATGTCAAGATATAAAGATATCCCTTTAATATATTTTCAAGCCTTTTTTTTTTTTTTTTTTGTACCGGCTTGCAAAATCGGGGGCTTTCAGCTACTGAGCCATATCCTCAGCCCCATTTTGTATTTTATTTAGAGAAAGGGTCTCACTGAGTTGCTTAGCGCCTTGCTTCTGAGAGGCTGCCTTTAAATTCGCCATCCTCCTGCCTCAGCCTCCCAGCAGCCGGGATTACAGGAGATGGCTTGAGCTGTCATTTTTCTCAACAAATTCTCTTTTTCCCTATTACCTTGTTATTTCTTATTTTGTTTTGTTTTCCCAGAAAACAAACTCAGTGAGTTGTGTGAGAGTTCTGGGTGGAATCTTTTGACAACCAAATAGGTTATATTTAAATATTAAAAAAACCCCAAAAACCCAGGGCTGGGGATGTGGCTCAGGCAGTAGTGTGCTCGCCTGGCATGCGAGCGGCGCTGGGTTCGATCCTCAGCACCACATACAAATAAAGATGTTGTGTCCACCGAAAACTAAAAAATAAATATTAAAAAAAAAAAAAAAAAACAGACCCAAACAAAACATAACCTGCCTTAACTGATAAGTTGTGCAGACAAGGGCTCAGCCTCAGGATCCGCGGGATTCTAGCGCCATCTGCTGGTTACAAGGATGTTTGCGACCATGACTTGGCCGGCTCTGCAAGCTTCCTTTGTAACAAAAGGCAAACCAGACTTCCCTGTTAGGAAAGCGACCTCTAGTGAAGAAGGCTTGGAATTCTTTCTTTTTCATGGAATTTGTAAAGGTTCAGAATGCCACCTAGGCAATTTACAATGGAGGGTATGTGTGTGTAAATATTTTGAGCCTATTAAGACTTGTCAGTGATGTTCTATTCTTTACTGTGAGGAAAGAGCCTCATCATGTAAGAGATTTAGGTTTGGATGATTGTAGCCTGTTTTATGGATGCAGCGTTTTGCATTCATGTGTTGTTTTATATTGAAATACTACACAATTGGGTATGAAGAGCACAGGCTCTGGAGTCAGGCTGGTTTAAAACACAGACTTTGCTACTCACTACGTGTTTGCTACGGGCAGTTTTCTTGGCTTTATTGCCTCAGTTTCCTTTGCTTAAAGTGTAGGTAATTGTACCAGTGTCATAGAGATTAAAATGATGCTTGATGCAAAGTAAAAGCTACCTATTTTATTAAAATTAAAAAAAAAAACCCAAACATCCCGTACTTTCTATCAATAAGTTTAGTCTCTGGGCCCCCTTTCTGTTGGGAGAAAGCTCAGGCTGAATGACTGTTGTTCCAAGGATGGTGGAGAGGTTCTGCCAAGGGGAGGATCCAAACTAGAGCTCGGGGCTCCATGCAATCTGGGTGGAGGATCCAGGAGACTGGATATTCCAGGAATGTGAGTCGGGTGGTTGTAGTTATCACAGTGGGTTTGGTGAGCAGATCTGCATTCATGAATTGGGTTTGGATTAATGAGACGGGATGGTGGGAAGAAGTAGGAAGCTCAGTGATAAAATGCTGTGTGGTCTTTGGACATTGGCTGGGGCTGGAGGAGGCCTTCAAGCACTGGGTGTTTCCCTTGGATTGGCTTGTACTCTGCAGGTCCTCAGATATTGTCATTGTCCTTCCTGAGCAGAGAAGAAGAATCACCCAGCCCTTAGGGTATGTGCAAAGAACATGCCCTTGAGCAAGTCATTGTGGATCAGCAGGTGGGTCAAGCACAGAAGTTGGGCTCAGAGCCTGTTGAGCCTTTGCAGACTTCTCTTCTGAGCATGTGGACTTGCTATTCTGGGCAGCCTTGGTGCAGCTGGTCACCTTTTGCTTCTGCTGTTTCCTGGAAATCCGTGTTTCAGCCAGGGAAGGTGTCACAGTTGGGGTTTTGTGGAGGAAATTTTGATTTCAGTTTATTTAAAAAAAAAAAACTGTCTTAGAGTATTACAAGCAAAATTTTAAGAATACAATAGTATAGACTAATAAGATCATAGTCTTTCTTATGGTGTCCTTAAAGATCACCCATCTTAATCCTTTTAGTTTCATTCTCTTAGTTACCTTTGCTAAAATTATTGCAAATATATCAACTTAAGAAAGTACTAGCTGACTTCCACCCTGGAACACGAGGCTGCAGCTCACTATTTTAATGTCTCTTGCTCTGAGTATAGGAGAGGGTGGTACTGCAAATGACCAGCCCAGGGGAAGATCCAAATTCAAAATCCAGTTTGGTTTCTACCGAATGCCTGTCAGGTTTACACCATCATAAAGTCAAAAAATCCAAAGCCAGGCCATTAGGATACTTCTTGCCTTCATCTCGACTGAGATGCCAGTAAGATAGATATCTAAGTGGATGTGTATACAGATTAACAGAGGAAATGGTCAAAATCCAGTTGAATGACTCTTGGGCTGCTCTTTCCATTTTTTACCTGGAGAATATAAAAATACTGAAGAGGCGAGGAAGAGGGCATCTGGTGAGGAAGTTTTTTTTTTTTTTTTTTGGTACCCAGGGCCACTCAACCACTGAGCCATATCCCCAGCACCCGCGCCCCCCCCCCCCCCCCCGCCTTTTTTTTTTTTTTTGCATTTTATCTAGATACAGGGCCTCACTGAGTTGCTTAGGGCCTCACTAAGTTGCTGAGGCTGGCTTTGAACTCCTGGTCCTTCTGCCTCAGCTTCTTGAGCTGCTGGGATTACAGGCCTGTGCTACTGCATCTGGCTTGATGAGGAAGATTTCTTTGGAGAAGTTGAGCCCCTAAGATACCATCTCACTCCAGTAAGATTGGCAGCCATTAGGAAGTCAAACAACAATAAGTGCTGGCGAGGATGTGGGGAAAAGGGTACACTTGTACATTGCTGGTGGGACTGCAAAATGGTGCAGCCAATATGGAAAGCAGTATGGAGATTCCTGGGAAAGCTGGGAATGGAACCACCATTTGACCCAGCTATCGCCCTCCTCGGACTATTCCCTGAGGACCTTAAAAGAGCATGCTATAGGGATACTGCCACATCCATGTTCATAGCAGCACAATTCACAATAGCCAGACTGTGGAACCAACCTAGATGCCCTTCAATAGATGAATGGATAAAAAAAAAATGTGGCATCTATACACAATGAAGTATTATGCAGCACTAAAAAATGACAAAATCATGGAATTTGCAGGGAAATGGATGGCATTAGAGCAGATTATGCTAAGTGAAGCTAGCCAATCCTTAAAAAACAAATGCCAAATGTCTTCTTTGATTTAAGGAGAGCAACTAAGAACTGAACAGAGGGAAAGAGCATGAGGAAAATATTAACATTAAACTGAGACGAGTGATGGGAGGGAAAGGGAGAGAGAAGGGAAATTGCATGGAAACGGAAGGAAACCCTCATTTTTATACGAAATCACATATACAAGGTTGTGAGGGGAAACGGGGGGAAGGGAGAGAACGGAACAACAACAGATGAGGTAGAGAGGGAAGATGAGAGGGGAGGGGAGGGGGGATAGTAGGGGATAGGAAAGTCAGCAGAATACAACAGTCACTAATATGGTATTATGTAAACATTGTGAATGTGTAACTGATGTGATTCTGCAATCTGTATTTGGGGTAAAAATGGAAATGCATAACTCATTTGAATCAAATGTATGGAAGATGAAAAAAAAAAAAAGTTTTGCTGTGAGCCATTTCTGCATCTCCCACCAAGGATTTGGGGCACAGATTTCCTGTTTCATCTCAAATACAAGAGGACTTTACCAGGACCAAGTAGGGGGTCCAATATGCATCCCCTGAGATTTGGAGGACAGAGTGAGCTGGTGTCTAACTCCTGCTCGAGGAAGTTTGGAGAGGAAGAAAAAGTCATTTAGTGAGCAGCTTAGATGAGGGACCCAGGAAGGTTCTGGGATGAGTAACTGCAGGCCCCTCTGGTGGCTGGTGCAGAGGGCCACGAGTGTTTCCAGTTTCCAGATGTGGCCCACTGGGCAAGTGAGTTCTGCCTAAGGAGACAAGCTGGGAGGAGTGGTGGGATGTGAAGTGAGAGGCCTTCTAGAGCGGAGAGAGGCCAGCCCCAAATGATGCCATCACCCACGTGCAGGTGCTCAACCAAGGGACTAAGCATATAAACCTCTGTGGGTGCCATTGTTATGCTCGAGTTCGGGACCCCCAAAAGACCACCAGAGACCAAGACTGATGTAAGCAGCAAAGAGGTGTTTATTGCAAGCTAGCTAGGTCCTCCGCACGCACACACAGCAACTGGTGACGCTGGAGGCCCAGAGCCCAGGGTTTGCAGCAGTTTTATAAACTCTTTGGGGAAGGCAGGGACCCCCACATATATCATAGCATCTCTTAGCAAATCATCACACACCGTGGGAAAATCATAAAACAACTCTAAAACATGATTAGCACAGTCACTGGCGGGAACAAGTCGGGTAGGGGTGATTGGTCAGTACAAGAGGGGGATTCCTTTGAACTGATTGGTTTAGGCCACGAGGGGAGTACGTGCTGAACTACATGGTTTCCCAACATGTTTTCAACCACCATAAAGTACTGGGAGGGTCATCTGGCATCACAGTTATTTCCCTGTCTCATGCTGATTGGTGGTTGCTAGGGGGTTGCTATGGGTCCTCACTTAGCCTGACTGAGTCAGGGACACCTGGCACAGCAGATCTCTCCTGGTATTTGTAGATAAACAACTCAGCAGGGTGGGTATGTGCCTAGGAGTGCTCTGTGGGTCTTTCCAAGGTCACGCCCCCTTTGCTCTGAGGTAGAGGCTGGTTTCTCACATCAGTTTCTCACCATGAGCAGGAGACAGTTTCAGCATCTCTGAGGCCGGAGAGCCGAGGCTGTCTTACAATATTGCCTGTTCAAATAGAGCAACCTCCCTGTCCCGGTTCTCCTGCTCCCCCACTCCCTGTGCCCCAGCCCTAGAGAGCCGAGAAGCCCCAGCTTGGGGTGGACGCGTGGCCCAGGAAGGAGCACTCTTCCTTTCCTACTGTCACACTCAGCCTTCAGTGGTGCTCGGGAGCCGAGAGAGGCTCTGTTGTTGAATCAATTCAAAATTTTAACTATTGTTCAGGACTGGGTGATTAATCAGATTAATTTCTGATTTAAGAATCCTTGCAATTTAAAGCAACAGGTCTAATCTATACTGATAACTGAGAAGGAATGTCTTGGGATCTGCCCAAGACATCCTCCCAGGTGGGGAAAGGTGAGCATCACTAAGACATTTGCAAGGAGTGATAAAAAGGCTAAAGGCCAGAAGCTCCATCACATCTCCTGAGTTATGCTGGTTTAGCCTGTAGGCAAACGGCCCAGTGTTGATCCCTAGAACCTTCGCAGACTGCTTATAAATGGGGCCCTTAGCCCTTCACCTTTCCCACTGCACTCCTCTCTTCCTCTCAACTGCTGCCTCTGCAGGTAACTCCTGAAATGCCAACGTGAAGAGTAACTTCTGCCAGTGTCCCTCTGTCTTTAGGGTTTGTTTATGCTTTAATGAGTAGATTTCTGAGATTAACTGCTTGGTGGAGTTTATAGTAGCTCACTGCTCTTATCAAGAACATCTAGAAAAGCCAGTTACAAAACCAAGCGCGTCTGTTGGAAGACTGCTGAGTAGTGTGGCCAGGAGCCAGCAATACTGGAATAGGGGCAGGTCCCCAAAGCGGCCCCAGGCTCCACACAGGTTGATCCCTTGGGGCATTTGCTAGTTCATGGCCTTAAGCAGAGACTTCGAATTCAGCTTGAAGGTGAAAGGCAGCAGGGCCTTCGACAATCTCACAGGGCTAATGAGGCCCTCAGGGAGCTGGTCAGCCGCAGGAGAAAAAGAACAAAGAAGCAGGAGAGGACAACAAAGGGTGATTGGCGGTCCACCCCAGGGCGCCTTAGCACCCACAGCCCTGGGGCCTGGTGTTGAGAGCCACAGCCGAAGGGGCCCCAGCAAACTTTCAGACTGCCAGCTGATGAGCTGAAGGGGCCCCAGCAAACTTTCAGACTGCCAGCTGATGAGCTGAAGGGGCCCCAGCAAACTTTCAGACTGCCAGCTGATGATTGGCTCACAGCGGCCCCAGCAACATCTAGCTGATTGGCTCCTCTGCGGTGATGCTCATTGGGCTGTTTCCCTGCCCTTTCAGGCCACGGAGCTGCTCATTGGGGGACTTTTTTGGCTCCACCCATGAGACCCAGCCAATCGGCCTCAAGAGCAGGAGGATTGTGGGAGGAAGAGGCTGGGTTGGGGTGTGTGGCTTGTGGGAAGCCGGTGGTGGCAGTTGGGCTCTGAGGGTTTTTTCCTGAGGAGCTGTTTTGTTTGGCGTGTGTGGTTCTAAAAATAAAGTTCGTTTCTTTTGACAAGTGGCTCCTGAATTGTGCCCAGCCAGCCTGGGGGCCTGGCAGGTAGAATCTCCCCAGCTGCAATGAATTCCCTCCCCTCAAGAAAACCATGGCTTCAAGACCATGCCAGGACCCTCCCCTATCACTGAAACTCTGTCCCAACCATGTCCCAGCCCGTCCCAGCCATTCCTGGGATCAGGCCATCCCTGACCCTCGCAAAAAAGGGTGCCAGGGCTATTTGAAGGGTAGTGGAGAGATGAAGGGCGTGACAAGTTGAGGCAAGGACAAGGGACCCAGAGGTCCTTGAAGACCCTTGACTTGGTGAGGGCCGTGCCTCTGAGAAGACCCATTCTCACCCCCAGGATTTCCCTGCCCTTCCCTTCCTATCTTAGGAACCTGGCTATTTTTAAAAAATTTGTTCTAATGAGTTACACATGACAGCAGAGTGCATTTTGACACATTGTACACAAATGGAGCACAGCTTCTCATTCCCCTGGCCTTACATGGTGCAGAGTCCCATTGGTCATGCAATCATACATGTAAATGGGGTAATAAGGTCTGTCCCATTCCAATGTCCTTCCCACCCCCAGATCCCCTCCCTTCCCCTCACTCCCCTCTGCTCAATCCAAAGTTCCTCCATTCTCCCCTAGTCCTCCCCCGCCCCCCATTATGGATTAGCATTCACGTATCAGAGAAAACATTCAGCCTTTTGTTTTGGGGGATTGGCTTATTTTGCTTAGTATGATATTCTCCAGCTCCATTCATTTACCAGCAAATGCCATCATTTCATTCTTCTTTAAGACTGAGTAATATTCCATTATGTATCTATACCACATTTTCTTTATCCATTCATCTGTTGAAGAGCATGCATCTAGGTTGGTTCTTTTGCTAAGTCTTGCCTGGAATCCTGTCAAGCAAGAACAAAAACATCGTGAGTGGGGACCTCTGAGGCTGCCTTTCTCAGGTTCCCGGGAAGGTGTCCTCTGCAACAAGGTGAGCATTAGAATTTGAGGGTTGTCAAGACCTCTGAGACTTGAGGGCACAAGATCCAGGAAAGAGAATGAAATTCAGAGATATAAGCCCAGTGCTCAGGACCAGTTTTCTTCTTGGGACATTTGCTGATCTTAAGCAGAAGAAAAGGTTAGATCAGAGTGGGAGTGCCCGGCAGCCTCAGTACTGAGACAGGGAGATAAAAATTGGAGCCAAGGAGTGGGTGTTCTAGTAAACATCCCAGGCTTTGTTTGGAGGGTGAAAACCTCAGAATGGGTGTGGTGTAGAGGAAGGACAAATTCTAAAAAGACTGCAGGGCAGCCTCAGCTCTGTGAGTACTCAGTGTGCACAGATCCACACCCACCCCCGGAGCCTGCCAGAGACGGCCAGTCCTCCACACAGAGGATGACGTCATCCAGAGACTGCACAACTTTCCCCCACAATGTCTGGCATTCAATACAAAGTTACGAAGTCCTTCAAGAGACAGGAACCACAGAGACTATAGGTGACTCAGATGTCAGAGTTAGGGGGCTGGGATTGTGGCTCAGCGGTAGTGTCCTCAGCACCACATAAAAATAAAAGCATTGAGTTGTGTCCCTCTACACCTAAAAAATAAATGTTAAAAAAATGTCAGAGTTAGCCATACAGCTTTCAAAATAATTGCTATGAATACCTTCAAGAAAATAGATGACAAGATGGAAAATTTCTCCAGAGAATTGAAAACAATTTTGTTTAAAACTGTAACTTTTACATAGAGAAAAAGGACACAGATCTGAAGTGTGAATTTTGCACATGATGAGATTTATGAATGCATTTGCCTTTCTAACCTGGTGAAGATTAAAATGTAGAACAAGTCCGGGACCTCAGGGGGCTCCCTGATTGGTCCCCTTAGTCAGTAGTACTCCACAGAAGGGAGCATTATTCTCACTTTGATCCCCTTGGATTAGTTTTACCTGGTTTTAAACTTTAAATACGGTCATACAGTGTGTACTCTTCTACTTTTCTTTCACATTTCACCATTATGTTTGTAAAATCCCCCCTTGTTGTTGTGCACACCGCTAGATAGTTCTTTTTTATGACCGAGCAGAATAGACAAAAATTCTTTGTATTAATTAATATTCCATGGCCAAATATCATGCTAAGTAAGCCAATCCCAAAAAACCAAAGGCCGATTGTTCTCTCAGATAAGTGGATGCTGATCCATAATGGGGGGAGGAACATGGGAAAAATGGAGGAACTTTGATTGGGCAAAGTGGAGGGAGGAGTGGAGAGGACATAGGGGCAGGAAAGATGGTGGACTGAGATGGACATCATCACTCTAGGTACATGTATGACTGCACATATGGTGTGATGCTATATTGCGTTCAGCCAGAGAAATGCAAAGTTGTGTTGCAATTGTGTACAATGAATCAAAATGCATTCTGCTGTCATATATACCTAGTTAGAATAAATAAAGAAACAAATGAAAAAAAATTCCACAGGCTATCAGTTTTACTCCTGGTGGACATTGGAATATTTTGAATAAAGCTTTTGAATATTTTGAATAAAGCTTCCATGAGTATTTTTGTACTTGTCCCAGAGTGGTCAGAGACACTCATTTAGCTCAGCTTATACCCAGAAGGAACGGTTGGGTCATCAGGAATATGAAGATTGAGCTACAGATAGTTCTGCCAAACTTTTCCCAAAAGGGTGGTACTCATTTACATTTTCAAGAGCCATTTAAGAGAATTCCAAATGATTCATTTTTTCTCATTCAAAATCGGTTATTGTTGGCCTTTTTGATTGGGCCATTCCTTTAGGTAGATAATGGTACTGACAGAGAGTTTTAATTTGAATTTCTATGGTGGCTAATGAGTGTTAGCATCTTTTCATGGGTCTATGGTCATTTCAATATCTTTTTTTTTTTTTTTTAAAGGGAGAGAGAGAGAGAGAGAGAGAGAGAGAGAGAGAATTTTTCTTAATATTTATTTTTTAGTTCTTGGCAGACACAACATCTTTGTTTGTATGTGGTGCTGAGGATCAAACCCGGGCTGAACGCATTCCAGGCAAGCACGCCACCACTTGAGCCACATCCCCAGCCCCTCAATATCTTCTTTTGTAAAGTATCTTAAGTCTTTTGCCTATTTAAAAAAAATTTAAGTGTCCTTTTCTTATTGATAGTGGAAGTTTTTAGAAATTCCATGAGAGCCCTTTGCTAGTTGTATTATGGGTTTCTGCCTCTCTTTTTCTTCCTCCTCCTCCTTCTCCTTCAATGTTGCTTTGGTTATTCCAGATCTTTTGTATTTGCATATATGTTGAAAATAATCTTGTCAATCACTCCCCATGAGAAAAAAGGAAAAAAAAAAACATAAAATGAACCCTTAATTTGGTGAGATTTTTTTTTGAATTAGGATTGCATTGAAATTACGAATCAATTTAAACATTTGTGATAGGGGTTGTGTTGAATCTGCATATCAATTTTGGGAGAACTGATATTTTACTAGTTGTCTCATCCATGAACATTGTTTTTTTTTTTTTTTTTTTTTTTTTTTTAATTTTTAGTTGTTGATGGACCCTTACTTAATTAATTTTTATGTGGTGCTGAAAATCGAACCCAGTGCCTCACACATACTAGGCAAGCGCTCTACCACTGAGCCACAACCCCAGCCCACATTGTTATTTCTTTATGCATTTAAATCTTCTTTAATTTCTCAGTTATATTTTATAGCTTTCATTTTAAAGTTTTGCTCATTGTTCATAGGATTTATTCCTAGGTATTTAAATGTTTGAAGCTATTGTAAATTGCATTAAAATTTTTTATCTTTCAATTATAGGCATATACAACAGATTTTCCATATTAATCTTACATCTGGTTTCCTGTTGTAATAGGGTTTTTTTGGGTAGATTAGATTTTTTTCATATATGCAATCATGTAATTGAATAACAGGTTTTCTTTCTTCTCAATCTTACTGTCCTGTGTTTCTTTACTTGATGTACTCCACTGGCTGGGACATCTGATACTATGTTGAATAGGAGCAGTGGTAGTGGACTTGGCCTTGTTCCTAACCTCAGGGAAACACAGCGTTTCCTCATTAAGGATGTCAGCTACGTATCTTTTGGGCATAACTCATATGATAAGGGAGGTCCCTCCTATTTCTAGTTTCTCAAGAGTTCCTTTTTTCTCCCCCTCACATAAATGGGTCTAGAATTTTATTAAATGCTATTCTTTACATTTAATAAAATTTTTTAACAAGGAGATTAAAATCTTCAAGGATATACTATGATCCTTCTTCCTTGTTCTTTTACATATATATATATATATATATATATATAATATATATATATAATATATATATAATTATATATATATATATATAATTATATATATATTATATATATATATATATAATTTGTGTGTATGTGTGTATGTATGTGTGTGTGTGTGTGTATGTACGTATGTGTGTGTGTGTGTATCTCTGAGGGGGCTCTCTATCACTGAGCTACATCCCCAGCCCTTTTTATTTGGAAATGGAGTTTCACTAAATTGCCCAGGCTGGCCTTGAACTTGTGCTTCTTCTCTTACCTCAGTCTCCCACGCAGCTAGGATAACAGGCTGACTTTAGCACCATCAAGAAGGAAGAAAGAATAAAATATTTGAGTGTAGGATTCAAAAATCA
The DNA here is from genome assembly GCF_048772815.1 of Callospermophilus lateralis. Classification (NCBI taxonomy): domain Eukaryota; kingdom Metazoa; phylum Chordata; class Mammalia; order Rodentia; family Sciuridae; genus Callospermophilus; species Callospermophilus lateralis. The sequence goes on from NC_135310.1 coordinate 13,030,313, forward strand.
GGAGTGGAAAGAATTAAAAAGTTAGTAATTGGATTAAAAAAAAAGACTAAATGAGAAGGGAACTGGGGTGTCACGTGGCAAAGGGCTGCCTAGCATACAGGGGTCTCTGGGTTTGATCCCCAGCACAAAAAGACAATACTGTGCCTCATTATAAAATAATACTTTCAGCGTAATCTTGGAGTTTTCAAATCCAACAATCTGAATTCTGTGGGGAGGTCCTGGTCAAGGAGGTTTTGGGGAAGAAAAGCTTCCTCAAGTCACTTTGCTATGTGGGGGAGGAAAACCTCCCCTCTTCCCCCGAAATGTCATCTCTGAGAGGAGGTGGCTGACAATCCCCCGTGGAGGCTCGGTGTTACCCCATGGCAGAGGCACACAACCTCACTCCCGAATATCCCGCACCCTCTGTTTTTAATGTTTAGCCTCTGGTGCGTAGAGGGTGCTCGGTGGACACTTAAGTGAAGGCACAGAGAGGAGGTGAATGCAGATCTGCTGACCTCAAAGCCCACGCTCCTTGCAGATGGGAGGTCCCACAGCTGATCCTGGGGCGGGGTGTGCTCCATGAGGACTCCTGGTCCTCTAGGCTGAGCCCTGGCAGAAGCCTCGCTGAGAGACGTGCAGGGCACCCTAGAGAAACCGTGGGGACCCCAGGACCCCAGGACTGCTAATTAGTCTTCTCTCCATTCCGTCTCCTCTTACTCTATTTCATTCCTTTTTTTGATGAAAATTTGGTTTTAATCCTACACTTTCAGGAGCATAAGCTATTTAATCTGTGAAATGTCAAATCTTTGGGGAAATAGTTGGTGGATTTCTGCTGAAACCCCCTACCCTACGTTTCTACCACCTCCTGCCTCCCATGTAGAAAATAATGCCGGGGTGGGAGGCTGGGCACAGCGGAGGCCAGGAATGTGTTGTCTCAGGCATTTAGGTGCAGAGCATCTCTCGTTTTGGATATTTTACAGCTGAAATGAAAGGCGCACTGTTTCTTTAGGTCTTAAATCCTTTTGAAGTATAATGAAACGATCACATTAATATTCCTGTGAACAATGCCCTCATTTTAAGAAATCTTGGATTTCATACCATGTGCAGCATATTTCCAAAATCTCATTTCCTTTTTTGGCAGGTTTATTAGTAAGTTCTCTCTCCCTGTCTCTCTCTTTTTCCTGTTGACTTTTGTTAAATCTCCTCTTCCACCCCCACCTCTTATAAAAGTTCATTTAAATCTAGTCTGAATGAACCAAAATATGTGTCTGCAAAGGAGAAAAATGAATAATAAGAAAAATTTCTTCCATAAAACAGTTTCATTTCGTCAAAGAATCTAATCCATATGTATGTTATGTGGATATGTCTAAGTTTATGTCCCATAAAAAAACCCTGACATTTGTCTTAGGTCACAAGGCCTGAGCGACTCGACTAAACCAATCATATTATACACACTTTATGTGAAGGTTTGTCCTTTTATTTAAAAACGATCCCCAGGGGCTGGGGTTGTGGCTCAGCAGTAGTGCGCTTACCTAGCACCTTCGAGACCCTGGGTTTGATCCTTAGCACCACATAAAAATAAATTAAAAATACAAAGGTATTGTGTCCAACTACCACTAAAAAATAAATATCAGAAAACAAACAAACAAAAAACCCAAACAAATGAGCCCCAAGTTCTTTTCTTCTAAATACCACCAATAATATTTCACTTGAGCATTTGCAGTATTGCTTTCAGGGACACCTCATCCTGCTGCACAGGTTGTGCACTGAATAACTCTGGAAGACACCTTTTACACTGGAGTAGCACCACCCTAATCCATTCAAACCCTTCATCTTAACTTGATTACATCAACAAAAACCCTATTTCTAAACAAGTCCACTCTGTATGTACTTGGAGTTAAAATGTCAACATAATCTTTTTTGGAACCACAATTCAATTTGTTATCAATGACTTTGATATTTTGAGTCCTCACAGGAGAGGTCAAACAAAGGGAGCAAAATTCTCTCCAAAGGGCAGAGCAACCTTCAACTCTCAGCTCAAACTAACAACCGGTAAATTATTTTCATAGTCTTTTCTCTGTTATTATTTTGAATCTCCTTCTATCTCTTTTCTACATAAGTGGACAGTCTGTGCCTAGTGATCTCAAGTGTCTTTCAATTTCTGTACAATAATTTCCTCTCTCCTTAGTATCCTTACTAATTTGGCTCTTCTAGTGACTCCCTGCACGCTGTCAATAAAGCAGTGCATTTAGTTATTTTTGGGATGGGATTGAACTCAAAGGTACTTTACCAGTAAGCCACATCCCCAGCCCTTTTTATTTTTATTTTAATGCAGGGTCTCACTAAGTTGCTTAAGTCCTTGCTAAATTGCTGAGGCTGACCCCTGAACCTGTGATCCTCCTGCCTCAGCTTCCCTAGCTGCTGGGATTACAGGCTGGCACCACCTTGCCCAGCCTATTGTTGTCTAAACCTTTGCATATTGTTTTAAAATGTTCTGAGAAAAAACAACCCTAGGTGGGTGGGTTAATCCCCCTGCCTCTTGGGAAGACAACTCTGATTGCTTTCTCTACTTTTGCCCATATCTTTTGATATCTGAAATGAATGTAAGAGATAATAAATCTTATTTTGCAATTAGAGAGAAGACAAATACCCCTGGAAGGGCAACACATTGATTGACCTGTATTTCACGTGCAAATGAGACCTCAGAGATAGACACCCAAGAGCCGGGCTGATAGGCAGCAGAGGGTACAGGGTGCTGGGTTCTGAAGAGACAGCAGGGGCCACAGAAAGGACAGAATTGACACTTCCCTGCTGAAGCATTTGCCCTGCCCTCTTCTTGTTTCTTCACTTACTTGGAATTCTCTGCATTTGGAAGGAATTTGATTCTGGTTCTGAGGATGCACACAATGTAGCAGGATAAACTAAGAATAAGAGAATGGAGAATGTAGGCAGGAAGGTGAGACAGGCCAGCTCTGCCACAGTCATTAATTCAGAAACTGGGACGGGTGATTGGGGATTGAGAAAGACAACATACATATTCGGAGAGAAAGCTAGGACCAGGAGGGACACCGTCTATTATGTAGGTTTTATCATCAAAGGGTTATCTGTGGGAAAGCTTCTGCAAAGCAGGCAATCTGAAGGATGCAGTATGGCAAGTCATTAGGGTGATCTTGTTATGCTCCGAGTTCTCTATTCCTGGGAGCTGGTGCCTCAGCTCAAGGTCCAGACTCCTTGATTTTACACAGTTTCCTTAGACTGGGCATTACCATAGCAACTGGGCAATCTTGAGCTGAACGCTTACACAGGAAGTTCCCAGCAGAAACACAGCCACAGGCAGTCAGAGGCTATGATCCAAGTCACTGCTCTCCACAGGTCAGGATGGATGTTGGTGCTTGGACCAGCCACGTGCTAGGCCGTCTGCTTGGCACTGAACAGAGGTAGCCTCAGCCCTGCCCTGGTGTCCTCACAGCCACTTGGTGTTGGGGAACCATGATACATATTTCAGATGAAGTACAGGAAAGCTTGTGCAGTCAAACAAAAATTTAAAGCAAACTGCTTCCCTTGATAGCAATCAGGTGACCAAAGTGATATAAAAAAAAATTTGGGGCTGGGCATGGTGGCCCACAACTGTTATCCCTGTGGCTTGGGGTGTGGAGGCAGGAGGATCGTGAGTTCAAAGCCAGCTTCAGCAAAAGTGAGGTGCTTAGCAAATCAGTGAGACCCTGTCTCTGAATAAAGTACAAAATAGGGCTGGGGATGTGGCTCAGTGGTGGAGTGCCCCTGAGTTCAATCCCTGGTACCCACCCCCCTCCAAAAAAAAAAAAAAAAGAAAACATTTGGGATAGATAATAGTATTTCCTTTAAGAGTTGAATCATTTCAAATTAAAAATTTCACACACATGCATACACACTTGAGAGGTCCACAAGTTCTATTGGTCATGAGATGATTATATGGTATTACTAAATTCTCAGTTCTTGAGGAAGAAGTGTTTGACTTCTTAATTAGGGCAAATCTTGGTGAAGCGGTTCTTTCTCCCCTGATTTAGGAATGCCTATCTGGGGATTTGCACTTTAACTGTTTTGTGAAGACTGCTGTTTGCTCTCCTGGGCTGCTGTTTCCTTCCTAGGCTGTACGAACTTGCTAGTGTTCACTTAATGTAATTTTTTTTATAAAGCAAATGAGATAACAAGGGCATAAGTATTCTTCTTCTGTGTGTGCACCTGTGCATTGCACTTCTTAGTGCATCTAGACGTGAGGTCGGCCTTGGTTTTCATGCAGTGATTCACATTAATAGGAAAACATTATGATTTATAGTAAGTGCTTTTGGCCACCTTCTCTGATATTACTGAAACTGAAGTAGCTCAGAAGCACAAAAGGTCACGTCAGGCATTTATGCGAAATCCACTAGCACTCTTCATAAAGTCACCTTGGGTTTTATTACTTTTTTCATGTCTCTTACAGGAAATCCAGTCATGCCATCATTTCCTTCTGGAAGTCAATAATTCCTCATTATAAATAAAAGCATATTGCTAATGTCCCTCTGAGCTGCACTGGGGGTGGGGCAGGATGGCCTGGAATTCTGTTCGGTCTCGCTGACTCTTTGGAGTGACCGGTTCACTCAGCCTTGAGGACATTCTGTGTGACAAGAGAGGGCTGAGGTTCACGGGGTTGTTTTCCACGCCCATGTGTGAACTGTCCCCCTCTACCACCCTCTAAAGACAAGGGTTTGTACAGGGAGTCACAGCTGTACCCATTCACCCACCCTCAATCTGCCTCTCCTTGGTTACCAAGTGACTCTATCCTTATGTGAGAGTGGCCAGTTTTCTTTTTTTTAAGAGAGAGAGAGAGAGAGAGAGAGAGAGAAATTTTTAATGTTTATTTTTTAGTTTTCGGCGGACACAACATCTTTGTATGTGGTGCTGAGGATCGAACCCGGGCCGCACGCATGCCAGGCGAGCGCGCTACCGCTTGAGCCACGTCCCCAGCCCCAGAAATTTCTTACATAGACTTTAAGTAAAGTCTTCACTTGCAACATGAAAAGCTTCCCACGTGTCCTAGAGTTCTCTTCCTTCCCCACTCGGCAGCCTGTGGATGGCCGTGCCTGGCCCTCTCATGCATCTGCTGCAGGCCCACAACCTTGAGCTCTAAGCCCTGTCTCTGATGATTACATAGTCTTACTAAATTCATTACTTCATTTACAAAGCTCAAGTGTTATGAGGCAGGACTCAGTAGATCATGTTGTGGAATCAAATAAATCCTGAAATCTGGGGATCCTGTTGCAACGAGAGTTCACGTCTCCCTCTGTGCTCTGGTGGGGGTCAGGCAGCCCTCCTCCAAGTGGCAAGGAGGAGGGCTCCAGAGGCTCAGAGTCTGTATTCACAGATGGTCTCAAGGTGTTTCACGTACGTCCTTCATGACCCGTTCACGTTTTCCAAGGGGGATGGAGGCGGTAGGAGTGGATGGAACCCAGTGCTCCTGGGTGATATCTTGGGACCAGAGCTGGGGTTCTGGCCGGACTGATGCACTCTGAAAAGGCCTTTTCCTTTGAAGGCCCTCAACATATCAACACCCGAGGAATGCGTTGATTTTATTGACCTCAGGTGTACAGCCGTGTTGTTAATGATATCCAGTCAAACAAGGATTAATATATGCTTTGCACCCTTTTGGATCATAAGTGAAGAAGTAATAAGCAGGGTTAAAGCTCCAAAGCACCTTCATGCTTCAGTGTTGCTCAGCCAAACTGAAGGTTGGAGAATGGACATTTCATGACTAAGGTGATTTTTCTCAGGAACAGGATCCAGTTCTTCAGCTCCACCCTTCAGGGACTGTTGATGCTGACAGGAAGTTCTGATGTGATAACAAGGAAGTCCCGATGCTCAGGAAGGCCTCCTGGTCCCTCAGCCCCCAGCCCTCGGGAGCCTTGTGGAACCAGCCGCTTGAGCCATCAGGGGAGTTTCCAGGATTGTTTTGATCCCTTTTCCCTGAATGCTCCTCCCACCTGGGATACTGTCCCTGAAAATGTCAGGTTTTCCACATGATTGAAAACAAGACAAAAAATGCCAACACAACACATCACAAAACCCGACATTCTTAACCAGTCCACCGTTACCATTTTGACATCGAAGTCACAAGCACGTCCTATTCCATAACGTTCTCCGAGCAGAGTGTGAAACTCAGGACCGGGGATTTAAATTCCAAAAGCTGCTTTTGGCAACAGACACCAAACATATTTTCCAACCTTAAGAGGGAAAAGAAAAAGAAAAAAAGAAACGCTATTTTTCTTTTCTTTGCACAGGGTTGCTGGGGCTATCTGTTTTGCCTCCCCCAGGAGCTGGGGCAGAACCGTGTCCCTGCTCTGCTTCCTGGTTTTCCTCCATCTCTCATGCCTCTGAGACCTGAGCCCAGGACGCTGGCCCGGTCAGGGGCTTTGGCTGCTACCACGGTGTCCCCTGCTTAAGAGATGAGAAGGTGGTGTTTTGCAGAATGTTAATTCAAGCTTCCCTTTCTCAAAATACTCTTTTTCTGTCTGTTCCAAAACCTGATCATTTTGATTTCTGTTTAGTGACGTTGCCGATGCGGACAGAAGGCCATCACTGGAGACAGATTATCATTAGCAGAAATTATTCTCCCTGGTAAAAACATCCCCTGAGGTATACACATACAAGGGACACTAGAGGAAGAAGCCACTAACTTCAGGTGACTGTAGGGACCTCCCTCTGAGCCAGATGAGGACGAGGACACTCCTGGAGGGGGCTGCTGAGGTGTAGGGCAGCGTAGGTCCGGGAGAGGACGGGGCTTGTGATTTTGCCTTGGTGCGGCCTCTCCTGAGTTCTATCAACTAGAATTTTTGGTTCCTAAAGGGAGATGAGAAAAATCAGAGGAAAGAAAAAAATTAGAAACTGTAGAATGGTATTAAAATAATTTGACCATCAAAATGGTAGGATGAGAATTACCTGCATTGACTCATCCAAACCATCCACAAAGGGATGGGCCCTCCCGTGAGGCCACTCAGCTGTTCCACGGTGTTCAGATAAAGGACTCTGTAGGTTCTGAAAGCCTCAGAGTGAGGCAAAGCAGCAAGTACTGGTGATTTATAAGCCACACGTTCAATTGATTTTCAACAAAGGTGCCAGGAACTCACAATGGAGAAAGGACAGTTTCTTCAGTGAATGGCATTGGGACCGCTGGGTGTCCACCTGCAGAAGAATGAAATTAGTCCTTACCTCATACCATGCGATGGTTTGAGCCTGGGTTCCCCAGAATTCACACGTTGGAAGCTGGATTCCCAGCCCAGAGGTGTTGGGAAGTGGGGCCTTTGAGGGGTGACTGGGTTGTGGGGCTCCATCCTTGTGAGGCGAATAAGGACATCCTCTCAGGAGTGGGTTAGTCTCTTAGGAGAAACTTTGCTATAAAAAGTGAGCCCTTTCGCACACAGTCGTCTGTCCTTACACCCTCGAACACGTTGTGAGGCAGCTTGGGGCCTGTTCTGGTCTGGATGTGAGGTGCTCCCCAAAAGCTCATGTATGAGACAATGCAAGATGGTTCAGAGGAGAAAGGATTGGGTTGTGAGACTGTTAACCCAATCAGTGAATTAATCCCTCGATAGGGATTAACTGAGTGGTACCTGAAGATGGGTAGGGTGTGGCTGCAGGAGGTAGGTCATGGGGGGTGTGAGTTTGGCATGTATATTTGATGAGTTGAGCTTAGTGTCTCTCTCTCTCTCTCTCTCTCTCTCTCTCTCTCTCTCTCTCTCTCTCCTGATCATCATGTGAGCTGCTTCTCTCCACCACAGTCTACCATGATGGTCGAGGCTGAGCAGATGCTGGCACTGCTTTTGAACTTCCCAGTCTCCAGAGCTGACCTTTTACCCAGTCTGTGGTATTTTGGTAGAGTAACAGAAAAAGCACTGACACACGATATACAAAAATCAATTCAAAACAGATTAAAAATCTGAATGTAAACTATAAAACCATGAGAAGAAAACAGGGGAAAGGCTCCATGACAATGGCCTGAGCAATGATTTTTTTGAATATGACACCAAAAGCAAAGGCGACCAAAATAAAAATAAACAAATGGGATGGTATCAAGTAAAAGGCTTCTGTCCAATCAAGGAAACAATTCACAGAGTAAAGAGACCCCGTGCAATGGGAGAAAATATTTGCAAATCATACATCTGGGAAGGGCTTGTTAATTAACCCCGATTATTGGACGAACTCAAACAATTCAATAGTAAGGAAACAACATGATTTTTAAAAAATGGGCAAAGGACCCGAGTAGATATTTATAAGTAGCCAACAGATAGATGAAAAAATGCTCAACATCACTAGTCATCAAGGAAATGCAGATTAAACCCATAATGCGATATCACCTCAAATCTGTTAGAATGACTGTTTTCAGAAAGACAAAAAATAAAAGTGTAAAAATAGGAAGGAAAGGAAACTTTGCAAACTTTTTCCATAGTCCTATGGAAAACAGTATTGAGGGTCCTCAAAAAATTAAAGATAGAATTACCATCTGGTCCAGCAATCCCTCCACAGGGTGTACATCCAAAGGAAATGAAGTCAGTATGTTGAAGAGAATCTATACTCCCATGTTTACTGCATCATTATTCACAATAGTCCAAATATGAAATCGACTTACGTGTCCATCAGTGGATGAATACATTTTTTAAAAGTAAATGAATACACACGATGGGTACCACTCAGTCTTAAAAAAGAAGGAAATCCTGTCTTTGTGACAACAGAAGATGAACCTGGGGACATTATGTAAAGTGGAATAAACCAGGCTCAGAAAGACAAACACTGAATGGTCTTACCCACGTGTGGAATCTCAAAAGTCAACCTCAGGAGCAGAGAGAAGAATGTGGTTGCCGGAGGGTGGGCTGGGGGTGTGGGAGTGGGGAGATGTTGGTCAAGAACACAAAATTTCAGTGAAAAGTTGTGCTGCAAATGTGTACAATGAATCAAAATGCATTCTACTGTCATATAGACCTAATAAAATAAAATAAACTAATTAAAAAAATTTCAGTGAGATAGGAGGAATACTGTTGAACATCACTGTGACTATCATATAATAACAATATATGACATTCACGCAGATTGCCAGGGGAGTCAATTTTAAGTGTTCTCATTACCTACCAAAAATGGCAAGGATGTGAGGTGATGCACATGTTAATTGACTTAAATAGCCATTCCACAAGGCATATGTATTTTCAACAACATATTGTTCATCATAAATACATATAACTTTAATTTGCCAATTAAAAATAAAAATTAAAAAGTCCAAAAAGAAGAAAAAAAAAGTATTTTCAGATGAGGACGTGGAAGGTGGTAGAGGTCAAGTGACGGGTGCAGACAGGGCTGTGTGTGAGCTGAGAGGTTCTGAGTTCCTGGCATCACTGCACTGCGCTGCCACTATGTCCACAGCAGGTTTTGCTGGGGCCACTCAAACAAAGTACCGCAGACCGGGTGGGTCACACAGCCCGGTTAATCTCTCTAGGTTCTGAAGGCCAAAGTCAGGAGGACTGATTCCTTGTGAGTGGGATTCCTTGTGGTCTTTTCCATGCCTCTCTCTTTGGCTTGCAGATATGGTCTTCTCCTGTGTCTGTTCATCATCTTTTCTCTGGGTCTGTGTTATAGTTTTCTTTTCCTATAAGGAAATAAGACATACTGGATTAGGGCTTGAACGAATGATCTCACTTTAATTTAATCCCTTGTACAAAGACCGTAGCTCCAAATTTAGTCACATTCTGAAATACTGGGGGTTAGGACTTAAATATATGAATATTTGAGGGAACACAGTGCAGTCCTTAATAGGCTTTTAGGAACAGCTTCATATAGGTCTTTCTTTCTACTGGAATGAAAATGGAATAATTTCATAACATGAGATGAGAATATATTTAAACATAATTCCCTGTGAAATTTAGATGTATTTTATTTTGGAATGGATCACCTCTGGTTAATTCTCTTTTCACTTATTGTAAGATTAAGGAAAAATGGGAAGAATAGCTGGTTCTAGTTGTACAAAATTTCACCAGCTCTCACCTTGAGAGGAGAAGTCAAGATTAGATAAATTCCAGGTCAAGGTGAGTCAGGTCAGTTTCCTGCTCTGTGTACTCCCAGCAGGCCCATCTGGCACCTGAAACCAAAGACTACCCTTTGAAAATTTAAAGGATGAAATTCTGCTCCCAAAATGATAGAAATAGATAAAGTCAACTTCTCACTTAAGGGAATTTATTAAAGAGAACTTCCTGTGGTGTTTACTGTAAGGCTGGGTCTCTTGAAAATGCAGTAACATATTAACCAAAATTAGTGTAAATTATAACTTAAAAAAAAAGAGTTATGACTTGTTGGGTTTTGAATGCAACTTCAGGTCTCCATCTGGGTATAGTTTGGGGCAGACCAATTACCAGATCTCAGTGACTTTAAACAACATAGATTTATTTCTCACTCCTGCCATGTATCCAAGCAGATTGGCAGAGGGACTTTGTTGGTCATTTAACTATTATGGCTGATGGAAGACTAGTCACCACGCCAGAGGGAAAAAGGAAAACCCTACAAGATCCTGCACTCACCAGGAATGCTCCCAAATGGCAGTGCCATTGCTCACAGTTCAATGGCCAGATACAAGTCATGTGGCCCCACCCTTAATGGGAACAGGAAGTATAGTCCTGCCTAGAAGGTAGAGAACTGGAAATGTTTGAATAGTGTGAATGTAAGTAAAATTCTGTCAATCAAATCCTTTTTCCTAGTGACATAGACGACTTCATTCTTAAAGAATGAAGTATTACAAGCTGCCTGTTTATAGCTATTGTCACTAAATAAAAATATGGTTTCAAATTGTGATAAAATCAGAATTTTAACCTAATCATTATTTTCTTGGTCATTGAGCATAGCGGGAAAGAATTAATTACTACCATAGTGATCCCTGTCTTTGCAAGTTATTTGCCCTAAATTTGTACTTAGTTTTGAAACAAATGATATAGAAGAGACAAAGCACCTATACTACAAAATCTATAGGCAGGGCTAGGGTTGTGGCTCAGTGGTAGAGCGCTTGCCTGGCATGTGTGAGGCACTGGGTTTGATCCTCAAGTCCCACATAAAAAACAAAAACAAAACAAAACAAAAAAACAAATAAAATAAAGGTATTGTGTTCACCTACAACCACAAAAAAATTTTTTTAAAAAATCTGTAGGCAATATTAAAGAAATATATCATATGAAATCTTCCCTACATGCTATTTATAGTTTCTGGATTCAATTTCCAACATTTTGAGCAGAAATAAGGAAATAAATAAAAGGTTTTGTTTTTAAAGGAAAGATACTGTTAGGTATTAGAATGTAGAGTGTTGATGACTTTTTATTTACTGTAACAACCTCAATTTATTGGTTATTGGTTCTTAAAGTGGTGGACTTCAAACTTTTATGATCTCTCACATTTATTGGTAAAAGATTTTTAAAAAATTTAGTCTCCATATGTATATTTGCATTTACATATAAGTCACTATATGGTGCTTTATCACACCCACTAGAAAACATTTGCAAAAAATGAAATAAAAACTAGAAATAGTCTGATATTTTCTTCCTACTCTGCAAAGAAGTGTCTCATCACCTCACCTGGGGGATGACTGCATGTGAGTGGTGGTTGAATTGTATTTTAAGGTCAAGATTCAGTTCCTAATGGTGAGCAATGTATGCCAAGGTCAAGGAAAGGGTGGCTCATATTTCAGACTTTTGTTGTCTCTGGAGTGAGGATTTTCTCACCAGAGCTGGCTATTCTACATCCAAATTTGCTTCTTTTCTATGGCTAAGAGACCTCTGCTCCAAGTATACATTTTATTTATTTATTTAGTTAGTTGTGAACGGAAACAATACCTTCACTTTATTTATTTATTTTTAAAATATTTTTTAGATGTTGATGGACCTTTATTTTACTCATTTATTTATATGTGGTGCTGAGAATTGAACACAGGGCATCACACGTGCAAGGTAAGGGCTCTGCCATTGAGCTACAACCCAGCCCCAAGTGTCCATTTTAAATGATGAGAAGTTATATCCCCTGGAAAATTTTCCATTGGTCCTTTCAAAAGTGTTCTCCCTGAGTTGAATGGTCTGAGTGACTTACAGGACTGAGGACGGTCTGAAAGTTCACGACTGCCAGCAACGAGGTGATGGTTTGCAAGTTGGATCCAGAGACTGTGCATTTTGGGGGAGAGGTTCCCATTTGATATATTTTTTTTTATATGAAAGATACCAGAAGTTTTTTGTAGTATATGTACTTTGACTCTTCTAGAACATCTCTTAAAACTAAGTATATAGTTAGGGCTCATAAACTTGAATGACAGGATTATCAGGTTTAAAAGGACTATGAGGGGACAATTTTTTAAAAATACTTATTTTGCATAATAGCTGGTATCTTTCAGGAGAGGACTGGAGAACTTATATGCTCCTGGTAGAACTGCTCATGTTTTACCTGCTTCTAACTCAGAAAATAGTGTTAGGAGCATTGAGTTTTTAGGAACTTGGGAGGTTGAGGAAAGGTTTGACTTCTGGATCATCGGGAGCAGCGACAACACTTTTTCTCACCTCTTTTTCCTACAGAGCTCAAGTAGGAGGTCAGGCATTCTGATGGTTATATGCTCACCCATCTACTAGGCTGGGAACTTTATTCCAAATATAAAACAAATGTATCATCTTTCCCAGGGATTGATATTGCCACAAGAACGTATTTTATTTATTTGCTTTTTAAAGAGAGTTTTAACATATTGTACAAAATTTATTGACAGTCCCGTCAAACCTGGCAGCAGTCTCCAGGAATATAATGCACAATGAGGAACTTTCGGAAAGTCAGAGAACAGGTCCTGTGTGGTCTGTGTAGCTATTCAGAGTTTAAAGTAATGGTGGTGATATTTCAAAGACATTTGAAACAAAATTTGGTACTTGTTCCACTGAACTTGTAGCTTCTAAGTCTAACAAGATACTTTCTCAAGTCCTTTAAAAGACTTACATTTTTTTTTAACATCAAAAATGCAATAGGTGGATGTGGTGGTGCATGCCTATTTATCCCAGTGACTCAGGAGGCTGAGGCAGGAGGATCACAAGTTCAAGGCCAGCTTCAGCAACTAAGCAAGGTTCTCAATAACATAATGAGATCTGTCCCAAAATAAAAAAATAAAAAGGGCTGGGGATATGGTTCAGTATAAAGTATCTCTAGGTTCAATCCTTGGTGCTAACAAAATGCATATGACATTTGACATTTCTTCTTTCTAAGAGATGGTGCTATCCTGTTGGCAGCTGATCTAAGGCAAACCCTCCAGGAAAGTCCCTCTCTCCAGGGGCCAGCTGCTGGTGTTCAGGTACATCTGGCCCATGAGGCAGTTGGATATTGCAATAGCTTAAATTCTCTTTAAACACTCTCCAATAATGCATATATTTAATTCGTCAACAATTTTCCTTCATTAGCTAATTCCCTTTATTAAAAGTCAGACTTAAAATGAATTTATAACTTGCTTCTGACTTCTTTATACACTTTGTTCTACTTGGCCGTCAGCAGATTAAAGGAAGTACTTGTTAACACAGCCAGATTGGGCTGACCTAAAATACCAAAGGGATTTTGAATAACTCTCTTATGTACTGCTACACATATTTAAAAAGGAAAAGATAGCTTAATTGTATGAGACCCTTTCAGAAGCAGGGGTCATCTGGTGACCCCTCTAAGCTTCTTTAGCTTTATGATTTCTTGACAGCATGGCTTTTTAGTTTATTAGGCTTATTCAACTTGTACATACAGATATAGGTACCATATGGAATCTCCTGTGCTAGTCTTCTGTTGAAGACTGTCATATTTAATAGAATGGCTTGAAAAGTAATTGCAAGTATAAAAAGTATATTAAATTATATTAAATTCTTAGCATGTATCTTTAGAAAGCAATTCAAATTTCATCTCTCATTATCATTTGGAATTTATTACTATGAAAACTTTCAAACATACATGAAAGCATAGAATGAATAGCATAGTAAACCCCCAATACCTATCATCCAGCTTTGATGATTATTCATCTATTGCCACCCTGTTTCCACCTTCCCATGCCTGATCCCACGATGGTTGTTTGCTACAGTTTTATTGAGGTGTAATTTTATGTTCCACAAATTTACCAACTGTAAGGATACAATTCACTTATCTTAAGTTATTGTATACAGCTGTGAAATGGTGACGGTGATCATCTGCTGTTAGAACATTTCCAAATATCCTGACAAGTTTCCTTGAGCCAGTTGGCAGTCAATTACCACTCCCACACCTCACCCAGAGTAACTAGTGGCCACCCATCTATAGATCTCCACCTTCTGGACAATTTTATACAAATGTAATTGTATAGTCTATAGACTGTTTTTTTGCATCTGGCTTCTTTTACTTAATATAATGCTATAATGCTATGATGTTCATTGTCCATACTATAGCATATGTTTTAGTCAGATTTTTCGCTGCTGTGACTCAAAGATCCGATAAGAACAATTTTAGGGGAGGAAATTTTGAGGGCTCACAGTTTCAGAAGTCTCAGTCCCTAGACAGCCGGTTCCATTTCTCGGGGTTCGAGGTGAGGGAGAACATCATGGTGGAAGAGAGCGGTAGAGGGAAGAGGCTCACAAGATGATCAAGAAGCAGGAGACTCCACTCAGCAGACACAAATATATGCCCTAAAAATATACCCCCAATGTCCACCTCCTCCAGCCATACCCTACCCACCTTTAATTACCACTCAGTTAATTCCACTAGAGGATTAATGCACTGATTGAGTTAAGGCTCTCATAACCCAATTATTTCTCCTCTAAACCTTCTTGCATTGTCTCACACATGAGCTTTTGGGGACACCTCACCAAACATGACAGCATATAATAATCGTTCATTCCTTTTTATTGCTTTATGTTAATACCTAATATAATGTAAATTGCATATATATATATATTTATATTTATATTGTATTGTTCAGAGAATAATGACAAGAAAAACAAGTCTGTATTTTTCAGTGCACATGCAGTTTTTTCAAATGTTTTTGATTGACAGCTGAATCTACAGATGTGAAGCCCATGGATACTGAGGTCTGACTGTACACATATAGGCAAGTGTACACACTCATGCACACTCAGTAGATGTAGTCGTGATAACTAAGATGTCTATAACGTCACTAAGTGATAAATCTTATGGGATCACCATCAATATGTGGTCCAACATTGGCCAAAATATCCTTATGGACTTTATGACTCTGTTTGTGTGTGTGTGTGTGTGTGTGTGTATTCCCTAACATGGGGAAATGTACTCCCATTATGATTTTTTTTTTCAGTTAAATAAAGAGCGAGTGACAGGAGTCAGAATAATTGTGTTTCACAATTCTAAGCAGATAGAATAGGAAAGCAGTAAAGTCCTGCAGACTTGGGCCTAAGGTCTAGTACTATGTGATGCAGACGCATTTTTTTAACCTCTGAAATCTAGTTCATCACTGACTCAATAATTCATCTCTTTTTGGACTTTGTGAAGAATGAAAGACACCTTGTGCCTGGCGGGTCTATGTGTTTCAATAACCGTGGGCTGTGAAGGACGATGGTTGCATCGGAGTTCTGGGGCTGCCGTACAAAGTACCGCGACCTGGGAGGCTTGAACAGGGGAGGTTTATGCTTTTCAGAGTTCTGGTGGCTGGAAGTCCAAGATCAAGGGGGTAGTACTAGTTTCTCATGGGGCTTCTGTCTTTGGCTTGTAGATAACATCTTTTCCATGTGACTTTGCAAAGTCCTCCTTCTGTGATTGTGTCCTGTTTTTTTCTTATGAGGACACCAGTTGTTATTATTAATCAAATACATGATTATTTAATAGCAGGTCAAAAGTTTCTATGATTAAATTATTGAACCAACACATGAATTTATATAGTTGCTGTATATAAATTTAATATACAAAAATAATTTTTGCTTCTAATCGCAGCAAAAACTTGTCAGAGATGAAAAATATGATGTGTGCAAATATCAAATGCCTAGTAATAAGTTGAATAAATGAGATATAAGACATTCTCATCAAGAAAAAAACTACAAAATATTATTTATAGAACTGCTAGAAATGAAGGAAGATCTAACTATTCTACGTTCATGGATTGGAAGAATCAATATTGTGGAAATATTAGTTTTCCCAAATAAATTTGGAGATCAAATAAATCCCATTCCAAATTTCACCAATTTGATTTTGTGAAAATTTGGTTGATTTCAAAATTCATATGAAAAGTCAAAGGGTAACAAAAATCCAGGACCATCTTAAAGAAAAACAAAGTTGGAAAACTTTGCTACTAGATAATATGATTATAATTTTATAGTAATTAAGACAGCATCATATTGGTACCATGTCAAGATTCCCCAAGGCCACAACCAGGGCCCCTCAGGTTTGATAATTCACTAGGAGGACTTTGCATATACTTGTATTTCTGGCTGTGATTTATTATAGCAAAAAAAAAAAAAAAATACAAAGAAAAGTTTGTTTCACAGTGAAAGATACAAAACAAAAGGACATAAAACAAAATCAACAAAGAGAAAACGTGCATAGGGTGAAGTCTGGAGGAAATTAGGTTCACATTTCCAAGATTCCTTTTCCAGTGTACTCCCAGTGTACTCCCACAGGATGTTTTTTTTTTTTTTAAAGGAAAGACAAGAAAGGGGTGGAAATGCAGAATTAAATTTTTTTTAAAGAGTGTGTGAGAGAGAGAGAGAGAGAGAGAGAGAGAGAGAGAGAGAGAGAGAAAATTTTAATATTTATTTTTTAGTTTTTGGCGGACACAACATCTTTGTTTGTATGTGGTGCTGAGGATCGAACCTGGGCCGCTCGCATGCCAGGCGAGCATGCTACCGCTTGAGCCACATCCTCAGCACCCCCACAGGATGTATTTAATTCCCCTTGTGAACTATGACAACATGTGTGAACTGTCAGTCAGGGAAGCCCAGAGGAGACTCAGTGCCCAGAGGGTTGTTTGTTTTTTGTGTTTGACAGTGCTGGGGTATAGGTCCAGGACTGAGCAGGCTAAGCAAACACTCTGCCACTGCAACAAAGCTCCTACTAGTGCCCAGGATTCTTACTGAGGGCGCATCTTGAAGGTTCTCTGCCTAGCATGTACTCAAACTGCAGATTTCCAGCATAAACTATATTGTGTGCAAGCAGTTTAGTCACAATGAGCCATCTTACCTATTGTGAAAATGGGAACCCTCTCCAAGTCTCAGTTCCCAGATGCCTGCCAGCCAAGGGTTAACTTCTCTACAGGCCTATCAAAGAATAGCATCCTGAGGCTTGCTTTATTAACTCCTTTATGAACAGGTGCAAAGATGGATAAGTAGAACAAAAGAACAGAAAACAGTCCCGAAATAGACCAATGCATCTGTAGTCAAATGATGTATCACAATGCTGCCATTGTAGCATGGGTAGGAAAAGCTGCCATATATATATATAGCAAAAAAAAAAAAAAAAAAAAAATATATATATATATATATATATATATATATATATATGTACTGGGGATTGAATCCAGGGGTGTTCTACCACTGAATCACATCCCCAGTCCTTCTTATTTTTTTATTTTGAGACAGAGTCTCAGTAAGTTGCTTAGGGCCTCACTAAATTGATTAGGCTGGCCTTGAACCTATGAGCCTCCTGCCTCAGCCTCTTCAATAGCTGAAATTACAAGTGTGCACCACTGTGCCTGGCTTGAAAAAGATGCCATTTTTGACAAGTGCTGATGACCATTTGGGTCTTTATACAGAAAAAAGTAAATCTGGAATTTACACGATGCCCAATATCAATTGTAAATATCAAGATATTAAAGGTTTGGAAAATAACATGGGAATGCCTTCATGACCTCGGGGTCAATGTTTCCTAAACATGTTGAAAAAGCACTAACCATAAAGGACAAGATTGAGGATAAATACATTGGACATGGTTAAACCTGGGAACTTGGTTTTACCAAACGATACCACCAAGAGAATAAAAGAAAAAAGTATGGAAAGGGAGAATGAATTATAAATACCAATCTCCATGAAAGACTTGAATGCAGAATATAAAAGAAACTCCCAAAAATCAAAACAAAAAGGAAGACAATATATTTTGAAAAGTGAATAAAAGACCTAGTCAGGCAAGTACTTTACAGAGAAAGATATTCATACGTCCAATCACCATATGAAAAGGTGACTGTGTAAGTTTCCTATTGCTACCATAACCAATTATCACAGACCGAGTGACCTGAAACCTATGACTTAGAATAGTCCCAGCAGGAATGTGCACCAAAGTTCACCAAGATACTAGGGTACATGGCACTATTCGTAAGAGCTCTAAACTGGAAACTTTCCAAATGTTCTTCAACAGTAGTATGAATAAATGGTGGCATATTCATTCAATGAAATATGAAACAATAATGGGAATTAAAGAATTACTATAGGTAGTCACATAGATGAATCTCTCAAATACAATATGGGGCAAAAGCATTCAACATGCAGGACCATATCCTGTATGTATAGTTTCAGTTTCAGAAGGTTAAAAATAAATAGGCACATCTAGCCCATGGTGTTAGAAGTCAGAGTAGCGGTCCTGCTAGGGTTGGTAATAAGTAGGAGGAGCAGTAGCAGTTTTGGCAATGTAAGTAATAGCAGGTAATATTTTATATCTTGACTCGGGGCTGGTCTCACAGGTGTATTCATTCTAGAAACTCCACTAATCTGATCACTCAGATCTGCAAACTTTTCTACAAGTATGTTGTACTTTAGTAAAAAGTTTACTTACAAAATACAAAATAAGTTAATAATTAGGCATGAAGTCTTTTTGAGAATTTTTTGAAAAGGAAACACGTCATTATCAAGTAAACTTTTCCCCTTCCCTTCCCACCCTGAAGTTTTTTACTTGAAGAACAAGTTTATTTCCGTTTCAGGATCTGCACACTCTCCAGTTGAAGGTTGAGTCCAATTTTAAGTTTGCAGAGTAGCTGGAAAGTAGAGAATATCCTCTCAGGAAATGAGTCCTGAATTGTTTGAATGTACTTCACAGGTCACAAAAACAGGCTTGGTGGGAATTTCAGTTTCAGCATTTAATCTATTGCCAACTGCACTTGGTTTAGAAATTCCAGTGACTCATCATCTCAGGTTGCGACAATGAGATTAAGATGAGTTTGGGAGCTCAGGCACAGAAGGGATCAGTTGCTGGCAGGCCAGTTTCTCTTTGTTGTGGCCTTTCAATAATGCACACATTCCCAGAGGGTTTCCACCCTGACCGAAACTGTTCTCTGAGATTCCAGGCAATACTGTAAAGTTGTTTTTAATCTTACTGCCCTCATTTGTTTGCTTGTTTATATATTTTCTTTAAGAAACCCTGTAGGAAAGAACAGAAGAGGGAGGCCAATTCCCTCTGGAATTACAGAATTTTTCTCGATACCTTAAGGGTCATTTCATCAACTCAGACTGTGGGGACCATATTTGAGAAGAAAACATCCACCCAGTTCCGTAAATGGACTATTAGGAACATGGGGAGGATAACTTCTGCCTTTCCCTCATCCACCTCTTTGGTGACTTATCTGCCTGGGAGAAAGTGCTGAGCCACAGGAGCAGGGGTCCTGAAGTTGCAGGCAGAGGGGCTTCCTGCAGAGGGAGCTGTTTGCAGGCTGATGGGTGGGAAGTGAAACTCTGTGGCCTTAGGAACTGGGAGGTTGTTTGGGGTCACAGATCCAAGTGGCCTTCTCCAATCTGCCTTTGTCAGTATTAAACCTTTTGTGTTGATCTTTCTTCTCCTGACTTTGTGTCTCTTTCTTGATTGGGCTTGTTGTACTTTGAGTGCAGTGCTGAGTCCCAGGATTGTGCTGTTCCTCCTAGGAGGCTTAGGAAGCCTGGTAATGTTACCTTGCAGAGTCTAACAGATTAGACTGTTAGAAAGCAATGGGGGAGGGGTCTTTGATAAATATTAAGAAGAAAGGGGAGGGGGAACACAAGAAATATACAGAGAAAAACAAAAATACTAAAGGAGTTTATCTTAGTTCCAACTGCTGTAACAAACTACTGTGGACTGGAAGGCTTGTAAACAGCAGAACTTATTTTCCCACAGTTTTAGTATCTAGGAAGTCTGAGATAAGAGTGCAAGCATGATTGGGCCCTGGTGAGGGCCCTATTCCGGGTCACAGACTGCAACTTCTCATGGTATCCTCTTTTATAAGGGCAGCAGGCCCACTTGTGAGAGCGCCACCCCTAACATTCCATCATTCTCCAAAGGTCCTATCTCCTAAAACAATCACAATGGAGGTTCATAGCACACAGGTTTCACAGGACACATTCAGACCATGATAGAGTTAACCAGTGAAGTGCTGGACTCAGCAATTCAGACACCTGAAGTTCTTTTCTGTGATTCATGAGCAGTTCTGTTATTCAAAATGACTGCAAGGAAAATCTGCTATTTTTCTGATTATACAGGTAACAGATCTGTATAAAGAAGAAAGTTAAAAATCATCTAAAATCGCCCTAATGGGGAACCCACAAAATGTTTCAGAAAATATTTAGAGAAGCATGAGGGAAGCTTCTGGAGTCTTAGAAATATTTTATATTTTTGCCTAGTTGGCAGTCACATGGGTGGATACACAGTGAAAAATTCACTAATCTGTATATTTAAGATGTGTGTACTTTCTATATTGTTGAGAGCCACAGCCGAAGGGGCCCCAGCAAACTTCCAGCTGCCAGCTGATGATTGGCTCACAGCGGCCCCAGCAACTTCTAGCTGCCAACTGATTGGCTCCTCTGCAGTGATGCTCATTGGGCTGTTTCCCCGCCCTTTCAGACCATGGAGCTGCTCATTGGGGGACTTTTTTTGGCTCCGCCCATGCGACCCAGCCAATCAGCCTCAAGAGCAGGAGGAGGGGGGGAGGTTGAGAGGCTTGTGGGAAGCTGGTGGTGGCAGGTGGGCTCTGAAGGTTTTCCTGAGGAGCTGTTTTGTTTGGCATGTGTGGTTCTAAAAATAAAGTTCGTTTCTTTTGACAAGTGGCTCCTGAATTGTGCCCAGCCAGACTGCGGCACTATATTTTATATATCATTTTAAAAACCTTCCAGATATCTCTCTCTAAATACCGTGTCATAGAAACAGAAATTATATTTCCATGTTCTTTTTTATAAGTGTGTTCTCAAGGAATCATACATTATAGAACTTTTCCTTGCAACATATGTACTTACAAATTTTGTTTTAGACAGGGCACTTGGGGTGGCAAGTTTTAGGATCTTATTCAACCTATGCTATGGTGTGAATGTTTGTATTTCCCCCATATTCATATGTTGAAATTTTAAGCCCTAATATGATAGTCTAAGCATGAGACGTTTGAAAGGTGATTAGGTCACAAAGGCAGAGCCCTAAAGAATGGGCTTAGTGCCCTGAAAAAGAGTCCAAAGGAGCTCATCTGTTTCTCTGCCATGTGACTCAGTGACAAGGTGCCATCCAGAAAAAAGTAGGCCCTCACCAGGCGGCTCTGCGAGCACCTTGACTTTAGCCTTCTTGCTTTCTAGAACTGTGAGAAATGAATTTCTGATATTTATGTAGACAGTCACCCAAGGTCTGGTATTTTTATTTTATTTTTTACTAGCAGTCTGAATGGACAAATACAAGCTAGTTTAAGAAAACAGAAGTTGGGGCTGGGATTGTGGCTCATTGGTAGAGCACTCGCCTAGCACATGTGAGGCCCTGGGTTCTATCCTCAGCACCACATAAAAATAAATAAAATAAAGATATTGTGTCCAAGTACAACTAAAAAATATATTTAAAAAACCCAGAAGTTTTAGGAAATGAATGTAGCAGTTTTTCTCACAGCATCCCAGAACAATTATAGTTCTTATTTTTGAAGATAATGAAGATAGCAAATCTTCTGAGTCTTCTTTGCTTTATCTTGCTTGAATTAATTTGAAGAACTTAGAATTTTGTGATGATCACAAAGGATACTCTCAGGATTTTCACCAGACTTTCTTACTGAAAGTGCCACTTACTGAGGTCTGGATAGATCTGCTGGGCTCCTTGCAAGCATGCTCTGTACCACACAGTGTGGCTGCCCTGGGCTCAATCCCCAGCACCACACACACACACACACACACACACACACAAAATCTAATATGTGTACTACAGTATCGGATGCTGGGGATATGCTAAGGACTATGGCATTTATACTGGACCCAGTGAACAGAATCCAGTGGAAACTGGAAGCTAGAGGAGCTTCTTTTGAAACAAGTTCCCCAAATAGATTTTTCCTGATTCTCTTACCCTGTTTGGCCAAGGGTAAGGGCTGACCCAGGCTAATCTTACTGAGGATAGTGATAAGTGCCTTCAATGAGAAAATGTGTACAGCCAGAAAAAGAACAGGAAAGCAGATATCGAAAAGCCCGGAGAGACATTTGGAGGTTAATATTACATGAAGTGAGCCTTGAAGTAGGAAATTTGAGACCTGAGAAACAGAGTGAAGGGAATCTGGAATATAAGGTGATGAGAACTTAACCTGAGGGTGGGGCATACAGAAGAAGAGAGGGCAGGATCCACCATCCTCGACTGGTTTCATGTTCCAAGTCTACTGAAAAGAAGTTACAAAGTTTGGTGCTGGGTACTGGAAGCATAAACAAGGTTAGTTTTTCCTTCCAAGGAGAATATTGGCTTCTCTTCTGGTGACTTCCTAGGTCCCCATGCCTGTCCACTTAGATTATATGTCGAATAGAAACAACAATTTGAAGCTTGTTTTTTTTTTTTTTTTTTCATGAATAGGATATAATTGCTACTGAAGATGAATTGAGAACACACATAAAATACATCAAACGATTACCGGAAGACCTACAGTGATTGGTGGGTGGTCTGGTTTGTTAATTGTGGTAGAATAAGCCTCTTACTGGAAAACTGGAAAAATGTGAAAACCAAACAAAAATTGGTCCAAGATATGATACTTAATACTGGTCATTTAGAATGGGAAAAAAGCATTTGAAGAAGTAAAACCCAAGTTGATTACTCTGTGGTGGATGTTGATGTTTAATAAAACAAGTCAATGGACTCTTCATCTCCTCACCCCTAACCTGACATCTAAGCCAAATACTTACCATGAAAGAAATGCTAATCAGCTGTGCTGAGTTTGATCCCAGTGGAAATTTCATTTCTATTGTTTCTTAGAATAAGTGGATTTATCTTGGCTTTTGTAGTTTAAGGAAATGCTTTGATTCCTGTGTTATTTCCAGCCAAAGGCCAGGGGAAGATTCCAGAGGAGCAAGCAAACTGTGTGTGTATGTGTGTGTGTGTGTGTGTGTGTCTGCTGCAGACTTGGACTTTGAAAGCAATTTTCAATCCAGAACTTATACAAGAAGATGGAAGCATTTTGTGATAAAGAGGCAAGTAAAACCAGAAGCATGCTACTCCAGTCTGCTACCTCAGGGCCAGGGATACTGAAGTTTTACATCTGTTGCTTTCAGGTTCCATAAATGAAATATGCACATTTTAGTTAAATTTCTTGCTTATAGCAGATTGTTGGGAAGGGTTCTATTTCGATGGGCAAAGGTGCGACATCTGCAGTCGAGGGGAGAGATATGCCCT